>NW_024543069.1:4152500-4752500 GCF_018167655.1 Microtus oregoni
TACATAAAATGCATCCAATTGTCTAGTTGGATATACTGATTCATTGTGATGTTGTAGGTAAATGTTTCTTACTGCTCAAATGTCTTACATTTTGATGAAAACTTAAATCATGGTTAAAGCCAGTGGAGGTTATTTGTCAGAGAATGCAGAGAGCACAAAACTCAGGGAAAGATGAGCATTTTTATGAAAAGGAAATTATTCTGAAAAAGAAACTGATGAAATATTAAAGTATATCCTGCCCTGCCAAACTAGCCTTCATAAATGCGTTTAAAAGTATCTAAAAGTGCTACTTAATATGATTAATCTGATAAGAGATGAGACAAGAATTAATGAATTATGCCTAAGGAGAAGCAGCACAATAGTGTTATTTAAGAAACTGAATTCTGTCACTGTATCCCATGATATTTGTTGAGGAGCAGTGCGGAGTCCTAAGAGTTGGTTATCCTTCCAGAGGTGAAGTCACAGGTTAGAGAAAGATGAGGAGGAGAGATCGAGACTCTAAGACAGTCAGGTAAAGTCCGGTGTTCACACAGCTAGTGTATTCTGGCAGGCTGGGGTGTAATGGCTGCTTCTCACAGGCATCTTCTGCTCCTTAAACTGCAGACTTCACTTTGTTATTTAGCTCTGGTACCCAACTATCCCAGAACTGCACCTTCCAACTGCTCCTCTTGATTTTCAGGAGTGCCCTTGCCTTTTCTCCAAGGCTAAGTGAACTGGTTTGTGTAGGATTGCCAGCTCAGTGGATTTTAGCACTAACAATTATAGGCTTTAGTACCGAGATTTCAATCATCAAGCCACTCAATCATCCTTTTCCTGCCAACTTCTGAGAAGAGGACATTCAGCATTTGTTTCTGTCTCCTTCCTCCTGCTCCACTTTTGTGTTGTTATGAAACTCATCCCATTGGGTAAGGCAGGGAATGTCCCACACTCTACTGGATCTAAAGGTGGGAGTGTCTTTACACCCTGAAAAAGTCACTGTCTCTGCCATCATGAACTTGTCAGGTTCCTCTCTCCTGTTGCTTTTCAGACATTCCCAAAGTATCATGTTTTGCTTTAGTATTTTTTCACCTAATATTCCTTATTATTGTGTATTGCTCAATACAGGTTCCTCTCCTTGGGTTAACTCAGATTTTTTTTTTTTTGCTCATTATTTATATGCACGTGACTTCTACCAAACAGATCAGACTGAGGATATCATGTGACCTGTCCCTTTTTGATAAGAGGTTGCATAAGGTGTTTGATTTTGTTATTACATCAACTTCTGTTTGAGTCAAGAGTGTAACATTTGGGGGTGGCTCATTGCGGCAATCATTCCCCAAGATTGATCCTGTCACAGACTTCACAATGCTCTTGGAGGTTAGCCCACTTTCCTCAAGGTAAGATTTAAAACTTTTTTCAAAGCACAGGTATTTTCTTTTCTCACCACCAATTCCCAAACAGATAACACTTATATATTTAAATGACAGGAATTACCTGGATTCTGGGAACCAGTGTAGACAGTTGATAATCAATATTCATTCTCAACAATGTCCTTCACGTCAGTATGTGATGGTTGTCAGGCCATTTCTCCCTTAACTACCTGAGCCAACAAGAGTGGCGATGCCATGCAGCCGGGAAGAAAATGTAACCAAACAGAAAGAACTAGGAATTAGATATTGTTTTTGCAGCAGACTGAAACTAATTGCACCCTCAGCCCGGGAGTTAGAGTTCTTTGATTATCATTTTGTATGTTAAAGAAGGCTTTTGAGCAATTCTCTATTGAATGAGCATTCTGAGAGGCTGAAAGTGGTTGATTGCCTAAAACATAACAAAAGGAACTACTGGGTTTTTGTCTAGCTTAAATAAGCACATAAGAGTTGCTAGAAGGGAATGTGCAGCCCTCTCTACCCCACAGATTCGGCTCCAGTTTCAATTACATTGATTTTATAAATCCATCTGTACAGGGAATGCAGATTCCTGCATCCCCTAATCAGTTATAAAACCATGCAGAAGAAAGATCAAAAATGCTCTGATTTAATGAAAATAATTCTAAGTTTAGAAAGCATAAGTTATGTACACTAGTTCCTAAATGAACAATTGTCTTAATGATCCATTGTTCTAGCTTTGATTTTGATGTTATGATAAAAATACCCTCAACAAAAAGCAACCAAGGAAGAAAGGGTTTCTTTGACTTACGATTCCAGATCACAGTCCATCCCCGAGTGGGAGTCAAGGCAGGAACTTAAAACCTGACATCCACAGTCAAGAGCAGAGAGCAGATAGATGTATGGGTTCTCTTGACTGCTTGTAGCTTCCTTCAGTTTTTTAAGTTCAGGCCCAGCCTAGGGAATGGTGCTGCCTATACTGAGCTGAGTCAGTTAACAGCAGATCTGTCCACGGGCCAACCCAGACTACAGAATTCTTCAAAGACTATTTGAGGGTGATTGTAGGTTGTGGCAGGTTGACATTTAAAATAATCCTCACAACCATATACAGTTCAATAGATGTGATTACCATATTTAGTTATAAAATATTTTTTCCATTCATTATGTAATTGTTACTATTTTCTGTGCCCAGTTTACAATAGAAAAATTATTAGATTGGGGTGAGTTTCTGGCCCCGCGGCGCCAGCCTCCGAAGGGGAGCTCAGAGGTTACTTGGCCCCCTATCCTTCTTGGGCTCTCTGCAGGGCCTCCACTCCCTGCATACCTCCTCTTTCTTCCTAGCCCACCCAGCTCCCATCCAGAACCCTCCCCACTTCGGCCCCACTGCCCTCTTTCTGCACATAACATCACCCAGCTCAGCCTGTCTGGGCACTGGGTCCGAATCCTCGGGGCACTCAAGCGGGCGGGACTCCCTTTGTTTCTATCGCCTGCCTGCACCAAGCAGGGTAAGCGCTTTGTTTGTGACCTGCCCACCAGCACGGAGGCCTGATCTCTCGGCGCCAGGAGAGACAGCATTATTGGGGTGAGTTTCTGGCCCCGCGGCGCCAGCCTCCGAAGGGGAGCTCAGAGGTTCCTTGGCCCCCTATCCTTCTTGGGCTCTCTGCAGAGCCTCCACTCCCTGCATACCTCCTCTTTCTTCCTAGCCCACCCAGCTCCCATCCAGAACCCTCCCCACTTCGGCCCCACTGTCCTCTTTCTGCAAATAACATCACCCAGCCCAGCCTGTCTGGGCACTGGGTCCGAATCCTCAGGGCACTCAAGTGGGCGGGACTCCCTTTGTTTCTATCGCCTGCCTGCACCAAGCAGGGTAGGCTCTTTGTTTGCGACCGTCCCACTCAGCGCCAAGAGAAACAGCATTTGGGAGAGCCAATGTTGGGGAGAGCCAGCGTTGGGTAGGCAAGGAGACCTGATCCGGTAAAAGAAGATTCATAAGGGAGCATTTGGAAGAAGAGATGGGGAGACGCCAAGGCAAGAATTCGCCCAACAAGCTGAAAAGCAACATGAAGCCACCAGAAACCAGCGACCTCACAACGGGAGGACATGAACACCTTAATCAAGAAGAAGTAGAAAAGATTGACTTCATGAAAGGGATTGATGCCCTTAAACAGCATGTAAAAAACGCCCTTATAGAAATGGATGAGAAATATAACAGAAAGTTTGAAGAACTGAATAAATCAGTGAATGATACCCTAGAAAACCAAGGAAAAACAATCAAACAAATAATGGAAACAGTTCAAGACTTGAAAACTGAACTGGAGGCAAAGAAGAAAACACAAACAGAGGGCCTGCTGGACATGGAAAATTTAAGTAAACAGAGTCTACAGAAACAAGCATAACCAACAGAATACAAGAGTTAGAAGAAAGAATCTCAGATTCTGAAGATACCATAGAGAAAAACACACTGATCAAAGAAAACAGCAAGTCCAACAAACTCTCATCACAAAATATTCAGGAAATATGGGACACAATAAAAAGACCAAACCTAAGAATAATAGGAGTAGAAGAAGGAGAAGTGCAGCTCAATGGTCCAGAAAATATATTTAATAAAATTATAGAAGAAAACTTTCCCAGCCTAAAGAAAGATATACCTATGAAGGTGCAAGAAGCATACAGAACACCGAATAGGCTGGATCAAAAAAAAAACATTCCCTCAGCATATAATTATCAAAACACAAAGCATACAGAATAAGGAAAGAATATTAAGAGCTGCAAAGGAAAAAGGCCAAATTACTTATAAAGGTAAACCTATCAGACTTACACCTGACTTCTCCATGGAAACCATGAAAGCCAGAAGGTCCTGGATAGATGTACTACAGAAACTAAGAGACCATGGATGCAAGCCCAGATTACTATACCCAGCCAAGCTTTCGTTCACTATAAATGGAGAAAATAAAATTTTCCACGATAAAAACAAATTTAAACAATACGCAGCCACAAATCCAGCCTTACAGAAAGTATTAGAAGGAAAATCACTAACCAAGGAGTCCAACAATGACCACAATAACTCAGATATCTAGAGACCCTTCACAAACACAAATCAAAGAAGGGAAACACACAAACTCTACTACTAAAAAAATGACCGGTGTTAACAACCACTGGTCATTAATATCACTTAATGTCAATGGACTTAACTCACCTATTAAAAGGCACAGGCTAAGAGATTAAATACGAAAACAAGATCCAACATTCTGCTGTTTACAAGAAACACACCTCAACCAAAAAGACAGGCACCTACTCAGAGTAAAGGGCTGGGAAAAGGCTTATCAAGCAAATGGACCTAAGAAACAAGCAGGTGTGGCCATACTAATCTCTAACAAAGTAGATTTCAAACTTAAATCAATCAGAAGAGATGGAGAGGGGCATTTTATACTCATAACAGGAACAGTTCATCAGGATGAAGTCTCAATCCTGAACATCTATGCCCCTAATATAAAAGCACCCACGTACATAAAAGAAACATTGCTAAAACTCAAGGCAGCCATCAAACCGCACACACTAATAGTAGGAGACTTCAACACTCCTCTCTCACCAATGGACAGGTCAATCAGACAGAAACCTAACAGAGAAATAAGAGAATTAATGGAGGTAATGAATCAAATGGACTTAACAGACATCTATAGAACTTTTGACCCAAATAGGAAAGAATATACCTTCTTCTCTGCAGCTCATGGAACCTTCTCAAAAATCGACCACATAGTCGGTAACAAAGCAAACATCCACAGTTACAAAAAAATATTAGTAACCACCTGTGTCTTATCAGATCACCATGGATTAAAGTTAGAATTCAACAACAATGCTACCCCCAGAAAGCCTACAAACTCATGGAAACTGAATAGTCAACTACTGAACCATACCTGGATTAAGGAAGAAATTAAGAAAGAAATTAAAGTCTTCCTGGAATTCAATGAAAATAAAGAAACAACATACTTAAACTTATGGGACACTATGAAAGCAGTCCTAAGAGGAAAGTTCATAGCACTAAGTGCCCACTTAAAGAAAACAGAGAAAGCTCACATTGGAGACTTAACAGCCCACCTGAAAGCTCTAGAAAAAAAAGAAGCAGACTCACCTAGGAGGAGTAGAAGACTGGAAATAATCAAACTGAGGGCTGAAATCAACAAAATAGAAACACAGAAAACAATACAAAGAATCAATGAAACAAAAAGCTGGTTCCTGGAGAAAATCAACAAGATTGACAAACCCCTATCCAAACTAATTAAAGGGCAGAGAGAGAATTTGCAAATTAATAAGATCAGAACTGAAAGGGGGACATAACCACAGACAAAGAGGAAATTCAGAGAATCATTAGATCTTACTGCAAAAGCCTATATGCCACAAAACTGGAAAATGTAAAGGAAATGGACACTTTTTTAGATAAATACCATATACCAAAGTTAAACCAGGACCAGGTGAACAATCTAAATAGACCTTTTATTCGCGAAGAATTAGAAGAGGTTATCAAAAACCTCCCTACCAAAAAAAGCCCAGGACCAGATGGTTTCAATGCGGAATTCTACCAGAACTTCCAAGAAGAACTAATACCTATACTCCTTAATGTATTTCACAATATAGAAACAGAAGAGTCATTGGCAAATTCCTTTTATGAAGCTACATTCACTCTGATACCAAAACCACACAAAGACTCAACCAAGAAAGAGAATTACAGGCCAATCTTACTCATGAACTTCGACGCAAAAATTCTCAACAAAATACTGGCAAACTGTATCCATGAACACATTAGAAAAATTAGCCATTATGATCAAGTAGGCTTCATCCCAGGGATGCAGGGCTGGTTCAACATACGAAAATTTATCAATGTATTCCATCATATAAATAAACTGAAAGAAAAACACCATATGATCATTTCATTAGATGCTGAAAAAGCATTTGACAAAATTCAGCATCCCTTTATGATAAAAGTCTTGGAGAGATTAGGGATACAACGGTCATACCTAAATATAATAAAAGCTATATACAGCAAGCCGACAGCTAACATCAAATTAAATGGAGAGAAACTTAAAGCCATCCCACTAAACTCAGGAACACGACACGGCTGTCCACTCTCGCCATACCTCTTCAATATAGTGCTTGAAGTTCTAGCAATAGCAATAAGACAACATAAGGGGATCAAGTGGATTCGAATTGGAAAGGAAGAAGTTAAACTTTCGTTATTTGCAGATGATATGATAGTGTACATAAGCGACCCCAAAACTCCAAAGAACTTTTACAGCTGATAAACACCTTTAGTAATGTGGCAGGATACAAGATCAACTCCAAAAAAATCAGTCGCCCTCTTACACACAAAGGATATGGAAGCAGAGAGGGAAATCAGAGAAGCTTCACCATTCACGATAGCCACAAACAGCATAAAATATCCTGGGGTAACTCTAACCAAGGAAGTGAAAGATCTATTTGACAAGAACTTTAAGGCATTGAAGAAAGAAACTGAGGAGTATACCAGAAAATGGAAGGACCTCCCTTGCTCTTGGATTGGGAGGATCAACATAGTAAAAATGGCAATTCTACCAAAGGCAATTTATAGATTCAATGCAATCCCCATCAAGGTCCCATCAAAATTCTTCACAGATCTTGAGAGGACAATAATCAACTTTATATGGAAAAACAAAAAACCCAGGATAGCCAAAACAATCCTATACAATAAAGGATTGTCTGGAGGCATTACCATCCCTGACTTCAAACTCTATTACAGAGCTACAGTGATGAAAACAGTGTGGTACTGGCATAAAAACAGAGAAGTCGACCAATGGAATCGTATAGAAGACCCGGATTTTAACCCACAATCCTATGAACACCTCATTTTTGATAAAGGAGCCAAAAGTATACAATGGAAGAAAGAAAGCATCTTCAACAAATGGTGCTGGCATAACTGGATGTCAACCTGTAGAAGAATGAAAATAGACCCATATCTATCACCATGCACAAAACTCAAGTCCAAATGGATTAAAGACCTTACTATCAGTCAGAACACATTGAACCTGATAGAAGAGAAAGTGGGAAATACCCTACAGCAGATGGGCTCAGGAGATCGCTTTCTATGTGTAACCCCAACAGCACAGACATTAAGGGCAACATTGAATAAATGGGACCTACTAAAACTGAGAAGCTTCTGTAAAGCAAAGGACACTGTCACCAAGACAAAAAGGCAACCTACTGACTGGGAGAAGATCTTCACCAACCCCGCAACAGACCAAAATATATAGAGAACTCAGGAAACTAGACTTTAAAATGCTAATTAACCCAATTAAAAAATGGGGCACTGAACTGAACAGAGAATTCTCAGCAGAGGAAGTTCAAATGGCCAAGAGACACTTAAAGTCATGCTCAACCTCCTTAGCGATCAGGGAAATGCAAATCAAAACAACTTTGAGATATCATCTTACACCTGTCAGAATGGCTAAAATAAAAAACTCCAATGATAGCCTTTGTTGGAGAGGCTGTGGAGGAAGGGGTACCCTCATCCATTGCTGGTGGGAATGCAATCTTGTGCAACCACTTTGGAAATTGGTGTTTCGGTTTCTCAGGAAATTCGGGATCAACCTACCCCTGGACCCAGCAATACCACTCCTGGGAACATACCCAAGAGATGCCCTATCATACGACATGAGCATTTGTTCAACTATGTTCATAGCAGTATTATTTGTAATAGCCAGAACCTGGAAACAACCTAGATGCCCTTCAATGGAAGAATGGATGAAGAAAGTGTGGAATATCTACACATTAGAGTACTACGCTGCGGTAAAAAACAATGACTTCGCGAATTTTGCATGCAAATGGATGGAAATAGAAAACACTATCCTGAGTGAGGTAACCCAGACCCAAAAAGATGAATATGGGATGTACTCACTCATAATTGGTTTCTAGCCATAAACAAGGGTCACGGAATCTACAATTGGTGATCCCAAAAAAGCTAAGTAAGAAGGTGAACCAAAGGAAAAACATATAGTTGTCCTCTTGGCTATGGGAAGTAGACAAAATGGCCAGGGAGAAAATTGAGATCTTGGGGGTGGGATGGGATGGGGGTAAGGGGAGATGGGGAGAGAAAAGGGAGAAGGGGAGAATGGGGGGAACTTGGGGAAAAAGGAGGATTGGGATAAAGGAAGGTTGGATAGGGGAGCACGGAAGCACAATTCTTAGTTAAGGGAGCCACCTTAGAGTTGGCAAGAGACTTGAAACTAGAGTGGCTCCCAGATGCCCAAGCCAAGGTCCCCAGTTAGTTCCTTGGGCAGCTGAGGATAGGGAACCTGAAATGACCCTATCCTATAGCAATACTGACGAATATCTTGCATATCATCATAGAACCTTCATCTGGTGATGGATGGAGATAGAGACAGAGACCCACACTGGAGCACTGGACTGAGCTCCCAAGGTCCCAATGAGGAGCAGAAGGAGGGAGAACATGAGCAAAGAAGTCGGGACCATGAGGGGTGCACCCACCCACTGAGACAGTGGAGCTGATCTATTGAGAGCTCACCAAGGCCAGCTGGACTGTGACTGAAAAAGCATGGGATAAAACCGGACTCTCTGAACATGGTGAACAATGAGGGCTGATGAGAAGCCAAGGACAATGGCACGGGGTTTTGAACCTACGTAATGTGCTGGCTTTGTGGGAGCCTAGCCAGTTTGGATGTTCACCTTCCTAGAAATGGACGGAGAGGGGAGGACCTAGGACTTACCACAGGGCAGGGAACCCTGACTGCTCTTTGGACTGGAGAGGGAGAGGTGTGGGGGGAGGGGTAGAAGGGTGGGAGGAGGGGGAGAAGGGTGGGAGGAGGGGGAGGGAAATGGGAGGCTGGGAGGAGGTGGAAACTTGTTTTTTTTCTCCTTTTCTCAATAAAAAAATGGAAAAAAAATAATTAGACAAATACAGACTATATTAAACAATACAGAAATAGGAATCTTCAATGATTTTATTAGACTTTCCAAACTATGACAAAGTCTGTAACAATGAATGAGCCATTATAATTATATGTATTATGAAGAAAAAAAACAATGCTTTGTTCTAACATAATATTAACATTCTTCTATACTGCCTGAGGTGGAGGAGACCTCTGGATCATTTCAAGTATTTTCATCAAAAGGAAAATGAATATCCAGTAGAAATTGGTCAATACATATTCAATAATTTCTATTATTGTAATCAGACTAGCTCCACAAAATAGTCCCAGCTGACCGCCAACATCGGCTGCAATAAAAATCCATAAAGAAATTACATATTTTTCATGAAACAAAAGTAAACATTGTTATAGTATACATTTGAGTCCAATAAGTTGATCATGGCTGACATGTGAATATCCATTAATCATATTTTGAAAGTTAGTATAAGGTAATACAAACTAGTAATACCTGACAGCAGTATTCACACAAATCATCCCCAACAGGAGAAGGTATGAAACTATGTTTCCATGGATTGACTTTAGACTTTGGAAGATCTGAATGCCAGGTAAAACTAACCACAATGTAACGTGCCCTCATGAAATGCAAAGCAGACCTGGATCTTGGTACCATATGGTCTTACAGGATCCGTGCTGTTTTTCAAGACAATTTGCATGCAAATTACCCTGCTAGGGTCCTAATTATATTTTGTATTAAGCATTCATCTTGATCCATTTAACCAAAAATATATTTAACACACTGCATTTTTAAAAATGGTCTTAATTTACATTGGCATATACATTTATGTTTGAACACTTTATAAGGTGCAGTTCTAAGACACAGTGTGCACTCTTATTTTTTCCTTCATCATTGCCACCTCTAAAACCTTCCCTCATTCCCCAGAACTCCTATGAAACCTAATGCCCTAATTGCCCAGCAACCACCCCTTTGTTTCTCCCCATCCTTGCTCTAGTACTGCCTTCTAAGGAAGATTGCGTTTGTTCATATTCCACCTGCACCCGTCTTTAGGAAACTGATGTGTTCTGTGTTTTCTGCAGGACTCCTAAAGAACTGGGATAATTCCTTGCGAACTCGCTCTCATTGGCTCCATCTAAGCTGATGCCTGAACTGAATGTTCTCCCCCTGACTCCTGGGTGGCTTCCTCTAGTGTATAACTGGAGCTAGGAAATCAGCAGTTGGTTAAAGACTCCAAGTTATAAATAGCATACGCTGTCAGCGGTCATAAAGGGAATGAATAAGATTGCTTGCTTGGGAACTTTCTTCCCCCTTCCCTGGGGGATGAAGCCCTTGGTGAAAGACCGAAGATTTGAACCTCCTGAAATACTCTACAGTAGTCATGTGGTGATGGGAGCAGCCTGAAGGGAAGATAACTACATGAAACTCTAGAATACACATCAGTGGCTGCTTTGGCAAAATCCTGTGTGGTGTAGTCACTGGTGGTTCCTAGGGAGGATAAACACTTGGTCCCTGGTCCTTAGTCCCTCATAAGAGACAGGGCAATTGATCCTTTTTCCTCTGATAGCCTAACCAACCCCTAAACAGGAAACAGCTGAGGAAGAAGTCAACAGACTTACCGAGTAACTCAGGGATGCTCACTGCCTTCTGTTGCTGTGTTATCTTATAGTTTAAGTCACTATAGTTTATTTCAATGTTCACAAGATTCTCGCTGGGGGTGGAAACAGAATGAACATAGCTTACAGCTGTCACCACTACTTTTAATCCTCGTCATAGATTCAAAAGCTATTTACCATTGCATTAGATCCAGCATGTATGAGCTCAGTGTTAATTCCTTTAGCATTATCTGGAAGGTACTCTTGCCATGGGGACATTTGGGGGAAAAAAAAGAAAACAGCCCCCACATAATGTTTCTGTACTTCATTCTGAAGACAGTACATATGATCATCTAATTGTGGCCCATTACATTTATAAATAATTCAATTTGTGACTTTTCAAGTTGCCTAAATTATCCTGAAGAAGTAGCATCTTTTCATTGTTCTATTAGTGTAGTAGAGCTGGGCTCACAGGTTTTGGTGAGAAATTAAACATGGACCAAAGTAGAAGCTGCCCTGCTGATAAGTGCAATTTGGTGAGAAATTAAACATGGACCAAAGTAGAAGCTGCCCTGCTGATAAGTGCAATTTCCCATTTATTGTTGACATACTTGAGCAAAGATTGTATTTTATTAATGCCCTCTGTAAACCTTCATGCATGTCCAGAGTGGTTCAATATGACATTAAAACCTATATTGATACAGTCAAGGGTCCCAACTCTTTTCTTTCTACCAAGACCTATGCTTTAGAATTCCAATCATGTATTTGATTTGGTAATTCCGTTTGCTTGTCTAATAATTTAGCATATTCCAACACATTCCAAGGCAAACCCTTGCTATTTTTCATTTAGCACCCCCATGTGGTCTAACAGGAAACCCTGTTTGTGAAACCATCAGCATCTATATAGAGTCCCATTGCCACACACACTACTAACTACTCTTCTCATTGCTACCCAAGCCATCATACTCTCAAGAGTTTGTTAGAGATATCTGACTGGAGATTGTGCTTAATGCATACAATTTTCATTACTTCACCTCAGCAAATACCCTCTGCTCTTCATACAATAACTAATTATTTTAAAATATTTATTTACTTATTTATTTAGTATACCATATTCTGTCTGTGTGCATGTCTGCAGGCCAGAAGAGGGTACCAGACCTCTTTACAGATGGTTGTGAGCCACCATGTGGTTGCCGGGAATTGAACTCAGGACCTTTGGAAGAGCAGGCAATGCTCTTAACCACTGAGCCATCTCTCCAGCCCCCACTAATTATTCTTTGACCTGCTGAATCGGGACACTCTGGCTGCTCTCGCTGATACTCACAGGGAACTCTGAGAAACATCTGCATGGACTTTAGAGACCAATGGCTGTAGAGTTTGGTTCACTTCTGCTCAAAGCCTTTCCGCAAATCTGAAGGCAAGTCTTTTCTCCTACTTCTCTGGATGACTTTCCCTCTATCTTTTCTGTTACAGCATCTAGCATCATTTTATTTAACTTACATACTTATGATCCATTTCCACCGCAATAGAAATATGTCCAATAAGGCATGGCTTGTAAACTTCATTCATTGAGGAATTCCCATGCCTACCAAACTCTGAACACCCAACACATGCTTTTTATGTATTTGTTAAAATTGCAACAGCGTAAAGATGGACTTAACCAACAGGTGGCTAAATATTAACTTGTCTCTGCTGTAAAATGAAGTTGAAATCAATTACCACATGATTTTTAGACAGCAAAAACAATTTTAAGAAAGGGCTCTATTAGCAATGCTTCCTGAAACAAGGTATTCTCTAACATATCTAAGGAACATAGCTCTAAACACCAATTTCCTTATTGTTTACTGTTTGTGGAGTCAATACTCTAATATACTTAGTTCAAAATGCACCATTAATGTGTTAATTTCCATTAGTCTAATGTTAGGTAACAGGAAAATGTACAATATTTAAATAGCTCATCAGATGAAGTTATCATGTTTACAAGTTATAAAACAGCTATCAAAATGAAAGAAGTTACAGTGTTGTCATGGGAGTTAAATTTTACTAACATTCCTGACTTCTTGTTCTCCATTGTGCTCTTAATTTGCACGCAGGCTAATAATACAGTTTAACTTCCCAAGCTGAAATAAGGGGCTAATAGATGTTGTAATGACTGTCCCTCACTCTAAAGTCCTATTGTCACTGTTAGCTCAATGACCTCCAAACTGCCTTCCTCAACTGACCACTGTGTCATTTCCTGAAACTTCAAGTGTTCATTAAAGAGAATTTCATGTTAATTATTGTAAAATTAACCAGATTACCTGAGATATTCTTGGCTTTGATTCAATTTCTTCGCAAGAAACTTTAATGCTCTCTGGCTTGGGAAAGTAGAATAGGAAACAGTAGCTGGGTATTCTATTTCTTCACATGACACGGGGCAGCTGGAGTTGTGTGTTCCCATCGTGCACAGCCCCCCGAGCTCAATGTGGTCTGAAAGGAACATGAGAGGAGAGTAGCGGACTCAGACATGACTCCACAATGGGAAGCCTGCGCCTTCTCAGGCACATCACGTCAAAAAGAAATCGTTAACTACGCCCACAACCTCAAACAGGTTTGTATTTTATTGTTAACCAACCAACAGGACAGAATGTGAATCTTTCATCCACTGAGTCACTGGGGTCAGATCTTCGTTAGGAATGAGAAATTCTAGGACGTTCCTAGATTATTTCTATAAAAGATCAACTGTTTGGATAGAACAGGATTGAGAGTGGTCTGTGCCATGCCCCCTTTTTTGAAAGGAACCTGCAGACATAATTCTGAAGGTCCATGGCTTAATCTACTCTTAACTTTAGACTTGTTGTAAATTGCTGTGAAACACTGTTGACTTATGGTTCCTTATTTCCTTGTTAGATTCTCAGATGGCCACTGAGGTTCTCTGTTGAGCAGGTTGCCACCTTTTTACCTACACCTGCACACTACTACACATTCCTACACCCTCCCACACACAATCTAGCATACCCACGTACTCACATGTGCTATTCTCATACAGACACATGAATGCATGTGCCTTGACACATGCATATACAGTAACACCCTACACATATACTCATACCCACATGCACATATTCTGCCACACTCATATGCTCGTGCACACTGTATTCACACAATTGTATGAAGAGCTTTGGGATTCTGTTATCCCACAGCCATCTCCAAACAACGACTGTATGCATTTGTTTTTCCCAGGCTCTTCCTCTTGCTTTCAGTGATGGGAAAACAAACTTGACAGTGTAGTTCTTATTCTTTGTTTTCAATGTGGCATTATGGCATTTGTGTAATTGGTTTGGAAACTAAAGAATATAAATCTACTTTATATCCAGACCTTGAAATATTTGATCACCACTTAAAAGAAAAATGTTTCCTCTGCTGTTGCCATCTTAAAGATATTTCTACAATGGGTTAGAAAAGAAAGACTTTAATAGAAGAGTGAAATTGTTAGTTTGGTCTACTTGACAAAGTCTAGAAACACCTGAGAAGGGAATTACAATTTGGTACATTATTTATTGTTTATATTAATTGAGGTGGGAAGTCCCACCCACTCTGGGTGGAACCATTTAAGGGATCTTGAACCACATGAGAAACTAAACTAAGAACAAGTGTGTGTTTCAGTTCACTCTTCTCTGCTCCTCACTGTGGATGTAGTAAGATCAGCTCTTGTTAGCTACTTCTGCCTTTATCTCCCCACGGTCACAGACTGTATGGAACCTGGAACGAGGAGTTAAAATAAATCCTTTGTCCCCTGGGGTTGTTTAGGTAAGTTGCTATATTCCAAAATTCAAAGGGAATATAATATTACATTTGAAGAGGGCAATCAGTGATTTAAAAACATAAAGTTATATATATGGAACAAATTGTACAAAAGCATAGAATATAATAAAAATAATTTGGGGTCTATGCAAAGTTTAGGCAAAATAAATTTGTATAGGTTGTCAACGCGTAAGACTGTGTAGTTGTGATTTTGTTTACACAAAAATGTTATGTGACACCTGTTTAATTAAATGAAAGAATGTTCTTAAAAATATAAGTGATTTTCAAATTAACAAGATTCACCTGCATTTTATATGAACATTTGATCAAACTGTGAAAATGTTTCAGTACTCAAATAAAATGAAGACTATTTAAAAGACTTGGAAATAAACCCCTGAGCGCCTGCTGGCACTCTGTCATCCTGTGCCTTTAACAGAGATTTCCTGTAGTCAAAGGGAATTTTCTTTTACTGTGTTTATATAGTGAGTGCTATGGATTTTTTTTTTAAAAATTTATATAGCTTTTCTTTTTCATCTCCAGGATATCCAGAGTTATTTATCTTGTAACTAAACAATTTAAATATAATCCTTGAAAGTTGTGGAATATTCCCTATACACTGTATGAATATTTGTCACTGTGATTAGTTTAATAAAGAAGCTGGCTGGCTAATAGAACAGAATAAGGTTAGGCAGGAGAGCCAAACAGGTAACGTTGGGAAGGAAAAGGAAGGAGTCTGGCATAGAGTCAGAGAGAAGCAAGATGAACATGCTGTACTGAGAAAAGGTACCAAGCCACAGGGCAAAGCATAGATAAGAAATATGGGCTAAATTAAATATAAGAGTTAGCTAGTAATAAGCCTGAACTATTGACTGAGCATTTGTAATTAATATAAAACAAAGTTATATATATGGAACAAATTGTACAAAAGCATGGAATATAATAAAAATAATTTGGAGTCTATGCAAAGTTTAGGCAAAATAAATTTTTATAGGTTGTCAATGCGTAAGACTGTAGTTGTGATTTTGTTTACACAAAAATGTTATGTGACACATGTTTAATTAAATGAAAGAATGTTCTTAAAAATATGATTTTCAAATTAACAAGATTCACCTGCATTTTATATGAACATTAAGTCTCCATGTTGGTTATTTGGGTACTGAATGGTGGGAAAAAATGTCTGCCAACAGAAAGTAAAACAAACCACACTTACCAATGCTAGGAGATACACAGTTGTAGTGTTTTAGTAGATTGCATTCGACACCATTTCCTTAAAAACAGTAATTGTAACATATAAAAGGGTTTTCTTGAAATAAAATTCTCCCATTAGAAAAGACAATAAAACTGTGAAATGTGCACCTATCCGGATAAGTGATTTGGGGGATCAATTCTGAACATTGTTATTTGAGTTCACTGGAGTCTTTGCATTTGACTGAATTCAGAATCTCAAACATTCTAAGTTCCTCCAGCTCCGAGACAGTCACCTCCAGGACTGAGCTACATATGGGCCCCAGGGTTTTTTTGTTTGTTTGTTTTGGTTTGGTTTTCTCTGTGGTTTTGGAGCCTGTCCTGAAACTAGCTCTTGTAGACCAGGCTGGTCTAGAACTCAGAGATCCGCCCGTCTCTGCCTCCCAAGTGCTGGGATTAAAGGTGTGCACCACCACCGCCTGGCTAGGGCCCCAGGTTTTTGATAAAATCAGCAACACAAATTAGAAGTATATTCTTCTTCTGTATCATCTTTATCCATCCTTCATATGGACATTTATTCTTCAGAATATAAACATGCAAACATGTCAGAATCTAGAGAAAGGAACTGTTAAAACCACTATTTTTGCATCCTTTTCATTTGTCCCCTCAAGTCTTTATATTTTTTAAATGTTTGTAAATCTTAATTTTTACAATTGCTTCCACAATTTTCTCATTTTATCATGTTCATAATCTTATGATTTAAAAATTATCATTTTCCAGATGAACTATGCTCCAGGTGACTTGTACTAGACCATGTTAGTGAAGCCTTGGGGTACTCTATCTTGTATCCTGCTACCTCTGAATATTAGATTATTGTTTATTATTATTAATATTAATATATATCTTTACACACATTGATTAACCCCCTTTAGGGTAGCAGTTATCTACGAGTTGCAATTTTGTCAAATGTCAAATCTCTATCTCCAAAAATATATACTACAATTCATAATAGTTGCAAATTTACAGTTATGAAGTAGTAATGAAAATGTTATGATTGGGGTCACCACAACACGAACTACATTAAAGGGTCACAGCACTAGCAAGGTAGAGAACTGCTATAGGGAGGTTGGATTAGGCCATGTAGGTGTTAGTATGTTATGTATCTGCTGTAAATCTTGAGACAAAGAAAAATCAATTTATGGTCTACCTAAGTTTATTCCCTAAGCAGATTTTAAAACCATGGCCTTTTGATGTAACCAGGTATTTCTTTGTTGGTATAACACAAGTGGTCTGAGGTTAGCCACAATGTTTACTCAATAATCTTCACAATCTTGAAGAGACTGGACAGTGTTCACAATGCCTGTGAGGCTGAAGAAGACTGCGCTCCAAATTTAGGAAGTTTAAAAGACAAGGATGAGGAGGGTAAGGAAGGAAAGGAAAGAGCGAGGGAGAGAAAGGGAACCCTGGAGAGAGAGGGAGAGAGGGAAAAAGAACAAGAAGTAGGAATGGTGTGCTAGGGCACACTTTTCATCTTTCCTTTGTTTGTTGTAATAATATTTCCGTGAGCCTTATTTAGATAAGATAGAGATGAAGTAGGTCGTAGATAGAGGGGTGGGGGAAGCATATGTCCACCCACAGACAGACACTGAGCACTCTAGAGAGCCTACAGATTTATTCTCCCCATGGCTACTTCTCTAATAACTCATCTCTTTATGGACAGGCTAAGAAAAGACAATAGGATAAATATAAATT
The DNA here is from genome assembly GCF_018167655.1 of Microtus oregoni. Lineage (NCBI taxonomy): Eukaryota > Metazoa > Chordata > Mammalia > Rodentia > Cricetidae > Microtus > Microtus oregoni. The sequence continues at coordinate 4,170,109 of NW_024543069.1, forward strand.
AAATTGTTCCTCATTTTTATAGATTTTATCTATGTTTTCTATTACTTTTTTTATCCTCAGGACCCTGCTCAGCAGGACATTTTTTTTCCATGTTATAGGAAGTACAGAGAGATGTGGCATCAGGTAGATGAGAAAGTATTAAATCAGACCCAAGGTTTAAGATCTGCTCAGTGATTGCCTGAGGGATCCCTGGTCCTGGAAATGCCCGAGACTGTGCACAAAGAAGTCTTGGAAGTTTTTTTTTTTTCCCCACAGCCATAAGGCGAAGAGTTTCCCCAACAGTGAGATCTTTAAGGCCTGCTATAAGCATACATAACCTAGTTTTAAATTTCAAATTACAAAACCCTTGACATCCATTAATTTTAAGCTATTTGAGAACATCTGACTTTAACCTTCTAAGAATTGAGGACCTAGGCCCACAGCATCATTTTCCTCCCCAGAAACCTCTGCTACTTCCAGGCTTCCAAATGGACTGAGATAAAGGTGGCAAGTGGGCCATTTTCCAGTCTAGCCTTCCGGGAGCACGGAAAACAATTCAAGGATGCACTAAATCGTAAGCTTCGAGTTCAGCCATGTGGGAAAAGCTGCCAGTCTATCTACCTGGAAGCAGGAAGGGCAAGCATCCGCACAGCCTCTGTATGTGCTGGGCTTTGCACTCCTTCAGACAGCTGTAGGTGTTGTAGGTGCTGAAGTTCTTCAGCTTGATGTCAGGCTTGCACTCCCCCCACGGGTATTCCTGGTGGACTGTCTGAAGAGGACAGGACAGATGCCAGGTTAGCAGACGGAATTCAGTTGGTCCACGTTTTCCATTAAAGGATGCTCTACACTTTGGCTTATCTCAGCATTTTTAAAATTTCTTTTCGATACACTAGGGTTTACCCGTTTGTCCACGCAATTATCTTGAAAGCCCCTGAAGGTCATTCTAACCTCAGCCTTTAAACCTTCACCCTAAATATCAATGAAAGCATCACACATAGGCCAACCACTGTAAAAATTCAAATAAGAAAAAAAAATATTTATGCAAATGTTATGCTGCCATATTACTCAGGTTGCTCAAAAACCATCAACCAATATGACAAAAATTAATTCCTTATTGAGCAACTGCTATTTAACATGCAACAAAACAAGTACTTTGCTTTCTTTATGTTACCTCATTTGTAATCATCTCATCTCTAGAAACGAAAAGCTGTTCCTTAGCCACCAGGACAGGGAGTGGATGCAAATTTAAAATGTTAAGGAAGCTCATGAGTAAAGCTTGGCATGTGGAACCCACCACATGACGTGTCTCCATTCTCCATGGCTGATGCTTTCACTTGTGGGTTTTTTTTTTTATTCTTTGCAGATGGCTTCACAGAGGAAACATTTAATTCTGAAGCTGACTTTGTGGTCCTGTTCTGATTGCTATTTGAAGTTACCTTGGATTTAATAGGCTTCCCTGTGCTCACTCAGGTTTTAGGTAGGAATCTACTGCTTTTTTACTGCAGAAGAGCCTCCAGAGAAAGAAAAGGAATCTGAAATGTGGTGTTGGCCCTTCCAGCCATTAGTTTAAAAGCACAGGAGAAAGGGGTCTCCCATGAAAAAGTTATTTGCATGTTTAATGCAGCCGTTACCAGCTAATGCCCTCTCTCCCCACATCTTACCTTCAGTTGGCGGATGGTCACCCGTGAGTGCATGCCCACAGGAGAAGACAGGCCTAAGCCATCAAACTGTGGTTCCTTCTTTGGTGAGTGAATGACAAAGATGATCCCGGCATCAGTAAAACCAGGCAAGGGGTTATCAGTAAATTCCTCCTGAAGGGAACACACGTGTGCACACACACACAAGTTATACAGGTGTTCAAGGTCAGGGTTCATCAGCTCATGGTGTATTTGAATTCCTAAAGTCAGCTCTATCATATTAAACTTCATACTACTGTGTGAGAGAGGTGTGGAAATTTGATAGCTAAGACACCCTTTTCCAGGCGGTGTCACAGAGATGTCTCCTGAGTGTGTGCTCAAATACACCCACCCGTGTCAGTGGCTCCTGAGTAAACCCACAAGCACAGTAGTGTCATCTGAGGATCTCACTTCCTGTCCATCTCATCTCCTAGCCGCGGATGACCTCACTTCCTCTGACCCTCTCATTTCCTAGGTGCCTTTCCTTGCCTCTTTTCTCACTGCAGGTGTCTTTGTAATTAAACCTTGTTTAAAATTCAAATTTCTTCAGTAATTGGGAAAAGCCAATGCTGTTACTTTAACAACGTTTTTTTTAATATATCCATCTATATCAGGTAAGGATATCAACACGTAAATTGCTAGTGATGCTACAGTTTCAGGACATAAGGGAAAGGCTGGATGTGTGCACATAAGATTCTGCAGTGAATTAGTCCACTATGGTGTAACTTGATAAAACCTTTTAAGAAGCATTGGTCATGTTCATTTACAGAACTATCTAGGTGCCATTTGTTTATGGAACATTTCATTTGTAGGTTTTAATTATGCTATACAAATTTTGAATTTTCCACTAATAAAGATGCATAAAATAATCCTAGGGCTATTATCTAAACATTAAGGAAATATTTTCTCAACACAGCATTGTGTTCGGGCATAAATGATTTCGAGTGAGTCACAGGAGGAAATTATGAAGATATTAACAGAATCTCTTTAAAAGCAGCTGTGACCTCATTCATGCTTATGGGAGATGCAGCAATTTGTTGTGATTCAAGATGAGGAGGTCATCTTTCTCTGCCATTCATTGTGTCTCCTTGAATACTCTACCAGCATGGCAGAATACTGATCTACAGACCCTTGGTAGCAGAGGGCAGGTACGGGGGCTATTCTCCCAGCACCTTTGAAGTAACAGCAAGGCAATTCTCAGATGCTGGGACACTTGACTCCTAGGTTCAAACCCAACTTCATAGGCCAGTTATAAACAGCATCCACAAACAAAAAGCAATGAACAACGAGGCTTAGGAAAAGGTATTTGTGGGTCTTTTCTCCTTTTTGGGAGACAATTCTATGATGAACCCAATTTATATATAGAGAGAGTTCTTCTCAAAACATTTTTCCATGTCCAGATGAAAATCCTACTACAATTGTGTTTTTAGTGATAATATCATTAGCTGTATATAAAGTACAATAGAACTCTCCATTTCTGTACTCCACTGCATCTGCTTTCTGCAGCTCTAAGACAACAGGAATCCATAGTTCAGGAGCAGGTAGAGCAAACTGTCAAAGGGTGAAATGAACGCAACTGGTGGGATTTGACAGAAAAATATCGTTACTAAAATGGAGTCCTGTGCACTTGGTCCCTTTTCAGCCCAGATTGGAACGAAGTGAAGCAGATACCTGATGGACATTGAAGAGCAGCTTTAAGCCTCTTCCAGACAAGCTCACTTTATTCTTGCTTTGGAAATTCTCACCGTGGTTAAAAGTAAAGCAATTTCCGTATTCAGTAAAGACGTGTTTGAAATCCTCCAACACAAAAACAAACCAAACAGAACACAGTCAGTGGAAACCTTTTCAATGCCTCAAGTTCCAATCACTCTACCATTTTCTATACTTGCAAATGCTTATTTGAGGATGCTTATATATATAAAAAAAATGGTAGTCTGGCAATTTATGCATGTATTTGATTAACAGCTTACACTTGTGTAATGAGCATTTAAGTAAATTCACATGTTATTTTTAAATGAAACATTTTTACATCTAAGCATTTTTTAAACAAAACTTAAAAGTAGCTTCTTTTGTTTTTTTTCAATGACTCACAGAAACAGGTGTTTAGACTTTGGTGACAAGTCACTGCTCCTTCCTTTGTCCTCCGTGGGGCAGTCACATTCCCTCCCCCCATTGACCTCCTGTGATAACTGTCCCATCCTTCCCAGAGATGTGCACTCTACATAAGCCGGGATGCTCTGCACACCCCAAGTGGTCTAGGACCAGATGATGAGCCTCTCATTGGATCCTCTCACCTGGGTTCTTGAGTGCTAAAGTGTCACTCTGAGAAAGTCATTGGTGACTGAATTTTGGCTCTGTGGGGAGATGACATACCAAGGACAGGCAGGGAAAGTTGTGGGACAGGGAAACCGAACAAAAGAAAGCCTCATGACAGAATTCTCTGTTCTTATGTTACCCAGTTAACAAAAGCAATTCATATATTTTGCTTCACAGGTTATTAGATTTGGGTTTCTGTAATGTATGTTATCACTAGGGAAAAATTTCTCAGGAGTGAATTTAAAGGTATTAGCAAAAACAAAGCAAGGAAGACTAGCCCCTTTAGGTGAGCGTTCAGGCCATCCCTGCTACTCATCGTCATCCCTGTCCACACCCAGTAGTATTTACCGTGTGCCTCTCAGAATGCTGATTGTCTTGTGGGACTATGAATTTGATATTCCCTTTGAGTCCCTTTCATAGAATAAGGAACCGTAAATGTACGCAGGCAATAACAGATCAGATTCCAGGCACGGTCGTAGATGAGTTGTATTAGTAATTGAAACAGAATTTGAGATGTGTTCCACGTGGATAGGAAGCTCACTGTGTATATTGTGCATGTTACATATAATTCTTAGTGGAAGACTGGAAGACTCATTTCTGTGTACTCCCCACCCCCCAAGATGCCACTATCTTAACACTGTGGTAGCTGCTTAAGGGGGAAGAGAAATGCTTTCTTCAAATATGGTGTTGAAAGATAAGGAAAAATTACAGTAACCTATTGTTTTGTTCTTTTACTTTGAATAAAAAAACTGCTTCAAAAAAGGTCTTAAAAACCTTTTGTCATCTATCACTTTCTCTAGCCACCCCGTGGGTGTGCACGTGTGTGTGAGGGTTGTGGGTGTGCACGTGTGTGTGAGGGTTGTGGGTGTGCACGTGTGTGTGAGGGTTGTGGGTGCATACTATGTACTCTCATCTGTGATGTCTAAGCACAACTTTGAGTGCCCCAATCTGTCACTTTCTACATTCTTTCCTGGACTTGTATTCAATTCAGCTCCCCCATGCTTCCTACCTCTGCTGCCTGCAAGCACACAGACCAGCAGGTGTAATGTTGCTGGATCTAAACTTGATCACCATGCCTGTACACCAAAGCAATGCTTTTACCCCTCAGCCATCTCTCCAACCCCATATATAACTTCTTGAAAGAAGAAATTTGTCTCACATGGATCCCACATCTCTTGCTATTATTATAAAGCAGAAATTAGGAAAGCTAAGGAAATGTACTTAAACAGGTTGATTTCTCAAGACTATTTTATTTGAACTTAGAACAGAAAAAAAACCATAGTCTACTATATCTGATTAGATTTGGATAGTCAATTATTACCTTTGGACCGCATGGTTTTCCAAAAAATTTACAGTCCAACAAAGTGTCCTGATTGAGATAAAAACCATTGTTCTTGACAAATTCTGTAATGCTGAAGTTTTGGTGACTTGTAACAAAATCTAAGGTCTCTGGAGAGTGAGTGATGTTGCCACTAACTTCCTGAAGGCGGAGGACTTTGGAAACTATATCCCATAAGAAGAAAATGATGCCAAATTTTGATACAGCCTCTGCCTGGAATCTATTTGAAGGAATGAAGGCATCAGTTAGAAAGTAAAAACAATTTTCTTGAAGATAGAAACAGGGCGAAACTACATTCACAAATGATTATATTTGTTAAGTAATTTCCACTGTACATCTTTTGATTTTTATATGCATGCCTTTCATGCCCTCAAAATGCAGCTAATGATTTCATATTTTAATTTTATAAAACCTTGAAGTGATCAGCTTTCATCTCTTCTTGCCCTACAGCACAGAGTACAATGGGTGGTCCATTCTTGGTAGGGTTACGCCATGCAGGACATGGTTTGCATGTCATTCTAGAATCTTATGTTTCTAGACTTGGTCATTTGTGAAACTTAAGTTTGCTTTAACTGATCTAATAAAAGTAGAATTTAGATATTTATTAAAGGGATAATATGTGAATATGTTGTGTAGTGTTTAGGAAAGTTGAGCATGCCTGGGTTACCTTGTTGAGCATAATACTCTTCAACTCTATTCCCAATAGAAGCAAGAAGTTTTCAGTTTTAATGCTGAATATAAGGCTGTTTTGTGTGCACATGTGCACAGCTTTGCTAGCCATTCATCAGCTGGTGAGAGGCGCAGCTTTCACCCTGAATTAGTCACTCTGCAGCTGCGGTACCCTATAGAGGCCATGAGGCAATGCCTGTCATGGATTCTTCTCAAAATGACTATACAGTGAGATTAAAGAACCAGTCTTTCTGTGGGTGGCACACATATAGGGAATTATGAAATTCTTCAGCTTAAAATATTCTCATAAACTGTATTTGTTACACTAATGAAAGTTGAGACCATACTAGTAATTTCAGAACATTAAATTATAAAGCCTGGCACTATTAGAAATAAGTTTTTATAAGATAATATTCAGCATAAAAATAGTCTTGCACTGAGTTTATTTTCAACCTTTAATACACTTTAAAAAAAACTTTAAGTTGTTGCTGGCTGAGAATTATAAGGTCAAAAGAAAAATGTCCTGGAAATCCGTGGGGAATTCAGCAATGATGATATTTAGCAGGAATCTGATACAGAGCTATTATATAGATTGGTTCCAAATAAAAAGACCATAAATAAGAGCTCATTTTCCAGAATCTATTCTACAACTTATTTTTTGTGACTCAGTCAAATATACCTTTCTGAGACTAGTTTCTTGTCTGTACATTGCTTTCTGTAAAGAAACTTAAAATTGAAGTTAATGGATATTATTAACAGACTAAGTGAAGCAGATCGGCAACTCCAGTGGGCATCTATAAAACATATGGAGACTATACTGAGCGTGACATTGAGTGTACTGAACACAAAGGCACTAAGAGGCCGATATTGATGGAGTCATTGACAACTTTGCATTACCCTTTAAATGGAAATGCAATTGATCCTAGGAAATATTGCAACTGATAAGAATGTATGTCCTTCAAAAACAAAATATTATATGATTCTTAAAATTTTATTCTTTCTTTTCATCTTCAGCATCTTTAGACACACATTTTCTACTTCAAAACATGACTGTTAGTGGGAAGAACTGTGCCAGTAAGGCCAGGGTAGGGTGAGCCTGTGGTATCAGCTCTAACCTACACACACACACGGGGCCCATGGGAAATTAAAATTTTTCAATCCCTTCTTAGATATCATGAATTCCATAGCAACATTTTTAGCTATCAATATCTGTTGCGGGAGGTCCTTCCGCTCCTCCAGCCTATAGCCGCTGAGATACCAGACACATGGGAATCAAAGAGCTAAAGAGCTGGACATCCCCAGTGTCTAAGTTACACTCATATTAAACCCCTGCCACGTGAACCTGAGTGGAGAGAACATGCTGTCAGCCTCAGCCTGAGTCTCTCAGGACACATTGGAAGCCCTGGCTGGAAGGTGAGGCTCTGCCCCATGGACCTGGGTTGAGATAATATGTTGTCTGTCTGAATCTCCCAGGACACATTCTGACTGGGAGGTGAGGCATGGGAGCTTTGGGTTTCTTGCCCAAATCCACCAGGAGGCAACTTTTGTCACGTTGAGACAGGGGAGGATGAGAAGGGAGAAGACCTGACTAGGCTGTGCAGACCTTCACTGTACAGAACATGCACAGACAGTGAAAAAAATACCCCTTTCCTGACAGATCACACATCTTAGGCTACATTTCCTTCAGCGTAATTTCTGAAAGTGTTTCTGCCCACTAGTTACAGATGATTGTCTGGGAACAGTGACTGCAGATCTCCTCACATGTTCCTTCTGGTGTCTCTGCTTCTTTCAAGTCAAGGGTCCCTGCAAACCAGCCTTGCCTTTGTCAGAATGCATGGGGTTTAAATATTGTGAGGCAATGAACACTGAGGTTTTCTAACACATGAATGAATAAATTGAAGCTTTGAAGTATTGCTGGTCACACACACAAACCCCTTATAACATGCACAGTGTCTCTAATACTTGTTCTAGACATCCCATCATATTACCATGCAAACATATTTCCATGTATTATGCTTAGAACCCTTGTTCATTTTCTTAGAGGTGCCAGCTGTCTCTAAAACACTCCACATAGAACACGTGGGTACGTATCTATATTGTGTTTGGTAATTACTCAATTTCATAAGGTTTCCCCTCGCTCGTTAGCATACTTAAGTTCAGGGAATCATATTACATCTACTGAAACATGGAACTTGGTACTTGCAGCACAAGGAAAGATGGGGAAAGGGAAAATATGACTGGATGAAGACATTAGCATGGTTCGTTTTATATTTGTACCTTAAGTTCAATTTAAAATTTTCAGTGCTTTTACTTAGGCTAAATGCTGCATCAGAACATATGTAAATTATCAAAATAAATTTGCCAAAATTAAATAAAAACCACAATTAAAGCAATGAGTCTCACCTATTCAAGTTACAGAATGTCACAGCTGGGAACTCGATTTTTTCCACATACTGCACCTCTACAGATGTTGTGGTGGGCCATGTGAAGAAGTTGACCAAGCGACTGTAGATTTGCCACACCACGAGTGAGACAGAGCCCAGCACCACGGACAGCCAGATTGCCTTGCGAACCCTGCTCCGGTTCTGGGCAATGTTGTGGATTCCGTGAAAGGAAGTGGAGAGGGCAAACTCGTGATCAAACTTCTTCCGGTCATCTGGAGATGGCAGTGGCCTCTTGGAGAGGTAGCGCTTTATTTTTCCTAAGAGTCCTAATGCTCTCAATATAATCAGATAAAAACAAGTCCATGAGTTAGGAAAACTACGCTATTCATAAACACTCCAATTTACAAATGATGAAACAGGTTACCTCTAACAAGTCATTCATAAAGGCCCCAGAATCATTGGCATTGGGTGACTTATTTAGGGGCAGTAAAAGTGCCAACTAGGCGAACCTGCTGGTAATGTGCTAATGCCATCTGGAGACAGCTCTGGTGAGGGAAGAGGCATTGGTGGCAGGAGCATTAGGGTTCGTTGTTGTGAGAGCTCACAACTTTTAAAAATAGCCCTTGTTGTAATTATTCTTTCTCCCTGGAGAATCCGAGCTCCTTGGGATGGGTTAGGCTTATTCTCTGAGTAGTCATAAGTTAAAAATGATCAGTTCCTCAGCTAGTCTTTGTCACCGTGTGGTGACTTTTGGTGTTGTGACTTCCATGCATTGTATGCTTTGTACCAAGCTGCTTTATCCCTGGATTGGCAAATCGGAATGTTTACAGTTCAGTGGTATGACCAGCTTCCATTCTTTAGAATGTAGCCACCCAGAATTTCCCTTGGGTTAATTTCGTTTTGACCTGGAGATAGAAGACGAAAATCCTCTGGCAACTTAAGAGGATGAGGTCCATCTGCAATTGGAGAAGTCAACTTCCGGCCTAGGTCTCCTCTCTCTTGTAACCTAGGCAACATTAGCCAAGTTTCTCATTCTCCTGCTGCTTCTATTAACAGACAACAGCACCTGACCGGCGACTTTTCATGTTAGTGTGATGCTTCTCTCGGTGTGTTACATAGACGGCAAGACGTAGTCAACATTATTACATACTTTTATTTTTCTAGTAGTCATGCAGAAAGTGGTTAAATATTCAGAGTTTTAAGGAAGTGATTTCAAGTTCTCATTTAGGAAACGAGTCCTTGGACAAGAGATGCTAGCTGGCTGTCTCTTAGTGGGTAAGGGTGCTTGCTAAGCAGTCCTGATGGCCCGAATCATACCTTTGGAACCCATGAGAAGGTGGGAGGAGAAAACTAAGTACACAGATTTTTCCTCTGATCTCTATATGTGCAGTAGCACACAGGTACTCATCCTGTGTCTTACATACACACACTACTTTTAAAAATAGCAACACAAATTTCAAAGAAAAAGATTCAATCTTAAAGGCTTACTAAATTCTCATAAAGTTAAAGTTTTTAAATCTTTGCTCCAATTCAATAAGTATCATTTGTCAACTATCAAGTATTAATTTTTCCTCCAAAAGGTTCTTATTTACCATTAGTTTTTAATACCTTTCTAGTTTCTAATTGGTGAGTTACAATTGTTTTCAGTTTGAAATAACTAATGATATAAATGGTATTTATATACATTTTCTGAAGTCCCTCATTTCATGCATAGTGCACCAACACTTAGAAATAGTGTTATGATGTCGAAGCCACTACAAACTTTGTAGTCACGTTTGTATCAATACCAGTTACTGGAATTGCAACATAACCTATAACAGTATCGTATGATGTTTCTTTTAGTATCAGATCACCCAACACATAAGAACATCTGGAACTGTAAAATCAGAAGGCCAGGAAAACAAACTTATTATCAAAATAACTTTAATTGTGAACAATTTTCTTAATCATTGCTTGGAGGCATTTATGAAGACTTTAGACTTGAAATACCAACTCAACAGCTGAGCAGCTTCCACCTTTCCTACCGAAGTGATCTTGGCTGTTGCTGAGTAGAGTTAACCTAGTGGAAGCTCCTGGCCAGGCCAAGTGTTGCCGGCTGCAAACACTACCCCAAATGAGACACTAAAGGCTTACCTTCAGACACCAGACCATTTCATAAAGACATCCTCGCTGAGGGTTGTGTGAACCTTACTAAAGCATTTTCTGCTATTGATTGGAAATGCCCTAGTTTGTCAATGATGAAAAGTAGAACTGCAGGAAAACGTCTGTCTAGGAGCCCACAGCCTGCAGTGTGACTCCACCAATCCCCATCTCACAGACCTCTGGTTCCACCCAGTGCATCTACGCAAATTTTGGATTCCTGATCCAGAAGGCTGACCATCACAGAAACAGTTTAAGGAACACCAAACAAGCAAATACTAACAAACGACTCTAGCATATAACAATATTTCCACATTTTTTGAATCCTTATAAGCTACTCTTATTTCCCAAACATTATTTATCCTGAAACTCATATCTGTTACTGTGAATACCACTGGGGGTCCTGTTTTCCAACATAAACCCCTCTCTGCTTATCGCTGGTCTTGAGGGATGGAAGCTGTCGTTGCTGGAGGATTTCCTACCTTTCTCAGCATGTGTCTTGGATTTCTCAGTGTGTTCCATTTTTTTTTTTTTTTGCTCTCAGTGATCGCTAGCCCTCTGGGTGTATCCAATTTCTATCAATAACAATATTCATTAGGGGCCCTTTATATAAAACACTGCAGCTGAGGTTGTAAAATGTGGGAGCGATTTAAATATTTGTGTTGCTATGTTCAGCCTCATAAAGCACTTAATCTGGGAATCAAAAGCGGTTGACAGAACCAGCCACGGGCATTTACAGACTGGCAGGAGCCACTGGAGATTGGAAACGAGAAAGCGTCACCGAGAACCCATTTCCTAAAGAAAAACTGGCCGCACGGGTGGGTGCTCAGGTCCCCACATTTTACTTCTAGTTTCAGCTCTATACAAACCAAGTTGAGGGGAGTGTGTGTGTGTATGTGTGTGTGCATGTGTATGTGCTTAGATGTATCTTTGTTTTGCAGTTCTTTATAAGAGACAAAACTGCTTTTAATTAGTGACCAATGCATAAAAAAACTAAGATACTAACTAAAATCAGCTTTTTCATATTAGCACTTTTGAGAACTTATTTACTTTTGTTAAATAAACTTCAATATGAATTCGCGTGTATAAATGCTGCCATCTGTTGACCAGGTTCTGTAATTGCATGCATCTCTACTGGAGTCTGTTGGTATTGTCATATTTCACAAACATCTATTCACTTCAACATAATTACATTGGACACTTATTTAGAAACCCCATTAAGTTGAAACAGAGCTAGTATGGAGGCAGAATAAGAGCCTTCGGGTGATGGAAGGGCAGGGACTTGGGTGCCCCTTCTCTATTCACTTCCTTGAGGACTAAGCAGGGTGAATCCTGCGAGATGAATTCCTCAGAGAAATCTCTTTGGGGTTAAACTGCAGACTGGGAGACAGTCGCAGACTTCAGGTCCTCCTGACAGCGAGAATCTACTCCCTCTTCCCTTGTCTTCGGACCTAAATTATTCCTCCAATCTTTCCGGAAGAACTGTAGAGCTGCCTGGTGTTTACCTATAGGAGAACCAAGGTGGCCTGCTTGCCAGATGCGTGCCGCTTGAGCTGCTGAAGGAGGCGTCTTCCTGTTGCTAGGTTTAGAAGGCTGGTTCTCACTGGCTGAGTGTAAGGACAGCAAAAAGATGGGGTTTTCTGGGAAGAAAAAGCTTGGACCAGAGAGGGAAGAAAGCGCCAACAAGGTACATTCTGTCTTCTTCACAACCTGACCAAGGCTCAGGGCGTGAACGCGAATTCTCTTAAATTCCACTTTCTAGTTCTTGTTTTCCAGTCTGCTTCCTCTTTTCTAGATCACAACGTATTAAATATTTCCCGGGGCGCCTTTAAGACAGAAGAGGAAAGTCCCCACTTCCTGCCTATTTTCAGTGGATAACAAGGCAGGACGCTGAGCTGTAGGACACAAATGTATCTGGATTCGTGATCCCACTTTCTCACACTGATAACGGTAATTCCCCACCTCTCTCGGACATTAAAATGGGCTTCCCAGTATCACTTCCTTCCGCAGTTTTTTTGCCCCCTTTTTTATTAGTGACTGAGTTCAATTTGAACTTCAACTTCTCTGCCCAGTTATGGTCTCCTCTCCATTTTCCCTCGCCTTCTTTTCTGAGATCAAATATCCCAGGATCCTCTACCACACATCGATATCCCTTGTTCTTTTGTTAACGGACTTTGCTGACTTTCTAAGATATCTAATGAAAGATGAACACAGGAGTTCACACTTCCTTTCTCTGGCTGTGACAGCCGTTTAGGATAAGGATCTATGACAGAAGATAGATTTGCAAGCCTCGTTTACCTGACCCACCCCACTTTTTATATACAAACAAAGCTAGGGAATCATCTACAGTACAAACTGAAAAGAACTGAGTTATTACCTTCCCCCTGTGCTTGCAGCGCCAGCAGCAAACGATGACTTATTAATACTGATAAAATGCTGGACAGGAGAGTAAACAGCAAAGCTAACTGACCTTTCACTGAGATTCTGGACTCGAGTGATAAATGAAATCAATAAGCACAGTCTACAGGACCGAGTTTACTTTGGCCCCGCGTCCCCCATTTATGGTGTTGCTTGTGCAGTTCCTGAAGGATATTTTCATTAATTCTTTTTATGTAAAATATTGAAGCTTTAAAAAAATTTTGGTTCTGTTAAGTTTCATGTGCAGCATATTAAAAAATCTCTGGCCACTGCTCTTTGCAGCTACTGCAAGTGTTGGGAGGGGACCCAGGCCCTGCTCAAGTGGGGGTCCTTGTTCAACTATTGAGTCCAACACGCTGCCGCGGTTTGGCTCTGAGGATGCGATTTTGTTACAAAGTATAATTTTATGTTTGATTTTCTCCTTGGGAGAAGGTATGCCCATACGTAGTGATGACTTTTCCTCCTCCTCCTCCTTCCCCTTCTTTACCCTCAACCACCTTCTTCCTTTATATTCAGACCAGATATAATTTTGGAAAATAAACCCCCTAACTTACCATATGTTTGAGAATAATTTAGTAGTTTATTGGTTTAGGTTTGAAATAAGATGAAATTGAAATGGACAGAACCAAGTTCTACTATAGGCTGCAAGTACAGGCGAGTTTTCCTTACAGTACTGTTTTGTTTTCAGGTTTGCAGGCATAATGTCCCTGCCAGCCTGGTTCCAGAGGATTGCAAGGAACCTCCACTAGCCATGAACTCCCACTGGGCTATACTTGACCCTAGCTCCAAGTTCTCACTCAGTCCCTAAACCATCCTTTATGTTACAGAAACTTTTGTTTCCCTGTGTGAATCTTGTCTGAGATTTTCCTATGGATAAAAAGCCTATACAAAACTTTGCTTAGAGGAAACCCTGAAAACTGTGGGACCTCGTGGGTCAGGTATTTGCACTCAACACTGTAGTTTCGAAAGCTTCAGTTTGTTTTCAGATAGGGGAATTTACTAGCAAAAGTGCAAATCTAGGAAATAAAGATGCCAAGAGGCAAAGGAAACAAAACTTCAGTCCACAGAGCCTGAGTCTCCTACAGTCGAAAGGCTAAATGCATTCAAGGTATCTCTGACAACTTCATTGTATGGAACCACATGGACCCACACACCAGCACCAAGTTACATGCAACAAGGTTACATAGAAGTCATTTTTAATTAGGATAACTAATTCTTTTAAAAGGTTGAATTTCATTGTTGGTACTAACTGTTCTTCTGATGACATGATGTTTAATATTGGATGCAGACTGATAATTTTCTGGTTTCAGAATTTCTTAAATGCATATAATGTTTTTGGTCAGATCCATTCCCCACGTCCTCAATTTCAATTCTTTTGGAACATAAATTTTGTCATTGTTATAAGGACTGGGCCAAAGTAAATACAGTCCTCACCATTTTTTTTCTCCCAACTTAATGTATTCTTTTATAAACCCACCGAGTTCACTTAGCATTGTCAGTATGCACACGAGTGTAGATCTGTCTATCGGAGCATGGGTCACCTATCAGGGATTACACCCTGAAGAGATCCGACCCTCCCTCATGCAGCAGCCACAAATTGCCAAGTTCCTCAGCTATGGGTAGGACTTCAAGAGCCCCTCCCCATCTTCTTCTACATTGGTACTTGAGCTGGCTCGATCTTTTGCAGGTCTTGTGTTCACACTCATAGCTGCCTGGAAATTCATGTGTGCATTCAATTTTTATAGGACACAAGCAAGAAGCAAGTAGTTAATATGTCACATGTACTTAATACAAATCCACATATCTGAAGTGAAAACATGTAGTGTGACCTCTGGATTCAAAGGAACGCCACGTGGCCAACACCAGCCTCAGTCCTTTAAGCAAAGGAGGCCAACCAGAAACAAGGGGGGGGAGGGGAGGGGAGAATGAAGTCTATGAAGGACACTTAGCCTGTTTAGTTTGCTATCTGTTGTGCTTATTAGATAAACAGCAGGTAGGCAGCACTCTGAAAATACTGGGTGGTTGACCAAGTGATCTGCCCCCGCCTTGGACTATCTTAATCTTTGTTAGGAATTTTCAGTATCGTATTTTGAAAAATGAAACCTAGTCAAATGGTTGAGACACTAGTTTTACACAGGCATGGACTATAGGAACAGCTGAGTTAGCACACGGCAGGCTCACAGGTTCTTCCTGTGGAGAAAGATGTTCTATCGGGAACTCACCAAGGCCAGCTGGACTGGGTCTGAAAAAGCATGGGATAAAACTGGACTCGCTGAACATAGCGGACAATGAGGACTACTGAGAACTCAATGGCACTGTGTTTTGATTCTACTGCACGTACTGGCTTTGTGGGAGCCTAGGCTGTTTGGATGTTCACCTTACTAGACCTGGAAGGAAGTAGGAGGTCCTTAGACTCCCCACAGGGCAGGGAACCCTGACTGCTCTTCGAACTGGAGAGGGAGAGGGAGAGAACTGGGGAGAGAGGGAGAGGAGTGGGAGGGAAATGGGAGGCTGGGAGGAGGCAGAAATTTTTTTCAATAAAGAACACATTTTTGACAAACACAGCCAGATTCCGTCCTTTAAAAATGAACAGCAGCAGTGTTGCTGGCTTCAGACAAGAGGAATTGAGCAAAACTCAAACAGGTAAACTGGTCATTGCCAGCAAAACCAGCGCAATGCCAGCACTTGCCGGAGGGTGGAGCTAAGATGCAGAAAAGTCGTGAACCCCCCACGCAACCCAGGTCCCTACACTCTGTAGCTCTAAAGCGTACAATCCATGTGGTGCCCTCATTCCATCTCAATGACCCACTTTAAGGTTCTTGTAGACCCACTGACTACTATGAAGACTCTCATATATTTGCCTTTATAGTTTTGAAACACCAATCTTCATTTTCCGTTTGACTAGAGAGATGAAAGAAATTGGAACTGAAGGATCAACTACATTGCTATGATTTGTAATGAATTTCACATACCAATGTCTCCTAGGAATAAGATGTAGGTCACCTTCAGTACTCAAGTACACAAAACCATACATGAAACACTACCTCTTAGAGCACAGAAGCAGAAGTGTGACATATTAAACAATTTTTTATGAAGGAGTTAAAAGTCATAGAGCTTACCCCTACTCCCTTTTCCTGCTAATTCCTTAGCCTATTCCCACACCTGTTTACCTTTTCTTGACTTGCTGCAAATTCCCCTCATCAGGTAAAAATCCAGATCTACCAAAAAAAAAAAACTTGTACCTTCTATGAACTCCCATGAATACAGTTCACATCAAACTGTCAAACCCTTTGGGAAGATTTCGTCATGCACTCTGGTTGTATACAGCACAATATAAAAAGGCCAGTGTTGGCCACTGTATATGTTTAGCTACTGTCTCTTCTGCATATCAGAGAAATTTGGCCAATATTGGTCAATGTCATTGTGTCTGCTCTGAGTTCCTCTAAAGAATTATGTTCAAGTCCCTTGAAATTTCTTTTGTTTTGCCACTTCTCTAGAGAAAGGGGGTTGTAATACTCTTAATTGGTTTGGCTGGTGGGTAACAGTGTTCGGTGATGGGGTCACTAGTCTGTTCTTATGTTGGCCTGGTAGTAAGTCTGTATGCCTTTCCTCTTAGGAACTTATACAATGAGCACACAGATCTGTCTGCTTTTTACCTCAATGCATCACCTCCCTCGTCAGTTTTATCTTCACACTCTGAGAATTACACACGTTTTATCTCTTAATCAGAACATCCTTCAGGATGAATAGAATATACAGAGCTCATTCAAGATGAACAATCTTGGTTGAAGCCCTATTATTGAGCAATTTATGTTCAAGTGATCTATAGTCTCTCCAAGTAGAACTTTATAATATATAATTTATCTAATCCAGAATCAAGTAAGGATTATAGATTGCAGTTTTTACTTGTATGTAGTGGTCTCTAATCCAAACATGATCTGAAGCCATTTGTTTACCTTTTAGTTTGTTGCTATTTATTTTCAAAACCTCCTGTTAGGTGCTTTGCACAGCACATCGTCACCCAGGATTTTCCCAGTCTTTTAATTGTAGGTTAAGGTCAAAACATTCACGGTAGGAGCCACACAGGTAACGCTTCACAGGGCATCATGGAGAGAAGCCCCAAGGTCCCAGTGTCTTCTGTATTTGTGACTGTACCTTCTTCTATTGGATGGAATCTTCCAGGTGTTCCTTTGTGAGTGTATCTATTCCCTTCAAAAGTTAGTAAGCCAATTGCAGAGGCAGCTATCTAAGAAAAAAAGACTATCTTCTCTGTAAATCTTTTTATGTCATGGCTTTAAGAAAAGCCAGCCAACGAACCTTGTTGGAAAGAATGGTTCTATGACGTTTAGAGAATGATAGTATTTAATTCCTATCACCCTTCCTATGTTTGCTGATTTTAATCCTTTGATAAGAGTTTGAAGAGATTTAATTTGTTCTCCCAGATTAAAACATGATTGGAATTTGCAAATTCATGGACTATTTAATTGTATACCTTATAGTTTGACAACTATTAAATGAAGTTATTTAAATTTGCATTTTTCCTGATAAAAACTAAAAATAAGCTTGCTGTACACTTTTCCATTAAATGTTATGCAAAACCTGTTATGGAAGAGCAATTCTGATCATGAGAATTCAGATTTGTAATATTTGAGATATTGATGAGCCGAAACCAGGATCCTTAACTGCAGGAAAGGAGACAGCTCATGAAAGATTCAGCCTTCATTTGTTGGAGTGTTTATGAAGAGAAGTGGAGGGGCAATGCCCGATTTCTGAATGTTCGAGTAACTCAGTAACTATTCATGCTTTATACATTTTATAGCTCTAGGTTTATACCAGACATTAAAAACAAAGCTTCTATACCTTCATGAGTCATAAGGAAAAGGTGAATGCCATAATTTCTTATTTTATTCTGTGTCTGTTCTATGACTGTAGCTAGCAGGATGCTGAACTTGTTTTCAAACAGAATTCTGTTTTTTATTTCCATACACCAATTGAAGAAAATGACCATACTTAGAGACCCGGTATGTGAAAAGCAGCCATCCTTTGTGCTATACATACACAGGAGCAAGACAGAAAAACGTTGTGTCAGTGACATCATTATTAGTTAAATGCACCATGGACATGTCTTTATGTGAGCTTTTCTAAGTCACTGTGCTCAGTCTTCTGAGAGCAAAAGGCACTTGGGAGAAATGCTGGTGGACTCCTTAAGCCATCCGTCCACGGTTACCTGCTATTGGCTCAGCCTGCGGGAGGGTTCTGTTTGTCACACATCTACACCATGGGTCAGGGAGGACACAACTGCCCTTAAAAACTGAGGTATTTCATGCAAAGCTATCAAAAATATCCCTGTCATTGGTCAACAGAGGGGGCAGGATTCCACTAATGCTTAACTTGCAACTCGTGAAGCTGCCAAGTGATATGTTTGTACAGCGTAGGACACAGCGAGTCAAGGTTACCGGAAGGAGATTTCTCCGAATATTCACACTGAAATTTTATGTTCCTTTCCGTTTTCTCAATTCTGAACTTTTAGTTCTGTGCAGTAGAACATCTTGGTAACTGTTGCCTGCATCCCAACGCCCTAGCACAACAACACCTTGCTGCTATTGTATCATAGTCTAATGGGGATTAAAAATTGTATGCTTAATGCTTCTTTTGCAAAACAAAACTGAAGATGACAAAACCAGGCATAAAGACAACCAAAAGATAGCAAAATAAAAACTGGAAAATCACATGGAAGACTGTACACAACAATTTATGAAGTTCTGTCATGTGGATTTTGCATACCACAGTGGAACAAGTAGAGTCTCCATAAACAAAACAAAATCTATGGTCTTCAAAATCTCAGAATGAGATCCCATTTAGGAGGGCTTCTGGCAAGATAATTCTTTAAGGGTGTAATAAGATACTTGCAGATTTAGGACAGACCCAAATCCAAACACTGGAGTCTTGATGAAGGGCAGCAAAGGAGGCAATGTGAACACCAGGACAAAGAGGGGAGAAGGCAGTAGAAGTAGAAACAGACATGGAGAATAGAGGTGTCTGTCTAAAGGATGCAAGAAGTGTCTGAAGCTGGTAGAGTCAGGTTATAAAACGTCTTCTTTAGGCTCACTTAAGGAGAGAAAACTGAAAACAGGAGCTGGAAAGACGGTTCTGTGGTTAAGAGTTTCGGAGTTCTGGTCCAGCACACCCATGTCAGCCAGTTCACACTCACTATTTTCCTGTCCATGGGTCTGATAAAGACACTCAAACCCCAAAAGTCCGCCTCCAGTACCACACCTTCAAACGAAGCCACACCTGCTAATCCTGCTCACATCATTCTAGCGACTGGAATTAAGGCATTCAAATATTAGTCTATGGTGGTCATTCTCATTCAAAAGACCTCATTCTACTACTCCCCGGTCGTCATAGGCTTCTAGCCATGTCAAAACAAAACACATTTCAACTTCACCATAATATTTTCACAGTCTCAACATAGTTTAAAAGTTCCAAGTCTCTTCTAAAAACTGAAGACAATCTCTTAATTGTAACCCCTTATAGAATCAAACAGCGGATTACATATTTCCAACATAAAATGCGCATTCTCATTTCAAAAGAAAAGATTGGGGAGCAGTGGGGAAACCCTGGACCATGGTATGACCAAATTGGAGGGGCTCACACACCGACGTGTAGTTCCATAACTGGTATCAAATGTCTTTAATGGCTGGTTCCACTCCCTGTCTGCAGCTTTTCCTGACAGACTTCCTACAAGCTCTGGCACCTCCAACAAAAGATAGGCTTCACTGAAAGATTTAGACAGCATCCTCCCAAGGAAAACCTGCCACATGCCGGGCTTCAGCGGCTCTCTGTAACCACAGAGGAAGATGCCACGACCCTTTACTTGTACATTTTTCATGATTCAAAAGCCAGAAGCACATGACTGATGTTGCACCTGATTATTGCAAAAATGTTGCAATATTTGGTCATCATTGGATGGAACGTGACCCTTCCTTGAATTACATTTGCATAATCTTTGCTTCATCGCTTTTAGGAACATAAAAATTCCCCAGGCATTTACTTCTCGTAAGTTAGAAGCATGACTGAGTGTAGTCCTATCCCCTTAGGGAACCCTTCCTACTCCACCCTCACATCAAGCTTCTTACACCTCATTCAGCACAAGCCTTGATTCCAGAATTAAATTTAAGATCCTTTATTTGGCATGTGAAATGAGAAAATAGTTATTAAAAAATTAAAAATAAAGATCCTTTCTTAAACTATCTCCCTCCCACCCCAACAGCGTGCTCCTATCCACTGCAGACTTAAAGATTACTAATAACCAAGAGAATCAATATCAGGCTATCTTTTAAATCTTCTTTGCCAAGGAAATTAGTCCAAAGCTTTTTAATTTGACTTCAGGCAGATTTTAAGAACAAGGGCAGAGAGCAGTCATATTCTTTGTCAAAATATCACAAGAATGGTCTATTAAGTTCAGCTGTTCGTTCCTCTCCAAAAACTCTTGAGCAGAGCTTCTGAAGTATACGTTATTCTCAGCGCTACTGCCTACCAGGCTCCTGCTAGCGAGGTCCACTAAACCCACTTAAACCACGCAAATGTTTCCCTAGTCCGAAGTCCCAAAGCTTTCCAACGTTTCTCCCAAAACCAGCACGGTAAAGTTTATCACACGAACAGCCCAACTCTATCTCAGGTGCTCTTCAGTCACCGTGGCAAAAGAACATAACCAAGACAGCTTACTGAAATAAAGCTTTCCTTGGGGGCTTCACAGTTGCAGAGCCCATAACTTATCTCAGCAAGCATGGCAGTAGTCAGCAGGAATGGTACTGGGGCTGTTGCTGAGAGCTCACCCCCTCGTCCATAAGGCAGAGAATAACTGGAAACTAAAACCTCAAAGCACAACCCCCCCTCCACCAAGACCACAAATCTTAATCCTTCAAGATCTGGCACCTCTCGAGACTAAGAGTTCAAATATATCAATCTATGGAGGCCCTTCTCATTCAAACCACTACAAGAAGCTTGGCAGGACACATGAATCGCTCTCCGGAGGGATGTTGCTGCTGAATGATGCAATACAATGGCCCTGGCATGGTAAATACAATCAGTAAAAGCTTTTACAATCTAGCGAGACAATATCATTCATAATCTAGCCACACTTTCACAACTTTCCTGATCAAGGGGACATGAGGGAAAAGTCAGCGAGATTGTTGAGCAGAGTTGTATGTTTGCTCTGGTTTTGTTTTGCTTTTTAACATAGGGTCTCATGATGTCGCCAGGTCTTTCCTGGACCGGTGGGACTCCTCCTGACCTCGCTTTTCCAGTTCTGGGATTACAAGAACATACCACACTTGGGAGTCTGAATAGCTCATGGGGCGTGTTCACAGGGTAGAATTGATAGTCCGTATGCACAGTAGAGCACAGGATACTGAAAGTATGTGTATCTTAGGACAAATATGGGAAAACGTCATGACCAAAAAACTTGTGAAGGAAAGTGTTCATCATTTTCTCTTTTCCAGCAGGCAACAGTGGCTCGTACCTACCAATCTAAACTCCTTAGTCTGAAATCTTTAAAGAAAATGGTTTGGTTTTGACCAATTTGCTCACAGGGAAGAAGACAGTGCCCAAACAACCACAGAATACCTTTTATTGTGTGTGATATTTTACTATTTTGACTTTTTGGGTTTTTGGGGGGGCATCTACCACCCAGTTCCCAAATAAATCACACATAGAGGTTTATTCCTAAGTTATGGATGCCCTGTCTTAAGCTTGGCTTGTTTTTTCTTTCCAGCTCTTCTCAACCTAAAATATCCCAACTACCTTTAACACCTCGGGGCTTTTATCTTTTCTCTATTTCTATATGCATTTCTTTCCTTCTTACTCTGGGTGACTGGGTGGCTTGGTGGCTGGCCCCCTCTGGCCTTTTCTCCTTGTTCTCTTGCTCTTCATAAATTTCTCCTTTTATTTCGACTCTGTCTGCTAGCCCCAGCTGTCCTTTCTCCTGCCTCACCATTGGCCGTTCAGCTCTTTATTAGAAACCATCAGGTGTTTTGGACAGGCCACGAGCCACAGCTTTGCAGAGTTAAACGAATACAGCATAAACTCACACAGCTTAAAACCACATTCCCTAACACTATAGATATGTGTTTATATAATCTTTGAAGGTCTCTTCATCCCAATAAAGCTATAATCATTCTGTGTTTCACATGGTGGTAGGAGGCAGGGGCTCATTCAGGAAAGTGAATGCATGCATGTAATTCATTAAAGACAGTTATTGTCTACCTAATTTTATGTTTTAGAGGGAGGTGGGTACCTGTAAGTTCTGTGACCCTTAGGGCTTATTTTAGAAAAATAGACATGAAACTTAGATTGCCTAATGCAGTAGAGATGTTCAAATTTAAAACTCTTTGGAAGGTTCCATAAAATCTGTCAAGTAAAACTAGTACATAGAATATACTTTGAGAAGTCCTGGACTGGAAAACACTGACCACTGCCTGTTCTCATTAGACCTTAACATCTCAACTTGTGGATTTACACTTTCTGGAACTGACATGGTAAAACACGGCGAAAGAAACATCGTGACGGCCACAGCGATTTGACTGAGAAGTATCTGTTCATAGGCTCATGTGTTTGAATCCGGGGTCCCGGTAGATAGCACTGTTTGGAGAGGTTACAGAACATTTAGGACACGAAACCTTCGTGGAGGAAGGAAGTCACCTGAAGCAGGTTTTAGACGATAGTGGCTTCTCCCACTTCTAGTGTGTATGCCCGCCCCACCTCATCCCCTCTCTGTCTGCATGTGTGTTAAGATGGATTGCTTAGATTTCTGCTTCTTCTCCCACGTCTTCCCCACCATTATGGACATCTAGCTCTAGAACGGTAAGTCAAACTTTAAGTTGCCTTTGATCATAGTATTGTAGTAGGCTACTGAACTATAGTTATTCTTAGGAATACGTTTATGAACAAGTATACTTTAAGTGTTAAACTATCTTTGGTAAAACTGGTCTGTGGACCAGCCCTGAATTCCTACATGAAGTGATCTCTGCTAGAGCTTAACCGCTTGACAATTTAACTGCTGTCTCTCCGCTTCTTTAAACAATGTTTGCTGCAGACAACCTGATCTGCCCTTCTGGTAAATGACACAATTGCCTTCTCTTTCCCTTAAAAACCCAAGCCAACCGGAGGTCTAAGATGTTTCCCGTTAATCTGTTTGGGACCATCCTGCATCAGTTAAAGATTTTACTTGACTTCAGGTCTCTTGGGAGTTTTTCCCTTCAAGGACTTCCTAATAGTACTTTAGGACAACAACATCAGAGTAAATACTACAGCTACGCACTAATAATTATTGATCGGTGATAGAGTGTTGTAACTTTTTCTCACAAGAAAGGTGGATTAAGAGTTTTCACGGGAGTCTCTCACGTTAGAGGAAGAAGAAACTTGAGTTTGTTGGGTGTTTGTTTCTTTCGCGGCTCTGAGTAGCAAGCCCATTTTCTTAAGATATTGCGGTGCGGCGCACCATGCCCATCTGTGCTCTATGCGCTACCATACAGTTCATGAACCGTGCAAGGGGCTGGAGATTGAAACATACAAAGACAGACAAAGAGACAGGTCATACTTGATACTAGAATGCCCCCTTTATTGTGTCCACGGGCAGCGTTTATAGGGATAGCCAAGCCCCCAGCCAAACCAACCAGAAACCACTCTCCTGCCATCAGGAACTCCCGAGGGTCTCGTGCTCAGAGCAGCTGTAGGCACTCAGATCAGGGGAAAACAAGTTGTTTACAAGCAATTCAGGATCTGGGGGCTCACAGCTTCCAACACTGTGGTGTGGTTCAAAATGAGAAGGGCGCCTTAAAAGTTTCCTTAATTTTTAAGCCTTGATAGAAATGTTTCTGCCCTGATGTACCTTTTCCGTGGAACCCCTATCACCTCAGGAGGTGTCTGCTCCTGAATCTCATCCTGCAGATGTTCACTTTGCTACATCTTTGCCTCCACTGTGTTTTCCTGTCTCAGTGAAATCTGGTGTTTTCATCGCATTCAACATACACTCAGAATTGCTACTGACTGTTTACCCTGTTTGGTTGTTCTTTGTATCAGTTATCTGACAACTTGATAAAAGTACACACAGATGGCCATGGGCATGCCTCTGAGCAAATACACTTGTTATCAAGGAAAGCCATCTGAATTCTCTACCCAGGACCCGTGTGGTAGAAGGAAGAAACGAACTTCTAGAAAATGTCCTTTGACAACATAAAAAAATAAGTAAATGAAGACTGTTAAAACACCATCCACTTAATTTTTTTTTTTTTTTTTTTTTTTGGTTTTTCGAGACAGGGTTTCTCTGTGGCTTTGGAGCCTGTCCTGGACCTAGCTCTGTAGACCAGGCTGGTCTCGAACTCACAGAGATCCACCTGCCTCTGCCTCCCGAGTGCTGGGATTAAAGGCGTGCGCCACCATCGCCCGGCCCACTTAATTTTTTTTTAGAAAGAAAACTACTTCTAAAAACCTAGAGGATTGACGTTAAGAACAGAGGTCGCATTAAGTCAAAAGACTTTAGGGAAACAAGTAACTTCTTGAATTTCTCTAACAAACATACGTAGGAAAATAACTACAAAATAAAAAAAAAAAAAAACACTGCAGGAATGCTAGATTCCAGAGCACTGCCTCCCAGAAATAACCAACTGTTAAAGTAATTCATATCCTCTACAAATTTGTGAACAAATGTTTTAAAATATAGACAAAATTTCATCGAAAGTGTTGAATATTTGATTTGACAATTATTATGCAGCTCCGTCTCTGCAAATCAGCGTCCTCAAAGTTATAAGCAAACACGTCTTCTAATCAGACCCACCGACTCTAAGAAACCCTGACTAAATCCAAAGGTTCCTCTAGAGGACTGCTTTTGCATCATGGCTGGGAAAGAAAGTGCTGGGATGGATGTCACTTCTGTCAGAGGCTGGGGAGAAAACCAGGGGTGAATGAAGGTATTTGGCAACTGGAATTAGCTAACCATTTTTGTTGTTGTTGTTGCTTTTCTGATGCTAAATTCAAATGCAACGACTAAAGCAATTTGAGGGGAAATGGGTTCATTTTCACCCGCAGAGGTGGGAAGGTCAAGGTATCAGGTGATTGCTCAAAACAAGCTGTCACATTGTGCTGTCGGCATTGAGAGAACATGCTGGCATTCAGCTCACCTTCTCCACTACTGTCCAATCCAGCATGCCCTACCTAGGGAATTGGTACCGCTCACACTGGGAAAGTCTTCTCACCTCAGTTAATAAAGTCAATATAATATCCTATAGAGATACCCAGGGACCAGCGTCTTAGGTGATAATAAGGTCTGCCAACTTGATAATGAACATTAACCATCATTTTGTCTTATTGGGAATCTCAGAGATATTGTAATGTTTTATTTTAGGAGTAGGAGAAAAGAAAATTTCATGTAATCAGAATTACTTTTAAAGCAGATTCATACTATTACGCACCTTAGGACCTGAAGTAAAATAAATACTTTGAAAATATTTATATACTGCATCTTTTAAAAATTTTATTTACTTTTGATTTGAGTTACTGAAAGCTGTGTCAAAGTTGTTTACCAGCTCTGCTTCACGAGCACGTGTTGCCTTGGCCTTGAGGATCAGAGGATAAGGTTTTCACCTGTTAGCCCACCTGACTGTTTGGGTATATAAGCCTCCATGGTGCTATCGAATAAAGGGCTTCTTACCAGTGACTAGAGGTTTGTGTATCTGTCTCTCTCTGTCTCTGTGTGTCCCTATATGTTTCAATCTCTAGCCCCTTGCCCAAAGCTCGGGAACTGTATGGTAGCGCATAGAGCACAGACGGGCGTTGTGAGCAGCACCTGGTATTTCTGTAACTGAGACAAAGAAAACAAATACAGGAAAAATCTATTCATGTGATTGTGATCGCTTATACTGAGAAAAGAGTAGAAGTCACAATGTGTCCTGGTGGAAAACCTTTCACCACTAGAAAGAATACATCAAAAGACTCAGCTAGCTAAGCTGCTGTGTGACCCTGGAGATGTGGATGAGCAAAGCTCAGAAACACCAATATTGAGGCATGTACAACCTGTGGGTGGGGCTCCTATGGCTCCAACAGAATATTAATAAGATATAAATTTGAATATATTAGATGATCAATTTTATTGCATGGATTTTTCTTTGGAATTAAAATGCTGTCATTGGAAGTGAGCATGCTCCGTCTGACATTCACGCAGGTCTGTGTCTTGTGCCTCTTGGCATCTGAGCTCTGCTGCAGCTGTCATCTTCACACAGGTGCCTCTTCTCGTAGACTTTGTTTTTCATGATGCTGCCTCCAAGCCCCGTTTCAGTTTCCTGCAGCCACAACTTAGTTTATCACCTTATTTCTCAATTGTTTTAGTATTTCCTTGTTATTTCTCTCTCTCTGCTACTCCTAGCCTCATGAAAGAATTTGTCTCTACATATCACTTCAATCCTGCATTTTCCAACCCTGCTTGTGACACAATCGTCACATTTGACTGGAGGAAATCCTGTAGGACAAGCCGAAGTAGCCTTGGCGCCAATGCAAAGGAGCGGCCACTAGCATCTGTAGTTGCTGTACTGTTGTGTTTGTAGTGTTGAGACTGAACCTCTGACATGTGAGGTGAGCAGATGAGTAATGTGCTGGATCTCCAGGCATTATTCTAATACACTGTTTTAAAGAATCTCCGCTATTAGCCTAGTGATGGCATTTTCTAAAACATGGTCTATACTTAAAATATCTAAAGTGAATTAAATAAAGCATGTAGATAATCATAATCATTTGATTTATGAATGTATGCGGGACAGGATCCCTGTGTGTCCTCATGATTTTTATCATATTAACTTAGGTACATTTCTTCCCATTTGACTGGTCACTGTGCCAGATGCTGAAGGAAGTATGGAGCACTGAGACTTATGTTTGCACATATGCATTGCTTCCTGCAGACACTACTGCAACCACCATCTGTGTCAGATTCATATCCATGCATTAAAAAATTGAAAATAAAAGTCAAACAAATAATGATAAAATGAATTCATGTACTGAACAAGACAATTTGAGGTATTTTTAGTTGTTCAAGTATATAAAATATTTATCCTTTACAAAGAGGAGAGTTGGTAGAGGTATAATCTAATCATTGGGATTTATGCTGAAGTGTGCATAGATGTCACATGAGGAAATGCTTGGCTTACGTACCAGCTCTATTAATGAACAGCTTGTGTAGCCTTGGCAAAGCTGGTTCTCAGAGGACTAAGCACAGGAGCAAGATGCTTGCCAAACTCAGGAGGCTGAAGCCGGGGGAGGTTGTTGGGTCTGGAATCCTTCAGGACAGTCTGGAGAGAAAACCCATCTCAAAATCAAGAACAAAACCTGGATGTCAGATAATTAAAAGTCTAATTTTAGTGAAAAATATAGTGATTCCAGCAGAGTTCCCGGCATAGAAAAAGCATTTCAAAAATAGTTTCCTTCTGTTTTTACAGTTAGTAAGTTTTCTGTAATCATTTTTACAGGTAACTTTACAAACATAAGGCATTGATAAATTAATCTTGAGAATTAAGTGATAGTTGGATTAAGAAATGTTCATGTACTGACCCGTTAGTACCCAGCTCATGGTAGTATTTTAGTGGTGAGCTCACAGGAAGGGGAGAAAGGTCACTGAGGCTGGACTTTGGAAGTTTCTTTTCCTTTTTCCTTATTCTGTGCTTGATCTGCTTTATGTGTACCAAGGCACGAACAATATCTTCCACTACACATATGCACACACAGACACACACACATACATGCAGACTACTTTGACCAGGGTGTTCTGCATGGGGCTCAGATTCAATGCAGCAAAGCCCTATAGGGTGAATGTGCTAAAAATCATGTGTTCAAATGAACTCTTTCTCTTGCTAAGTTGTTCTTTCGATTTCTTTGTCAAAGTGGCAATCAAGAAACTTAAACTCATCACTTAGTTCTCCAAACTTTGATGCAAATGTATCTTTATAACATTATCCAGTATCCCTATGGTTTTCTCTGGGAATCTGTAGAACCTCATGTTTCCCAAAGTCCTTTCCTCCAAATGCTATTGAATGCCTTCTTGAAGTCAAAATAAGTTTCTTCCAAATTCTTCAGATTTTTCTGCCAATCCAATGACATCCCACCTGAAGTGACTGAGTTCATGCAGGAGTAAGCTGGTTCCCCGGACTGTGTTTAGTGTTCTCACATTCCAGGTCCCTATTGTGGTGACTCTTTTCAGCATGAGGAAGTTCTTTCCTGTCCATTTCTATCAGCTCCCCTCACCCTTTCGGCTTTAAGAGAAAAGCATCATCTGTCCTGTGCTCAGGACATGGAGGCAGTGGTGCACTGTCAGGTTCTGGGACTTTAACCTAGGTGTGTCTGTTGAACTTGTCCATATTGGACATCATAGTTGAGTTGAGGAGGACGACTGACCAGGTCTCTCCCTCTTCTGTGGCAGCCTTTAGCCAACCAGCTGAACCTCTTTCCACCCAAATACTAAATTCCCCAGGCTTCCAGAGGACCTAGCTGGTTGTTTCCAGTCTCATCATTGAGCAGACAGATATCAGAAGTTTGTAACATTGCTGATGATAATTGTGCTTCTAAATGTTTTTCAAAAATTGTGCATTGTGAAATAAAATCTTTATTAAAGTTTTTAAATATAATTTTGTATTTTTTGATAATTTTAATATTTTCTCAACATACATAATACATTATTTTTTAAATTTTAACTGAAGGAAGGACTAATTTTAGCTCATTTTACTGCTTGATTGTTTTCTTATTTCAGCAATTCCCAGAGTATGGAGAAGGGAGCCTAGGATCCTGGTATATGCTAGGCAAGCAATCTATACATAAGCTACATCATCAGGCCATTTTTGAAAAAAACATTAATGGCCAATGTATCATGTTAATCCTGGAAGAATTTATCTTTAAAATGAATGTTGATTGAAACTTTACCACAAGTTGCACCAATAACCAAGAAAAGCAGGTTTCATAATAAATTTGGGTTTAAAATATTTGCAATTTATACCTCAAATTTCAGAGTAATTGTATTTATAATGTGTGTTTTAGTAAATACAAAAATATAATAATAAGCATTTCTGCACAAACACCATGTTCTACAGCCAGAATGAGAAAGACCCTGGGGTCCTGGTCACGTGGTAGCTACCACGCTGTTCTGGGGCCTTTGTTTTCTTATTCACAGGATTGGTAAAATAAGCTACAGCCATGCCCACTGTCCCAGCATGCCTTTTTTTTTTCCCTTTGGGAGGTAATAAAGAAAAACTTCTACAATTACTCAGAAGTAGCAACTTGACTTGAAATCGATAGTTTCTTTCCTGCCTTTTCTGCAGTCCACCATCATTGCTACTAAACATGCCTGTGCTTCAAGAGATGGTGGAGAGCTCCAACTTGTCTAAGTTAAAACCCAGTTATGGGATTCTTTCTCTTTCTAGAGTCCTATCTATGGAAACAAAAGAAAATACCAACAGAAAGGTACTTTCAATATAGTGATTTAACCTGTCGACTGTAGTGAAGGGTTGATGCTTCTTTGCTTGGAGCTTATTAAAGCTTTGTAGGAAGGAGTTATTTGGTTCTTAAAATGTGATAGACCTTATGATATAAATAGAGATGAGTTTGCCTTTCTTCAAAGCACAGCCCCAGTAGACTTGGGGAGTTATTTGGCTGGTGTTTCTGGGCATACATCGTGAAGGGATATGGAGGTGGGGGACACTAAGCAAACAAGGGGGGAGTAAATAACAATAAGTCATTCTAGGGCTGGAGAGATGACTCGGTGGTTAGGAGTATGTCTTAATTACAGTTTACAATTGCTGCGAAAAGATACCATGACCATGGCAACTCTTATAAAGAAAATATTTAATTGAGGGGGTTTGCTTGCTGTGCAGTGCTTCAGTTCACCATAACCAGAGGCATGACAGCATACAGTTCATCATAACCACAGAGGCATGGTGGCATACAGGCGGTCATGATGCTGGAGAAATACTGAGTGTCCTACATCTTTCAGGCAACAGGAAGTCAGAAGAATGACAACATCGAGTGAAGTTTCAGAAAAAAATGCTTCACAACCCACCCCCATAGTGACACACTTCCAACAGGAGAAGATTAAAGGTGTACCCTCCAGACTCAAGGTCTGGATTTAGAGGTGTGTGTCATCCGGCTTCCTCCAGCAAGGCATTTCCCCCATCAGGCCACAGCTCCTAATAGTGCCACTCCCTATGAGTTTCTAGGGGGCAAATACATTCGAGCTAACAGAGTATTTGACGTTTTTCAAAAGGATCTAGGTTTGGTTCCCAGTATAACATGGATGTTCAAAAGAGTCTGTTCCAGGAAATCTGATGCCGTCTTCTAGGCTTATTGGGTATGATGATGTGTGATGCAGGACATACATGAACACAGTCAGACATATAACAAAAGGAATAAACTCTTAGACATGGATATTGACATCCCTGTAGTCCCAGTTCTCTGGGGGCAGAAACAGTAGGGTCTCCAGTCTAAGACATCTTGGGTTCGGCTATTCCTCAGTCAGTAGTCAACCAATTAATCAATCATCAGACCATGTCAAGGATCTGAGCAGCTAAGAGCTCCTAAAAAATATTTGAATAGGAATTTCAACTTCACTCAGACTTAGCTTCTCAGAGTTAAGAACACTAGAGCATTTATGGCTGGCAACTTTCCTACTAGCTCAATACTTTCATGTCTGCTACAATATGTAATTGTTAAATTAAAAAAAAAGGTAAACAGTTGACTTGGGAGGTCGAGGCAATAAATGCAGACAATGAAGCATATAATAGAGCAGCCTGAGTGTTTGTAAAAGGAAGAGTGGTTTTGTGTCATTTCTATCAAATGTCCAGATCTAGCCCAACCCCATTTCCAGCAAATACTTTTCTGGTTCTGTTCTCACAGTATCGTGTCTGTTCTCCTGAAATCTCAAAAGATCTAGAGAGCAATGATTTGCTCTAAAGATTCTCTGAGTTCATGTGAGCTTTGATCAGGAAAACTAGAGACTGAAACAGCCTGTACAGGGCGTGCACCCGTCTGTACCAGATCCTCTGTGTATGTATTATGGATTCCAGTTTGGTGTTTTTATGGAATTCCTGAGTGTGGGAACAGGTGGGCCTCTGTTTTTCATGCTTTCTCTTGGCCTCTTTTCTTCTGTTTATTTTGTCGAATTCCAACACATTAGTTTTTCTTACTATATTATATTTTATTGTTATCCATTAGAAAACTGTTTTCTGATGAAAGACAGAAAGGAGTGAATTCAGATGACAGGGGAAGGTTAGGAGGTAACTTGAGGGAGTAGAGGGATGGGAAACTATAATCAAGATAGATTATATGAGGGAAAATGTCTATTTTCAACAAAAAGAAAAAATTCTCTATGCTTCACATTCTTGACATTCTGTTACTGCACACCAGGGTGGGAGAATTTTTTGTCTCCAAGATTCCCAACAGATGGTTTCTGGGATCCTTCATGCTGATAATTCATTAAAATTTGAATCTTCGAAGTATGAACCTCAGTTTTCCCTCTAGCAAATTTACTCAGTAATCCATGCACATATAGTTACATGCAGTTGGAATTTGAGTTTGGAAGATTAACCAGAGATCATTGCTTTCATCTACATAGTCCTTGGATCTATCACAATACCTAAATTTTATCACTAGGTCTTCTACTTTGAGTTAGAGTATGTTTTCTCAAGAGCTGTGTAAACTTTCCAATATAGGAGCTGAGATATAGCTCAGGACAGAGAGCTTGCCCCAGCATGCATGGGGCACTTGGTTCCATCCCTAGCACTGAAAAGTGAATGAAGGGAGTAGATGGGAAGGGAGGCATTGAGGAAGGAGGGAGGGAGAGACAGAGAGATTTTAAGATTTATATGGTAATATACAGTGTTCTGGCTGCACATATATCTGCAGGCCAGAAGAGGGCATCATATCTCTTATAGATGGTTATGAGCCACCATGTGGTTGCTGGGAATTGAACTCAGGACCTCTGGAAGAGCAGCCAGTGCTCTTAACCTCTGAGCCATCTCTCTAGCGTGGACTGGGTGTGGCTCTCAGCAGAACCAGCCCCGTTCAGTGACTTCTTTCTCCAGGAACATTTCAGTTCTTGTTCCTCCGAGAAAGTGTAAGAAATTCCTACTTGGAGAGAGAGTAAACTTGTTTATAATCTCGTTGTCTTTAGGGATCCCTACCCTAATAGAAAAGCTTTATTGGAATTAAGTAGTTAAGTACAAATGTCTGTGAACTTGTCCTCTATTGATTTATTTGATGTCTTGTGTGTTGAATATAAAAGCACAACTTGGCGAGTCAGAGGGTTTGATTTGGCTCACTCTTCCAGCAAACAAGCTGTGACCAACACGGTCCACCCTCAAGTTACAGATGTTCAGCTCTGAGCTAGTTAAAAGGATTGCCTGGCTAAGAGTGTAAGCTGAGTGCTGATTGGCCGGGACTAGTAATCGGGACACATAAAAGGCAGCACGAAGATATCTGGGAAAGTAGATACTGTCACCAGCCTAGCAAACCTGTGCGCTCCTAAGACACTTCAGTACCATGAGTGGGTGCCCGTATTTAGGAAACAGTGTGGGGTAAGTGTTTATCTCTGTTCCAATGAAGGGGGCCTCCCCAAACCTAGCCTATAAGCAGTAAAATTTCTAGACTTATAGGTTTCCTTACTTATTTATTATTATCTTCACTTATTAATAAACCACGGGAAAAAATAGTGATAGAATCATAATGGCTTATATTGTGGTCACTGTGTTTTTCCAAGCTCCTCTTTTGTGTCGTTTGCTCCAACTACAGATATTCTTTGAAAAACTTATCTATAGAAGACAGTGAAGAAGACAAAGCTCAAAATGGCGTAAACAGAGCCAGCAGAGGCGGGCTTATCTATGGGAGCTACCTGCAGGTAGGTGGCAAGGACTCTAGCCACCGACGTCAGCTTCGTACTTTCCTTGCCTGTCTTTTCTCAACCATCAATAGTTTTCTGAACCTTAGGACTCAACTACTCACAACTTATCTAAGCCTTTTCAAATCTGCTGCAGCAAATTAAGGGCTGAAGTGTGCCTCCCTAGAAAAGGCACGGTCAGCTGAAAGTACTATATCTAGGCAGAAGGTTGTGAGAGACAAACCACAGTGCAGATGGTAGGCCGGCATTGCTCAGCATGTATGCAGAGATGTGGTCAGAATCCCAGACGACCGTAAAGTCTTTGAATTCCTCATCACAAAGTAGAAACATTGAAGGTACACAGAACTTTCTCGAAATCACCAGTAAATAAAGGGGAGCTTCCAGAGAGGAATTCAGAGGTCATCATGGTTGGCGTTCAGGTTAAAAATTTAAGAAGAAAAATGGTTAGAGTCCTGGTTGCCTGTTTTGATGACTTTGTAAGCATGATAAGGAACATAGTGCCTTCCAGGAGCCTCTTGGAGGGAGGAGAGGAGAGGGTTGCAGACTTGCAGCTGGCCACACAACGGGTCAACTCCCACTGCACTCACTTCAGGACTGTGGCGTTTGACAACCAGCGTGGCAATCTGCTCCTTATTAATGTGTCTTTCTAAAACTCCAGATCTGAAATCTCAAAATCAATCTTCTCATTTTTCTTTAAAGTTGGAAAAAATTTTGGATGCACAAGAACTTCAAAGTGAAATAAAAGGAAATAAAATCCATGATGAACACCTTTTTATCATAACCCACCAAGGTAAGCTGCAAGGGTTGGGGACAGAGAACTACTGCTGTGATAGTCTGTCACAGATAGGGGACAACCACTTCATCTGTAAGACATTAGAAGACTAGACACACCTGAGCAATTTCCGCATCATAGAAAATTTCACAGGGGCCTCTCTGAGCATCCGTCAGTCATCTTCATGGTCCTTCCCCATCAGTTAGATTGCATGGGAATGCTGTTTTGTTTTGAATTTGGAAGAGACTTTTTGGCTCTTGAAATTTCACAAAGGATTTAAAAGCTAAGAGGCTATTATATTTTGCTTTTATAGAACATTAGAAACCCTACTATCCAGAAGTAAGTCCTTTTAATTTACTACAAATTTAGTTTGATTTAATTTTATATTTTTCCCTTGATATTTTTCAACATTTTTATTTTATTCGTTTATTTTACATCCCAACTGAAGTTTCCTTCTTCCTCTTCTCTCATTCCTTCACTCTACCTCCCGTTTGCCCCCACACCTTCTCTGCTTCTACAAATAGATATAATTTTATAAAAATGCAGCATTAAACAAAACCACATAGTTTTTATATTTGCTAATATATTTTAGAACTCTTAATTTCTGGATAGCAGTATTCAGGTCATCAATCTGTATCTTCAGAAGGGCCTTGCACACTGAGATTACATGTCCATTTTCACAAATGTATATATTAATAGGCCCATGACCCCGAATATTAAGAATGCTTGCTGTGTGGCAGTCAGTTCTGTGTTGCATTGTGTGTCTGTCCAGGAGCTTTGCTCTGATCTACACACTCATAGACGTTGCCCTTTCAACAAGTTCTTGTCCTTTGTTCAAATGGTTTCTTACTTCCCTGGGTAACTAATATCAGAAACCTTTTTTAATGAAGAAATTAATTGACAGAAAGAGTTGGCTCATTGTGTTATGTCTGTTTTCTATTTGTTTAAGTCTTCCTTACATTTTTATTGGTGGCCCATACTAAGGTAAAATCAGTGAGAGAGGAACCCTGGCTAGTCAGCATGAATGAAATTTAATGATAATTTTGAATCCTATCTCTACTGTTGTGAATGACACAGTCTTAGATTGCCTAGATTTCAGACCTCCATAAGCGAATGAAGACAATTCTTTTGTGATCCGACGTGTCTCCATGATGAGGAGATGAAATCATACACAGCACACTTAGTCTAACACATAGTAAGCCTGTAATAGAAGGTGGACATTGTAATTCATTAGTGTCCACACTTTACTTACAGCCTGCTGGCAGCACCTCATAGGACAACCTACACAAGGCTAAACCTGGGAGGAAGAGACATAGAAAATGATCAGCAAACAGTTTATTTCCTCATTATCTAAATATAAACATTGATTTTGCCAAATCCTAAGCATTATTTAAAAATGATATATCACAACATAGCCTTTATCCATAGAATGGTATCGCGGGTGATACAACAGGGACAACAGATTATTATTAACCTGTGCTCATCTAAGTAGTACACTGTTGGCTTAGTTCACTTATTCCTTAAGGAAACACCCAGTCACAAGCATTGTGCTGGTTACTGAAGAAAAACATAGATGACCATGATGAAAATCCTTCTGCTGCGGGGTTGATATGCTATGTGAAGGACAGCTAATGGGAAAGAATTACTTTGCTTGTCCAAAAGAATCTGGAAACACAAGATTGTCTTCCATGCCTGTCATGTTCTTACTATAAATATTGGGAGTCTGAAGCACAAGCTCCCATTTAAAGGAAGATAACGGTTTGAACACTTCATGAATGTATTGACAGGCTGACGTCAAGGAAAGGTCTCCATTCCAAACAATGTTTTTAGTAACTAAATGTTTTAGGTTCTAACTACGCATCTTCTACTGGGCTAGGCAGTAGGAACTTTGATTACTAGTTGTATTATTTGGTGACTCCCGAGGGAGGGAAAGGCAAGGTATTACAGACCTAACCCTCTGACAGTTCTCAACAGAGATGTTCTGGCAGAGTTCAGGCTTAAGTGATCTAGAACAGAAGTTGGGAACTCTCAGAGAAGGATGTGCTGCTTAGCCTGACTCCCTTAGAAGACAAGGGGCCTCTCAGTTTGCAGTGTGATGAGCCTGGGGCCTCCCTGTTGCTGTTCGATCAGTCAGCTGTCTGCTGCCTCATCTGTCTTGAGCCCACAAGTCCTTAGAAAGGTGCAAATAGTGAACAGCCAAAACCCAAGAGTCCCCAAGCAAACAACAACAAAACCTAGACTTACAAATATAAGACTGTACAGTCCTTCATTTAAGCTTGTGATTGCTAATTTCTCAGCGGAGGGACAAAGCAGACGACCAGGCTTCCATGCAGGCAGTGAGCATGGGTTGTGTGTACTATCATAAAAGTCCTAAACAATTATTCTGTTGGGAGGAGCCTCCGCAACAATAATGAAAAATGGAATAGAGAATAAAAGAAAATATCCAGTATATTAGAAAATTAAATGGAGATGATTAAAATTAACTGCTTCTTTCTAGCATAGAAATGGGTCCACGATCATATTTTGTTAATTTTAAAGTTGCATGGGTGTATCTGTCATCTAATTATAGTCAAAAGTGTCACCTGTAACTTTCTAACTGAATTTTTTTTTAAAAAAAAAATTACAGCTTATGAACTCTGGTTTAAACAAATCCTCTGGGAACTCGATTCTGTTCGTGAGATTTTTCAAAATGGCCATGTAAGTTTCAGTGTCATTAAACTGCATCTGTGTGCCTTTTATAAGCGTGTACAAAGCGTGAAGTGGGCATTTTATCTCATATTTAGTGAAATACCGAAATCCCTAGCAAGTATTTGGAGATTCTTTCTGGGAAGCTGTTTCCTCTTATTTCAAGTCTTGAAAGTGTTTTCAAATGATTCACTGCTCCCTTAAGGTTTTTTTTTTTTTTTTTTTTTTTTTTTTTTTTTTTTTTTTTTTTAGTAGAGTAGATTGTCAGGCTAACTCGTAACGATCTTATAAGAGGTAGCAGAATTTTACTTCTACTTAGCTTACCTATGACAAGACAGGCTAGATGAGGAAAATGGAAAAGAAAGAGTGGGAAGAGGAAGAGAAGAGGGGGGAAAGGGTCGTAAGACAAAAGATTGAGAGAAGACAGAACAGCACCCAGCAGCTAGAAGAGCAGCCGCACCCATCTGTCTCCTATTCAGACATGATAATAGGTTCCCTCTCTGAGCCTTTGCTTCATGAGCTCCAGTAAATACTCTCTCTCTCTCTCTCTCTCTCTCTCTCTCTCTCTCTCCCTCTCTCTCCCTCTCCTCCCCCCTCTCCTTCTACCCTTTCATGTGACTACAACACCATGGCTTGTCAGTAGCAACTTAGGCATTCAATGAAGAATAGATTAGAGTTAGTCATTTACTGAATCCTTTGCTAGAAGTCCCTCTGGTATGTTGAACTTTCTTCTCTGAAATAAAACGAAAGCAGAAACATGCTTTGAAATCAGAAAGAGTCATTCTCCTGGATAGCTTCTAGCTTGCCTCTGTGATAAGAGTAGAAAAAAAAAATTCCAATTTGTAGACATCTCTTGCCCCTCAGAATTGTGTTATCTTCACAAATACTTAGGGTAAACCTTAGTTCCAGATGTCTCTGTTAATTTTTACAGAAACCTGCTTGCTTGCAATGCATCGTCATTCACAATGTATCCTGTAACTTCCCACAGTCCCACTGCTGACTGGGGGTTTCTTCCTTCCGCACCAGGTCAGGGACGAGAGGAACATGCTCAAGGTGATGACCCGGATGCACCGCGTGGTGGTCATCTTCAAGCTCCTGGTGCAGCAGTTCTCTGTGCTGGAAACCATGACGGCCTTGGATTTCAACGACTTCAGGTGTGCACTTCCCAGTTGAGAAAGCAGTGGGCTGCACTCTCCTTCCGGTTCTGCAAAAGGAGGACGTGTGGCATAAAGGAGAGGCCTGTTTCATTAGCCCTTGAAGGACACTGATGATTCTGATCACAAAATATTAGAGAAGAGGTTAAAAACATTCCATGTCTCGTTTTTGATATAAAAGTAGACAATCAACTAGTTTCAGCTTATCATGGGACTTGTTTTTCTCCATAAAGGATAGTAGACACGAAGTGGCTTAAATAGCTCGCAATATGAAAATGCAAGAAATAGTAGTGATGTATAAATATGTCAACCAAAATGTCAGTATTCATTATATACTCAGTTTTAGCTCTAACCTTCTGAACACACACAGCCATCTGTACATGTGTGCGTATTCATATCTGAATCTGAATTCGAACTTACGTCTCTAAAAAGCACTCATGCAGGAATTTTTTTTCTAAAATTAGAGAAGAAATTTTCTCAAATTTACGAGTCCATCATATGGCGTAATAGGCAATGTTCCAAACAAGTTTCAAAGAAAGAGGGGGGGGGGAGGGGGAGAGGGAGAAGGAGGGACAGAGAGAGAGAGAGAGAGAGAGAGAGAGAGAGAGAGAGAGAGAGGAAGAAGAAAAAGAAGTTCGATCATTTGTGGTAGCATTTAAGAAACTAAACTCTCAGCATCACTTAGGGGAGGGGAAGAGCTTTGATGGCTTAATCACGTCTTAGATCATCTTTGTCCGTATTAGGCAGCATCTTGTTGTTTGTACTTGCTTTCTCTCACTGATGCTCATCCAGAGAGGGAGATGGATGATCATATTCATGATTAGCACTGGTAGGAGGGAGAGGTTAAATATTTGTATACAATCTTTTGCCACTGTGGAAAACACAACTTCCTGATGTCCACCTGTCATTTTTCTTAGAAAAGTATGACACAATGTACACTATTATTTATGTGCATATTTATTCAATATATCCTGGAAATGTGTTTAATTTATAATGTCTATAAATTAATACATATTAAAATATGCATTGCACGTTTTTAAATATATATTTCACAACTATGGAAACCAACTTCAAAGTAGTCCAAAGTGACAATAATGCTTATGTACTTCGTTTTTTATTCACGTAAGAGGCTTTTTAGGTAAATTCCAGGCAGCTTTCTCTGTGCTCCTGATAGCTATTCTGAGCTATATCCTCTCTTTACAAGAAACCTTACAGGGGTATACAATCTCATCTCTCCCTTGCTCTTCCCCCCTCTTTCTCCTGTTTATTCTCAGAGAGTACCTATCTCCAGCATCGGGCTTCCAGAGTTTACAGTTCCGACTGCTAGAGAATAAGATAGGCGTTCTTCAGAGCTTAAGAGTCCCTTACAACAGGAGACACTACCGTGATAACTTCGGAGGCGAGGCCAATGAGCTGCTGTTGAAATCGGAGCAGGAGCAGACGCTGCTGCAGCTGGTGGAGGTAGGAGCCTCCTGCTCAGCCTTCCACATACAACTCCAACCTCTTGCTAACTTCAGGTCTGCTGCATCAGAGTTCAAACACTCTTATCAAAATAAGGCTCCATTCATGATAAACAAAGACAGAGAAAAACCCTACTAAACTTATAATTAAGCTTTCTAAAACATTTAAAATGTTAAAATATTAAAAATCTTATTGAGAATTCAACAAGATTTATGTAATTGTATGTCAATATCCAAGAGTTTCATCATCTCATTAAATCATCCCATCAAATATTCCTACTGAGCAATATGCAATTAGTTGATTTTTTTGCCTAGATTTATTTATTTAATCAACTGTTTCTCTGAAATATAGACTAATTAAAAATTACGCTGAGAATTTTTACTAATTAAATTACTAAGAATGTTCTCATCATGAAAATTCTCTCATTTGATTCCATGGGAATTTACAAATAGTGTTCATGATTAATTGAATTTTCATGATACAAAGTTTGACTTGATTTTTGTCATTAAGCTTTTCTCTTTGCAAATTAATATTTTTATCTAGTGAATTGCAGTCTGCCCTTAAGCTCCAACGCATTGAAAGTGCAGGCAATTAGCTTTCTATTGCCTACACATTGTTGGAAAACTTAAGACCGGGGGAAGTGAATAAAAAGCTCATCTCAAAACTAAATGCAGGCTCAGTAAGGAAACGATAGGTGTTTATACAGCCAGATTGATTTCTAGACCACGAGGTCATCTGCAGTCTTTGAATGACTGCAGGAGGGGCTGCAGAGCTGGCGCAGTGGTCAAGAGCAGTTACTGCTCTTCCAAAGAGCGGCCATTTGTTTCCTTGGTCCCTGATCAATTCAAACAGTTGGAACACCAGTGGCGCTGTTGACTGCCTTCTGGGCAGCCTCTTTTGCTTGGTGGGCTTGTAGTACAGCTACAGCTTCATCAGCCTTTGAGCGGAGAGACTCTGGAGACTCAAGCATGTGAAGTAATTCTGAGTTATCAATCTCCAGCAGCCGCCAGCGATTGCTTCACCGTAGAAAAAATATCTAAACATCGAAAAATTTATTTTATATTTTGCAATGTTTTATCATAATATTTAAATACAAAAAAAAGGAAAGGAAACGTTGAACCTTATGTACTGAACAAATGCCAGGTTTGGCAATCTAGTGCTAGTCCTAGGTTACTTGATTTAAAAAAAAAACCAAAAAATAGTAAGATATAAAAACATTGTTTTATAGACCCTGGGAGAAGAATTTTCAGCAAAGTATGAAAATTTGAAGTATTCCTTTCTTTAATTTTGTAATTCTTTATCGTGGAATAGCTTGGGATGTCAGTTCTGTTTTAAGTAGAAGAACTGATAACTATAAGCAAGAAAAGATAATTTGGATTATAAAATTCTTGCTTTAATAAAAATTCCTTAAACAGTGGGGAAAAAAAAACAGCAATTTGTTCCCCAGCACTCACAGAGCGGCTCACAACCCTGTCGACATCCCTAGGGGATTTAGTACGCTCTTCTTATCTCAGCGGCTACTGCACCAAGTTTTATAACTATCTCAAAATTATGAAGATATTAAAAGTTTATGCTTACCAGGTACTCATCTAAACAATTGTTTGCTTAAGGCATGGCTGGAGAGAACACCTGGCTTAGAGCCACATGGATTTAATTTCTGGGGAAAGTTTGAAGAGAACATCTTGAAAGGCCTAGACGAAGAATTCCTAAGGATACAGGTAATTGTGAATTCATGCCATCTACTTATTGTGAAAAGAATTAGAAATTTATCTCATAAATTTCCCGTTATTTTCATAATTTTCTTTACAAATCTGTCTTTTATAAACGCATCTTCTTGAATTATATAATACACGACTGGCTTTAGCTTTCCTCATAGGGATAAAAATGATGCCAAACTAAGATCTACATTATAAAGCAGGATTTCTACCTGTAGTGAACAACTAGTATTGATACAATGTTTTATCCTTCTTAAACTGGATATTGTGATCAATTCAAGGCACAAGTGGCATAGGAGAGAGAAACTAAACAAATATATTTAACCAAGTAACTTTTGCTGATGTTTCCATTGGGCACAGACAATATCAGCTTGTTCTTTTTTTTTAAAAAAAAAAAATGAGATTGCTTCCAAGTTCTCTTCAGAGTAGAGGTCTTTTCACCCTGTCTTCAGGACTCAGCTTCTCTAGTCATTCAGCTCTGCCACTTTGAGCAGGGATTTTGAAAGCACAGACTTTGGCGTCCTGTGATATAGGCTCCACTTTCATCCACACCGTGGACCTCTGACAGCAAATCAATTATTTAACTTCTTGCATAACTTTTCTTGCAGGTAAAATAGAGAGTAAGGCTATCTACCTCAAAGGGTTACCATGATACATTCATGTTTTAAAGCATTTTCAATAGCAGTTGAACCTTGGATCGTTTTTAAAAGGACAAGTGCTTTTTTATCACTGAGCTGTCTCTCCGGGCCGCTCAGCACTGTTTTTGAGGGATCTCTGAACACTGCCAACTTTTTATCTTCCAGTAACTTGCTCATATTTTTCTCCTACCGCCATGTCTTGAGTGCAGATTTCAGCTAAAGTGAAGGTCTATTCAGTGTCCCATCCCTTCCACTTGTAGGCCTTTTAGTTCATTCTCTGAGCTACAGTCTTAGTTGTCCTTCCAAAACAGAAACCTGATGACCTTCCCCTCTTGCCTAAAACCCCTCATGTATAGTTTCTGTTTTCAAGAAGAAGATAAACATCTATGATGGGGACCCTAAGGTTTTTCATATATCCATTGATCAAACCGAATGGGGAGGACCCACTAGCTGAGCTCTTAGCTTTCAATGTTTGCCACCAGGCTGACCTTTCCATGCCTGCCAACCTTCGGACTGCTGTCACTGCCTGTGGTGATGCTTCTGTTCCTGTATAGTGCTATCCCTGGTCACAATGCAGTGCTTGGGTGACTAATTGCATGGCATCATTTTCCTACAAGACAATGTGTTTGAGGTGAGGTGATGCAATTTCTGCTCACAATTTTACATCAGTCACTTTAGCAAATGAATAATCATGACAATAATATTACATGCAGGCCCTCTCCACACGGTGCTTGCTCTGATGGATCGAGGATGGGTAATCTGTCTGAGTGGTCTATTACAGTCAAATTAACCAATTGCAAGTGGAACTGTAGGGCATGCAGATAACGCAGACCTGCTTTAGCCAATCAAAAGATAGCAGCTAAATGAAAACAGAATGTAAGCCATATTTAAGAAATGGTACTTCTAGACCAAAAGAGGCAATATACAATTTAAATGGAATTTATAGTATTTCTGATTAAGAAGTAACATTTTCTAAGACTTCTAATGAAGAGTATTGGATATTATTAAATCATTTAAATGCAAGTAAAATGAGAGAACAGGAAATATATGGATGATTCCTTCTTGAGGAAGTTCTCTCCCACATTGTAGTGTTTTCACTACAGATAAATACTCGCTGGAAAGATAAATACTCAAGGTATACCTTCTCTACAAGCTGAGAATCTGCTTCTCCTAAGGCAGGCATTCTAAA
Organism: Microtus oregoni; assembly: GCF_018167655.1. NCBI lineage: Eukaryota > Metazoa > Chordata > Mammalia > Rodentia > Cricetidae > Microtus > Microtus oregoni. Next base: position 4,212,564 of record NW_024543069.1, read on the forward strand.
AGAGTAGTCTTTTCTCTGCTTGGGAAGATTAAAGCATTATTTCTCCTCAGGCTTTGGAAGAATCAGAAGAGAAAGAGGAGCAGATGGCTGAGTTCCGGAAACAGAAAGAGGTTCTCCTGTGCTTGTTTGATGAGAAGCGCCACGAGTACCTCTTAAGCAAAGGTAGATGCTTTGTTCTCAGAGTCTTACACCTCAAGGGTGTATGAGCGAGAATGAAAGGTAGATGCCGTGTTCTCAGAGTCTTACACCTCAAGGGTGTATGAGCGAGAATGAAAAATGCACCTGTAGGCCTGTCTATCGAGCCTGACTTGGGGGAAATCTGATGAAAATTGTTTTCCTACTTGGAGAAGTAAGAAGTAGGTAAATACGGTGCCTGACAGCCCTTTGTTAACAAGTTTGCTGGTTAGATATACTTACAAGACATTAGGAAACATTTCCATACTATGGGCTCCATGTAAGGGTGTCAAGGGAAAGTTTTATTGTAAAATTCTCAAAGTCTTTAGAAATAAGCAAGACAGATGTAATAATTATAAATAATAATTGTATAAAAACAGACCGTAACACTGACTTGAGGTCAGCCTCAAACAGGTGTTAGGTTTTACTCTCTATAAACCCTCAGAGACATGGCTACCATTTGGCTCTTGCAATGAGGGATGGATGATTCTTTTTTAGATTATAAGCCACACTCTTGTATAATCATCGCACCCCCGATATTGTGATGCCCAAGTTAGCTTAAAATCCCTGATCCTTACTCAGCTCTTGAGGACAAGGAGTATGGATATGAACTACCGCATCCAATGCAAACAAACAAGCAAATAACAAAACAATTTCTAAAAGGGAATAAAGTGAATCTTGTTTAGCTTTTGATTAGTGAACCACTGTATTGCTTCAACTGGAAATACTATATCATGAGTTACATATTAATTATATAATGCTGTCCTAGTATATCACTGAACATATTTGAGTGTCTATAACATATATACGTATAATATTAAATATATAGGTAATATATTAATCTGCTTTTAGAACCATAAATTACTAAGTTCAAGCTAAGGAACAAAAATTTAAACATTATTTTTTCTCTGAAAACACCTAAAACATTTAAGTATTTAAGGTGGTAATTCAAATGAACATGACTGCCTTAAATTACCTGTCAAGCTGAGACTTTCTGTGAATGCTAGCTCGGTGGTAACATCTAGGGCATGCAAGGCCTTGTGCTCCTTCCCTAGCACCAGAACGAGAGATTTGAATGCTGAGAACTCGCTGATTGTCTTACAGGTGAGCGACGACTGTCATACCGAGCACTCCAGGGAGCACTGATGATCTATTTTTACAGGTAAAAAGAAAATTTAAAAGCAGAAGCTGGTGTGAAACTGAAGAGTTGTTTGGGAGGATATGCTAAGGATAAAGACCATAGAGTGCAGTCAAAATTCAATACAGTAATTCAGCTTTAGAAGCAAACACAGAAAGCTGCTCCGGTGAATGGCAAGTCTGACTGGACTCATGCAGTTGGCTGTTGGTGCACAATGTGCACACAACCAAATATATGTTGGCTATTAATTATAGGAAGCATTGTGTGTCAGTTGTTAAGTGGGCCCAAGGGCCAAAGCTGATCTTTTCTTAGAAGTTCAATGATGAAATCATTATTTCATTAAAAAATAATGTTTATTAAATGAAAATTTGAGACCAGTGAGCTGAGTGAGTGGGTAAAGGCACTTGCCACCGAGCTGGAAAAAGACAGCTGACTACCTCCACTGTCTCCTGGTTGTTGCAGCCAAGGTGTGCACACACCCTAGTCCACCCCTACATAAAGGAAATGCAATTAAGATTAAAATGAAAAGAAAAGTGAGCAATTGAGAATGTCTCATAACCGGTTGTCTGCTTGGTCAATGGTTTTATATAAAATTTCCTTTACAGTCTAAAAGGTTTTCTGGGTCTCCTGGGTGTTCACGTCCATGGGGACCATGAATATGTGTTCAGCCAGTGAGGATTACATTTCCAAATAAGCCTCAAGGGACTGTTAAAGAATTTTGTTTTAGTTGCAAATTTTCATTTTGCAAATTCTCTCAGATCGGTTTCTTTAGAATCAGAAGAAACAATCTTTTAACTTCACTTTCTCATCTTGCAATAAACGAATATCCTAAGTAAAATATGTATCAAGAACGTTGATGACTTAGATAAAAGAAATGCAAGCATACATAGTAAGGGCTATAGAAATCATCTGTTTTCATGCCTTAGTATCGGCTTAGAAGCCTTTGATTGTTGCTAGAATTCTATTTAAGATAAACACATCTCCCTTCCAGTAAGATAGTAGCAGGCAGGATTCTTCTGGCTGGTTACTTCAAACATATCACATGGAGCATTCTAGATTTCACTCTAATACTGGGCATTGACTGGTGTTTCTCCCATGTTTTGAGGTAAGGAAACAAAGACAGAGAGGGCAATCCAAAGGTAGTACAGCTCCTAAATACTAAGTTGCCTAGGGCCCATGCACAGCTACTCTGGCTTGCCTTGGTGCCCTGCGTCTCCTCAATCAGTACAACTTCCGACTGTTGTTTCCTGTAGGGAGGAGCCCCGGTTCCAGGTCCCTTTCCAGTTGCTGACCTCACTGATGGATATAGACACGCTCATGACCAAATGGAGATGTAGGTACTCTTCCACCAGGTCCCCTCACCCTCCTTTTGTGCCTTTACCGCATTGCAGGGATCAAGAATGTTTTATTTCCTTTTAGAATAAAAAGGGAAAGTGAACTTTATGTCAGGCTTAGTATGTAATATCTCCATCCCCATGCCAATGTGTTAAAAATTATTTGCTTTACTTTATTTCATAAGATTTTTGTTAATTTTCTGGTTGGTGTTTGAAGCAATGGGTTTTTATCATATTTATATACTCACACATCACTCTCCCCTGTATTCACTTGCCCACCAACCTCCCCTTTCCATTCCCTACCTATCTGGTACCTTCTTCCCTGCACATGGTCACCTTTCCATGTTCATGAATGTGCTACTAAGATTACACTCAAATGAGAGAAAGCGTTGTAGCCTTTTTTTCTTTCTTAACCCTTAGGACTCCCTCATACCCCAATTTCTCCATCCCTCTCTAGAACTTTATACAATGACCTCTGGTGCATAATTTCATTTTTTTTTTAAATTTTTTTCCTGGAGGTGTAGGATCCCACAGAGAAAGAAATGGGAAGGACTCATGAAAGCCATTACATGGCCCTGCCTCCCCATTTTTGTGGTCTAAGGCTAAAAGCAATGAAGAATGAAGTGAAACTGTATGTAGCCTAGGTCACAGGGTTGCTAGGCAACCTGATGGTCTCCTCTGGTGCCCGTGTTTGACGTTTCCATCTGGCTAAGTGATAAGGTGTCAGCTTTTACTGAAGCAATAATCATTACCAACCCTTTGGTTTTAGAACACTACGGAGCTAATGGCAGAACAATATTCACGTGATAAATTTGTGTGTTTGCCTAGATAACCATGTGTGCATGGTGCACAGGATGCTGGGCACCAAGGGTGGCACTGGGGGATCCTCAGGCTATCAGTACCTGCGCTCAACCGTGAGGTAAGTTGTGGCAGATCTTGGCATTTACAGGTCTGTGGATGTCATGTTGGAAAAGTTACACTTGCCTCTTAACTGAAAGCAGCACATTTAAATATCAATCTTCCTATGGAAACTCAAGGTATGAAATTCTCAGTTAGAGAACTTCATCATTTCCTAGAGCAGTTCTTCTCAGTGTGTGGGTCATGACCCCTCAGAGGTCCAATTACCTTTCACAGGAGTCACCTAAGACCACAGGGAGCCACAGGTATTGACACTGACATATCTACATGGACAGAATTAACCTGAGAATGTTTCTAGTGCCTCATCTCATTTAATCCTCACAAAGTTCTGGCCAGAGGACGTCTTGTAGATTTTTATTCCGGAGTTAGACTCTTCAGTTTCAAGGCCCCTTATGTGACAAGTGACAGAATCAGGATGGCAATCAGATTTAGTTGGCCTCAAAGGCAAGTTTTCTTTCCTATCATAAAACTTTGCCAGATTTTGCTATTTTAAAGCTATCATTTAAAATGGCTGGCTATCACACAGAAAAGCAATTTTCATATGAAAACCACTCTGTTAAATGTGTGTAATGAAGCCAAGATTATATTTAAATTTATTAACCTTTCATAGAAGTCACATGACAGATACTTTGCAGTTAGGAAATACTTTCCAGTGAGCAACAATGAAATCCATATTTTAAGTATATTACTTTACAGACCAACCCTTTAAAATGAAAAAGTAAGGGGCATAAAACAATGTCTCAGTCATTAGAAATATTTGCTGTTCATCAAGAATTTGATACCCAACGCCCATGTAAATCAGCTTGCAACTGCCTGTAATTTCAGGTCCAGGAGAGTGATGCCTCTGGCCTCACCAGTACCCGCACTTACATGCACTTAATCCCCCATACATATACAAACACAACCCCTACACACATACACACACCCTACACACATACACACACTACACGCGCATTCACACACACAATACACACACACCACATACACACAAATATTATTTAAAAATTAATAAATCTTCCAACAAATAAGAAATAATGTCACAACCTTAACTACGTGAAAACAATATTACAGCAATGACTCTAGGTTTAATTTGGATCACTCTGATCTGAATCAAGCACATTACTGTTGATAAACATTAATCTGGGATGTGATGAAAAGTTACATAATCTTAGTACCAATACTACCTACAAACCAACCTATATATGTTATTTATGACACGTATGATGTAAGATTCACCATTAATTATTTATGGGAGATGTTTTAGAAAAACTATCGGGCAGAATGTTTTCAATTTTTCCTATTAACAATCTAACATGTAGACTGCATGTATGCTTCCAGTGACAGATACAAAGTGTTTGTGGATTTATTTAACCTCTCAACATACCTGGTTCCTCGACACTGGATACCAAAGATGAATCCTATCATTCACAAATTCCTCTACACAGCCGAGTACTGTGACAGCTCTTACTTCAGCAGTGATGACTCGGATTAATGTCTTCTCAGCGTCTGGGGAAACTGCCGTCTCCTTAGTCCATCTTTTATAAGTTTTTATGAATGCATGTTTAAAGTAATATATTTATATATGTAGCTCAGTGACATGGTGTTCTGGCCCAATCTTGGAAACAATCTTATGATCTTGTGTATTGTGGTGATGTAAGATTAAGCACTATGATAAGAAATAATTCATCAAAGCAGTAGCATCATCCATATGATGGATTCCTGCTAAAATTCAGCATACCCTTAGACTTACTCAATAGAATCACTTTAATTATTACCTCATTGTGTCATGTCTTAAAGCATATTGAACACTTACTTTATATTAGATATGCATTAAATACTGTCATTCCATACAAAATTTACTCAAATAAATCTTTAAATAACTTATTTAGGTTTTGGTTGTGCATTGCTTATAAAACATGGCCTTGTTTGGGGATCATGAACAGTGCCAGAAATCTTTTTGAAGGTTGGCCTAAGAGATGTTACAGGATTATTATTTCACCAGCCCCAGAACTCAAAGGAACTTAAAAAATACACCACAGGAACCCGGTTCAGCTTCTGGAATACGCTCCTCCTGAAACGTTTTGAAGATGCTTTTCTCTCTTCTGTGTCAATATTAGCTGTCATAGACGGCTGTAGCCCCTGAGAATGACAAAGCCTGTTTTTCCTGCTCTAATGCCTGCCCTGGGGCAGGTCAGTGCTAACACAAAGAACTTCTGTAGAAATGAGTAGCAGTTCTCCAGGGAGGGGAGAGATCTTTGCAATCCACTAAATAGGCCAACTGGCCAAACGGCAATCATGCTTTTCTAACAAAAAACACAGTGCATTGGCACCTGTGAGGTTCTTGGAATTAGTGTTTCAAGGACGTAAAGAGGAAGATGCCGGCAGCTTTCGGCTACATGGCTTGTGTGTATGTACTGTGTGCACGTGTGCACGCTCACACGTGTGTTTACATTATACACACTGGTAGTTAAACAGATAATAATCCAGAGGCAAATACCATGGGGACGAAAGGCAGCTCTCAGAAATCAATAAGCGGAAGAGGAAATGCCGAATTTGTCCTTTGCTAACTACGTGCTGACGTACACTCTGACAGAAACCCCAGTTTCTGTCTAAATGGGGACTAGGTTTTCAGCAAGCTTCATTCCCTCTCATCAAAAAGCGCATCAATAATAGCTGCTCTAAGACTCAAATGCCGGGGAGTCCTGGAGTAAGTTCTACCTATCACAGTTTCTCTAGTAGACTCAATGATTGGGTTCTTTATATTTTTATTTCTTGGTGACTAAGCTATAGATCACTGCAAGAACTTTTTTTTTTTCAAAAGCTTCAGTAATTCTTTATGCAATTATCACAGTAATTTGTACTGGCAGTTTCCCCACTGGGCCCCATTAGCCATTTCTCTGGGTGCTGGGGAGCTACTTTAATGGCAACTCTCAGTGGAATTTCAAAGTTACTGCCAAGCTTTGATTTCATTTGCCATAGGGACCTCATGAAATCACTTCCAGGACCTGTGGATGACTTACTTCCAGCATGACTAAGTGTTAAGTAATGCGCTGACTGGCTCGGCCTTGGGTTTTCTGGGGTTGCAGCACCCATGAGCTGGGGTAGATAGGTCATCCCTCGCCTACAGAGGATGGAAAGGTAGAGATGGGCCTCTCCGTTCGTTTGAAATAATTTGCAAGCTATCTGACAGGCATTAGGAGATTCCCAATGGTTTAAAACTCTAGAGTAAAATGATAACATCATTTTGGAGGTACAAATTTTGGAAATTGCAGTAAGTGCATTACTGTAGCATTTTACAAAGCCGTCTGCATTCTGCTCTGGGGATGATAGTGTGGGAATCGCTGAGCTAAAGGTCATTGAGTTTAGTTACTAATAAACATTGTCTGAATCAATGGAGTTACTTATATCAGGCTCTAAAGAGAAAGTAAAAGCAAAAAAGGTGTGAAGTCATGGAAAAAAGGAGATATTTTACATACATATATGTACATGATATTTGGCAGGAACTGCACAAAGATTGTTTGAACTCTGTTTCACCGAAGGTCATCATAACTTCATACAAAGACAAAAAACTGAAAAGCTTTTGTGAAGAACATTGCCTGGTGACTATCTGGTCAAGCTTGATGTGGATCTCTGTAGCTGAGGGCAGTTATTCCAGAGAAGAAGAACAGCTTAATGATCTTTCTTCATGCCACCAGTAAAAATCCCTTGTCTGCCTTCACTTCGAGGGCATACTCAAGCACTACCCAGCAGTGTGCATTGTGGGACAATAACCTTATTATCTATGCGGCATCCATCTCAGTTGTTATCTGAGGCTGGCTGGGGATAAGTGAATTGTGGAGATGCGAGACAATAAGACACATGCCTCCCAGAAAGGATCAGTGGAATGGGGGAGGAGGGAGGCAGACGGAGGAATGGGTTCTTAGGTGGAGTGGACCTGATTGGGTACCTAGAATTCCCTTGACTTGATTGAGGGGTTACACAATAGCAGTGCTGCTGACAGAAGGACATGGGAAAGGGGAAAGGACCACTGGGTGCTGAGCAGCTTTGGGAGGATGGCCAGGGGAATCTTTGACAGAGTGGAGGTAAAAGTGCTTGGGAACAAATCCACACTGGATGTATGGATTTGGATCCAAGGAAATGTGAATGTAAAGCTTATCAATAATAATAAATATCTATTAGCACTCACAAATAACTAATAAACCACACATTTAAGAAGTTCTTTTTAATTCAAAGTCAAATATAGGTAGTTTTATTACAAATGTTATCAAAATTCAGAATATGTGAGCAGTAACAATCATTTTGAAAATTTAAAACTTTTATATTTGAAACTGGGTTTCACAAAACCACTGAAAACATGTTGAAAGTCAGTAATAAAACTATAGCTGAACTCAGTCCCTTTCTGGAGTCCTTGAATAATTAGACTACTCTGTTAAAAAACACTAAGAACTGTCCTCTGCTATTTTTCCATACTCCAGTCTCTGCACATTCTTTTGAGATTGCTTCTCATGGAAACAGGAAAGAGAAAAAAGCAGTTCTTGATTCTTCTGGTTAAGGAAGGACATGAACAAATAGCAAAGTGAGTGAGATCACCATGTGTCAGAAGTTTTTTAAATAAGAGATTGAGTAGTAAAAATGGAATGCCAAAAATGGGACCGAGTTCTGTTGGACTTGGAAGGTGAACTATCGGGAACACATGGGAATTATACAAGAAAGGACCAGAGAGATGGAAAAATGTGGAAACTACTTGTTTTCTACTACAGCAAGAGGAGAAATGTATGGGATCCTTGGCAGTGAAGCACTCTAGAAATTCTGACTAACAGGAAGTAGCATAGGATACTTCCTGTCACCTGGTTGCCATGTGTTTCATTCAGCTGGGTTCTCTGGAGGAGGGACTTGCATAAGCTGTTTTGTGCATAGTTGTTCTTCTGTCTAAGGCAAGGTCCCTTTGCTGAGGTGACACAATAGTTCAACTCCATACGTATGGCCCTCCCTCGAGGAAGGCTGCTGTGACTGGGAGACACACACCTTCCGGGGCTGACAGTTCCAGTCGATAAGGTCACCTACAGCTGGTGATTACAAGCCACAAAGGAGAACCAATTCTGATTGTTTCTTTGATCCCACCTGACCAAAGTATTCCATTACACTACACAGCCAGACGACAAAAAGCAAAAATCCCAACTGCTTCCAGATGGAGGGCCTGATGTCACTTCTGATCCCACCAAGCTCTCTGAGTTCCACACTGTGCTGTGGGGAGGGGTGATTCCAGAGTGATGGTTGTCTGTCTCTCTGCAAGACTGGGATGATCCACCATCGCGTTAACAGTGCTAGCTGGCCCTTAGAACCTCCTATGGGCAGTGGCTGAAACTCGACAGTGAATAATGCTGAGAATTAAACACTACATTCAATTACACTATGAAGAGCATCATATTTTAGTTGTCTCATGATGACTCCAAAACATAACAGGATCACACAAAGACAACAGAGACAGAGTCTGCAATGCCTAAGGCAAAAAGTAAAAAGAAAAAAGGTGTTAATAGTAATCAATTTTCTCACGATTTGCTTTGCAAATTTAATTTTCACTTTAGAATGAGTTAGTATCCATTAACCAAATAATTTAATGGTATACTTTGCTGTATAATAGAAAAGCAACATTAAAGGCAAAAAAATCAAACCCTAAAGTACTTGCTAACTGAATGAGTGCATACAAGACCTGTACTGCCCTGTCTTGCGTTGTATTCCCAAGGAGAAAAAAATAACTTATAGAAATTATTTTAAATTATTTGAAAACTTGAATTCTTAGATTTGAAGTTTACTACATTTGAATGAAACCTAAGTGTGTTTGTCTTTCTTTATTGCATCAGAATATATACCTTGCCACCATAGTAAGAAGCATTAGCAGCCCATTTGAAATCTAGATGTCATTTTAATGACCCACAATCTGGAAATTTCCTTGGATCATGGAATAGTCTCTGCCTTTTGCTATTGTTCATTGGAATAATGTGGACAGTACTGGGTATACAATGTTCAGGAAATACGGTCTGGAAGGATTTGGAGCCCAGGACAGCCAGGGACCAGGAAGGCGTCTCTCCAGACTGTGAAAGCAGATATAGGGGAGATAACAACTGGGAGGCTGGAAAAGGCCAAAGAGACCAGCAGAGCCGTGGTCAAGGCAATCATGAATCACTGTCTGCACTGTGTCCATTGGGCTCCCCAGACCCTACATCCATGGCGAGAGCTTTGAACACAGTTAATTTTGAGCAGAAACTAGTCACGTCTCACTGCCACGTTCAGGCACTGTGAGTCAGCAGCAGAGGGGCAGAGATGGCAGCCTCTGATCTGTGAGTGTCAGTGACGCAAAAGTAGCCACACTGTCTACCGAGTAGCAGGGGCCTGCGTGGCTGGCTGTGTTGTGTGAGGCCGGCTGTTTCCAATATGGAAATCATGTCACCGTCTAATGGCATGGGTTAGTTACCGATTTTCATAGTCTCTAGACAGCGGTCACTAGAAGCAAAACACCAACCCTCAAATTGGGTTGTAACTCTTCCTCACAATCTGAAGGGTCTGCAAGTCGTGAAGATCCGTGTGTCATACTGTTGGAACTCATTGGCCATGAGAAAGGAGTGTCTCTATATGCCGTTTAGTGTAATTCCAAGCAGATTTAGAACATATGAGGGCTTTCCAGACCGAATCTCACACTGCAATTCTGAACACAGCTTTCAGCATCAGCTTAGAGCCCTGAGCCAGCCCTTTCTGTTTGTTTTTGTTAGGCTTGTTATACAGTATAAAGGCGTCTGTGTATTTGGTAAGCTGTGTAGTTTCTGTAGGTATTCTGTGAGCATTTTGCAGGTGGCAAATTAAGAAAAAAAACAAGTGTGATGTTGACTCAGATTTTCATCCATTGACACAGGAAAACGGATTCCTCATTGTTCTTCCTTTCATGTGTTCCTTGCCTTTGCAGTGTCAGAGATCAAACCCAGGGCCTTGAACATGCTGTACCCACGTTCTCCCACTGACCACAGCCTCAGACCTCCTGACAGGCTCGAGCAGCAGAGGAATTCACACATTATAACACATGAATTTGAAGCAGCAATGTGGCTATGGAGAAGTCCAGTCTCCTAAAGGAAGTGTGTAATCTGTTTTCTGAAGAAGTTGCCTGTGCTAAGTTATTGTTCATGTTTTAACACACATACATCATATTTTGATCTTAAAATGAATACATGTTTAAAAGTACACTAGGAAAACTTTATTTATTAGTTAAGGGAGAAGCAAAAAAATGAATACCACAAAGGGTCACTAAGTCCATTGGAAGCATTCAGGTTTGTCAAGATGATATAATCTAAAAGCCCTTGATATTTAGCCTAGAAGTTTCAACACAAACCCATGACTTACCACAGACATTTCCTCCCATTTTCACATGGGCGTAGCCTTCTATTCCCCAGGAACTGCCCCATGAATTTCTCACCATCCAGTATGGAGTGTTTCCTACAAAGGAAAGATGCTAAGACACCCTAATAAACCTCTATCGATTAGGAGCACATACATTTCTGTATTTAAATTTGAGTATGCTATAAATCTATTTGCTGCAAGAAAAATATCATAGATGTAAAACAATAATTTACTTTCTTAACGTTATTTTGTCTGGATGGCTTAGTAAATTTCAATTGGGCTTACTGTCTCATTCTACACTGTAGAATCTGACTGAGTTAATTTTGTTTAATTCTCAGTTAGATAAGACAAGATAAACTCATTGCCAGGGAATTAGAAGATGAGATATTAGGCAAGTATGATAAACTATCAAGTATTTATCTCATGCCAATAGTTACCCTAAATATTGCAGACGAAGCATGAATTTCACATGAATTTAAAGGTATCATTCATAGATTGGGGTGTGGCTCAATGTCCAAGTGCTGGTCTTGTATATGCAACCCAAAGGATTGAATGCCCAGAAAAACACTCCCCCCCCCACACGCACACATGGGGTGGTCTAAATGAGGGAGAGAGATGCTCAAAACCTGATGAATGTGTCAAGATGACAGTCAAGAGGCTTCTGAGGCACAGCAGGGCATCTCAGTATCCTCTGGGTAGCCCTAGCTCAGATCTCCATCTTGGGAGGGATTCGGTGCACTGGGACTTACCGGTTCTATCAAATCCTGTGATGAGAACCGCATGGTTCGCCTCCCCACTAGAGCAGTGATGTTGGATAATGCCCCCCAGGTAATCCTGCCAGCTCACTGCATCAACTATCACCACCAAAGGGCCGAAGCTCAGAAGTGCTTTTGCCATTTCATCTTCTTGGTCACTGTGGAAGGAGGATATGTATGGGTAAAGAATTGAACTTTTAAGGTAAAAGTAAAAAAAAAAAAAAAAATGAGAGCTCGATGCAACAGTAAGTCACATCCTCTCTCTGGATCCACTGTAGGCCATAATCACTTCCTTCCCTTTTGTTATCTGCGGAGTTATTCTCACACGCCCTTCTGAGTCATATGAAGAGTCCATGGAAGATGCCTAGCATGATGGTGTTTTGCTTTGAGCCTAGGTGATGTTTGCATTTGACTCCCCTGCCCCTTTGTGATCCTTTTCAGTGTCTGTAAAATGTCTCGTGGAGGTTTGAGTGGATCAGTGGGCCCTCCATGACATGTTTTGGGAACTCAGAACAGGAGAGGGAGAATAATGGGTTCAGAGTTGGACAGGAACAATCTTCATCCCAGCCTTATGGTCCATACCTCTCTCACCTCCAATCCTAGATGCACATCGCCCAAGGAGTGAAACAGACACACCATTCCTGGCCGCTAAGAGCTGAGGGAGATACCAAGGAAGACCCTCCATCCCAGCACTGCAGTGTACAGTGCCGCTTCCCAGATTGAGACTCCAGGTTCTGTAATAAAGCAGGGCAGCACAGCCACCTTTATCTCGGCGGCACCCTCTGCTAAAGGTGCTGCGCACCGTGCCCCATGTCTGTGCTCTGTGCGCTAGCACCCAGTTCACGAGCTTCGGGCAAGGGGGCTGGAGGTTAAAATACACAAACACACACAGACAGAGAGACAGCGACACGGGTCATCCTTGAATTCCCCTAGAACACCCCCTTTATTGTGTTCAGGGGCAGATTATATAGAGATAGCCATGCCCCAGCCAAACCCACCAGAAACCACTCTCCTGCCATCAGGAACTCCTGAAGGTCTCGTGCTCAGAGCAGCTGTAGGCACTCAGATCAGGGGATTACAAGAAATTCAGGATCTGGGGTCTCACTGCTCCCAACATAAAGGGTCTTGTAAGGTGAGGGATATCAGTTCTGATGAGGCTCAGAAGTGTGTATCTCACCTCTGACCCACAGCTCCTCAGTCACTGGCCTCAAGTCAGAGATTCTGGCTGAACACGAAAGCGCTTTGCCCTGCTGTCTCCTTCTTCTCCTAGAGCCTCCGTTTGGAGCAATATTCACGATGCTATTCTCCTCAGCACATTATCTCAGAAGTCACTCTTCAGCGAGGCTCCTCTAGGACCACATATTTCCCTTTCCCCTAGAGCAGTGGTTCTCAACCTTCTGAATGCTAAGACCTTTTAACACAGTTCCTCAGTTATGGTGACCGCCAACCAGAACATTTTTTTCTAGTCTGTATTTTTAGACATGTTCATTTGCATGCTCTTCTCTAACCACTGGATGTCATCATGCAAGTTTTCATAATGCATGAATATTTATTACTAAAATTCAATCGAGTGCAAGTTAAAATTGCAGTCTCAAACTTAATGCAGCCTGTCCCTCCGTCCAGTGCTTAAAATTATTACGGTTATGAATCATAATATAAATATCTGATATGCAGGTATATGATGTGCAGTCAGTTACGAAAGCAAAGTTCTGGTTCTTAAGGTTTCTCCCATGACCTTGCTGCCAACAGGAGCTGGGCTGACGATCTCTGGTGCTCTGGGAACTTCTACCTGGATTATATTAGAGGTTTATGCTTGGCTCAAGGATCTGATTTCACCCCAAATGCCCACTTCCCACTGGCAGATGTCGTCTGTATCAAGCATCCGTAACTCACAGGACATTCTGTGCCTGTGTCAGAATTAAATTCTTTTACTCCCTCTGATGTTTTGATAATGGCACAATAATCCAAAATGCATTCATCAGTGGGGCCAGCAGTTGGTGGCTTCTTCTGTTTGTAACATTTCTATTCTAGAACTGTTACTAAATGGCCTAAACAATTCTCTGGCTAGCTTTATTTTTTAAAAATGTGATTTTAATTATATTTTAATGATTATTTATACTTGAACTTATTCAAAGTTGCCCCATTTTGCAATTTCCAGCACCACGTCTTCCCCTTTTCCAGTCTCTTCTTGCCCTGCACCCCCGTCATATCCACACAGCATGCATGGTACATACACCCCCCATCGTATCCATGCAGCATGCATGCTACATACGTCCCCACTGTATCCATGCAGCATGCATGCTGCATATGTCCCCATCATATCCATGCAGCATGCATGCTACAAACATCCCCATCATATCCATGCAGCATGCATGCTACATACAATTTCATCCTATCCATGTAGCGTGCATGCTATATATATCCCCATTGTATCCATGCAACATATATGCTACAAACATCCCCATCATATCCATGCAGCATGCATGCTACATAACCTATCTTCAATACTGTCTTAGTTCCGAGTTCTAATGTCATAAGCTCAGGTTTTTCCAATAGCTGCATACTTGCGAACTCATGGAATACAGTGTTCAAAAGGGATTCTTGTTATGTACTCTATGAGCCATGCCATGTGAGGTTGGGCAGACCCAATTATTATGACAGAATAAGCTCACAAGTCTTAGCATCTGAATTTTCTTAGTGGTGGCAGACATATGTTATAGCTTTCGACTGAATTGAAAGGTATTCATTCAGATTTCTTATTTTCAGTGTGATGATACATAAAAGTATCTGCAGATTCTCTTTAAGAGATGTCTGGGACACCCCATGGTGATCATCAGTTGAACTTCTTAGCAGAAAGTTAGTTGTGAGCCAACAGTGTGCAAGAGTAAGTGTGCCTTCAACCAAGTCATCCATTCTGAAAGCAGCATAGCTTGTGAAGAACACGAAGACACAAAAAGCAAGGCGTTTACCTGAAGTCATATGCAGAAAAGCCTTTGATTGAAACTCCAGCTTGTGATTGGGGAAAATAGCGACACAGGCCATTTTGTGCCTTGAAGGGGTATTCCGAATCTTCCACCAACTTCACCTGTGTCTGGAGGAAAACCGTCACTAAATGTACACTTCCAGCTCTTTCAAAGGTTAAGCAGAGCTTACTTCAGTGCTGTCAAAGAGGCCAGGACTCACCCAAGCAGCCTGTGGGCATTGTTTGCTCTTAAGGATCTAATTGGAGTCACCGGGTGCTTGCATCGAGCATCAGAGAACACACGAATCCTTAACTTTGACTTTTGATTGTCTTCTTATGCTTTTCCCCTCTAGTCCCACTGCAGGCATGTTAACCAAGTCATGCCATCCTTCTGAGGACATGCTAGGGCAACATACTTCCCTTCTGAGGCTCCTAATACTGAGCTAGCAACGCCTTGAGGCCAGACAACGGCCAAATGTTCTTGCTATGGCATGTCGTGATGTGCTGCATGCTTTTTGGTTGCCCGTACAGGCAAATGTGCTAGGCTTATTCAAAGAGAGGAAACAAAATTGCTGTTATCTATAATGTGTCTAGAGCAGTCACTGATGTGTAGTGGTTGCTAACAGGAGGGCATTTGCATTTGGACAACACTGTATGACTTTTACAGTGGCCCCTCATTTTCTTATTTCATACCACTGATACTGGATGTGTAAGCATGCCAGGGAGAAAATTATAGAAACCCTGAAGGGGGAGGCCAAGGGCTTAGCATCCAGTTTTTTCCGGAGACATGATTCCCACTTACAGTGCTCATTTCTTCATCTACGAAGAGTTATCAATCCAGCTGACCCGTGGTGTCTCGCCTAACACTGCCATCCAGGACTCCTATGGGAACCAGTGACTGTGCTCTGATCCCTCTGATACATCTTGTGACAGGTCTCCACATAAAAAATATGAAATCTTTATAATATCCTTCTGAAAATGTGTTTAAGATGTCTTTACCTTGATATATTGATGGCTAATCTGTCCGGAAGCCATGACTGCTACAATCATCAGGGTCTGTAATGTAACTCATTGGAGCTATGGTCTAGCACACGCCTGACCCTGGCTTGAGTCCCTGCAATGCATCTTTTCCTTGATTAAGTCAGTCAACCTTTGTCTACTTAGATTTCTGATCACTGGACCTTGCTTAATGGAGGAAAGTGATTAGATTCTGTGTACACAGAACATAAGAGGAACTCGGGGATTCAGAAAGCTGAGATGGTTACCTCATTCAGCCAGCTCAGGGCACTGAGAGGAGAGCCGCCACTGCAGCCATAGTTATTAAAGGAGCAGTCGATGACCTGCTGCACACTGAGGTCGTCCTGAGGTTTCCCTTGGATCCCACGAGCCGACTCTATCGCACCCACCACGCTGAAGGCCCAGCAGCCACCACACTGCCCAAAAGACAGGGGTAGCATATATTAACACAGTGTCTATGTCAAACTTACTGCTGTTTCTAGATGCAGCAAGATAAAAAATAACAAGCAAAATTTGCGGAAAGCAGAAACCTATATAATAAGCATTCATTCAAAATGAAACTAAAATTCTCTTTTGAGCATTGACATTTAATTATTGATGGGTACTAAATCAGGAATGTCCCTATCTATTACCAAATAAGTCAGTCAGGCTAATGAATTAGGAGAGGCCAAGGAAACATGTGGAGGCACTACGGCTAGTCAGTAACTTAGGCTTAGGAACCACTGTTTCTCAGAAAAGAATAAATGGGCCGCTTCTAAGGAAAGGAGGGAACCCGAGGGATGAAATAGGCATCGCATAAAAGTTTGCACAATCCATAGAAAAGGCAGGAAAGAGAGGGAGAGGGGGGAAGCAGAAATTGAAAGTGAGGCTTCATCATAAGACCACGTACTGCAGAAGCAGGGTGATAAAGTCTTGAGTGTACTTGGCGGTGATGCTCTAAGCAACATCATGGTTTTAAGTGGTCTTATTTAGCCCTCAGTGCCCATGGCATAGGAAAATGGTCCACAGCTAAAGATGGAGTGATCTCCAAACATGAGTATGACTGGGGACATCACACCCACAGCTAGCATGAGACACACCACCGAGCATGAAAAACCCTACCACTGCAAAAACCATACCACCAAGTATGTAAATTCCTCTGGAAAGGAGAAGATTCATGCAACATCCACTTCTTACTATCACAAGTGCAATGACAAACTAAATGGCATGGGAGTAAATTTCAATAAACAACCATAAACATTGAACTTGAGAACTAGGAAAAAGCATCCTAGCTAGAAAGGAGACTAACACACTGGGGTGTGCAAAACCCTTCACCTCCTCTCCATGGGGAGAGGGAAGGATATAGTGGCATTTCTAGTGCAGATGCCCTGTAAGGGTCATTCTGTGGCTGGAGAGCTGACTTTCTCTTTCTGGCTACATTGTTTGTGCTGATGATGGGATACACAGCAGTAGGAGAAGTGGAAAGAAAAAAAATTAAAGAAGCACATACTCTAGGTGACCTGCTATGCATTCCAAGTCACACCCATCCCACAGAGTGCTACTGCTTTCCTTCTGCCTTGAGATACTCTCCACCCATGACTTCACAGCACTCCACTCTCAGCGCCCATATCTGGACGGATACTGTGGGTCTTCTTCATGCTGAATTGCTGGATCTATTACTGTACTTACATATTTATTGATTCTTCAACAAGCAAAAAAAAAAACCAGTGTTACCTTGTTTGTGAATTTTCTATTAACAAATAGAAAAAGCTTCACAAAGCTTCCCCACACTATGACCTAAGCTATGTCTCCATACTCATTCTCCCTTTATTGTCAATCAGACTGATCTGTAACAAGTGTCTGTAGCCTTGAAGTTACACTGACCAGACTTCTAAGGTCACAGGTTGGGTGGTACAGGTCTTAGAGGAAGTGAGCACACATACCAGGTTTTCCGAGGGAGCTCACATGATGAAGTGAAGGTTAAAGATCCAGACACCGTGTGGGTGGCCTCATTTCACTTCACTATGTACTTTTCCTTTGAATCACTTTACACAACCAGTAATTGTGTTGACTTTCCCCCCATGAGTCCACAGGATTCCTGGTTTGCACAGTATGGTTACTGGGATGTATTCCTGAGGGAGTGTGCTGAGGGCAATGGTCACAGACAAGTGAGCATACCCAGGCAGGTTGAAAAGTCAGGGCTGGATAACTATCCCTCGTCCTTCAAGGAGCTTTTCTCTTCCATGGTGGATAACTGAGGTATGAATTTACCTAGAAAACCTCCTGGATTTCGTGGCAAGTTTGACTAAGCTTGACCTTGCAGTGCTTTCTAATGCTCAGACAGCAAAGAGCAAATGGACGCAGAGCTTACCATCTTCTGGTTTCTCACTTGGTTTACAACATGCTTGTCCCTCCAGTCAAATTTCAACGGCAAAGACACATTGGGGACGGGTGTCTGCCCTGCTGCTGGGTATCTGGGAGACCAGGCAGCTTTGCTGCCTAAATACAGAGCTGGTGATAAAGAAGAAGAAAGGATGGAGAACACATTACACGAAGGGCTTTCCTGGAGCTACCTAGCCAAGCTGTCGCTTGAAATTCTTCCTCTGTGCTTTTCTGTAACATGAAATACATCCTACTGAAAGCCGGAAATGTAAATTTCTGCAGTGGGACTGGAGGAGATGCCACATGACTTGTTTGGTAGAATTAGGGCAGCCATGGAAAACACGCACATAACTGACATTGCTTCTTTTTATTACTACACACAACACCATGAATATTCTGAACGAATATTGGTGCGAGAAAACTACCAATGTGAGGAGACAATTGTTGCTTGCAGCGGCGTGGATGTGCTGCACGCAAGCATACTTAGTTCTTAAACCATGATTAGCAGAGAAGAGTCTTAGTTCACTTCCCTTATGTTTAGCACATGGTACCCACTTCGAAGTTGGCATTTAAAAATATTAACCGTCACACAACTTACAAGGCTTTCAATGAAATCACTCCTTAATTAAACAAAGAAGTTAGAATCAGGAAACTAACCAGTAGTACTTTCAGACCTTACCTTTGAACTCTTCAGGAAACAAATACGAAAACTGGTTTATTCCATAGAAGGCAGTGGCGTTTTCATGAGAGAAAGAGTTCAAGTATCGATGTCTATTTAGACTTTCCTGAAAGAATGAAAACAAACATTTTATGTCTACCGCTTCAGCTCTCCAAAGCCATAAGTGTATAACTAACTTGGAGGTATTGTGGGTACAAAAGTCAAACTTGATTTTCATGCTGGGGAAAGTATGCCTTATGTGTCTGTAACTCTTCGCCCCCACACATTCTGGGGGAATCACACACATAGTTTTTAAAGTGTTGACAAGCACTGGACACTGGTGACACACTGTAATTAGTTATGAATATGCAATGTGTCTTCCACATATTTGTTCTCTGTGCAGAGTAAGGAAGCTTGGAAAAGGACTAAGCTGATAAAGGGGGGAAAGGGTCCAAATCTGTTCAGGTTGCATTCAGGGTCATTTTGTCTCAACAAAACAGCTTTAGAAAAGATGCGGTTCTGGGGTCTCCCCGGAAGAAGACCAGGCTTTCCTATCTAGATGGAAGAAAAGAATAACTATAACGCTACATTTCTTCATCATCAACCTTACGTTTGCCTTTTCTATGGACGCTTATGTACCCCAAAACCAGTTAATCTTGCAGGTCACATGGAAATTTGGAGGACCACCGTTCCCCATGTTAGTGTGTGCACATGTTGGCTTAAGGACTTGAGTGCTTATGTGTATGACTCAGAAACCAATAAGCAAACCAGGACACACTTTTCAGTTTGTTGTATTACACTATGTCACCCGCACTGAAGACATGCTTGGAACACAATAGCTCCACAGCAACCATCTGCCCTTTAATAATGACACATGTGAAATTCCCATATGACCTTTTAATATCCTTCATCAGTTTGTTTGTTTTAGCAAGGCCGTGGCTGAGACGCATCACGGTCTGGCTTCATTCTTTCTTACTGAACAAGACTAGAAGGACTGCCACCCAGAGAATTTGAAAAGTTCATTTGAGTTCCAGGTAGTTAACTGCTGGCCAAGTGAGGCTTTGAACGTAATACGCTCACGCACTGAAAGATGAACAAAATGTCTAAGGTAGTATTCGCATGACACAAATGATGGCATGAGCCACTGACTAGCAAACTGCACAGGAACCTACAGGAACCAGACATAAGATGATCATTTTCTTAAGCAGGAGGCGACAGGGCAGGAAGGAGAATGCAGGCTGCGTGTTGCATGTGGCAGTCGTGGGAACATGCACCACAGGCCCCTGTCTGTGGAAAGTTTATCTTCTGGTGACTGCACCAGCAGGAACCCACAGCAGGGAGCTGCAGTTGCCATGGTGACCAACAGCTAATTCCTGAGTTCTAAGGTTGGCTATAAGGGCAAGACAGGAAGAACTCCCTGACGGATAATTCTTAAATAATAGCCACCTGGTGATTTTAAAAGCCTTCAGACATCCCTTGATTTGAACAGACAAAAAAAAAAGGACTTATCTCATAACCCCCTAGGTCACTATAGTCTAATAGCTGATCCTCGTAGTATCCCTGTTCTCTCATATCTACAGCCTAGGGTGAGAGCAAAGGGTGAAAATAAGACATAAATTACCAATACCAGGAATGAAAAGATGCTGACTGCAGTGCTTCTGGCATTTTAATTATTTTAGACAACTTTATGCTAATGAGTTTGATAATTTGCATGAATTGGAATAAGCCGCTTGAGACACAGATTACTGAACATGGAAGAAAAAGAAAGCTTCAATTTTCTATCAGTTCATGGCTTTAAAATTGTAATTGAAAATCGACCCAGGAGGAAAACAATAGTTCCACATGGCTTCAGTAATGGGTTCCCTACAACTAAGAAAGAAATAACAAGGAATATGTATACATATATACGTATACATATTTCTTGTTATACCGAGGAAGAATATATCTCAACTTACACAAGACCCTGTTGCCAAGAATCTGAACCAGAAAAGACCATCTGAAGGAAACAGGCTATGCGTGAGTCACTACCCTGGAAATGAATGTAAAATCACCAATGAAATATTATCAAATCAGCCACCGCAGTGTTCCAGACAGACGGTACATCGTGATCGAGGGGAACAGATACAGAAACGGTGCACTGATTAGCACAGGACAGCATATCAACATGATAAATCATTTTAATGGAACAAGGGAGGAAAAGGAGACAAAATGACACCATGTTCTTCCCTAAGAAGATATGTGCTGTCTCGATGCAACAGCATGCTTGTGGTTTGGAGAGCTAAGTCTATCTGGCTGCCAAGTAGTTATAGTAACAGTAATGAAAGAGAACAATATCAGACCGAACCATCTTAACTACTCATGGACCTAACTATAAATGAAGAGAAGAGAGCCGACAGATCTCTAAGATGTGGATCTCCTGCTGCGGGGCTCCTATCAACTTTCACTTTGCCCAAACGGACATGCGTTGCAGAACTCCACGCCAGTCTTGTTCTCAGTCCTGCAGTTACTCCTGCCTTTCACAGCTCTGTACAGCCATGCTAGGGACAGTCTACTGATCACTGTTCATGTCCAGCCAAGAACACAATGTTCCATGTTGCTTCCTCCCTACCGCTAATCTTAACCTGCTCCTTTAAATTCTAGAACACTGAAAATCCCTCCCTATCAACTTCTGAAGAATCACAGTTCTCTAACATCCCTGTGTACATAACATACACACTTGATTTTCAAGTGCACTGGAATAAACATGTTAGCATTGAAACGCAATCTAAAGGTACAAATTCAACCTCTCTGTACCCCACTTTCTTCACTGACAAATTCGGTCACACTACCAGAATATAGGGACTAATTAAATATGGAATGTGGGTACTATGCATATTTTGACCACTGGCAGAATGAGTATCCTGCTAAATATTCCCAAGCTGTATCTTTACCCTTAGAGACAGAATATTTTGATTATAGAAAACATCATTCAAAGATCATGCTTTCGCCTTACTTGGGTTAAAATGCAGTGAGTATTCTCATGGCACTACAAATAAAGACTAGCTATTGCAAACAACCTGGTGTTGTATTGGAAATAAGACTTTCCAACTGTGGGAAACAAAGTAGCAGAAGCTCGTTTTGTTTATAGGTACAGTGCCTTTCAAAAATATCTAAGACTAGCAGCCCATGGGGTAATGTGAAGGTCCTCAATAAACCCCAGTGGGGAGAAGGGTCAGGGAATTTTTTTTTTTGCTTGTTAATAATAAGAATAAATAAAATACACAAAATTTTTTCTTTTCATGTGCTCAGTATCAAGAGAAGAAAGAAAATACTGAGGGCCAGTTTGTTGGGCTTTCTGTTCTCTAGGAAGAATGTTCACAGCTACCAAGCACATTAAACATATAGCAGAGGGAAGGGTTAGTTAATGGAAGCACTGGTCTAAGCTCTGCCTGTGAACTGCTAGTTCTGCATGGAGTACTTGCTTACTTCATCGCCTCTTCCCAGATTAATAAACTGAGGCATAAATGGGTAGATTATTATCCTAAAGTCACCCAGCACATGATGTGTAGGAAGGACTTTGTGGGGCTTTGTGTCAATTTTTTTTTTAGCAGAGAAGGCCGTGGAACCTGGATGTCTTTCCCCCATTGCTATCTAGGCTTTCTTTTATTCGTTCTGCTTTTATTTCCCTACCAATATCAGCAAAGATATTCCCTTGGGGTGATGCTCATGCTTGTAGCACATGCCCCTCATCTTTGCTTATTTCAAAGGCAGAGATGGGTTTTCATTACATACCAAGGCTGGGCTTGAACTCCATGGCTCCAGTGAACCTCCTGCCTCAGTCTTTCAAGTAACTAGGGCTATGTGAGCTCATCCCATGGCCCATTTTGCAAGGGCATTTTAATCCAGCACTTTCTGAGCTAATTTGTTGTTTTTATCCATCCTTACTGCAAGATCCTTTTAAAGCACGGTGTGCAACAAGTCACTTCCACGCATACGTGTAAAATGCTCTCCCTGGAAATGCCTCAGGTTTTAGCAGATCCAGCAAATCTAAGCAGGAACAAAATATACATAGATCATACTCAGCATGGAATCATTGCTGGCAATTTCCCTCAAGACATGGGAATTGCAAGCCTTAGACTCAGGATTCCCAGCTGAGAATGAAGTTATCACTTATTACCATGGGGACTATTTGCATGTGCTTTATTAATTGAGAGAATCTATTTTCTAATGTATAGGACTTCCTATGCTGTTTTTAGAAGTGAGTTACAGTGCCCCCATATGTAACTGCATTTGATTTTCTGACAGAGTACATTGCATGAGCTTGTCTCAAACGTCCTAATTATTGTGACTGCTGGCATGCACTGTCATGCTCAACGTACATATTATTATGAAACATGCCATTGTAATATAGCTCCTTAGAATCCTTCACATACATTATTTTCCACAGTTCATAACACAGGATAAACGACCCATAAACTGTTGAACAAGTAGAGGTCAGAGGGACAAATGAGCAAGCATATTTTGATCTAAGTTTTTTAGTTTTTGCTATGTTTCCATTTAGACACTACGTGCTTCAAGCTAAAAACCATCAGAAAATATCTGGCGAATCGTATCACAGAGCATCAAGTCACCTCTTTTCAGCTCTCAAGCAGTCACGGATGAGGTATATTTGGAAGAGATGATTCAGGTACTGTGGGTCACCCTTCATAACCACTCATTTAAAAGTGCTATAATAGTCTACTTAAATTAATCTGGGATGCACACACAATTTAATTAAGACATAGCATGAGCCATTGCAGTCTTAAGGCACAGCTCCTCTGATTGTCTTGTACTGGGGATTGGACTGAATAAAAACGAGACCAGGAGGCAGGCCACAGCATCCATGCCTCCTCGATTCCTGGCTGTTGATGCAGTATGGCCCGCTGTAACACACTCGTGACATGCTCATCCTGATGACTGGCTCCTGGAAGTGTGAGCCAAATGACCCTTCTTGCTTTAAGTTACTCTTTCGGGTACTTTGTTTCAGCAACAAGGAAAGAAATGATACAATTACATGGTTGGCCTCCAATATACAAGTTTTAAACAATGATAATCTATTTTAGCCAAGGAGCACATTGTCACAGCAGCGTCTGGTTCATCAGGAGATTATGTCAAGGACAGGACTCAGTACCACACAGGCCAAGAACGTCAGTGAGAAATGGGCGCTGCTTCTGGTGTGAAAACAATAGAGGAGCTCAAAAGTAACAGACAGGAGGAAAGAGTGCACCGTTTGCATTGAGTGAAATACAAGGACTAACTGGCGCAAAGAAGGCCCGAGGGTCGGCTTCTGGAGCTTTCCAAGCCAAGAGGACAAGCAGAAGAGGGCGGAGCTATGGAGTCCCACGGAAATTTCAGAGAACAAGAATCTAGCAGAAGAAACACTAGATACACCTCCAGGGAGCAACTTCACTGAACTCACACGGATTCTTGATTTAGAACAAGTGAGTTTTCTTTTCCAATAAAACCGTGATGGCATCTTTTCCGATTTAAAAAGCTGTCAGTTAGCATCAGGTAAAGGAATTTAGGGCAACTATGTATGAGTTTGAATTCCAGTTGGTGTCCCTAGTTACCGGGAAAATGTATCCATGGCCAGCTGATGGGTCCATCTCCGAATTTTAAGTTTGGGGTAAAATTGAAGGATTATTGTGAAAACTTTTTTAAACAACCCGGATGAAAGGCACTGAAATGTTTCCTTCTGTTCTACGTCAGTCTCCACCAAGTCAGAAAAGAACCTTTTAGTAACACGGTACAGAGTCCGCAGGACAGGGAAATCATTAACCCTGGAGATCAATGAGCCTGGGGCTGGTTTTTGTACTTCCAATAACTGAAGGAGGGAGCTCGCGCCCCCTGCAGGCGACTTTCTAAGCGACAGGCTAGTTGTGGGAAAGGAGAAAAGGAAAGGCTTTAGGATTCCAAAGCAGAGGGTGCGTCTTTCCCATTAGCTTTGCTTCGGACACATATTTTGGTGCTTTGGGGTGCATCACATAAATCCCTGTCCTGGGGAATCAAGGCTTTTAGGCAGCAGCGAGCGCTGCTGGGAAAAGGTGCGCCTGGAGCGTGGGTCCCTCCCGAGGAGCCCTGGAGCAGGGGACAGGTAGAGGAAGGAGCTTGGTACCCGCAAGGCGGCCGCCTCCCGCTGGTGGCTCCGCGGCCAGGTCCGGGCGACCCCGCGGCCCAGACAGCAGCAGCACAGCAGCAAGAGGCTCGCCCACCGTGGCTTCATCCCGGCGCCTGAGGTCCTCCGAGCACAGCCTGCTTTCTCTTTCGGTTCCTCGGCTCCGCCCACCGCCCGAGTCGGGGCGCAGGCCCAGAACTAGGAAGCTGCTGGGTCCCCGCTGTTCTTGTTGTTGGGTGCTTGCTGGCATTGTCAAGGACCTTCTGTTGTTAGTTGAATTTCAGGGGTTAGCTTCTTATCTAGTTGGAAAGAGACCAAGGCATGATTTATACAGCAGCGTGGAGGTACGAACTGCTGTGTTTCCTGCCATGTGGATTAAGCCCATTATTTTTCTTCCAGTCATTTCAAATTGAGTATGTGTTCGTAGAATGTGTGTAAATTGAACTCAGCAAGTTTTATGTAGACGTGTAACCTTGTGTGCGAATTTACACTGCGCTTGCATGCTATGGATGCTCGCCAATACGTGACAAGATTGTAGGGCCGCACAAAAGCTTCTTTGTCTCTAATATTGTGGCCTTTTCTCCCCGTGAAGAGGATTGCACCGGCTTCTAAAGTTTGTGATAAAATTTAACCAAAGCAGTTCCTTCTAAACACATCATTATATGCCGGGCACGTTCTGTGTGCTCCTCTAATTACTCCCCTGTTAAGGTAGTTTTAATTTTCTTTCTGTTTTATTAGGTCGTTTTCTTCTTGCTTAGCTTATTTCATAACCCATTCCCTACACTTTCTTCCACCTACTTTAATTAATTGTTGCCATTTCCAAAAAAATCTTGTTTTTTTTTTTTACCACAGTCCTGGAAAACAGAATGCCTTTTGAACGAAGGGAGTCTGTTCCAATCAGTCACTATTACAGTCCGGTCATACACATCTCAGCTGAAGGGGTTTCTGGTGGAGTGGGCCAGGGCTCTCCTTTAAGGAGACTGGGTGACTCAAAGATCTGGTAATATATCACATATTATGGGGACCCCGGGGAGAAGACAGCTGCTTCTCAGAATGGTATGTGCACAGACACAGGAAATGCAAACTCTGAGTTTGGAGTGAGTCCTTACAGTGTTTGTCCACCTTCTCCCCTCTCTGTTTACACAACTATCTTATGCTCTCTTGTGCTCTTCTTTCTCTTGGCCAAAAGTAGATTCTTTATGGATGATGATATCCAGGTTCCCAGAAGTGGGAAGGACCTGCATCATTTCTGCCTTAGCGTCTGCCCCTTTGCGAATCTGAAATACTCTATGGCCCATTTTCTCCCCATTCTTGTCTTTGATCAAATGTCCCCTCCTCCCCAGGCTTCCCCTGAATGTCCTTCTTAAAACAGAACGCCCTGCCCAGTCTCCACCCTACTCCTCTGATGCTGTTCCATTGCCGTTTTAACATCTGCATGGTTTGATCCATAGACAGTGCTGTTCTGTAATGTTCATGATGGCAAAGATTTCATTTCTTTAGTCTCTTAGGCACCAATGACATTTAGTGGGTATTCCATCAGTGAATATTTGTTGTTAGGAACTTAACTTTAGTTAAAATCAATTTTCTTCGGATCGCAGCAATTATCCTTAGGTTGACCACCTGAACATAAAAGTCCCAACTCAAAGGATTGTCAAAAAGCATGGATTACCATCAGAAAACCAACTTTAGTTTAATAATAGCAAAAAGACAAGTCAACCAGTAGGCGGGTCCCTTGTGCAAAGATTGTTGAGGTTAACATAGGCAGGAATCTGTGAGCTTGTTATCTCCATGACATCAGCACCACCAAACTTCCCAAGAGGAACTTTGTTCTCCATGGACCGTGTGAAAACCCTCCTGTCACTCCAGAGGAACACTGTTCCCCATGGACCGTGTGAAAACCCTCCTGTCACTCCAGAGGAACACTGTTCCCCATGGACCGTGTGAAAACCTGCCCGTCGCTCCAGAGGAACACTGTTCCCCATGGACCATGTGAAAACCCGCCCGTCGCTCCAGAGGAACATTGTTTTCCATGGACTGTGTGAAAACCCTCCTGTCACTCCAGAGGAACACTGTTCCCCATGGACCGTGTGAAAACCCTCCCATCGTTCCTCTTCAGGTCCAGATCATACTTCTCATCACCAGTTTCGTATCGGAGGACATAGTTACTCCCTGTACCTAATAAAAACCAAGGCATAAATCAGCTGTGGGTTCTGCAGATGTAAGAGGCCATGACACCCACTGTGAAGGGCTGAAACCTCATTTAAAGTAGATGGTATTGGGCCCCAGGGGACCAGGTTCATGGGCCGTGGCAGCACTAAGGTGGGTGCAGGAAGTGACCGTCACCCGAGTGACGTTCATAACACGTTATAAGCAAAGAGGCCTCCATTTTCTCCTTGCTATTGCACCTTCTGCAGCCGTCCCTGTGACTCAGGGAAGACGGATTCTTCTTTGCCAACCGCTTGCCAACCAAGGCTGTACACAGAAGTGAAATGCCCAGAAAAGCAGACAGAATCTTCTCTGAGATGATAACCCGGCCAGCTCAGCCAGTTTCCTATTACTGTAACGAAATACATGACATAGCCAATATATAAAGAAAAATGACTTATTTTTGGCTCTTATTTATGAAGGTTTCAGTCTAAGATCAGTCAGTCAGCTTTGTTCCTTTGGGAATTTGTCATCCATGAAAGATGAAGGCAGACGGGTAACAAGCAAATGCGTGAGCCTGGAGGCAGAGGGCAGGTTCAAGGGCATGCACGTGGTGACCTAAAGAACCTTCACTAGGGTGCGGTTGTCCCACAGCTGCTTCACCTGGAGCCCAAGCCTTTAACAAGGGGCCCCTCAGGCGACCTCTGCATCCAGACTACAGGGGCAGCTCTGGTTCCGCCTTGCACAGAGGGAACGGAAAAGCAATACTGAAGACCCCTCCTTTCTAGTCACTACATGGCCTGCATGACCATCTAATGTGGGATTTCCCTCTGTATGCTGTGATTACCATTGATAAATAAAGTAACTGCTTTGGACCTATAGCAAGGCAGAACTTAGGTAGGCAGGAAAACTAAGCTGAATGCTGGGAGAAAGGAAGCAGAGTCAGAGAAGCCATGGAGCCCTGCCAGACGGACACTGGAACTTTAGTCAGTAAGCCACAGCCATATGGCAATACACACATTAATAGAAATGGGTAAAATTAATATGTAAGAGTTAGCCAATAAGAAGCTAGAGCTAATGGGCCAAGCAGTGATTTAATTAATACAGTTTCTTTGTGACTATTTTGGGGCTAAGCTGTTAGGAAAAAACAAGTGGCTCCTTGCAATAACCATCATTCCAGTATCAGTTCATGTAAGAGTCTGAGGGTAGATACACATCCAGTATGTTCCACAGACCTAATGGAAATAAATGCAGGGGTATAGGGTTTAAAAAAGAAAGCAAAAGGGTAGGTGATGTTAAGATAAGTAGCAGGCAGAAATCATGTAAGAATGAAATTATAGTTATTTGTTATATAGGAAATACACAGTTATTTCAAGTGCTTTGAGAAGGGTTTCGTCTGGGAGAAGCAGTGCCAAATATCCACTGATTTTTTAGTATAAGCATACACAAGGAGGGCAGTGGCATGAACAACTAATATCTGATGGTTTGTGTGTGGGGATCAGTTTTCTTTAAGAATACAGACACTGGTAGATGATGCAGGATGCAGGAGATGCTCCCATACCTGTGAGTTTAAGGACTGTGAAAATTGACCTCCTTGAGTTTTTAGTTTTAGAGTCAACCAAAAACGAGAAGACATGAAGTTAGGATAGGATGGCAGTGGTCTTCAAGGAATGGGATATGAATATGGCATTACATATATGACATTATTGAAATTAATAATAATATTGAACATATAAAATAAATAGCATTATATAGGAGGAGGCACTTCTGTCAAATTTGCAATATAGCCCTTGGAAATTCCTTTAACCTTGTATTAGGTATCTATACTGCATATAAAAATATCTATACTGCATATAAAAATAATCACCGAACACAGAAACTCACAATGCTCTATGGATTGAGGACCAGACAGAGACAGGGCTGTGATGGCTAAGGGTCACTGATGGGGTTTCAGGCACTGATGGCATGTGGTCATAGTCATCTGAAGGTCATGTGATTTGGTTCCAATCTGTAGACAAGTCTTCTCAGTTTCCCTAAGGTTTGGGCAGAGTCCTCAAAACATGCCAACTTCTCTCCTCCTAAGGTTGTGTGGACACGGCAGCTGTTTTCCTCCAGAGTAACTGAGTGCAGATGCAGAGGATGGGTAGGGAGTGAGACTGTGACGTCAGCAGAGGCATTGGTAACTCCATTCTCTTGTCCATCACAGGCACAGAGCCTGAAACAATAACGCAGAAGGGAGAGCACAGACTGATGAAGAGTGCCACCGTCTGCTACCATCTTGCCAGCCAAATTACCTTGCCTGTATTTTATGACTGCCTCGAGCCTTCGTGGCTTATTTTTCTTTATTTCTTTTAATCTCTTAACTATTTGTACTCTGTCTCTTTAAAGACTTTACCTTTTTTTTTAAACCATTAACTTTATTCTCTATATTCTTTTTCTTTTCTCTCTCAAGCCTACGTACATTTATCCAACAGTGTGGTATTTTATGTCTGAATCTGTTTTATTGTGAATCTCTAGCATTTTTTTACTATCCAGGAGCATTTTTTAAAATGTTAAGCAGTTCTTAAAAACTTAAGTTGCACCATGTACAGGTAATACGGTACCGCCTGTGTCCTGCCCAGTTGAAACCTTAAATGCGCTGTTTTTATGGTAATTACGGTAGTTTCTGCCTGAGACCAGCACAGTTCAGCATGGCAGAGCTGAGTCAAGCCATTCCTGCCTCAGAGCCATTTGGTGCCCCTGAGCCACACACAGTTCCAGGCACACAGCAGTCCACACTGCCATCAAGCAAGCCGTAGAGCTTTACTCTAGGCTGTGTGTGCATGCATGCATGTGTGCGCGCGCGCGTCTGTGTGTGTGTTAATGCTTCTAGGACATTAATCATTTTCTTAATGCTTCCCTAGCCTTTATTATATTGGGATTCTCATTCACGGTGTTTTACTCTCTGGAATCTTCTGCATTTTCTTCAGCTATTAATCATTCTCCTTCAATCTCAAGTGGCTCTTCTGTGAAGTTGTCTGTTTTTGCTGTTACTTAATAAACACCTGTATGATAATGATTCACCTGTCTCTGGGCCTTAGAAACATCTCACAAATTCTCACTTTTCTCATCATCGTACGTCAGCATTTCCATCTGAAGATGAGGACAGAGAGGCCTGAGAAGCTAGGAAAGCTGCTTGAGGTTTTATGTTCAGTCACAGGTGCCTGGGGGAGGCATCTGTGGACTTGATGCTAATCTTTGTCGCCCATCAATTTAGGTGTCTCGTAAATCCCCACATCTCCTCAAGTGACACATTAATGTTTTGTAATTCATGCCCAATGGAATTGCATGACATATTATGGACACCAAAGCAAAGCAAACCTAAAGATGGAGAACTAGTTTGAATCTGAGACTGATGCAGGCTGGAAATGAAGGCATTGTTGGGAGGACTATGACTATTAATGTAAAAAGACATTGCTGCTTTATTTGATGTTCCCATGAGCTCAGGAACTTTGGGTTCTTTCATAGTCTTGGCACCACAGATGCTGACAAGAGAGATTGCTGGTAAGAAGGTAATTTGTCCATCCTTAGGTCCTTACACCCCTTGGTGTAAGAACCTCACGTATGGTATTGGCCTCACTTTTTTTTTTCTTTTTGGTTCCTGTCCTGGAACTAGCTCTTGTAGACCAGGCTGGTCTCAAACTCACAGAGATGTGCCTGCCTCTGCCTCCCGAGTGCTGGGATTTTAGGCGTGAGCCACCACCACCTGGCTTTTGACCTCACTTTTTACAGGAGAGACCTGCGCTTGTGATGTTCAGGAGTTGTTTCAAGGTCCTGATGACCTTGTGAACTCTTCCTGAGCTGTTGTCCTCAGAGCCCATGGCCTTTCAGCTGCACCAGGGTGCTTTGGGGTTGCTCAGTGTGTACCTGGCTACTGACATGACTTTTATTTTGTGTCACGGTCTCTCTATCAATCACACATCTGTAAAGCGGGCGCCATGAGCTTTCTATACATGCACGTAACGCAGAGAAAAGCCTGACGTTTGGGAGTACATGTGAGTAATTGTCACCCATGTGCTCAATTGTTTGTTTCCTGTTTAATTTGTCACCCTGTGTTATGGGGAGGGCATCATTCCATGAGGGAATTAATTACCTAGGGCCGGTGCGAATGATTTCATTTTGTCGTTTTTTTTTTTCCTGATAATTTATGGCTTTCCCAAGACCCTCTTTTATGTTGTAGCCTAATACTGCCCTAAAATTTGCTATGTAGTCCAAATTGGTTTTGAAATCATGTTCTTCTGTGTTTGTAATTTTTATTCTTATTTAGGAATTTTCCGGCTTAGCTTGACTTGTTTCTAGCCATCTTTTCTAACTTAAATTATCCCATTTTCTCTTTAGCTATGTTTTGCCTCTGGGCTTTTTACTTTTCTTTATTCTATATATCTTTCTTTTTTTTCTTACTCCGTGGTTGGCCGCATGGCTGTGTAGCTGGCCGCTGGAACCCTCCTCTACGTCTTCTGTTTTTGCTCCTTGCTCTCTTCCCTAGATTTCTCCTCCTATTTATCCTCCCTGCCTGCCAGTCCCTCCTATCATCTCTCCTGCCTTACTATTGACTTTTAAGCTTTTGATTAGACCAATCAGGTGTTTTAGACAGGCAAAGTAACTCAGCTTCCCACGGTTAAGCTAATGCCACAAACATAAAACAAATGTATCATTAAAACAAATGTTCTGCAGCATGAATGAATGTAACACATCTTAAACTAATATTCCACAACACTTCTTCATCTTTTAGAGTGCTGGGATTATATGCTAGCCCAACACAGAGGTGATTACTAATGTCAGGTGTCTTAATTACTTCCAGTGGCTTTGAGAAAATACAGAGACAAGCATAACTTAGAGGAAAAGGGGTTTATAGTTGCTCACAGTTCCAGGGTTTAGTCTATCATGGAGGGAAAGCCAGGGGCAGGAGCCTGAAGTAGGATTCATATCACATTCAGTCCATAACAGAGAGCAATGATTTGGACCAATGCTTAACTCCTTTCTTCCATTCGTATGGTCTAATATCTCAGTCAGGAAAAAAAAAATACCACCTACAGAGGGAGGGTCTTCCCAGGTCAGTTACATCAATCAAGATAGTCCTCCACAGGCATGCCCATGAGCACACCTGGGTGATTCTAGATTCTGTCAAGTGGACAGTCAATGCTAAACATCACACTCTGACACACCACTGTGATTATTTCTGTTGTCATTGGTGTGAACTGGGTCTCCACACTCATGACAATTGCCTTTATCATCTTCTGTCAGTAACATTCCAGATGGAAGATATGAAGTCTGAACGTAAGAATTTCTAGGGAAGTGACATTTAAGTTTCCCTGCGGATTAGAAAGAAAGAAAATGCTGTGTGGTGGGCGCCAGGAGTGGGCAGAGCTGCCATCCTTCAAAAGTGACTCTGTACAGTTTATCAGGCACAGTGGAAGACAGCGAGTCAGGTTCCCAGAAATGCAGGCCAACCAGGAGAATGAGAATTCCTACAGTCAGTCTCTAACAAAGAGGGATAATAGCACTAATGAAAAGCCATAATGGATAGGATAAGTTCTTCTCCAAATAGCTAATGGAGAAAAAAATGCCACGAGAAACACCTGAAACCATGAGCAGTTTCCATGGCAACCCCTGGTTTTATTCTGAAGGCATCTGAGTAAAGGTGAAGAGATGAAAGCTTTAGGCCTGCTGTGTGTATGCCAGATGGGGATGGCATTCTAAAGGCCTGATCTTAGCTGCACCGGCTACTACAGCAGTGTGATCTCTCTCTCTGTCTCTCTCTCTCTCTCTCTCTCTCTCTCTCTCTCTCTCTCTCTCTCTCACACACACACACACACACACACTCACCTTCCTTTCCCTTTTCTCTCCACTCTCATACATTAAAATAGCAAACAAGTGGCATTTTCATTTTCTGAGAAAATAAATCTGGTATCTTTAGTCTTGTATGCGTCATTTACTTAAGATTTCATTATGGTTTAGTAGATACCTGTTTCCCACAGGGGAAATAGATCCTCCAAGTATCACATGCTTTTGACCTCCGTTAACTGTGCAAATATCATCTTATCCAGTGGGTGGATGTGTGAAAAGGTAGGCTCACACAAGAAGAGAAAGAAGAAGAAGGAGGAGGAGAAGGAGAAGAAGGAGAAGGTGGAGAAGGAGAAGTCTAATTCATAGTGATATAATGCTAAGAGCTGTCTATCATTAATATAAAGGGAAATGATTTTTGATATTATTATCTAAGTATAGTAATTATTCTCTAATCTATTTCTCTTGAATATTTGCATTCACCCAACAAATACTGAGAGCTTTTGTTCATTATTGACTTTTATAGTCACAATAAAAGGACATAATAATAGAAAAAAAATGAGGTATTAGGACTTACAGTACTGGAACTGTGATTTCTGCCCTGGAATTTTTGGAGAGATTTTGCTATATGAAATTGTCCTGCAGGTTCTTCAGTTATATGTGGTTCCTTAGAAGATCTGATGGCATTTGCAGACACTCTAAGTTGTACTGGGAAAGAGAGAGTCCTTATTCCGGGTCTTACAGGGAAATCGACACAATCAGAGTAAGTTCAGTACCTTCATGAAGCACACATCCTCTGACAAGGGAGTTCCTGAATCTGGCCTGTCAGGGAGGCGCTGCGATGTAACTAAACAGAGTAGGGTAGGAGAGGAGTGTGGGCCTGAACCCAAGACTCTAAGGATCACTGGGCAATGGGAGCCAGGGGCCTGCAGAGTATCTGTAAGCCCCTAGATGTTGTGTCTGTTTTTCAGAGGACACAGTTTCCTGGAAGATAAAGAGCATCTCAGGCAATCTGTCAGTGCTTGGACCGGCGGAGGCTCTCCTGGTATCTGATTCTCTGTTTCATCCTATTCTTAGTTTCTCAAAGACATTATGCCTTTAAAGTCACCATCATTTTTGTAAGAACTAAAATCACAGCTGCTGCCCACCCTGTGTAACTTCCTATTTCCTGTTAATTATAAAATGTCAAACTGAGGGCCTAGAAATACTGCTCCCTTACCCTGGGCTCCCAATTACACACCTCCACACACACCACACTCCCACACACCATACAGAACTTCAAATAGATCAGTTTACCATACTTTGATAATAAATTGATAAGGAAACTGTCATTTATTGGCGGCATAAGGCCTTTGATCTCCATTAATCATGAATATTGCTCACAATTTGATGAATAAATGCAAACTTAACACTTTGCACTTCAATATTTATAACAGGTATTCTGTTAGTAGAGTTACCCCATTTAATCAGATATTTAAGCATTTATGACTGTTTCCATGGACATGCCTCCTATAAATAAAGGAATATGAGAGAATAAGATGTTTAAGGTGTTGGGGGACAATGCAATGTAGAAATTTTTTGAGTTATGTAATTAGTGAACACAAGCTCGATGCTGGACTCATCTCTCATTTTCCATCATGACCTTTCCGAACATTTCAGAATTCTTTTAGCCCCATCACCTGACTAGTATATATCTGAGAAAAAAGGAAAAATATATATTTATATAACCTAATGAATTAATTTTAAATAACATTTGTAAATTCATATTATTTATCTTATTTTATGTGAAAATTTATATCTTTATTGTTCACTGAACTATTAGAAATTTGTAGATATATGTTCAAGTTAATTTTGTTATAGATGGTTGTGATGTAGGATTCCCCTCTGTATGCTGTGAATACCATTGATTAATAGAGAACTGTCTTGGGCCTGCACAGGGAATAGAGGTAGGTGGGGAAAACTAAACTGAATGCTGGGAGAAAGGAGGATGAGTTAGTGAGGAGCCATGGAGCTGCTGCCGGAGACAGATGTGCTAAAACTTTGCTGGTAGGCCTCGACCTCGTGGTGATGCAGAAATTAATAGAGGTGGGTTAAATTAAGTTATAAGAGTTAGCCAATAAGAAGCTAGAGCTAATGGGCCAAGCAGTGAGTTAAATAATATAGTTTCTGTGTGATTATTTTGGGGATGAGCAGCCGGGAACCAACAAGCAATTTCTTACAACATGGGTTGAGTCATAAACTGGAGATTAAAGTGGCTGAAGAGATTTACTGTGTAGTTTGTGTGCTACTCTGTGCTTGACCACATGAGGGCAGCATAGTATCTCTTAAGACAGCACACGAAGGTGGGGATAAAATCTGGTGTTCAGCCCATGTAAAAATCATGAAGATAAAATTAAAGCTAGAAGACTCTATCATGGGCTTTTTATCCAAACTTTCACTTTCCAACAGAAGGAACTGAGGTCCAAGGAGACCAATTAGCAAATCCCCTCAAGCAATTGATGTCTTTGAAGGTAGAGTGAAGAACTATTTGGCATTAAGAGCTGCAATAATAATTACCTCAACCAAGCACCTAGATATTTTAAGAAACTTCAAATTATATACTCATATTATGTGTGAAAACATTTTGGCTGAAATTTAATATTTCCAATAAGGAATTAGCCTCAGAAATGTTCCTTTCTGGAAAAGCAGACAAAGACAGAGGTGGAATAACATTTCCTAAAGACATCAGGAGAAGCTTAAAGGCGGAACAGCGAAGCGTGGACTTCTTGGCGTCTTCGTTAGTATTTCCGTCACAACCATGCATTTGTGAGTCCTCTCAAAATGACAGCATTGTCTCTGAGAAACAGCAGAACCCTCGGGAACAGGGCAGAGCAGTTCTGCCTAGACGTTTCTCATTTTTATTTCTGCACACCCACACCATGGTTATATAACAGGCAAATACATGCACAGACAGTCAGAGCTGTGGAAACCCGTTTGCCACCGGTAGCATCCTGGCTGGAATACCAGGGGGAGGGAGTGCTTAGGTCTTTCTCAGAAAGCCCCTTTTCCCACACTTCTCAGGCAAATTAAAGATTGATGAGAAACTTAGCTAAACATAAAACCCTTCCTGTCCAACTGGACCTCGCCCTCTCCCTCTGTCTCCGGCAGGTATTTCCCTGTCTTCTCAGTTCTTTCCTTCCCTGCTGTCTCTATTGCTAACTGCAGCATCACTCCGGCAGCCTTGCACAATGGACCTGTGGTAGGTAGTTGCTGCATCATCCAGAACAGGACCAGGGAGGGCACAGTTATTCGATTATTCTTGATTCTAGATGTTTTTGTCAGGCTGTTCTGGAGATGTTTGCAGTGATAGCGAATAAAGACACTTGCTTTCCGTAATTTGGGTGACCGGCATCAACTCATCGGTCAGTCTGAATAACAATAGCTTGATCCCTTGGACATCAGACATGGGAGAGCCGTCCATGGCTGCCTTTAATGCTGGACGCTGGCTTTTCCTGCCCTCAGACACAAATGGACACTTTAGTTTTCCCCAGATGCGGGCTTTAAGGTCTTTGGATCAGAATTCACGTCAGCTTTCCTGGTTCTCAGACCTTTGGAACTGGCCTGATCTTGATCTTCAAACTTCCTGCTTGCTGATACACCCTGTAGACCCTGGGGCTTGCCATGGTCCCTAACTCTATGATAATACCTCTCTCTCTCTCTCTCTCTCTCTCTCTCTCTCTCTCTCTGTGTGTGTGTGTGTGTGTGTGTGTGTACATTGTTGTCGGTCTTTCTCTGAAGTGCTCTAATAATGGAAACTCATATTGTCTTTAATACATTTTCAATTAAAAGCTGAGATCAATTTTTACAGCAGTTTATAAGTTGATACCATTATTAATTCAATGAATAATGTATTGCATCAGAAATGATCTAAGCTGACCCTGGCTTCAGTCCTCAGGTTTCTCACTGTGTCTGGCACTCAGTAGGCATTGAACGGGTATGTGCTGAACACAGGGACACACAGATGCTGTCCATTTTTACCATTTCCCTCATAGCGCCAGTGCTGTTCCTTCCTTCATGTATGAGAATATTAAGGTTATTAGCTTAGTGCAAAGGAAGTGCTTAGCATTTTGTTGCTAGGATACTACTTGGTGCAGCTATAAAGCTATGCATTTATAATGTTCTACGAAAGGACATGTGAGCTGAGAAAACCTTAAAATAATGTGTAAAGAGCAAAGGCAGTCTTGAGTGAATGGTTTGACGTGGGCATGGCAATGTCAAGGACCAGTACCTTAGACACACGCGAAGGTGATAAATCCTTCCCGATTAGGGTGAAGCTCAGAAATGGCAAAGCTTAGTCTAGTCTGCATATAAATATTGCAAGGTGTGCAAAAGATGAGCGACTTCAGCTTCTTTCTCCTGGATGATTTCAGTCTGAGACCGCTCAGAGAGACACCTCCTACTGAGGCTAGAGAACTCTAACTCACTGCGCAGTCTGTAGTAACTGAGCCAAGGGTCTGAGCTTCTCCATGACTGGTGCGACTTGTGTAGCGTACACATCTGACCTCAGATTTCCTTTGTCCATCTGTCATTTTTTCAGCATCTCTCCTATCTTCATTCCCTTTCTGGTAGTTCTTAGTCAAGTCAAGGTGCCAAGTCACACAGGATCCAAAAGGACATAGTGGATTCTACGTGTGATTAACCTACTGATGGGGAACCTCCTTCAGCCAATGACCTTTGAGAAGCTAGATCAGGTTGGGAGTGACTTTAGGTACCAAAATGCTATAACCCAGACCCAGAAAGACAATTATCACAAGAAGTTTTAAACGTAATGCAAAGAAAACCATCACACAAATCACAATCCCAGAGAACCTAAACAACAATGAGGACTCTAAGAGAGACATACATAGGTCTAATCTACTTGGGAAGTAGAAAAAGACATGATCTCCTGGGTAAATTTGGAGCATGGGGACCTTGGGAGAGGGTTGAAGGGATGGGAGAGGAATGGAGAAGAACAGAGAAAAATGTAGAGCTCAATAAAAATCAATTAAGAAAAAATCCCATTCACCATACCAAGATGTTAAATTCTGTTCCTGTTCCTCCTTGTGATCTGTGAGTTCTCTTTTCATGAAGGACCCCTTATTATACCATATTAGGAGCTAGCGTGGGATTCCTTTATTTACATCCCTCCCTCGTCTGAAGTGTTTCCCTTCAACCTACAGTGAGGATTATTAACATAAGTTCCAGTTTCTAGTCAGTACGCTAACTCAGGGTTCTTATTTAACTCACTCTAGTAACATATACAAATTCCTCAGCAATCCAGCTTTTTGTATGACCCTGCTCATACAGACAAAGCCCAGGAAAGTGACTTATCTTCCAAATTTGTAGGATGAGCGGAAAGGCGGTATTTTTATTCTTCTAAGGAAAGCTGGCTGTTTGGGTGGACTGCATGTGCTGCTGCTGGACACCATGGCTGTCTTTTTCAAAGCTTCTCAGTGACCTCACCCTGCCCACCACAGTGAGTCTTCTTGGAACTGTGTTCTCTCTTCCACAGTTAGCATTCACACCTGGTCTTTTCCTTCCTGTGAACTTTGAAGGACGTGTGTTCACTCAACAAGGAGGTCCAGTCTCTTTCACCACACCGCTTGGTTGGTTCATTTCAGTCTTCTGAGATTTTAAAATGTCTTCCTCAACCTTCTTCTCTCAAACAACACACACACTAGGGACCATTTT
This sequence comes from Microtus oregoni, assembly GCF_018167655.1. Taxonomy (NCBI): domain Eukaryota; kingdom Metazoa; phylum Chordata; class Mammalia; order Rodentia; family Cricetidae; genus Microtus; species Microtus oregoni. The sequence goes on from NW_024543069.1 coordinate 4,251,077, forward strand.
CTTCATGATACACTACATCAAAACTATGTTTTCTTTTTTATCTGTTTGACTCACTTATCCGTGACTCTTCCGTATAACATCTGGAAATTCATGATGGCATAAGCTTGTCAGTACTGCTGGCTATTGTATTTAATGGCATGTCCAATGTCCTATCCATAGCAAAGTGTCAATAACTTAGAAATGAGTTATAATAAAAATGTAAATTCATTTAATGAGAGCTGGAGTCATATTCTAACCAAAATCTCTTGTTTAGGATAAAACTTTGGATATTGTTTTTGAAGTGTTTTGTATTAAAAACACTCTTTAAATTTGTATAGAGTTTCTAAATTTTAAAATGTGCATAGTAGGGGGCTGGAGAGATGGCTCAGAGGTTAAGAGCATTGCCTGCTCTTCCAAAGGTCCTGAGTTCAATTCCCAGCAACCACATGGTGGCTCACAACCATCTGTAATGAGGTCTGGTGCCCTCTTCTGGCCTGCAGGCATATACACGGACAGAATATTGTATACATAATAAATAAATAAAAAAAATGTGCATAGTAGTGTGATCAATTTCCATATTAATGCTAGTATGTCTTAAATTAAAATGAATAATTCTAGGAAATTTTTGTTAGTGTTTAGTACCAACTGACCACGATTCTACAAAACTTGAAAGGTCAAAGCTCATTCTTGCTATGGCTCAAATGAGGTTACCAACAGATCAAAAGCAGGGCATGTATTATGTGTCCAGGACCTAGAAATCTTCATGATAGAGGCCAGGACGAAATCAAGAGCTAGCTACCTTACCCTACTGTACTTCATGAGCTTGTTGCTGCTTAGCGGGGTTTCCTGTTTGATTGTTTAAAATAAAAAATGCAGTATATAAAAAGTAATTAGGTTTTAAGCCCATTAAATAGTCTAAATTCATTACATAGTTACATTGATTTGTAATTTTTATATCTGAGAAATAATTACAATTATCCTTAAGAAGATGAATCATTTAACGATAGAGAACACAGAATCACAGTTTTCAAGCCTGCCAGGCTCCAGAGATGAACCGTGGGTCTGACCAATGGTGGTTGACAAAATGTTTGAAGTACCTAGCTCTGGCAGAATAAATAACAATAAAGATTTGATGAGATTGAACATATGGGCAGGGGCCTGCACTAAATAAGAAAATAAAATGCTGTTTGGCAAATCATTACCAAAACACTAAGGAAAATGAAAGTGAAGACTGTGTGCCGTGTATCCAAGATGGTGAGCTGAGTGCCACAACATTGGAGGCCAGAGATGCAGCTCTTCCAGTTCTGGGCACATGTGATGTTCAGACCTCGTGTTTGGGCCAGTCAGTTGATGCATTCTGGTGCTAATGAAACAGGAGGTAGAAAAGATGGAGTCCGTGTCCCAAGCTGAAGCCTCAAATGGCATATCGAATGAATTCAGGTTATGTTCATGGGGCCTGCACTCTTTGCCATGAGAAAAGCATGTCTTAAGGAGCGTCCTTCAGCCTGGACACTGAGATGAAGAGGCATCTCAGTGGAGTACAAAACAGCCTAGCCAAGTGCTGAGGCCATCAGGTCATGTACAGAACACTCGCCAACTTAAGCTTGTACAAATGATTGTTTCTGTTCCATTAAAGTTTAGCAGGAGTGTTTGTTAGCTAGCATTTCTGTAAGCAGAAGCCCAATTAGCTCTCATAGGGACAAAGCACTGTTAAATACATAGAGAATTTATTAAGGGAAAAAATTAACAGAAAAATACTTACCATAATTAAAGATAATATCAGATATATTTGAACCAAAATAATATCATCAGCCTGGAGTACAGTTTTAAAGTTTCTATCTAGCATATTCAGAGCCCCGAATTTGATTTGCATCAGGAAAAGGAGAAGATTTACCCATGTTAATATCTCAGAACAATTAGTTGGACAGGAGCCACTCTGGCCCTTGTGGGTGCTGTATCATTTCCTGATGCCAGGAAGCACTTCTGGTGCAAGACTCTAAAGAGACCAAAGTGCCTGCCCAGTGGCTCTTCCCTGTGAGCTTATGGGTGACCTTCAGCAAGCCGTGTGTCATTTTTACAGTTACGTGTGCAACTGCTGGTTCTTCTAATGTGGAAGCCCTGTCATGATGCCCCTACACTGTAATGGAATCATCTTGTATGACTTTGCATTCAGCCCTTTTGTTATACAGAGTCCATTCTAAACAAGGAACCGATTGTGGCAGCATCCTCATCTCTCAAGCACGGTGTTGCAGATCAAAGCTCTGTCAGCCAATTTGTCAAATGCTACCAATGCATTTGAGCACACGAGTGCTTTCCTTTGGGTTTTCCACCTCAGTTTTTTAGCACTATGAAGGGAATGTTGCTCTCTTTAAAGTTACTGGCTGGCACATTCTCGCATCGTTTGTGGAGAGTGAGTATTCAGTAATTGTTGCTAATTGCCTCTGCTCTCCACTTCACATTGCTACTACAGACCTGGCAAAAGACTCTTTGTTCCGATGAATCCCATCTTTGTTTCCAGACACTAACCATTCTTTTGGAAGGAATGAACACTGGTGTCTAAAGCAAGAAGCAAAGACACAATACACAGAGAAGGAAAGTTCTAGCTGGTATATGCATCATCAAACACACACACACACACACACACACACACACACACACACACACACACAGAGAGAGAGAGAGAGAGAGAGAGAGAGAGAGAGAGAGATTTCTAAATTAAAGGCCCAATTATTTTTTCTTTCAAATACTCAGAAAATCCAGTTTCTGAGACGGTTTCATGAGATTAGCCTAAAATAGTCATGATCATTACCACATTAGTTCCTATTTTTATCACATCGCTTAACTAGCACAAAGAAAGAGTTCAGTAATTTTTAAAAATAAACAAGTTAAGTAAACAGAAGCATATTTCAAAGATAATTTGGGATTTAAGTACCTTTAAAGTCAAACCTTTGATTACTGATTTTGAGACTATGAGTTAAAGCATGTTATATTCAGTATCAGCAAGTTTGTAGGTCAATAGCGGTAGATGCTCGAAGAATAACTTACATGATGGATGAGCTACAACCACTCAGTAGAATCACCTTCCTCACCACTGTGACATTTTCTACACGTTAGAGATCCCAAGGTTAGAGACCCCATGATTACAAGACCTAAGTGAAGTTAGTATCATTTCTTACAAGGGACAAACTGTGTAAACCCAGAGGATATTGATTTTCACAGGTACCTGAGCTATTGGTAACTGACATTTATATTTTTGTTCATCAAAATCCCATAGCATCTACCAAGAAAATAATAAAAATTGACAGATTTATAGATTGGCATTTTTTCTACTTTCTGTCTTTAACGGGGACAGTACAATCATACTATAACAGAATTTTGTTTCTATTAAGTTGAGACAATAAGCAATGCTAATATAACAAATTATCTATCAAAATTTTCCCTATAAATAGCAATGGCTCCTTTCTTCTGTTGGTGACATTTTAGGTGGTAAACTCTGGAATAGCTCATGGAACAAGGCAGTGGTTCCGGTTCTTAGTTCTCTGATGGATGAACATTTGGAAAGAAACACACAAGTATGGAGAAAGCATATTAAAATCATTCACAGAGACAGGGAGGTCTTATCATCAAGAGGGCAAAAGGAGTGACTGGATAATAAGCCTCTCCATATTTCTGCATCTACACACAATTTCCACGCTTTCCAGATTCTGCTGGAGGGACTCTGTCTATTGTGGCTGTTTTGAAGGTGGAGGTGGGGCAAGTGACCTCAAAGTCTAGCGAGGTTAGCGGAGCTGATGGGGAGTAGCTGTCTATATGCCAGGGAAGGACTTAGTCACCAGGGAGAGCTAGCTGATCTCAGTCAGCCTACGCAATACTGGGTGTGCATCAGCCAATGGCAGATTCAGCCTAGAGACAGAACTAGGAATTATATGACCCAAGAATTATCAGGTTGATTCATGCACAGCTGAGATGAACTGGACCTCAGTCTGAATGAACTTGGTTCACTTTAGGTGATCCTCCCTCAGGTTTCCACAAGTGACCTTGAACTCACACAATGGACACTGTTCAGGGAGGACCAGAAAGACCAGCTGACCAAAGAATACATCCTACTCTCTTTAATCCCTCTACGTGAGCTGGTGAAGAAAGCAAGCTCCAACTCTAAGGTTCAGTAGGATAAGGTTGAAGCCGTGGAATGCAAAACAACATTCAGACAAACAACTGTGCTCCTGACATATATGCAAGTCCATTGAGGAATAGGCTTTGTATTCTCTTCTTCATATGACGATGTTGTAATCAAACATGGGTGAGGGTTTTCCCTTTTCCTTATGGGTAGCGGGTGTCTGTATCCATGTGTGAGAACTAACAATAACATCTCATGCCACATGCTAAAAAGGACCATGAATCACCATGGCCAGACATCCTCAGATCCAGACCCATGAAAATAATAGCCCACTGCCTGGGGACTGTCTGGGGAAGGGTGTGGGGGGGAGGAGGAAGGAATTCTCAGCCTCCAGGGAAGGCAGCGTGAGTGTGCACTGAGTCATCGGCCCTCACAGAGACTGGAGCACTAAGGCCTTCCCTTCACTGACAGCAGCCTGGATAAATACAGAAAGTATAAAGATGGTGAGGTTGTCTACAGAAAGTGACAAGGGAAGCCTGGCGTTCACAGCCACATTTGAGTTCCCATTCCCCAACACTGCTGCCTGTCTGCCTCTTGTTTTCTATACAAGACAGAAACAGGCTAGAGAAGACAAGGAGCTGGCAACTGTCCTGACCACGTGGACATAAGGAGAATGAGTACCTTTCTCTAGCACATTGGAAGCCTCCAGAGGGAACTTTACCCTAGCAGAGGATCCCAGGGAAAGGTCTCAGGTGGACGAGCATTGGCCAGAGTGGCAGGAGACTAGCTGGGTCAGATGGAGCCACACATCGGTATCATTGCACAGAACCAAGAGGAGAATCTGCTCGAGGCCAGCATCAGTACCAACGTCACTTCTCAGCAAGCCTGCCTCAGATGGAGGAGCAGTGACTCCCACGCGAGGAGTTCAACAGTGAGTTCCTGTTGCACAAGGTCATCTGTCCCTGTTCCCTGCCTGTCTGTTGGTCCCTGTTAGGTAAGGGCATAAGGTTTAGGAGTGTGGAGGGGCATGGCTGAGGGGCCTGTGTCTTTCGTTAAGATTATTTCAGGAGCGTATTAAGCACTGACAAGCCGGAAGGACCGAATCAGACATGAGACTGCAATTTTAACTTGCAAACTGGATTGAATGTTAATAACAATAAATATTCATAGATTATGAAAGCTTTCAAGATGACATCTAGTGGTTGGAAAAGAACAGACAAATGAATGTGTCTGAAAATACTGACCAGAAAAAAAATATAAAGTCATTTTACTTTTGTAGCAACCATAAATGACTTATAATGACCAGTTAGAAGCCTGATCAAGGAAATACAGGCGTATTTGTAAGGAAAGCTTGCATTTATGAATAGGTCCATCTTAATATGTAATTCATCTGGGCTTTAGATAGCATCACACTTAACTCTCGTAATGAATAGGGTATTCTTCTCCCTGTTTACACAGCAGCATACTGAAGCCAGAGGATGGTAATAACTTTGCCAGAGATGAACAACTAAGAAGTGATGGATGTGGGAAAAATTTGAGTAAGTACCATGTCCATGCCAGTTCCTGTCCTACTGGGACTCCACTGCCACCAGCTCAGGTGGCCCGTCAGACACGCTTCACAACGAGCGTCTGCTTTGTTTATTGCAGTCCAGATGACATAAAAGCATCCATTCAGTATGGCTCTTCCTAAATAGATATGTCAAATGTCTATGATGACTCTCTGTCAGTTCAAGGCCTGATTCCTCAGTTTAAAGACCATAAAATGGTGCAGTCTTGGCTTCCCTGTGGTTTTCCTTTGTTTGGGTGACATGCGTGGGTGCCATGGAGACCGTCTGCAGACAGATGTTAGCACATTACAAACATTGCCTGTTCTTGCGATGCCCAAGATGAGAGCTGTGTTAGCATGGTGTGGCACCCAGCCATCTGGGTCTACTGAGGTATTTAGGGACACACATTCACCAGGTGATTCACTCCTCTTTGTGACCTTCTCTTCAGATTTCCTAGAGCCTCTGTCCACTTCCCTTCGGGAGAATAAGAGATAGGAGAAGGAAAAAGTAGCGTTCAGGATCAGACAGAGAAAGTGACCTTCATTTTTTTTTTTTCAATCTTGTAGATACTGGCAGAACTCTGATGCCAAGTGTTGACTGGGGCCTTTATTAAAATTTTCTTATCATTAGTATTCCAGGACCCAATAACACAGATTACATTTTCTGATACTTACATATATTCCCATAATTTTAAACTGTGAGATTGTGAGTTTTGGGAATTCATACTTGATCGGTGCTCAGTATTTGGTTGAATCTTCCCCGTCTATTCATGATTTCCAGGGACTGCTTTAATCTATTTATTTTATCATCAAGCTATGACACACTTATTCTTGATATATTCTGTATATTCTATACCTTAATATTTACCAGTAAGGCACACGTTTTCTCTCATTGATGTTGCTGCTATTCCAGAGATTACTATCCATGGACTTTTTTGAGTCTTAATACTTGTTTATTTTATTTATATACTTTCATACTTGTTTAGAACTCTTTCTTATTTCCTATATATAAAATGATTCACACATGCAATTCCAGCGTAAAGGAGGCTGAGGCAGAGGATTGCCAATGCCGTAAGTATGTGGATAACCTGGGATACAAAGTGGGCTTCAGGCTAGCCTAGGATACAGACCGAGACCTTTCTAAACACCACAAGCAAACAAACAGAAAATGTAAAATAACTTGGGCTTGATCCCCCAATACTAAATAGTTGTTTGTGAGAACAGGTCAAGCATGAATCTGTTATTCATACATTAGTTGAGGAGGAAAAAGTGATGGAACAGAAGGAAGGGTCTGCATTCACTAATAATGCCAGAGAAGTTGAAGGGTTTGGTTCAAGCACATTTTTTTTTCCTGAGATCCATGAGAAAGGGAAAATGTAAAGAGAATATCTAACTCCACCTGAAAATTTAAAACACAGCTTTTCAAAGTGCATTTTTAGCATTCCATAGGTGTCTGAGGTGAACTCTTGTTTGACTAACTGGAGACCACGTCCATGAGCGGCTTACTGAGTACAAAGAATACCTGAATAACTCAATGTATCCAATTCTGTTGGTGGTTGGAGGTGACACTCTTGCAGCCAACATCTGTTCTTTTACTATTTTCCATATTGTCTTCACAAAAGCTAAAACAACCAAATAACAACATAGACCTTGCTTCATTGGTAAAGGCGGTGATGTCCTGATGAATTTATTAGTGGCCATCCAAAGAGGTAGCTCCAAATATTTAGCTGTCATATAATGGCCGAATCTAACAAAGGAAACATCAATCGTTGCTGCCAGTGAATATTATATATGGTGATTACATGTGTAAAAGTTGATTTGAAGAAACGTTTCAAGGTATATATTTACACTTCAGCATGCATGGCCAACACTCTGGTATGTGTTCAAATAAAAAGTAAGAAGATTATGCTCCCACTGCCTTGACTGATACTGCGGTTGGGATTAGGGAGCATTTCCTGAAGAAGAGGGATGGTCAGAGGCTAGAGACAATGGCTGCCGTTGGTGTGTTCCTCTGAGATCATGGGTTGGTCATGGAGGAGGGCTGGCGGTAGGAAAACACGTATTCAACCTTCACTTCATCAGTTAAGTGGCCCTGTGAGCACCACTTTAAAACAATATGTTTGCTCTATAGAGGCTGAAGGAGAGATGCAGTGCCCTGGATTCACTTTTTAAAATGACGATGTCTATCAGTGTCTTTAGTATTCCTCTGAGCCTTCCTATAGCCATCACACTGAATGGTTGTTTAAAAAAACGCAGTGGCTAAAAACTCTTTGAACTGTACTTCTCTCTTTAGCTGAACGAGGACATCTGAAACTCCATCTCCCATTTCCCTTCATTGACACTAACTCAGTTTGACAGCCCATACTCAGGAGAAATATATATCACCGTGTGGACTAGTGTTGGCCAGCCATTGTAATGCTCTCCCAGCCCTGAATGTATAAGACAATTTCTGAATTCTATTTTGTTTGCAGCCCACTACGCTAGGTAAACACGCAGATAGATTGACTGCCTTTGTCCTATGTGAAATCCACATTTGATTATTGGATAAACAATTTAATTTTTTTGAAATTTGTTACATTGAAAAGTACTCAAGAGCCCCCTTAATAATTTTCTTTTTACTCTAATATCCATTCATTTGTAAATTCATAGCATTCCAGATGTCCACTATGACCACCAAAATCAGATATTTATGCACAAACATAAACTATGTAGGTAAACCTAGGCACAATCTCAGTTGTGTAATAAAATATTCATTTAAGACTTGCCTTATGTCAGTCTCAGTGGGTGATAGGATTTTTCTATGATTTTTATTGATGCTTTTTATTAAAACTATTCCAAAATTAAATCCATCATTATAAAATTAGAAAATACTATTTATATATTATAACTTTGATTATGTTTGGCTTGCATCATTTGAAGTGCTGAAGGAAGTATCATTGGACATTTGCTATCTGATGTCTTCCTTCCCAGTACAAAGGAAGCTCTGTACCTTGGCAAAAGTCATCTTTGATCTCTCCATGTTTTAGCTCCTGCATTTGGGAGAAGATTGTATGGTCTGATATACTAAAGCAGTGATTTTTTTTAACATAGCTTATGTTTTGATTATTCCTAAGAAAAGCCATTAAATTTATTTTAAAAATATGTCTTTGTGACCTAATATATACGGGGCTGTGAAGGTGGGTTGTTCCCAGTATTGATGGACTTTGCTCCTTGCCTCACAAATCCAGGTGCACAATCCGGTAAGTGTCATTCTCTGGATATGTAGGAAACGGTGTGGGATGTGGGAGAGCACAGGAAAGTAGTCTCTCACAGGACTCTGCCCGTCTAAGAGAATGTGACACATCTCCAGATAGTTAAGAATCTGATATCACAAATGCGGTGGAGGTAGGAAGTGGGCAGGATGCCACCAGCATTCCAACGGCTTGGCTTTTCTCTCAGAATCAAATTCAAACTTGTTCTTTTACCACATCTGTGATTTTCCTGTTTGGCCAAACGTCAGAATCTAATGCCTGCCTTTCAAAATCTGATATGCAGGCTTCACCCCCAGGGGCTCTTTGGCTTATTCATCCAAAGGTGGATCCCCATGCAGCTACAGAGCTTCATGGTGAGCTCCATCTCATTCTCCTGTGTTCGTTTAACGTCTCCCATCGTGCCCAGGTCTTGCTCCTGTGACTTTGGTCTTCCCAAAGAGATATAAATTGGTAGAATTCATTCTTGGGTACTTTGTTCAGATGGATCCAGTGGCTGGTATGTATTCCCAGAGTCACAGACATTGGATAACACATGTCTTGTGACCAATGATAACTTAGCTAATGCTCTCTGAAAGCCTGTGGGTGGCCCTCATTTTGTAGAAGGAACCCAGGGCATAAAACAGCAATGAAGTATACATGCCTGTGGCAGATTTGAGATGATGCAGTTAGTCCTCAGTGCCATAAAGCCCAGCATTGCCAGCTGTCCCTTTGTCTTTTCTTTCACATCACTTATGTATGCCTTTACCCAAGGTCATCTCTTCACATCAGCCAAAGTCCCAAACTTGGTCCTACTGTTCTCCTGTCTCCGTTGAATTCGCCATGTTTACTCATAAGCTTGAGTAGACACGAAAACCTCTTTTGCAGCCAAAATATGTCTACTTAAATATCACCATGTTTCCTGTGATATAATATACCAGAAAGTTTTAGCAAACATCCATTAAAAGGGAAAAACCAAATTCCTCGTGTGATAGTGTGATAAATATTTAAAGAGGTGATGAGACTGCTTAGGGTATTATTCTTTTCTGATGCAGGCCTGCCGTCAAGACTTCATTGCTTGAAATGTTGAAGGGAGAGCACAGGAGTTAAGGAATACTAGATTCGATGCATCTAGTATTATATAAATCCATTTAGATGCCATGGGTTATTAATACATGTCTGTTTAATTTGGGGGGGGTGGCAGAGTATTGATTGTCCCTGTTTCCCTTCTCTGAGCTGCTTCTGGGCAGTCTGGTGGCATACGGAGCACCGCTCCAGTCCTGACCCATTGACCTAAGCATCGATGAGGTCTGAGTTTGGAGCTTTTTCATCGGAGGCATGCTTGAAGCCCTTGGGAGCTCATGGCAAAGCTCTTGGCCCGTGAGATGAAAACGAGGCAGCGAGTTCCTCTGTCCTTAGACACACAGGAAGACACATTATGTCCTTAGTGGCACCGGAAGGGGACTCTGATAGTTGTATTTCTCTCTTGAGACAGGGTCTTGAGTGGTCTAAGGCATAAGAATACAGCTTTGGAGTCAATAGCCTGGTCTTGGTTTTTCAGATCTGCACTGGGAACTTGCCAGAACCATGAACCTGCGATCATTCTCAAATCTCTTGTTTCCATTATTTTCCAACCGGATAATAATAATACGTAGTTTGAAAAACAGTAGAAATAAGTTGCTTTAATATTTACCTCAAGGTCCCTCATCTGTAAGAATGAAATACCAAGCCATACTCTTACCAGCTGGTTTAATGTTTATGGTACTAAAACACATTTGAAGCACTTAGCTAAGACTAGTTCACTGCTAGCAAGGGTTAGCCAGAAACCAACAGCATACTAGGAAGGCAGACACAAGACAGAATGGAGGCACCAGAACTTGATTGCACCTGGAGCCCCATCAGTTTTGAAAGTGTATTTTGCAATGCTGGCGTCAATGATGCCACCAAACTCACAACTCCTGTGTTCTTTGGACAAAGCCTGCATAGCTCGCTTTGTGAGGTGTGGAAAGGATGGAACTGATGTCCACTTTATCCGAGACCTCAGGTCATGGGTCTCTTTCTGGAAAAAAATCTCTGATTAGAGCCAGCCTAGCAAGAAGGGAGGAACACTGGGAACTCTGCTGTCATCAGGGTGCATATGACTGTTTGACTTAAATCCTTGGCATATACATGTTCTCAAATATCATGGCCAGTGTAGCCGATAACAAGTATTGGATCTGATTCTGCTGGTGGGCATGCCTCAATTCCCTAGATCCTTCTATGACTCAAAATATCTTCATCACGGGCTAATGCAGGGATGAGAGCTTTGTGTTTTATTTTCTTCCAAATCTAGCTCCCATGATTAAAATTCTAAAATCCAGAACATGCGGTGCTTAATTATCTGACAGGCACCGAATCTCATTCAAGCAAAACCCTGTTTGATCGATGGGTCCAGCTGTGAGTATCGTGCAGCTTGGGTTTTCTGACGGCTTGGAACCGTTGGCTACACAGCTGTCATCTGGAGCTTTATAATGCTCTAGCATTAAAATGCCACAGCTATTTTACAGTCCTGTCAGTATCCGTGAGAGAGCTGGCATTCTTCAGGGGAACCTCACCATGCAATTTGCTACATATCTGAGGGATGGGCTAATCAGCACTAATGATTTTTGCTTCTCTTAAATTCCCATATTAGTGCAATTGAGCAGTTTTGAATGGGGTGATTCCAGGATAATATTTCCCCCTAAGTGAAGGGCTATTGAAATGTTGAGATCTCATTTCGCTCCTGCCTACACGATGCTGCTTATGATGACTGAGGCTACAAAATGGGCTTTCTGCTTTGTTCATTTCCATAAAATTTGCAGCTTATTAAGAGACTCAGAAAGGAGAACAGGTTCAGAATTTTTTTTTTCTCACCAAGGCTGTCAGAATGAATGAGGAAGACAAAAGACGTTCCACAAGCAGGATAACCCACATCCCTTTAAGTCAGACAGCACAGAGACACTGAAGTAGCACCTGCCACGGAAAGTACTTGCCACTTCATCCACAGATGTGGCGAGGTGGAATTAGATAGTAATCTCCATAGCAACAGCAGCAAAAGAGGAACTGGGAATGCAAATAGCCCGGAAATGGAAGACAATGTTTTCATGCACTGTGACTTTAAATGATGTTTATAGCCCTTTCATGAAGCAAGGGCATGCCCATTCTCCAAGTCTGCAGAACAAAAGCATTCTAAATGCAAGTAGGGTATCTTGATGCCCCATCTTGAGTAAAGAGATCACTTGTTTGTGTTCGAAGTCATCTGCTCTTAAATTTATCTCTTTTACCTCTTAAGAAAGTGAATACATTTGGTTCATGCCATTTTTCACAGAATTTATAAACTGTAGCCACACACACACACACACACACACACACACACACACACACAGTCTCTCTCTCTCTCTCTCTCTCTCTTTCTCTCTCTCTCTTTCTCTCTCCCCCCATCTCTCTCTCTCTTTAATGATATTTCTAGTTAACCTCAAAAGGATTCTCAGTAAACGTCTGCTGTGGTTTTCAGTAAAATTTAGGAAGAGAGTTAATTGGTGTGAGAAGGTTTGCTAATGTTTTATTACAGCATGCATTTAAGCTTTGCTGGTAGGCTAGTCTGCATGAAGTAAAAAAAAAAATCCCCTGCAGCTGTCCACATTTTTTTATCCACACAAAATATCTCACCCTCTGTTTGCTTTTAGCTGAGCTGAAGTTACCAAGTTGAACCTTCCTTCTGAGAAACTGCTTCCACCTCTCACTTGCGGCACTAACTGTTACTGTTCTCTATCGTTTCACCTTGGAGAACAAAGCTCACTCTGGGTATTATTCAGCCCTGAAGACCAAAGGTTGTTGCTTGGTTGTTTCTGTTCCTTAGCAGTCATGACCCAGCAGTCAGTCCTGTTGTAGTGCATCATGCTGCTTCTCTGAGTTCTGAGTGAGATGGGGGATGGACTGCTGGGCTGTAAGGGAGGACACCATTGGTCCTTCGTGGATGTTCACCTGGAACCTCAGCATTTGGGATCACAGTGATAATGCCTTCATTTCTGCTTCATGATTGTTTTCACGCTCACAAATAAAAAATCAATTTATGAATGTCACCTGTCCATTTTTTGAATAAGCATCCAAGTTATGCTTACCCATTACAGACAGCATGTTTCTGCCCAACCTAAGAATAATCACATACAATGTACATTTTTATGTTATTTTCTTTTGAGGCAAGATCTTACTATGTGGCCCAGAGTGGCCTCCAACTTCTGATTCTCCTATCTCAGCGTTATGAGTACCACACCTGGATGGATTTTGGTTTTTAAATAAAAAAGAGAATTTATCTGTTGTATAAAAAGTGTTTTTATATAATATATCCTCAAACATTGTTAATAATCAGTAAAATGTTTTATTAATAATTACTACCAAAGCAACTATGGGTTATTTTGTCTTTCCCTTCCACAGACATTAGTCTGTCTGTATTTAGTAGTATCTACTTATGCCATATTTTAAAGAGTTCTGTATGCTTTTCCAAAATATGTTCTTCTATTATTAGCATGCATTGGAAAAAATGAAAGAAATTGAGCACATAAGAAGTTTGAGCTGGAAATGGGGCCGCATACCTGCAATCCCAGCAACCTGGTAACATAGGATTCTGAGGCAGGATGATGGAGTGAGTTTGGGACTGAGACTTTGTATCAAAAAAGTAAGAGAGACAGAGTTGGGGGATCAGAGACAGAGAGTGGAAGGGGGATGGATAGAAAGTAAGATAGAAAGATGATAAATAGACAGGTCATAGATTTGTGAAAGATGGATGATAGAGGTTAGACAAATAGACAGATATGGAATAAAAAAATCAAAGGAACTTAAGAGATATAATATGTACTGAAATACACATAGAAAATCAGCTAAATCAGGATTAATAATAACCATTTTCAATACTTACAAATTATTTCAGGAGGGATGTCTAAAAGAATATATTTGTGTGATATATAATAAATACCAAATATAAAGAGAAAATCTTAAAAGAAATAATGATAAATCACAAATTGAAGGCAATTAATCCACAATATTATTCTTCAATAATAAAATGCATCAGAAAAGGTTATTGTAGATAATTTATCTTGAAACCATTGAAAGAAAATATATCGAGAAAGAAGTTGGGCCCAAAAGAGGGCTTATAATTAAGAGAAAAAGCTGGCATGCTAGAAGATGAGAGAATGAGAGGGGAGAGAGAGAGAGAGAGAGAGAGAGAGAGAGAGAGATATTAGTAATGATAGATACAAATTTAATATGTACAATAAAATGGAAAATTGATATAAATATGAATAAGTTAAAAAAGGAGGATGATTCAAGCCTTTCTCGGATATCTGTGATATGTAGGGGAGAAATGGAAAGATTAACTATTCCATCTTAATAGATAAATTATGAATAACAAAAATGTAAGGATGGAAGATGGAGAACTGGCTTAGTGCTTCACAGAAGACCTGGGCTCAGCTCAGTCCCCAGCACCCACATGGCAGATCACAACCACATATACCTCTGGTTCTATGGGGATCTGACGCCCTCATCGCAGTAGCCACCAGGCATGTATATGGTGTTCAAAACATACACATGAGCAAAGCAGTCATATACATCAAATAAAATAAATCTTCAAAAACTGAAAATAGAAAGGTAAACAATAGAAGACTGTTTTCCTTTACACAGAGAGAGTGTGAGGGAACTGGCAAGTATAAGCATCTCAAATGACATTGTCTGGAACAGGCACATACAAAACAGAAGAAAAACTGAGGGTAAATGAGTGTGATGGCTTCTATTGATTGTCGAATTGAAGAGACATGGAATCAACTAAGAGACATCTCTCTATGTGTGTCTGTGGTGCAATTTCTGGTAGAACTAAAGGAGAGGAGACCACCTGAAGTAATAAGGGCGGCGGCGGGGCTGCGTCCCCAACACCCCAGCCGCCTGCCCGGCTAGCTTATGCCCCGAAATAATTACACGGACACTGTATTCTTTTAAACACCGCTTGGCCCATTTCTCTCTAACCTCTTCTAGGCTAATTCTCACATATTAATTTAGCCCATTTCTAATCATCTGTGTTGCGCCCCTAGGTGCGCTTACCGGGAAGATTCTAGCCTATGTCCATCCTGGGTCGGAGCTTCTTAGCGTGCGTCTGCCCGGGAGCCAGGAGCATGGCGTCTCTCTCAGGCGTCTGCTCCCTAGAGGAAAGCGGTCGAGTCTCTGAGCTCACTTCCTCTTCCTCCCAGCATTTTGTTCTGTTTACTCCTCCCACCTATCCTCTAACCAATAAAATGGGCCAGGGCAGTGCCTTTATTAGCCAATGACCTTCCTCCATCATTTCCCCTTTTTCGGTTTAAACAAAAAAAAAAGGCTTTAACATAGCAAAATTACATATAACAAAACAGTTATCAAGTAAAAGTTACAATAATCTTTATCATAACTAAGGAAAACTATAACTATAACTAACTATTCTTAACTCCATCAAAGACTCCAGAAAGATACAATACTACCTAAGCAAACAAGAAAAAAGCAACTTTTAAACTATAGAAATGACAGAGACATCTCGCTGCCTGGACAGTCACCCAAAGTTCCTCTGTACCGTTGGGGCATCCATCTTCAGCCTTCAGGCCCATGGTATCCAGCAGACATTTCCATAAAGCAGGAAAATTCAAAGTCAGTTCAGTCACTATCTGTTGTGTCCTGCAGAATGTCTCACAGACTCTTTCATGAATCAGGAACCCCAAAAGATCATCTCACCTTAGGCAAGTTCAGTAGTTCTCTCTCTGTGGGTTCTCTGTGTCCAGTTTATGCAATAGTCCAGGCAAGAGCAGTTTCTTGCCCAAATGGCTATCAAACTCCATAACGAGCCTCTTCGATGCCCATCTTCCTCTTGAAGTAGATTGGTGCTGCCAGGAGCAGAGTGTCTCATTGTCATGAAAAGTCCTCAGTTATTAAAACATTAAATGTCCTATTCTGTAATCTTTGAAAGACATGAAGAATGTCTATCTAAAATATATCTATGCACATCTAGAAAATCTAACTAACATGACTACAAGCTTTACTATTATCGATGATTATCCATTAACAAGATATATTTCTTAATTATACAGTACATATTTAAATGAACTACACAATCACAATACCTTAATCAAAATCAGAAACACTTATATATATAACAAAATTGACCGTAAATCTCTATCAATAAAGCAAAATCTATACTAATGCAAATTATTCATACCTATATCATATCCCCCTTTAAATGTAAAAGAACATTTATAAACCATATTTGGGAACATGGGCGCAGTTTTTTCTCTCCAAACTGCTTCCTGCTGAATGGGGGCGTCGTTAATTAGGTCTTTCACGGTATAACCTGTGTGCTAGTTTCATCTCAGTTGGCAGTTGAGCGAAGCAATTTTTTGAAGGCGTGCACAGGAACCATTCAGGAGGACGTGGTCCATCATACCAAATCGGAATAGGAGAAATGAACAGCGTCTCATCCTCTGTGAAAACAAAATAAGAAACTCCTTTCCAAAGCATCATGTCCTTAGATCCCAATTTCAAAGTCAAGGCATCATAATATCTATGTTGGATTAGTTCAGCAGCATTTATAAATAAATATCTTTTAGTAGCTTTTGCTCTTTCCTCAGCATTCAAGCAATTCAAAGAGAGCATAATAGCATACAGTATCAAAATTCTCTGTGTATTTTCCATCTTTGTGCAGCTTTGTTTTAACCTCTATTTTGTTTATTTTTACTTTTAACTCTTTGCTTTTTGAGACAGGTTCTCTGTATCTTTGACCTGAAGTAACTCTGTAGACCAGGCTGTCTTTGAACTCTCAGAGATCCGCCTCTCTCTACCTCCCAGGCATTCGGGATTAAAGGTGTACACTAGTACATCTTGAACTCACAGAGATCTGTTTGTCTCTGTCTTCTAGGCACTGGGATTAAAGGCGTGTGCTACCACACACAACAACTCTCTTCCTTTTTTTGTTTTTTACTTTAAGAACTTCAACTTTTAGTCTTCATATATTTTTAACACACAGTAAACCATTTAAAAATTTTCTTTGTCTTTGAATCTCTCTTTACTGTATATCTCTCTTTTTCTGACCACATGAGTCTTTAATTTACCAAGCAATATCAGTAGGAATAAAGGCGTGGCTTTGCCGGCTGGATCCAGCCCATTCCTTAGCTTTCCAGCCTCATGGCTGAGGTACTGGCTGTAGCCAGCAAGCGAGCTTCAGCAGCCTATGCTTGCAAACCGCACAAACCGCCTGCATAAAAGAGTCAGAGTTTGTCCTGGCAGGACAGCCCAGAAAGCCGGCATTTTTAAACGGCGCAGCTTTTTTCCTGCTATGGCTGAAAACCGAAAAGCATGTGTTCAGCTTTTCGTCAACACCATTTAAGTGTTTCGTGGCAGGACCTCTTAATGAGCTGCAGGCTTTGCAGCTAAAGCTGAGTCAGGAAGCCTCTCTTAGATGAGGCGCTTGCTTGCCTCGAGCAAGCAGAGTAGAACCGAGAAATTGCTGATACCAAGAAACCAGGCACAATGCTTTCATTTTGTTCTATTATTACTTCCCAAGCTGTCTCAGGCTTTATGTGGAAGCAGTTGTCCACGTGGGCGCTATATGAAGTAATAAGGGCGGCGGCGGGGCTGCGTCCCCAACACCCCAGCCGCCTGCCCGGCTAGCTTATGCCCCGAAATAATTACACGGACACTGTATTCTTTTAAACACCGCTTGGCCCATTTCTCTCTAACCTCTTCTAGGCTAATTCTCACATATTAATTTAGCCCATTTCTAATCATCTGTGTTGCGCCCCTAGGTGCGCTTACCGGGAAGATTCTAGCCTATGTCCATCCTGGGTCGGAGCTTCTTAGCGTGCGTCTGCCCGGGAGCCAGGAGCATGGCGTCTCTCTCAGGCGTCTGCTCCCTAGAGGAAAGCGGTCGAGTCTCTGAGCTCACTTCCTCTTCCTCCCAGCATTTTGTTCTGTTTACTCCTCCCACCTATCCTCTAACCAATAAAATGGGCCAGGGCAGTGCCTTTATTAGCCAATGACCTTCCTCCATCAACCACCCCTGAGGGTGGCCCGGATGTCGAGAGGTTTGATGAAGAAACTATCCACCTTTACTGTTGCCTTGTTCATATTGCTGAGACCGTCATTCTGGGACAGACTCTAGATTCCTCTGCCTAGCAGTGCAGGCTGAGGACCAGCACCTCTCTTGGTATCAGGAACCAGAGTGAAACTGCTAAGGTGTCCTATTGTTGGATTGAGTAGCAACCTGTTTTTCAGCCTTTACAGCAATCACACAGCCATTGTTAGTCTTCTCAGCACCCAGCCCCAACCTATCTATTAACTTTCTATATACAGTGTGTGGCTATATCCTTTCAGAAAATCTACCTTAATACAAAGTGTTTTCAAAAAGCCCTTTAAAATCATTAATTAATTTTCCAAAGGAAGAGAAGAGCAATTAAAAGAAATTATCTAAGGATCTGTGGAGTGTACTCTAGAGATGGCAAAAGATTGTAATGCGCATACTTAAGAGGTCTTTCCAAAGAGCATGTTGACATTTTGTGACTCTGTTCCTATTCTCAAATACCCTTGGCTCTTTCCTATGGGAGGAAATATTTTTCTACATAAATGAACCTTGGGCAAATCTCATGGTCAAGCTTTTCATAGCGACAGCCCCACTTGTTGTACCAATTTTCTGGATTAGTTGCCTTTCTCATGGCTGTGACAAAATGTCTGAGAAACACAATAGGAGATGGAAGGGCTTGAAGTATTGGCCCACATTTCCAAGAGACAATCCACTGTGGATAGGCACCGTGGTGAGAGAAGCTTTTGCTATAGAAGCTGGAGCATGAGGCAGCTGGTTGTTTTGTCTGTGGTCAGGATGAGGGAAGGGATGAAGAACCACCCACCGTCAGATTTCTCATTTTTGATCATTTTTATTCAGCCAATGAGATGATGCCACCTACTTTCAGAGTGACCATCTTTCCTTCTCCAGAGATGAATGTGTTTCTTAGATTATTATAAATAGTGTTGTGTTGACAAGAGAAGCTAGCCCTCCCACTTGGCCATTGCTGCACCGAGATTCATTCTATTGATAGACTTTTCTTTTTTTTAACACCTTCTGCTTTGCTCTGAGCCTTTATGTGGGAGACCAGAGACCTCTGAGTATAGGAAAATGCCAATATAGCCCTTCACTTCTTTTTATGCAAAATTTATTTTAAGCGATTCATAAAAATTGTAGAAAATAATCTAGTAGTATAATGGTTCTATACATGTCTTTATTGTGTGATATTTACATTAGATTAAATATAACTATGTCCTCAGATATCATTTCTTTGTGGTAAATTTTTCAGAATCCTACTGCTAGCTTTTTGAAATGTACAACATATTATTGTAGGCTGTAATCGTCCTACAGTGTAAAAGCTCACTGAAACTTCTTACTCACAGCTATCAATAACTTAGTGCCTAGCTCCACTTGGTCAAGAATCTGGTAACTTCTACTTCATCTACAAATTCTATAGAGTCAGTTTGCATTTTGTCTGATTCAGCACAAGTGAGATCAAGTGGTATTTGTCTGACTTATTTCATTTAGCATAGTGATCTCCTGCTACAAAGGATAAGAGTTCATTATTTTTTAATGCTAGGCAGTATTCCATTGTGTACATGAATGAAGGTTTCTTTATCACTCATTGGTTTATAGACTTTGGGTTATTTCCATGAGTTAGTAACTATAAGAAACACTGCAATAAGCATAGACATGCATGGGTCCCTTCAACAAGCTAATTTCAATTTCTTTGATATGCATTCGGCAATGGATTGTTGCACCGCATAGTAGTTTTACCTTTAATTTTGTGCAGAACATCCATACTGATACCCATGATAACACCACCAATGAACACTAATAGCAACAGTATACAAATATTCCTTTTTTATAATCTGTCCTGCCATGGGCTGTTATCTTGAATCATTTGGTCAGAGCTTTCTTACTTAGTCATGTGCTCTCTCTGTGGTTTTGATTTTTATTGCTATGGTGACTAGTGATGCTGAAAAGATTTTTACATACCTTGTTGTGGGAGGTCCTCCCGTTCCTCCAGCCTATAGCTGCAGAGAGACCACGCCAACTGATGGTGTAAGTCACAAACAACGTCACACCAGTTTGGAATTATGATTAATAGGGTGGTATTTATTTAAAGGGGAAAAAGCTTACAGATCACCGTCAGCCCTCTGCACAACCAGGAAGGGAGTCTAGTCGCCAGTGGAGCAGGAAGTGAAGAGAGAGAGGAGAGGGAAGTGGCCGCTTTTTTTAAAGAGAGAGAGACCACGCCCCAATGGGCTGGTATCTCAGCAGCTATAGTCTGGAGGAACGGGAGGACCTCCAGCAACAGTACCTGTTGACTATCTTCACTGGAGAGATCAGACATATTTTAAATGATCATTGGGTGTTCTAGTGGACATACTGGTCAAGAATGACTGGGAGAGGGAAGATTGGAAAGATGGTTCTACGGTTAGATGCATATACTGTTCTTGCAAAGGACTTGATTGTTTTCCCAACATTCATGTCTGGAAACTCTCAGTTCCCTTTAGCTCCAGCTCAAGATATTCTATCCTGGTTTCTGGTAGTTGTGTGCATGTGTATACATGTACACACACACACACACACACACAAATAAAAAATTAGAATGAAAGAATGGACTATAAATATAGTTCGGTCACTATTGCTGTAGTCTAACTGAGAGATGAAGGTAATTTGGCCATTTTGAAAATGTATTCAGAGACAGACTTTCACAGAGGCACGGATTTTATTCAGAAGTAGAAGGATAAGGACAGGAGCAAGCCAGGAAAATGGTCCTCTGTATAGGCACAGGTGTGAACTATGGTGACAAGCTGGGGTATGATCCCAGAATTACTGAGTCAGGAAAGGTGAGAGGTCATTCTGTGAACTGTAAGACGCTTGAAATGCGCCTAACATCATTTCAGATGACGGACCTGCGCAGGAAGAAACTGGAACATGCCGCAGAAAGAAAGGAAGACGAACATAGAGGGACAATAAACTCATCGTATTACCAGAGCAGAAAGAACAACCTAATTTCACTTTGCATCAGAAGAATTAAAATGTATGTGGAGAAAAGATTTGAGATCTTGACAGGGGTTTCAGACTCAGAATAATTAAGGGAAATGGAAAACCAGCTATTGACAGCATATTCAAATATCTTCTACCTTATATACACAACTACCGCAACACTCTCAAAAATGTAAATTTAAGCCATGATAAATTAGCTCTCACCTGACTCTATATTTAGATGATTTATGGGCATTGAGGAAAACTGAAGATGGCAATCACAATTCTACATCATTTTCAGAATTTACTTGTGCTGAACCGCAGCGGGAAAAAGCCAGGTTTTCAAAATACCAAGGGTACTTTCTTGCTCATCTGCTCATATTGCATGCTTGCTTCAACATTAGTTGGTGATTTTTTATTTATTCCATTTTATTGTATTATAGTACAATAGTAACAATGATAAATAAATGTGATAAATGACCTACATGTATGAATGCTTGGCTTTTGTCATCTTACAAAGCCCTTTGAGACAGGTCAAATTATAATCTTCAAACTACAGATTGGTCAACCAAGGCTCTTCCACATTCATGGGACATCTAAGGACATGGATTTGTGACACTGCGAAGCTCAGAGAAACATATGAAACACTTCTGACAACAACCAGTTCTTTGAATATTAGACTTGAATCAGGAGCCGGCCCCTGTATGTTAAGAAGTCTTTGCCTTAGGCACCAAGATTTAAAGTAATAATAATAATTATTATGAAACAGTTTAAGATAACTGCACCAATTTTCCTGGAAGATTTGCTTTCTGTTCTGTCAAATAATTTTGTCAGCTCCCCAAATAATGAAGACCTGCTAAGGAAGGTTTTTCCCAGGGGCCAATTGGATCTCATCTGCAACATGCATCGGTTACTTCGTTATGTGAGTCAGACTCAGCTGAGCTGTGTGGCTGTTTAAAAGCGAGCTGTGTGCCCTTTAATAGCGGTCTTTGCAGGCTGATATTTCATTACCTTCAGATTAGTTGATCAACCACCTACAGCACAACATTAAATTTGGTTCCTGTGAAAATGTTAAGGCTAATAGGTTTCAAGCGCTGCTGTTCAATTTATCTGCCTATTAGAGGAGATCATTAAGAAGAAGTAAACAGCATTTAGAAATAATGAGTTTTTCATTTACTGGTGGGAGCATTTTTCTTTAAGAAGGCACCATGAATCACAGAGTTAAGGCACTAATTAAAAATGTTCTCCTTTGATTTACCTTATTTTCTCCAACTCTATTAAATAATAGCCAGTCATGGGGCTGGCGTGGAAAGATCAGAGAGCCTAGCGCTCACATTTGTCGCTGAGGAATTCATAATGTCTCTACTCTGTACTTCTTCTTGTGTGCTTGGGCCTGGGGGGAAGGTATCCATTCAGCCACACAGATGAGAAAAATATAGTTTTCATTAACAGAAAAGGCCACTTAAAAAAAATAGAAGCTGTCAAATAAAGGCGTGTCAATCTGTGCATTTGGAATATATTAAAATACAACCACCTGATGGTTTCTGTAAGTATGCTTTTATTTCTACTGTATTCTGCCCCACAATAACAGCCAAGAAGCCCAGTGAGCATTGATGGTCACCACACAATAATTCTAAGCACCTGTTCATAAGAAAGTTAGCTGACTGACTTTAGAGGCAGATGCTTTTAATCCCAGCACTCGGGAGGCAGAGGCAGGTGGATCTCTGTGGGTTCGAGACCCAGCCTGGTCTACAAGAGCTAGTTCCAGGACAGGCTCCAAACCCTGTCTCGAAAAAAAATACTCTATTTCATATGCCCTGTGTGACTTATGTACAGAATGTATTGTATTTAGTTTCTTGATATTCATTTTGGTCTCAGTATTTTCCTAAGTGAATTCATTATTTTTTAGAATTAATCTTCCATTTCTGAGAGAACTGTTGATTCGTAGACAGTTCTAATAAACAATACAGAGATTATGTTAATGCTTTGCTCAGGTTTCTCCAGGATAATAACGCTTAATGCAGTATCATAGTCAGGAAATTGAAAATGATACAGTCAATGTCTAGAATGTTCCAACGTAAGCAAGCATATCCCCAGGGATTCATTTATGGACACTCCCTTTTCTCCTTCTCACTTCTATGCTGGCTTTTAGTCTCTGTAACAAACAAACAAGGTAATCTATTTATAAAAGAAACAATGAGTTTGGCCACATTCTTGGAACATATTGTCTAGGTTGGACTTGCCAAACACAGCGGCTTTGGGCAGGGATTTCTGGGTTTGCATGACTGGGTGGGAACACAGAAAGAGAAAAACTAGTTACCTCAGGAAGTGGAGCCTCACAGGCCAGCATGGGCTGACCCACTCCCTCCTATGAGGTTCCACCTCCTGGAGATTCCAGCATGGCTGTGTTCATGAGTCTCACCTAGAATATCAGAAAAGGGCTAAGCATGATCTACAGTAACAGAAAGTTTGCCTGAAATATGTGAATCATTGACTCCCACTCCCTGCACCTCAAGGGCAACTTAGTAAAAAGAGAGAAAAAAGGGAAATAAAGAAAAAGGTTAGCAGTAGTCTTCACAAACAAAACCTCCAAAAGCTAACAACAAGATAAGATATGGGATAGAAAGAAGTCAAAGGTCCTGATTGCAGATGTTAGTTCTTAATTTCCAAGTCAACATCCAGGAATTCTGGGACGCTCATCATGTGCCTTTGTTGCTGTGAGAGGTTTAGCTTTGAGAATCTCTCCAGGGCCCAAGGAACTGGACTGTGCTCTTGAGATGTGCAGCTTACACCACCCCACACATCCAGGTGGTTCTGTTATGGATATACGCCGAGAATTATGGAACATTATCTGTTTATGTAGTCGCTGAAAATTCTTCTCCAAATCGAGGTAATTCTAGAAGTCATGTGCTACAGCCTTGGGGGCAATCAAGTGTGTGTTTTGTGTGTGTGTGTATGGTATGTGTGTGGTGTGTATGTGTGTATGGGGTGTGTGTATTTGATGTGGGTGGAATATGTGTGTGTGTATTTGGTGTTGGTGGAGTGTGTGTGTGTGTGTGTGTGTGTGTAAGGCAGGTTATTCTGTCACATAATGTCTGGAAGGCACTCTTTGGCTTTGCGAGCAGTGATCTGTGTCATGATGTCAAGTATTCTCTAGAGTTCTCAACACCTTGCACAATTGAGGATCACCCCATGCTTTCTGCTCCTCTGTCCTCTATTGTGAAACTGCAAGAAGCTGGACATGGTTCCAGCCACAGTATGTCCTGGCTCTGATTCTGTACACACACACACACACACACCCCACACACAGCAGAATTGTTTCTCTGAAGTTGTTTCTCACTGTGAAGAACAAAATTGTGGTGTACTGAGTCTTCTTTGCAGGCCACTCACAGAAGAGCACAAACAGGAACTGTGTTTAATTTACACTGGGTCAGCTTGTTTGCCTTTGGAAGATAAGGAAGGAGCCACCTGAGTTTTGTCTCTTGAATAGGAATTTTAGCACATGGCTTAGTAGTGAGTTTTCATGAAAGCTGGCAAAGTTGAAGGAAGTTGGAGCCATGGCCTGATCCTATTGGCCGGAAGAACTATAGGTACTGAACTAATGTTTTTGACAATAAGATTGAAAATTGGGCAATTCTAAATGATGCTAATTAAATTTGTAATGATTCTGAGGAAAGTTAATGAAAATGTCTATTTCATACAGTAAGCGTTGGTTTCTTCATTCGAAAAGATAATGGATAGATACTAGGCCAACTCTTACAAAATGCTAACTGTTAATATGTCAGCACCTATTGGTTATAGTTCTCCTAAATTAAATTACAACCTGTTTTTATGTCGTCAGACACAAGATAGCAACAAGTGTAATTGTCTTAAAATGAAGAGAAACTGAAGGAAGACCAAATATTTTAACAAGTCTCATATCAACAGTTATTGCTCAGAATGTAAAACATAGGAGAAACTGACTATTCCCAAAATAAAGGATAGTTTTCTGGAAGAAAAATGAGTAGAGTTTTCTGTGGTTTACATGGAGGAATCAGGCGTATCCCAAGAGACTTGTATTTATTGAAAGTTTCTCCAACTTGGCCCAAAATAGAAAAATATTGTCAGAAATTTGAAGTTTGACTCTATTTTGAATGTGAAATTCATGATGAAAATCATAATATTAATATGAACAATAGTTAATTCTAACAGTTTAGCATGCAGGATGCAAAATCGCCTTCCAGCCTTCGTCCATGCAGGGGTTGATAATTGTGTCACCAGGGGCACAAGGGATCCTTGGAAAGTTTCACACAGATGTAGGAGAAGCAATACTTTACACCTCTGCCAGCCCCTTATACCGACAGCAAAAGCCATTCTGTTTTGTTCAAAGACATTGCATGGAGATGAAATCGTCCGCAAGCTGGCAGGATGCCCTCTGTGTTTGGCACTCGCACAGCTCGGCTATCATGAGGACCACTTACTGGGAAAAGCTGCCTTGTAAACAAGGTGGGTCATTTTTGTACCCTTCCACGTGTTACTACTCTTTCTTGACAGTCAGAATAGGAATATTTCCTTTTTTCTTTTTCAGCTGGCAATCATGAAAATGTATTTATTAGAATAAATAACTGCAAGCCTTTTAACCCCATTTCTCTATTGTATATTTGAATTTTTCATTCCAGTTAAAAGACCAAATAACATTATGGTTCCATTTTACACTATGCTTACCTCCTTTCTTTCCCCTCTCACTCAATCAAAGAAAAACATGAAGAAAGCATATCTGGCAAGAGCCTCTGTGGCGAGGCCACACTATGTCTTATTTTGGTCTTATGTTTTAAGCATGAAATCCTGCACAGAGGAAGAGGTTCTCGGGTCATTAAGAGAATGGGCACCGAGTTTCATATTGCTTGATTCCATCCAGTTTAGTGGTCTGTGCTCTCTGTCGTATTATTCCGTATACTGGGGGACTGGAAATGAAGCCTACCTTTGTGTGACTTCACTGCCCATGTGGTTAATGTCATTAAGGCTATGATGCTAAAATACAACTTTCAACAGCTTTAATGTTGAGATGTATTTTGCCATCTTTTTAATTGTGAGAACGTCTTTCGTTGTAGTTTGGCAGACCGTGAAAACATCCTTTATTTGAAATACATTATGTTTAGATTATTTTCTGTGTAGTAGTTCATTACCTCTTAAACTTACTTGACGACTGAGTGGCCTGCTTACACAGGTGAGGAAACACACTCAGAAACAGGAGTCAAAC
Source organism: Microtus oregoni (assembly GCF_018167655.1). Lineage (NCBI taxonomy): Eukaryota > Metazoa > Chordata > Mammalia > Rodentia > Cricetidae > Microtus > Microtus oregoni. The sequence continues at coordinate 4,277,261 of NW_024543069.1, forward strand.
GTATGGAGCTGTCTCCCTGTCAGTTGTGGAGAAAGAATCCACAGCTCCATGCCTGCCTGTGGCATGGGCCGCTGGCTCTGGAATCTAATGTGTCACCTGGCTCCATGCATGGCACCTGGAAGCCGCTCAGGCAATCACATTCACTTGTGACCTTCTGAAGCTGAGAGGGTTATAGAGTCAGATTATCTCTCTGCTTATCTCTCTCTCTCTCTCTCTCTCTCTCTCTCTCTCTCTCTCCCTCCCTCTCCATCCCTCCTCTTCCCCCATCCTTTCCCCTATAATTTCCTTCTATTTCCAACCCCCTTCTAGACTTTGACATTTTGTCTCTCTCTGTGAAGATAAATATCCTTTGTATGTAAAGTTACATCAAAGACTTTATCAATGATTTCTTTGGATCACCATCATAATTTGAAATTACTACAGTGAGAACTGGCTGATAAAACTACATCGATTTTAGTTTCTGAATAGTCAAAACAGTTTTTGGCAAAGGTCCTTTTTGATTTAATATTTGTGTTCTTGAAACACAAACAATAATTGCCATATATAGTAATTTTGGAAAACTAGCAATAATATTATTTTAGACTATTAATGTTTCCTTGTTGTTTCCTAATGGAAATTGTAATCTTCAAATTGTCTAACTAGACTTTTATTGATATCACAGAAGAACACACGAATTTTACTAACATAAGACTATTCTTTCTGCTGCCCAGATAATTACAAACCTTAATATGATCATTTACCATCACAATGGCTATTTTGCAATCTTGTTTAGTTAACTAGCTCCTACACTACACTAAGAAGAATTCCATATGTGAATGTGTGGTAAAGACAGAGACCCTGGTAAGATTAATGCATTTGTATGAAATTACCTATGATAAAGAAGGCCACAAGATCTGTCTCTGACTCTCGATGTGCAAGGAGGTTGTTACCATGGCGAGCTCTTGATTGATTGACACAGATTGCTCATCTGCGACACACATCCTCTTGGTTAACAGTACATCATAGTTAGATGATTTTTGGTTCCTTCCTCTCCTATCAGGTTGGCATTTATGTTTGAGCATGACAAGAAAACCGCTATCAATTTTATTACATAAAAGCAAAGGAACTCTTCTCTGGGCATTTGTTGCATGTAAAAGGTCATAAATGCTCAAACAATAAAACAAATGCTATTGTGTTATTAAATGATTCGTGTTTATATCCAAAGTCATTTTAATTAGTGAATAAACCGAAGATTTAAAAAGAAAACAATTCCATATTTCATTCATGTTATTAAATAAAAATATGTCTGGTGTTGTCATAGGGAATATGTTAAGGGTAATGCAAGAAATCTGAGAACATCTTGCTTGTGATATCTCTAGAGCTTCCCATAAAATTTCATGACAAGCAGAACATTGGGGACAGGAGATATGAATGTCTGTCAACAGCCTCCCATTAAAGAGAATGTCTACCAAGTATGCTATCTAAGATCTCCTAAGAAGAGATCAGCTTTCTTTTAATTAAAAGAAAAATACCCTAACTGTCTGAGCAGTGAACTTTTATTTAAGGAACTATAAGATTACACCTTCTAAGCCCCTTTCTCAGTACCTCCTGTTTTCATGGAAGCTGTGCTGTAATTTCTGAATTAGTACACACACAACACACATACACACACAAATCTTAAAGATAAAGACTTTTAATGTAGTTCCACCTCTACATAAACTCAAGACTTGTTTACCAGAAGTCATAGGTGAGGCAGGAACTTATTGGTAGCTTCTCTGACTCACACAGCCCACCTCACATCCCCTCGGGCATGCATTTACATGGCTGAGCTAAAAGCAGTGAATTGGAGAATGAAATACTCATCCACGAGCAAGGAAAATAATTTTTATTTTTAGTCTTGATCTAGCAAGACTCATTATTTACCAATTCAGCCTAAAGGAAGCAGTATTTCTGTGTATTATTTTTAGCTATATAGTGAAATGTTCTTGAAAGCCTTTGTAATTCTCAGTTTGGGGGAAGACTTGAAGAGAAACTAGTTATCTCAATACTCTAGCTAGAATGTAGTAAGGAGAGTCATTGCTCCATTGGTGATTGAGGTCAACCTAAAGTTGATCCAGTTCGACAGTTCTGGGGTCGAGGCCACCCACACACACCCGATAATTCCCACGGCTCCCCTCCTGCGTCTGCATGGTCAGTGCAGATGATATGGTCCCTTGCAATATCTTACTGAGTTGTTAAGCTTTATGTACATCATCAGATCTCACAATCATTTTGAGACATAAGGTAGCAAAAGAATTATCTCATTTTTCAATGTACAATTTCCACAGTCTTAAAGTTCACCTTTTTTTTTTATTCTTACAATCTCTTTAGTAACCACAATCCCTCAGGAAATATGAACCAGTGTTCCCACTAGTCACTCCCAGCAATTGGCCTGGGATCTGGATGAATAACATTATCCAGATGTTAAATAAATGAGTCTAACTGACAAATGAAACTGCTACTCACTGTGTGTAAAGAAATTACGGTTGTGCAGTAGAACCTCTAGTCTCATTGAACTGGGTGAGGTCACGGGGACGGGATTCCTAGGTCTTTTTACTCAGTCTCTGTTAATTTTTACTCAGTCTCTGTTAATTTTAAGAAAGAGCCAAAGTGGCTGGGATACAGCGCTGCTTTTGACACCCAGTGGTTCTAGGAATGTACTGTAGAAGGAATGCAAGTTTACAGAGCCACGTTTGAAACGTGGAAAGCTTTAGGCTGGACTAGCAATATGCAGACCTCAGTGGGAACTTAAAAGAGAATTGTAACAGGGAAGCGGCATCTCCTGGGGTAAGAGCCAGCAATCTTAGTAGGCTAAATAGAACTACTTAGAGATGATGCTATCATATTCTCTTATAAACATTATAGGAAAGGTCTGATAATTGAGCGATGAGCTTTTCATTCACACAAATAGCTACAATCCATAACTGAAATCACTGGCAAGTAATTTCAACATACCACTTAAGCACCCTCTGCATTTGGAAATTGTTAGACTATTAAAACAATGTCTCTTCTATGGCATCGTAGGAGGATGGGAGTAGACTGACTCGAGAAAGCTAGATTTTACCTTCTTTTATGTAGATATAGAAGAATTCCATGTTACTTTAAAGCATGAAAGGACAAAAAAATGAAGTTTGAAAAGTTATCTACACAAAGTAATTTCCAGTTATATCTCCCATGCATTAAATTAAAAAATTTTTTTCCTCAATTGTACCATCTCTTTTTTTTCCATTCAGTGTTGCAATTTTTTAAAATGAAAATACGTACAATGATTATTTTCAATAAAAAAAGGTGAGTCCTCTTTTGAAGTTTTTAATTTTTTGAGCTATGTTGCCCTGGCTAGCCTGGAATGCAGGCCAGTATCGTCTTAACAAGAAATAGTCTGACCTTAGCAACCTAAGCATGAGGAAGAAAGGCCTTCCCTTCCATGCCTCAGATTGAACTTTCAGTCCAGGAAATGGATGTAGTTTGGTGTTTTAAAACATGTCATTTCTGAATCATTTGAATTCCAGATTCTATATTTCCTATAATGTATTTCCTCCACTGCACTTTCTGCTGGCACAAGATGAAAATAATTGATACTGAGGTCACTTTCAGAAAGAGATTCTAATTCTCACCTTAACAAAATGAAAATATAAATCCAGGTCAGCATGTATTAAACATGGACACAAATGTCACCTGGGGTTAGGGGACAACAGAAGGGACCCGAGAGACCCTTAACCTTGTCCGAGGGTAGATCCACCTGGAGAGGGTGAGAAGCTGTTCCAGTTATATATTGAGTTAATTCCTTCCCTTGGCATATCATCACCCAAGTGGCAGACAGAGCATCACTTCAGATGGGCCCTAAGGCTAATGGAAAAGAACCAACATAGTGGTCCTCAGGTTCTTAACATCAAAAGTGCACTGGATGGAGGAACGTAAGTATCCCCTCTGCTTCTGTCCCTTTGTCCTCGACCTCCCACATGGCTACTGCTCAGCTCCAGGGAACCTGCAGGCAACTCTCAGCTCTCCCTGACTCATACTGGGCATGTCTCTGGCGGCCACTAATATAAGAAATGACTCAGCCTGCCTGCTGAATTGATGAGTCCCAGGAGTAAGCTCTAGCAGACTGAAGTCTTTCCGAAGGCTGGAAAGCTAGAGAAGAACTTTCTGAAAGGTTTACTGAAAACAACTTTTCACCCACCACAGTTACGATGTTTTAGAAGAAACTTCCATTTCTATGCTATAGCGTACTTCCAGCAACTGCTTCGTTGCCCAATTATGGACAGATTTCTGAGGGTGAAAAAGACATACAACTTTCAATCTCTCTTATTCATAGGGCCCTTTGCAGAGCCCAGAATGTAGTAGTTTATATTTCAACTTCTATGAATTATATAGGCTGTTTTTTTATTGATGTTCATTTCCCATAGACTAAGTATTACTCTAGGTTAGTCAGACATTGTCTCCCAAAATACATACTCTTGGTTGGGCTATGAGGCAGCTGAAATCTGTGACTTCAAAGCCATTTCACATGTGTAATATGAAAATGTACTTGCTTTAAACAGTAAAACAGTATTCTTTATTCTTAATCTCTTTCTAAAAAAGCATGACAACGTGAATATAAATATAAACATGAATAATTGCTATTCACTATTTTTACATATTGGACTCCCCTTACTCTTCATATCTGACACATACATTAAAATAATAATGTTATGTGTCTTCACTTACTCTCTATGGCTCTGATAAAGCACCAAGATTAAAAACAACTTGGGGAGGAAAGGCTTTATTTCATTTCTGTTCCACTTTGCAGTCCAGCATCAAAGCATGTTGAGGTAGGGACTCCAAGTAGGAACCTGGAGGCAGTCACTGAAGCAGACGCCACGGAGAAGAGCTCTTTACTGGCTTGCTTCCCAGGGTTCGCTCAGTCTGTTCTCTTATAGATATTAGGACCTGCCCAGGGATGGCATCAACCACTCTGAGATATGGGACTTCCCACGTCAATTATTAATCAAGGCAAAAATCTACAGAGCTTCTTCCAGTCCAGTAGTATTGAAACATGTTTTCAGTTCTGGTGCTTTCTTCTCAGATATCTCTAGCTTTGTCAAGTAGACACAAAACTAGCCAACACGTAACGTAAACATATAAAGCGATCCTAGAAACTGATGACACATGCTAATTCAATACTTTTCTAAACAATAGAGAGATAGTAGGCAAATGTTTATAGAGTCTAGAAATGTTTGGCTTTATTGGAGGCCTGGAAGTATAGCTCAGAGACAGAGCACATCATGAACACACACAAGGCCATGGACCCAGTGCCCACACCCCAGAAACAAAGGTTCAGAGACTGAGTACTTGCTTCCCATGCACGAAGACGGAGAGAACTCTCAGTACTCCAAAAGTAGGTAAATAAAAACAAGACAGCATAGTATGCTAACTTTCCATGTTACAACAAGTCACAGAGTGGGTTCCAAATGGCAGTGCTGCTGACAATGTCCTAAGATGCTGGCCCAAGCCCAGCTCAGGCCAGATTCTTACTGGATAAACAGAATGGTTCTTAACAAATAAACAGAAACCTACACGCAACATTCCTCAGAAATCTGGTAATGGGGTTTCTGTTTGTCAGAAAAACTACTACCTCCTTTCTCCAGCCCTAATGGTCAACTAATGGGGGCATAGTGCGTCTAGCTCCTGATTCATACAAACAGATAATCTGCTAAGATATGAATCTCATTCGGTTAAAATCTGTCTCACAGAACAGTGCACAGAGAAAGTATTTCTGAAACAAGCAGAAAACCAACGAGTTCCCTTATCCATACACAGAGGAAGAAAGCAAAAGCAGTCTAGACTCTGCTGTGGACACTGATAATATTCCATTTGTGGCAAATATACACTAGCAAGTATGGAAATTAGCAGGGGATCTACTGTAGCTGACTCTGGAACTCACTATGTTTGAAAGAGATGAGTGAGGATAAGCAAGCATGATCAAGAAAATCCAGAGAGAAGTGAGGAGAGAAATCCTATACGAATTATAAAAATATGCAAAATTTGTCGGAGACCATTAGATCATAGCATGTACTAGGAGGGAAAACAATGAAAGTATCCAGAAGAGTTGAAAGTTGTGAGGGGTTGTCTCAAGAAGATGTTATTCATTTATAATTTCCTGGGAAATTAAATGGACGAGAAAGCAAGGCATTGTTGGAGAGATGTGGCACGGAAGGAATGTGAAAGCTAAGAACCACAGAGGAACAAAAGGAAATGTCAAAATAGCCCCAGTCAGCTCCATCCACTAGAAAAGTCTCATGTTTAACAACTGCATCTTCCTATACAAATGGAGATGTGTAATCTGAGCATCGGCTTGACTCCTTGAAACTGCTCCAAATTATCACTGTCCGTCAGCAGAAAAGAACAAAAAGGAGAGGAAGGAACAGGGAAAGGGAGATGGGTCTGGGAAGCAGGCAGGGGGATATTAAAGCAAAGAAAAGCAAGATATGTCCAGAAGATGATGATCTGAGAACATAGAAAAGAAGCCTCAACTTTCAGTAATTGAAATTTTCTTAGTCTTTGGTTTGGGGCTCAGAACACCATACACCATAGCCTATAACTTTGTTATGACATGGTCCTTGGGCTGAAAGAGACATGTGACCACATCTCTCCCAGAGTGCACTTCCTTTCTTATCTACTAATATTGCAGGAATATAAATAAAGTCTGAACATTCATGAGTATAAAAGACAACTGCCTGTCCCAGCAACTTCTCATGTAAACTTGTTAGTTACTTTAATATGTTTATATGAAATTATAATGATTTAAACTTTTACCCCTTTAAATATATACATTTATCGTGGCACAATTTAGAAGTAACTTGAATTTTCCCTTGAGCTACAATGCTATTTTAATAGAATAATAAACAATTCAACCATATTTTAAAATTGTTGCTTCATCAATGATTGGAACACAGTTTTGGTGTGGGGAGTGTCCATTCCTTTGGTAAATATCTAGGTTCCTGTTAACTCTGTGGATTTAATGGTGACTTAAAAATCATAGCTCATTTGACAATTGTGATGAGTAGATGAATAGTCTGTGGGGTCTCTGATATTTAATATTAAGTTTGAAAGGTATGTCTTCTTTTTTTTTTTTGGTATTTTTTGACCTGCCTAAAGGGCAATTTAAAAATTCATGTGGTATGCTGCAGAAAGAATCATAAAATTGACATTCAAAATTCATTATATAGAGTCTCTCAGTATATATTAAATTTCAGTTGCAATTTAGCAATAGAAAATTTCATCACATATTGGGGACCCACAATATGTGACCGGCATCTCAAGGCAGTATTCTAAGAACTGCCATTTACCCCGCAGGCATCACAGTGTCACACACAGAATTGTTCCTAGGCTAATTTCCCTGGGCAGTTGTCTTTTCAGAGTGAAAGAAAGAGGATGAGGGTATAATTCACCGGAGTATGCTCTGTTCAGGCTTGGGTTTGATGCCTGAAATAAACAAACAAACCAGACAAACTATCAAAAAAAACTATGAAAGGAAAACAAAGAAGAAAAGGAAAGGAAGAAAAGGAAGAGAGGGAGGGAGGGAGGAAAGGAAGGAGAGAGGAAGGGAAGGAGGGAGGGAGGGAGGGAGTGAGGAAAGGAAGGAGAGAGGAAGGGAAGGAGGGAGGAATGAGAATCAAAGAGCTCATGTCTATGTGACAGTTACAATAGAGTTGGAGCCAGGTACCCTAGAGAAATGAAATGACAAAATTCAAAGTCTTTAATCAACTTCTATGTAAATCATGTTACATAAAATATATCAAATGTCGTATAAGGTTTACAAACTCCTGAGAAAGACTACATTTAGTATTTAAAGTTACTATTCTAACAGATTTACTGGCAACTAAGTTAATACATGCATTTTCTCTTGATATGTTCTTTTAAAACAACCTTCTGCAATGAAAGCATTGGGCCTTATGTTGTCTCTTTCTTTTACCTCCTCTGACATGTCTTTCGCCAAGCCCTGAGAAAATACTGTCTCTTGTGAGATCTTCATTCTCACCACAGCACTTCACAAATCATCGTAGAGACACTGTGTTTTCTAGGTTTATTTATGTGTTACTTTTTATAAATTATTAATAACTACATCAAACACAGTAACAAACGGTTTTTCGAAGAGTTCACATATCTCAGAAACTCGCATAAACACTTCTCTCCCAACTCATGAGGCAAGTGTGTGACCCAGCAGGCCAGGAATTTCAGATCTCCTGGAACTGGACTTACAGGTGGTTGTGAACATCCAAAGTAGGCTCTGTGCAATGGGACAATGGTCCTGTACCCTGCAAAGATTTGTAAGTTTTATTGATTTAATAAAATGCTGATTAGCCAGTAGCCAGGCAGGAAGTATGGGCGGGACAACCAGAACAGGAGAATTCTGGGAAGGAAAGGTTCAGTCTGAAGTCACCACCCAGACACAGTGGAATCAAATTGAGAATACCTCACTGGTACCCAAGCCACATGGCCAACAACACAGATATGGGTTAATATAAGTTATAAGAGTTAAGAAGCCTGAGCTAATGGACCAACCAGTTCATAATTAATGTAGACCTCTGTGTGTTTCTTTGGGACTGAATGGCTGCAGGCCTGGGCAGGAGAGAAACTATTGCCTACAGCTCTGGAAACTGAATTCAGGTCTTTTGCAAACACAATAAATGTTCTTAAGTGTTGGGCCAACTCTCCAGTTCCTGTGTTTTAATATTCTTAGAGTCACAGTATATTTTGCTGTTTGAACTGATTTATTATTAAGTTCTCATCACCTGTTGTTTATCTCTCCCATAGAAAATTCCTGCATCATTCATAACCTTCAACTTGGACCTTAGCCTGAAAGCTTCATGGAAGAGGTGACCAGCATGATAGCAAATCCTGGGTTGTCTGGAATCTTTGCCCAATATCCTAGAAGAGTTATTGCCAGTACCCCCTTCAGTCTCCAAGTGTTGTTTATGAAAACAAATTACATGTTGCCCTTCTCAAGGCTCATTCTTTGTAGCTGAACTTAAAAATCCCTCAAACTGACATCTGGAGAGATGGTAAACAGACTTATCTTTTGGGTAGTCATGAATATCTATTGCCCTTAGTTACAGAGGCTTTAAGACGAGTAATTGATCTGGGTCATTCAAAACCTGGTAAGATTGTTATTGCCAACAAAGTGAACCCTTTAATTGCAATATTATCATTCATGATGGGATTTATGGAAACTAAGTCAACCTCTGGAAACTTATTGCCCATAAAAGTCATTTAATCAACAAGAAGACACTTTGTTAATTAAGAAGATGGATTTAACCCCACCAACAGAAGCATGTCACATTCATCCTACTGCCATGAACATGGTCAAAGAAAGTAGAGTTTATTCCCATAAGAAACATTAAAAAAATTCATAACTTCTTAGGAGAAAGTTTTTCAAAAGTAACTGATTTAATTAATTTATTTAAGTTTAGTTTCAACAGAATTGATCCAGACCAGAGTTTTTCTACTGTTGGTTGGTTAATCACTGTGGGTAACTATGATGTCTCGTGCTTTTACTAATTGTACATCTTTTTCTCACTCGTCTGTTGCCTAATGTGAAAAGAATAAAACAATCTTGTGAAGTTACATGTATTGAACACAGGTGTTTGTTGCTGTTAGAATACACACTTGGAACATTTTGATGTGAAACGCATGTAAGGTAGTTGACCAAATGTTTAATTGGCTTGACTATGTAAATCAATAAATTTCACCATTCCTTACTGCTTCTTGTATTACTTTAACATAATAATTGTCCTAAGAGGAGTTGGGATGACCTGTTTAGATTAACCTTGAGAGGTGGTTACTTGCTCTGTTTCAATGTGTGATGGCTCAGCCTTCTAGCCTCCCTGCTTTGAGCGTTGGTGTCTCCCTTGAATTTACTCCTCTCTGGTATAAACTGAAAGCCTCACAGAAACAAGATAAACAAGAATCGCTTCTTTAGGATCCCATAGGCCTTGCTGTGTGTTAGGATCCCTGAAAGTGAAATGACTTGAAATTGTAACAGAAATGTATGGCTGTTCCTCAAGTTTTATTTTAGCCTAGAGGCAAAGGCTTAAAAAAAAGATAGCAGCTCTTCCCATTGGGAAAGGTATTTCTTCCGATGAGTACTTATATGGACCGTTAAACTTGAGAAACAATTCTGCACTTTGAACTTTCTTTCCCCTTGTTTGTTGATCTTATAAGATTCTTGTAATACACAGGGAAGCTCTTCAAGAGAGGCCCACATTAGCCTCACAGAAAAGCTGAAAGGCTGAGAAGAAGAAAAGGAGAGAGTGTTTTAAGGTTCTAGAGCATCCATTCCAGTGATCATACTAGCATTAATACCACTGAAATCATATGAGACACACGAGTGTGTGTCAAAATGGGGGAAATATCAGTATGTTGTGAAGATTGACATTGAGTCTATTGTAATTCCTCAGACTGATTGCTAGAGTAACATCCTTTTTGAATAGAGATTAGGATACTAAAAAGCAAAATATTTTACCTTTTTGGTCTGTAAAAACATGCCAACATTCAAAGCAAACCTTGTAAATATGAAAATACCCACGAGGTAGAGTTAAATTTGCTTATTAAACCATCAGTTAGTGCACATTTAGGAGGCACTCACTCCCTATACCCCTTGCTGTATATCCTTTGAAGGAACTGTGAAATCTGATCCAGTCTGATAATGGCTGTCTAGTGACCAACTAAAAGGGGTAATTTAAGAGACGAGACTGTATCACCCCCAAACATGTTCTTCTTAGCATAAGGCTAATTTTGAATTAATTATTTTGAGAAACAGCAAGGCACAAGAAGAAGATAAAAGACGGTTTATCTTTTCTAAGAGGAATGTACAGTTATATCCTCTGTAAGGCTGTGTCCCCTTGTCCCAGAAGGATGCTAACTCTGTGACACTCTTACCAATGTCTGTTAGCTTAATGACAAGTTTACATCTGTTTGGCCAACCCTGCTCTACTTCCTCTGCTTTTCTTGATTACACACTAATCGAGCTCATTTAACTCAAAACCATATTTGAAGTTAAATTCCTAACCCATTCTGGGAGCCATAAATGTTGAAAGCAGCATTTATAGATATTAGTTGGTAATGGTATGTTTTCAGGACTGAGTGCTTTGAAGTCATTGAAGTCAATTGTAGTCAAGAACTTACTCCCTTGTAATACTCTGCTAAAGACTTGCATAAAGTGTCCCATTCTTTCCCCCATGTGATGCTTTCTGTGCTGCTCAGGAGATACAGATCAAAGCCCCTTATCAAGAATGACTCAGACAGCAAGAGGGACATTTATCAGACAAGCATAGGGACACACACATAGGAAACCGGGGCAGGACATATACATGCAAGAGACAGACTAGGAACAAACTAGAAATACAAACTATAGAGAGAGGGACGGCACAGGGAGTAAGGTGGAGAATTCAAACTTGAACTCACGTTTGGTCAAATTATTCCCAAGGGAAGTGCTGACTATTCTCTTGCTAAAGTAATACCAACACATTTCCGTGTCTGTGAGGTTATCTGAATGCAGTTAACGGACACATTTTGATGCCCTGTGTGAGAAATCACTAATGACCTTAATCTACACAAATAAATCTTCTAATAAACTCCTTACTTGCCATTAATCTACCTCAGTGTCCTCTTGTTATCCCCCCGTGAAAATCCAATGCTATTCATTAAAACTGCGGGACGTTCTTGGTGGAGGCAATTTTCTTTTAAATTGCCCTTATTCATAGCGAGTCCCCAGTGGAAGGTCATATGCCAGTCCCTTGCTGGCAGCTCTAGAAAATCATGTATGCTGTAAAGTTTTCTAATTGACAATTGTTTTTAAAGATCCTGGAGAGGTAAACGCTCCTCTTTTGTTGATTAGATGAGAAGAACAAATTATCTCATCACATAAAAATAAAGATACTTTAATGGCAAAGTTGGCCCCTGTCTGAGGCATGGCCTGCTGTCTAGAAGCCCTTTCACACCCTGACAGGAGGCCCTGTCAGAAGGTGATGGTAGCATTTAAGGGTAGAGTTTTCGGTTCTCGTTTGTAAAGATCTTCCCCAGTGAAGCCACTTTGTGAGCCTGCTGGACGTATACCCTTTTCCCACCTTGTTTCTCCTCAGGACAATATGCCTATGACCTGGACTAGGCCATGACAGGGAGCCAACAGTGTAACTTGCTGAAGGTTTGCAAGCACAGTAGCAAAGTTCCACTAAGGGAAAAATCCTTCTAGTCAAGAGAACAGAATCCCTGGTCTACGTGGAAAGCCAACATATCAATTGGGCCTGGTCAACCACCTGTCCTAGGGACCACCCCTAGCAAGTCAGATTCATCCTAAGTCATGTTGATAAGATAGGTGAAATAATTATTCAATTAATGAGATATTAGAGTTTTCCTTCCCAGACTTCCTATTCTCCCAGTGTAGTCCTCAGAAACCATCACGGCTTTAAGTTGAGTCTTGCTAGCTTTTGCCTTCTGTTTATTGCTATTTTTTTCAGAGGCCTTCTAGAATGGACATGTGCTTTTGTCTGATACTTTGGGCTTCCTTGGTCTTTCTCTAGCCCCAAACCACCATGGCTTGGGGTTGAGTCTTGCTAACTTTTGCCTTCTGTTTATTGCTATTTTTTTCCAGAGGCCTTCCAGAATGGACATGTGCTTTTGTCTAGTACTTTGAGCTTCCTTGGTCTTTCTGTAGCCTCCTTTCCCTTCCATGTAGCTGCCTAGCGCCATGTGTATTACCCTTGCACTGGTAAATCAAATGGAATGGCTTTTTTTTTTTTTTACGTGAATAAGACTATGCGCAAGATTCTTTCTGAGTCTGTTCTTAAATTATTATTTTAATGCGAGTGAGACCCCCAATAGGGGACCCAGATTTTATTATTATCATCGGGTGACCATCGGTGACAAGTAAGGGACTCGTCACATTTTGGTAGCACTATAACCAAGAACTAATTAAAGTCAAACGCTTAATGGCTTTAGTGTGTTTCTGGAAGAACTTGCCTATTTGTATTGCTCGATTTCCCCAAAGTCTTGGCCTCAGCATGCCATCATACCACGGCAATGCCACCATGCCTGAAATACCTCAGCTTAGGTTTAAGACTTGGGGTGTTTTTCCTGTGCTTACATAGTTTTCTTCTCCTATGGAAACAAAAATGGTTGAACTACAAACAAACAAGATTCTAGTAATAAAAATGTCCATTAACCCTTGTCCACCTTTGGAATACTGCCGCAGTCTTCAGGATTGATTAAACAGAGGAGGAGAAGGGGCTGGCAGTCTGTGTAACTAAGCAGTGCTTGTTAGGTATGGCCTCATTGGTTCTGCAAGGCAATCCCACAAAGTTCCCCCTACTTGAAGAGACAATGCTGTTTTCAGCTGAAGATTGCTTCTGTTCTGGGGTGCTCCCTTACTCTCAGGTATACCCTGTATGGGGTGATGGTGGTGGTGGTCTGTGCTACACGTCTTTGTTCTTTCAGGAATGTGAACAATGGAATCTGCCAAGCTGAGAATAAGATTTGGAAACTTTGCTTTAACCTCGAAGTCACATCTAAATTCAGTGCTTCCTACAAACTGCTGAGTTACATGAGATGGTGGATTCTCCTAGAAGCCTCTCCCTCCCCCATTGACAGGAAAAATAATTTCAAATAAGATTCACAACTGTCCTTCTCAATATGTTTGTAAACATGTTTACATCCCATGACTGCAATGGACACCTCATATCACCAACTTAGAAAATGTGACAACTAAATTTGGTTCAGATTTAAATGTTTTGGTCCATGATGCAGCAGGTCATGATGGTTGGGAACATGGGGTAGAGTAACCAGCTCATCTCCAGTTATCCAGAAAATAAAGGGAAGAAGAGACCAAAGCTCCACAACTTTCCTAAGTGTATACCAGTGACCTGACTTCTCGGTCCACTTCCTACAGGTTCTACCAATTCTCAGTAATATTAGGGAACTAAGTCTGCAGCACTTCAACACAAGGACACTTGGGGACATTTGCATTCTAAATGATAGTGTCAGGGAGAGATAGATGGATAGATAGAAAGATAGATAGATGAATGGTTAGATAGATAGATAGATAGATAGATAGATAGATAGATAGATGATAGATAGATAGATGATAGATAGATGGAGAGATGATAGATGATAGATAGATAGATAGATAGATAGATAGATAGATAGATAGATAGACAGATAGATAGGAGGTAGTGATATTTGAACACTGCACTATACCGAGTTTATGGCTTATCATAGAACGGAAAGGAGAGCCTCTTAGAATTTATGGATCCAGACATAACTGCCTCTATCTGAAACAACTCATGCATGAGGTAGTGCTGGTTGCCTGTTACTATTCTCACTAGTAATCTTAGGGTGATAGAATTATAGATACCATACTATTTTTATTTTTTCACTTCAGTTCCCTACTTTGTATTTAAGGATGTATAGCTCAGTGGTAGAGTACTTGCTTGTTATGGAATGCTAGATTCAATCCCAACACCTAAATAACAGTAATAAACTCAGATGCCTACTTTGTCCAGTTAGTAACTGTGTTTAACTTTTTCAATTAGAAATATACTTTTAAAGGAGAACATTAAGAGATCAAGGATGAAACGTGATGTACTCTAGCTGTAAACCTGAGGTTCACAAGGGTAAGAACTATGAGAGACACTTAAGGAAAATTGCTATGCAACAATGCAGGCGTGGTAGTGGGATACCCAAGACTACAGATGGGCATGTTAATGAGGTGCCCAAGAACACAGATGAGCATGGTAGTGGGATGCCCAAGACCACAGATAGGTATGGTAGTGGGATACCGAAGACCACAGATCTCTCTCCAATGTGCTGCTCGGAATGGAGATTGTTAAGTAGAGACCAGGTGCTTCAGGAAGTTGAGATATATGTTGTGATGCACAGATTTGAGCAAAAGACTTGAGCAGTTTGTTATTTTAACAGCAGAAGACAGAAAAATAGGGAGGGCAAAGAGTTGCTAAGCAGGCTCTTGGGAAGATGAGGAGCAAGCCGTTTAGGGATAGTTAGTTTTCAGGCTATTAATCCGCCATAAAACTTGGCCTGTTTTTCAAAAAAAAAAATAATAATAACCTGTTGGCTAAAGCAACTTCTCTGTTTTCCTATTAAATGGGATGAAAATTCATGAATGTGTCAAGAATTCGTCCCTTGCTGAGAACAACTTTAACCTTGACAGAGCATCACCAAAATTGGTTTTGTGAGGCTGAATTGATGCAGGTCGAGTGCACTTGAGACCCCTCAGCGAGGTGAAAGATCAGACTGCCAAGGGCAGATCTCCGTTAGCCTCAGTCACAGAGACTCTTGGATCTTTCAAAACACAATTGCCGTTGTTAAGTCTGCATAATTTGATGGGTTGTGGTATGTTATTGCACATTTTTGATTTTCCAAACTGGAATAACACACACTTATTTTCGTGAGTTGAAAATTATTACAAAAACATGCTTGTTGCAAGTGTGAAGAGAGGCAGTGAGGCTATAGTATTACTCGACTTAGGGAACTGGAGTAAGGCCTGTTGGCCTGAGAAATAGCAATAACAAGAAACAACTGGCCCATCTGACACAGGAAGCTAAGCTCTGTCTTCCTATGCATCTTCTCTGTGAATTCATTACTTTCTAATATAAGGAGAGAAGGAAGTAGAACAAAACCGTAGTTCCTCGAACCTAAGTATAGGAATTTCACCAAGCTGATTGTTGGTCACAAAGCAAAATGAAACCTCCAAAACAGAATGGCGTTAAAACCTCACAAACACAAGACAAGCACTCTCAGGAAGAAACACATTTTTTTTTTGGATCAGTGAATGCAAAAGAAAGAATTAATTTATTATGATTGCAAGTATAGAGTAGAACTTTGAGTTTGACTGCTCAGTTTCATTGGTTAGTGAATTCTGCTAGTATAATGAACTCATTACCACTATGAGTTTCCAAATTTTTATTGAAGTAAAATATCCTTAAAGTATTTAATCTTATTGAGGTAGTTATTAACGGTATTTAGTACACTCAAAAATTGTCTTAATTACTATTTCTACCTAATTAAAAAGTACTTTCATTATTTCCGAAGGCTCCTAATTTAAAAGTGGGAATGGAAAATTAGAATATAAGAATGTAAGTTTCTCAGAAGGTCCTTGAAAAATGAAGAGCAAGAAGTTTGGGGACGTCTTGCTCCCAGCAAGGTGACACAGTCATTCTCTACACACTTTAAGGTGACCGCAGACTCTGCAGAACCATAATGGGTTTGCCGCTTGGTGCAGCAACTGCATTGTTTGGTCTCTTGGCTATTCTGAAGAGTTGTCAAGAATATTTACATTTTATATTTATTTATTTGGATTCACAAATGTGTATATGTACAGTATATGTATATCTTTCTCTATTTATATGTACATGGATTCACAAATATGTATATGTGCATGTATATGTATTGCTCTCTCTATAATATATATTACTGTCAAATTGTTTTTTATAAGAGCAAAAATACTGTTTACTTTGCTATCAATGCATGAGAGATTTAATTTATCTGCATTTTGCTATTTTATGTTAGCGTTTAGGCATTACAGGGCTTATGAATAGTATCTCAAAGTAATTCCGATATACATTTCCAAAATGTCTAAAGCTGGTGCCTCCTTTGGAGTGTCTCATGGTCGATTGTATATCTTCTAAGAAAGGCGTGCATCTGAATCACTGCACCATGTAAAGTAAGCTACTGGTGTTTTTTTTCCCCCTGAGGAGTTGGAACAGGGCCTATGTATTCTGAACACCAGACACACTTCATCAGATAAATGAGTTTCCAGTATTTCTCTCTTTCTGCAGCCCTTTGTCTATCTCTTGATAACATCTGTTATATCATGGTTCTTACTTTTGATGAAGTTCAATTTATCTGCCTTTTCTTACTCCTGATTTTATTGTCCTGTCTAAACATTCATCCATGGTCGTGAAAATTCACTTCAATTGTTCCCTTCTAAAAGATTTATAGTTTTATTCTTACATTAAGATCATTGGCCTTGCTTAGTGTGTAGCTCGAATCGCATCGTATGCCAGCTGGCCTCAAACTCAGAGATACTTCTTTCTACATGCCACAGCTTGGATGTTAAGTTGTCTTGAGATTTTCTGCACCAAAACAACTCATCTGTAAATTTCTAGTTCCACCTAATTCTAACTGCCAGGACACATGCATAGCACCACATATGCAGAAATAAAGATTCGGCTGAGGGTTAGACTAGAGGCAGTCTATGTTATGTCCTGGAACAATTAAAACTTTGCGTTTCTTTGTTTCCTTATACATGTACACAATGAGTAAAATGTACCTATTTTAAGCGTTATTTTTGGGCTGTGGGACAATCCTCATGGCTCTTGCTACATGAATCTCTCCATGTACTGCATGGAAGGAAGTGGAAGAAGAGTTTCCATGGGCCACTGTTGAGTGGACTCTTCAGATGCCCTGCACTGGTGTGTTGTCCAGCTGCATATGCAAAGTGATGACTCCCCTTGTTTATTAGGAAGGGTGAGCACCCCCAGAAAGTCCACAATAGACAGAAAATGCTGCACAAAAGGGGACATTTAACATATGTAATTTGTATCAAATTCTATGGTATTTTCATACACTTCAATAATCGTTTCTGTGATTTAAGACGTATGAATGGATCAGTTCCACTGTCACAGTGCGTGGGTGCACCCCTCGTGGTCCTGACTTCCTTGCTCATGTTCTCCCTCCTTCTGCTCCTCATTTGGATCTTAAGAGCTCAGTCCGGTGCTCCAATTTGGGTCTCTGTCTCTATCTCGATCCATCGCCAGATGAAGGTTCTAAGGTGATATGCAAGATATTCATTAGTATGGCTATAGGATAGGGTCATTTCAGGTTCCCTCTCCTCAGTTGCTCAAGGTACTAGCTGGGGACATCTCCCTGGACACCTGCGAGCCCCTCTAGAGTCCAGTCTCTTGCTAACCCTGTGACAGTGGAACTGATCTATTGGGAGCTCACCAAGGCCAGCGGGACTGGGACTGAATAAGCATGGGATGAAACCGGACTTTCTGAACGTGGTGGACAATGGAGGCTGATGAGAAGCCAAGGACAATGGCACTAGGTTTCAATCCTAATACATGAACTGGCTTTGTGGGAGCCTAGCCTGGTTGGATGCTCACCTTTCTGGTCCTGGATAGAAGTGGGAGGACCTTGGACTTCCCGCAGGGCAGGGAATCTGGACTGCTCTTCATTCTCGAGAGGGAGGGGGAATGCAGTGGGGGGGAGGGGGAGAGAGGGAGGGGAGTGGGCGGAGGGGGCGATGTGTGGGAGGAGGGGGAGGGAAATGGGAAATTTTTTTTTGCAACAACTAAAAAAAATAAAATAAACAAAAAAAGACATATGAATGGAAGAAACCTAAAGATAGATTATCTACAATATGCCAGATGTACAAAATATGTATAATACTTAATATGTATAACTAGATATGTCAAATTCACAAACAAATGAGTACTAATTACTGTATTCCATTGTATATTATGTGTTTGTATATACGCTATATATTTTCTTTTTTTTAAAATTTATTTATTTATTAAGGATTTCTGCCTCCTCCCCACCACCGCCTCCCATTTCCCTCCCCCTCCCCCGATCAAGTCCCCGTCCCTCATCTGCTCGAAGAGCAATCAGGGTTCCCTGACCTGTGGGAAGTCCAAGGACCGACCACCTCTATCCAGGTCTAGTAAGGTGAGCATCCAAACTGCCTAGGCTCCCCCAAAGCCAGTACATGCAGTAGCATCGAAAACCCACTGCCATTGTTCTTGAGTTCTCAGTATTCCTCATTGTCCGCTATGTATATTTTCATATTATAAAAGTGATATGCACATTTAATACATATACAGAATATATGTGCACATACACTCTAATTATTAATGTACAAATTTTTCATATAGAGTAGTCCTAACTTACTCCTGGGAGATAATTTTCATGACATCCAAATCACAAATGAAAGTGCAGATAGTATGAAACACTGTGCATTTTTTTCTTGTAACTGCATATCTGTCACAATGTTTATTCAGTAAACCAGGCAGACTGAGAAAACAAAAATATAATAATTATAATGGTATAGTGTAATAAAGCTGCCAGTGTCTCTGCCCTTATGCTCTGGGAGTGTTTATCATTTATTCAGTCTAATAAGGATGACCTTTCTGCCACCACAGCAAAGCCACAATAATTCACTGGATGGGATACATTGCTGCTGCATGCTGATAGGTGAAAATTTTATAATATCTTTAATGTGTGGATATGCCAGAAAGAGCAGTAGTTCTCTTTCCAAATGGGACAAAATGGGATATCACAAGGCTTCATTATCCAGGTGAAAACAACACTGTTATAAACCTATGAAATGTTTATTTCTAAAATGATCCACTTGGTGTTTGCAAACTGAAGTTGACTACAAGGTTAACGACACAATGAAAAGACAGACGATGGAGATGATTCATCCTTATATGAATATGTAATACATATTACATTAGATTAAAAACAAAACAAACAAACAAACCAAAAGAACTTTGCTTGCTCAGATTCCTTATAGAAAGCCATACCTCCTCTGAATATTTTGAAACATGAATAGATGAATTTTCAGAGGTAGAACTGAAAGGATACAGGGAACTGTCTGTTTTCATGAATGTGCAAGTATGTGTGTATATAAAATAATTGCATTTAATATATTTCTGTCCTCAGTACGGCATTAGCAATCCGCAAGTTGTGGTTGTGAGAATGGATAGCTATTCTAGAGCGCATGGCATCTAATTCTGATTATCAAATTCCTTGACAGTACTGCAATTGGTTAAGCTACTATGTTCTGTATGGATTGCATGCATTTTCATGGCTACTGCCATGAAACTGCAAGAGCTTGCTACGAACACACAGCTTTCACCCAACAGAAGCTATGCACAAGCTTTGAATTGTTCAGCCAGTCTTTCTTGGTTCCTGTCAACTGCAATACATTCTTTATATCAACCAGATTTGAATAAAATGAGGTCACTGATTGTTGTCATGCACTGATTGCTGTCTACTGCCCAGTAGAGCTGCCTACTTCTTTGTGATTGCTTCCTTTTAATTAGTCTTAAGGTAGGTTCAGATTAAACTAATGTATTAATAAAATTCCAAAATGTTGGTTACCCTAACATGACCGACTACCTGTAAATAGTTTGATCTGTCCTTTTCTTAGCACAGAAAATGGCTAACTATATCATTCAAAGGGTGCTGCATGGATTGGAATGGAAAAAGCTAGAAATTAACTATGTGCAAGAAATCGTCTAAGAAAGGAGTTACCATAGCAACTGCAGTCAGGTAGAGTGTACCAGGTGCTAGAATGTATTCCAGCAGACAGACAGTGTTTGGATGTCCAGTCTTCCCAAGAGAGTTAAAGGAAATTACCCTCGTTGGAAAAGGATCTCTTTAATATATGCTGATTTAGTTCATAATACTGTATTTGGGGTTAGTTTTCTTGTTCATTACCTTTCTGCAGAGACACTTGGAAAAACTACCACGTGAAGAGTCTAAACACAGTCATCATTGTGATCTGAATGCAATGAACAAGAATGCAAGCATATGACATGCCGTTTCTACAGGATCATAAATTAGTGCCTTTGGCTTTTGAAATAAATTCGCTTTTGTGACTTCTTCTAATTGAATCGGTAGTAGGCTTGCCCTTCCCCTTTCTAATTCAAGCTTTTCTTTGAGATTTCAAATTCACGAGTTTAATCGTGTAAAAGTTACAGTGCTTTTGCACTAATTAGGCCATTAGCAGCAACTTGACTGCATTCAAGCAAATTCTGAAGGGCACCTTCCTCCCCAACAGTCTTCATTTTGAAGAAAGGGTCTCTGTCTTCTCTGAAAGAGCATTCAAAGCCTGGCTTCTCATGGCAAGTGCACGTCATTCACCAACGGCTGCCTGTGGAGCACAACCTCCTAACTGTTCTGCTGAAAGATGCCCTTGTCAGTTGCTAACAGCAAGGCAGGTCAGAGCGTATCTCCCTGGGCTGCTTATGTCCCCGATCCTTGTGCGCTATCTCCTGCGGACAGAAGGTTCCCTACACAGCCCCATGGCGTATCCCTTTTTAGTGTAACCCAAATGAGGATTGCCCCCGTGATCTTGTTTAGAACGGTGATGGAATAATCGCTGCCCTGCCACAGACAATGACGATGAAGAAGGCCTGAGAGAATTATCCCATAACTGAATCCTCTACTAAAAAAGATTATTTCTCTTTTCTACCCAAGATGATGTGTGCTGGAAAATAAGATTGCTGCCTCATAAAGTGGATTTCCTCTTAAGTTTAAACCTCATATTGGGCTTAATATTATTTCTTAGTCCTATTAGTGTGACCCCTCATGAGCACTGTATATAAAGGGGCCCTGCAATTCCAAAGCTATTTAAAACAGTAAATTGTAGGCTCAGCGTTAGTTTTCCTATATCATCCTAGCAACAAATCTGGATGGTGATTTTTTTTAAAACTAATAGAGAAGAGAGATGTCATCTTGGGAAGATTTGATTAAATCTTAATGTTTAAAGTACTGCCGATGATGATGGCTCATCTCTGCTCTTGACATCTTACTGGACTGACTAATGAAGCCAAGATACAGCCAGAGGGAACAGGGAGCTTCCTTAAACAGCCAGGCAGGCCATCTGCTTCTGCATCCTGAATCAAGCCCATTCTCCTGTCACACCACAATCTTCCTCCCCTGTGGAACACCACCCAGAGGAGTCTCCTCTGCTTTGGCCTCTGCACCATTAGCGTGCAGTCAGTATCTGACTTATTTGCATATTGCCCCATCAAACTTCTCCTGGGTTCTCCCAGCCTTTGTGGGTCTTACCTAGGGGCAGCCAGGTGGCTGAGGACGGGCTGCAGATGTGCTTTGAGGTTTGACAAATGCCTGCCTTTCCTCGCTGTCTCATTTTTGGTTTCGATCACGAGCCTTGTGTAATTCCCAATCTGTTGTCAAGGTTTCATTTGAGATGCTCTTCAGCAGCAGCAGAGTTCTACAGTTATCTATGTGGCTAACTAGGGGTAAATTAAGATTCTGCCATCAATCCCCAAATCCTTGCAATGACAGGCTTGTGTGCAGAACAGGGTTTGCGTGGACTCCCATCCAAACCCGAATGCCCCAATCTGGAAGGCCAACCTCTTCTCCGAAACAATGGTTCTTATCATCACTCTGTCTCTCAAGAGTGTTAGGGATAAATTAAAGACCAGTATGACTGTAGCACCAAGAGAAGGAAAGCTAATATTATTTTGTTTTTCTTTATACGGATAATAATTGGGAATAGAAAAATAGATATCATTCCTGGTCTTTTCCATACTAAAGCTGGGCTCTGATAGCCTCCTAACCCCTCAGTCATTAACATAACTATGGTGCTTTCCTGGACCCGTATCTCCCGTGACCTGTGCAGGACCCCATCTGTATCCATCACCAGCTCTACATCATTTTAAAATGCAGCCAAACCTCTTTCCCTTCTATTCAAACTTCACATTCTATCTTTGGCATTTTATTCTTGAGGTATTGTAAGGACCATAGCTTGCATAAACCACAAGCTTTTGTCCAACAAAATGAGACTTAGCATTATATTTACTTATAGTATAGAAATATGTAAATATTATAAGCACACACAGTAGGTTAGGAAGCTTTTATTTGCTGTGGCAAAATACCTGGGATACTTGGAAAATTTTGAGTGGGAGAATCAGTATACTGGGTCGTATTGTCGTATTTATGCTAGGTGTCATGGGTGTGATAGGTACATTAAATTATATCAAGAAACATGCACTCAGTTAGGACATAGACACCAGTGACTTAGGTATAAATGTTTGCATGTGATTATGTGTTTATGTGACACCAAAGTACCAACTCCTATATATTTCAGTAGAGAAAGGGAGTGTACAGTATTAAAAAGAGAACAGTTTTGGTGAACAATATGAATGCCTAATTTTGGTGAACAGTATGAATGCCTATTGCATTTATTTTTGCTACATTTATTTAAATAGCAAAATGGCAGAAAATAACAAATAAATATAAAATAGGGTAATCGAAATGGTATGTTGAAGGTGGCATTTTAAATGTATATTTTATTTTACTTTGTTTTCATTTTACAAAGCAAGTTGTTCTCTGTACTTTGTAGACTGGTACTCAATAGTTTTATATTTTTCCTCTATAATTATAAATTTCTGGTAAATATTTAGTACAAATATTGATTATTCATATTAAGTTTGAAAGATAGTGTTTAAAATGACAAGAGAGGGAGTTCATAGTTTCTGTTTTTAACTGAATCTAGAAAATTTCAATCCATTCAGGAAAAGGTATTAATTTTAAGATTTTGTGCTGTGGGAGGTCCTTCTGTCTATGTGTTGCTTTTATTGGTTGACAGGGCAGAACATAGGTAGATGGGAAAAACGAAACAGAATGCTGAAGGTAGGTAATCCACTAGGCTTATTTTTGATAACTGAGAAAAGCATTACCCCCACATATCCAGAGTAACATCATTTAAACTCTTTCTTATAAGTGTATATGTATATATTTTAGAAGTTTCTACAATAATATGTTTCTATATGGCATTTTCAAATCTTTAGTGTTAGTTTTTTTTAATATAGTTTAAGTTTTCAGCCATGATCTGCCCTTTTCCACCTACTTAGCCCTCTCTGATTTGTCTACGTTAGTACAGTCACATCTTCTCTCCTTCAACATCTAGAGGATGCTCCACTATCCTCCCTGAAGTGGCATATCTACTCATAGTCCATTTTTATATTTATGACTTTTACTCCTAGTCTAATTTAAACACAAATTTAAATATTCAAAGCTATAATCCATATACAAGAGAGCACATGTAACATTTGTGTTTCTGAGTCTAGTTTACCTCATTCACAATGATGGTTTCCATTTTTGCCCTTTCCAAATTGTCTGCAAATTCCATAACCTCACTTTTCTTTACAACTGAAGAAAAATCTATCTATCTATCTATCTATCTATCTATCTATCTATCATCTATCTATCTATCTATCTATCTATCTATCTATCATCTTAGTGGTAGATCTTTGTGCTGAAGATACCATACACTTGAATCATAGGACACATAGAAATTAAATCTGGCACTGACCCAAAAGCTTTGTTTTTACTGACAAGTTTTCATAGTACTAGAAGTTTCAATTCTTACTACTGAGGACAAAAAATCAGCAAGTCTTCCCTAACTGTGGATGCTTTGAGCTATAGTAACGATCCTGACAAGATATTCCCATTGTAGGTTCGATAGTGGTAGAGATGTTTGGGGAGTAACCAATCTCTTTCTGTTTGTAATTAAGGCCTGCTCTTCAAAATGGATCTTATCTATCTATCTATCTATCTATCTATCTATCTATCTATCTATCATCTATCTAGTAAGCATTTAACATCCATCTATCAATCATCTATCTACCAATCAATCATCCATTTATCTATCTATCTATTTATGCATCTATCTATATTTGAGGATTGCTGAAAGATTAGAACTTCAAATTTCCAACTTAAAACAAACAAAACAATTATTCACAGTGTTAGGATTTCCCATTGATTTTCTCTGCCATGGTCATGAAGCTTACCACAAGGTAACTTCATGCTGTTCTTGATTCTCTTTTGAGGTGTCTCAGAATACGGAGGCTAAGCTGGGAACTAGGATGTTTTCCCCTTCATGGGCTTCAGAGATTTCTAAAGCTGTTTGAAAGTATTCACTGGGAACATATGTGGTCTGTCATGTGTTTTCTATTTTTTTTTCTTTGCTGACGTGGATGGTCTGGGATGCTAGAAAAATGTCTACATCTTCCCAAATCAAGGGGCAGGTGAAATGTGAAGACAGAATGAATGGAAGAATCTTCTGGCTGAGGCAACATTGGTGTTCATATGACTGGTTATTTTTGGAAATCAACAAGTAAACTCTCATAGAGAAGAGCAGGTGCTCCTGGTCACAGCCCCATCGTCAGGGCCACAACTGGGTGTACCACGGAAGCTCTCAACTTTCCTTTGTTTCTCTTAATTTTAAGAAGGGAAGTCAAAGTGTGGTTCTCAGAGGGGAGTTGCCTGTTCCTTTCCAGCGGATTTCCTCTATGGGGTTTCTACCCTTGTCCTCATTCTTCAGTGGGCAATTAAGAAACAGCGTGCTTAGCAGACACTCTTGTGTGATCCAACACCCAGCACTAAATATGTCAGTGGCTGTGGGCATTCAGCTCTCACTTTAAGATTTTTAGGCTGAGAAAAATCAAGATACAGTTGTTGAAAGTTGGGACATTTCTGTATGAGACAGTAGTTAAATTGCATCCTTTGTTTATCTGCAACATGCATTTTAACACTCATTCTGGATTCTCAAATTTTATGCTTTCAGAAGTAAGAAAAATTATATTATAATGGTATAGTTATGTCTCCTAAAGGTACAATAAGGCAACCCCTGAATATTATGCCAAAGGTGCAAATCATTGTGAACAAAATCATAGACTCCCTTGCTTCAAGCTGTCTTGATTGAGGCTTGAGAAGCCACTTAAACTACTGTGGTGAATCAGAAGCCTTTATGACTCCAGCTGTACTATGATTATGTTTAGGGCGTCCCTTGCCATGGAGATGACAGCTCATCAGCTGAGAAACTCTAGATGTTTCAGCAGAGACAGCTGCTCTTCAGCCCATAAATTCATGTGAGACACATTGACTGTGTTGAATTAGAGTTTTCATTGCCATCTCCTAATAAACTGAAAAGGAATTATACCACTAAATTGTTCTACTGCAATAAGCATAAAGACTTATTCTCAGTTCAAAGTTACATTTAAATGCTTCCTTTCAATCTTTTAATAATTAGAAGAAAGTTTATATTGAATCTTAGTGGTTTTATTGTCAAACGTTTTAACACGATGCTCGCTTTATTAACAGGTTTAGATACAGCGATGCAGGCAGGCTGGGAAATATTGGTTAAAGAAAGATTCCTGGACAAGACTAACACAGTCTTCTGTCTATGGAGGCAGAGAACAGGCTGACACTCTGCTATGTTGTGGGCTGTCAGCTTCTCTTACTATGATTACAAAATTAAGAATTAAGATCACTTCAAGGGTTTTCGGTCAAAATATCATTTGGTAAGAGACATGTCTGCTGTACAATAAAACTAAAAATAGACAGACATTGAAAACATTAAATTACCCACTGAGAATCTTTTTTTTTTCCACAAAAGTAGAGCTTTGCAATAAACTGTGCCTTTCTTTTTTATTTACTTTACACCCCTGACCACAATTCCCCTCCCTCCTCTCCTCCAAGTCCTTCCCCCACCTCACTTCTGCCTCTCCCACCCATGTCCTTCTCTGTTTCTGTTCAGAAGAGGGCAGGTCTCCCATGGATATTGACAACACAAGGGATTAATCTCTGTTTTTCTCTTCCTCATTGGGATGTAAGAAGAAATTTAGGTATTAATCTATAGTTGGTAGGCAAGCGTGGGAAGGCACACAAGCCTGATGGATGGTGATGGCCTTTTAAGATGGTCATGGTTGTCTCAATATCAGCTTATTGCCTCTCAAGATTCTGTTACGGACACCACTTTTGCATCTTGTGATTTTCTTTTTCTTTTTCTGTTACTGTAATTGTGCCTAGTTGGAGCTTGGAACTTTTTAAGCTCCAGGGAAGATCAGTAGCACAGTGTTTCCAAAGTATTACATTAGATTGTTGGCTAAGGGTATTTTCAATTAAGTTCCTGAACAGTTTCTTTAATAGGGATGGCTTTATAATGGATCTAAAGAAGCCCGTTCACTTAGCAAGGAGTGAGAAACACTGCCTGGGAAAAGAGACCCAAGCTAGAGGAATGAGGAGCCAGAGCATTTCTGAGGATGAGGTCTCAAAAGGGCAGGCTTAACTGAAGTTTGAATTTGTTTCGGAAGTTCACAGAGCCAAAGGTCTTGTTAAGAGGAACCTAATATTATCCTTAGAAAATTAGCAAAAGATTGTTAAAATATCTGTGTTATAGGCAGAAAGAACACAAGGCAATCAAAGGTGATTTCCAAGTTACAAACCTTGAAAATCAGCCCTGTTGCAGAAGAGGCGAGAAGTCAAGGTACTCTGGGATTGGTGATTAGTCCTGCCCCAGATGTCTTCCAGGAAGCAACTGATGTTAAAGCAGTGTGGGTAGATCTGCCTTTGAAAGGCCCTGGGACCCAGGCAGTGTCACAGAGCAGGTCACACTGACAGAAGGGGACGAGTCAAAAAATGAAATAAACAAGGAAATTGAAAAAAAGAGAGGGGGAGGTGCAACTTTTCACTGAATCAGGTGTAATACTAGAACTTTCTCTGACAACGACTCTTTTTCTTACTAAAGTTTTAGGAACTTTGTAACCCTTGCAAACAATATGGCTTCCTAATGTGTATACTAATTTACAAATTTTTGTCACAAATACTTCTATGCTGTTCCACACTTTGATATAGGCTTAGTTAATAAGAAACATTGAAAACATTTATAACACCAAGGGTTTGAAGATACCTTAAGAAAGCAGGCATCATGATAAAATAATCTAAATATATGATCATACAGGGTATTTTGCTCACTTGTATCTTGTTCTATTCTAAAAAGAATTTCAATTTAGTTGGATTACTAAACAATCCATCAGTTCTAAACATGTGTAAGCATTTAACTCAATGCTAAGAAAATAATATATAAGGACTGTATTCTTACCAATTGTTATGAAGAGAACTTGCTCCCTGTGAAACATCCTATCCTGCAGGGGAGCTCTTTAAAACACAGGGTGTTCTAAAGGGAGCTAGAACATTCTTTTTTGGAGGCAAAATTTCAGGAAACAAACAACTCAAAAATTTCAGAAACAACAACTCACAAACTTTAGAAAGTCTCTGAAAATGACCAGATTCACTAGGACCTGCTTCCTAAAGCTTACATAAGCCCAAATAATAACTGAGAGCCACTATCAGACAGGCTGAGTAGTCTAGAAGTCTCCCAGAACAGCCAAGTCCCTACACTGTCTGGAAATGAGAAATGCGCAGGCTGCCTGTGGAGATAAACACTCACCTGCTGAGCTGCCTGCCAGTTGTGTGCAGTGGGCTCTCACTTCCCACTTTCAGGAGCCATTGGCCATGCTGGGGTAAGTTTGTACTGGTGCTGCTATCTCTGAGTCACGTCTTTCCTCAGAGTAAAAAGCAAAAAACTCACTAGTTTGGACTTTGTGGCTATCCTTACTTTAGCTTGATTGGTTCCCTACCTGGAACGAGTAGATCTTTGTGCAGGCCTCCCCAGGGATAGCACTGCAAAACACCAATTTACAGTCTAGTCGGGGAGCTAGAATATGTAAACCAGACATTATCCACTGCTGTGAGCAACTGGCAAATGAGTTGGTGGTATAATCGCTTTAAAACAAGTGTTATTTTCGTCAAGGTGGTAAAGTTTATTTTGTTGTTGTTTTCTCTCCTTTTTGTTTCTTTTTTGTTTTTCATTTTTAGAGACAGGGTTTATCTATGTATCTTTGGTTGTACTTCTCTAGACCAGACTGGCCTTGAACTCACAGAGATCCTCCTGCCTCTGCCTCACGAGTGCGGGAATTAAAGACTTGTGCCTTTATTTATTCAAGAAAATCTACATCTATTTACTCAGCCAATATTTATTGGACATTATCAATAACCAAGAGATATTTTGACACTGGAAACATTAGAATTAAATAACTAATTAGAGAGTGAAATGTCCTAAGGAAGTAAGTAATTATAAGTTGCCAAAGAAAGCTAATAAAAGTCTCAGGAATTTCAAGGATGGTTTTAATGCATAGTTGAGGAGTTTACAGACCATCAAAAGTAGCAAGCACAAAAGTTCATTTTAAGAAAAGGTACATCATCCTTGTCACAAGTCCTGGATGAGGGGTCAGACTTAGAGGGGGTAGGGACAAGGGACAAGTCGCGTAAAAGTGTAGCTCTTTATTATTACTCAGGGATAAGAAGATCAGTGCATCAGATGCCTGTGATGGACAAGATGGTCTGGTAGAGTTCCTGGGCAGATAGGGCGCATGGCCCCACACCATCATCCTGGCCAACATAAGACAGCCCCATGGCAGGATGAAGAGGAGTGAGGGAAGGCTGGTGTTCATTAAGCCAGCTTAGTGGCTCCAGGATTGTCTACTGAATATATGCCCTGGCAGCTCTAGAGAAGACCTACCTGTGTCCCAATAAGGACTGGGTCAGGCCTTCTAAGGACCTCCTTCAGCTCTGTACCTGACCATGCGGGTACTATTTCTATGAACTCTTCAGTCCGTGGGCTCTTCCCCATGGATGCAAATTCTATTACCAGAAGAGAGGTGGAAGAGGGAGGCTTTACCCATGTTTCACTCTGAGACAGCCTCTCCCTCCTCAACTTACTGCAGAGACAGTCATTTGCCAAAGAACAAAATACGGTTTAAATCATACACAGGGTGACAGCCTTATTTGCAAAATTTTTCTTCTTTATCCGATAAATACCACCCAGATAATTACTGAAATTCAGCTAGAGTCTTCAAAATCTGTTCATTCTGAAGCTAAGAGTGCAAAATCTCTTTAGGAATTTTTGCTTAGAGGCAAATTGACTTCAAGTTCCATGAAACATATTAAATTGGCATTAACAAAATGGATGAAATGTATGGTTTCCAGCACACAGTCCTTGTAAGATTCTCAGGTTTACACATGCTGTCCTTAGCGGCATCTTTCAACCCTGTGACATTAATCAACTCTGCAGTCATTGTCACCTGGCAGGTGTACTTGGTATCAATCTTTTCATCTGGAGGACTGGATACATGCAGCTTTTTTTTTTCCTGGAGCCTCACTAAATCTCCATCTGTAAAAACAGCTAGCTTGCATGGGCCACTCTATAGTGTGTGTGTGTGTGTGTGTGTGTGTGTGTGTGTGTGTCTGTCTAAAATAGCTAAGAATTATAACCTGTCTATCCCTTCTAAAACTCAAATTTTTTTACTTTTCTCTCATTTCCAAATATTGCAGCCTTTATGAAGTGACCCTTGAGTATCTTTAGGGAAAGGACATCTAAAACGTTCTCCGGTACATCTTTTGATGCAGCAATGCAGCGTCATCTTTAAATGCACTTTAAATACATCTTGTGTCCTAGAGAAATGCTTGGATTTTAAAAGAACGTGAATTCCAATACCAAGGAATTAATTATTACAGCAAGTCCGTCACGATTACTTAAACATTTCCATCTCTACTAAATTGAGAGCGTGCAGAAAATGATGTGGTGTTTTCTTGCGAATAATACACTGCCTCACTCTTCTAAGCTCCAGCAGAGCATCTGCAGCTGTCGAGAGAAAACGTTCAGGACAGACAGCAAGAATGGGGCATCCTAATGGAATTTAACAGCTGGCGAGCGGGCACATTTGTAAGGGATGATTTTCCCAGTGCACTCTGCCTCCTTGGCTTGCAGCTGCTCTGCTCAAACTGTAATTGGTGGATACAAAAGCAGACTCTCCTCCTCAAATCTCACTCCTCTCCCACAATCTCCTTTGCCTTTTTTCTCCAGTTCACGCAAGGGCTGTCATAGCCCCAACAACACCGCGGTGGTAATGACTCCCACCCAGGACTCCAAGTGTCCTTCCAAATACTTGGCTTCATTTTGGATTTCTTTTGTTTCTTTCCCTGTGGATTGTTGGTTGCCATACATCACAAATCATAGCTACTTCAAATCAAACCTAGTGAAGGGACACAAAATAAAACTGCCTCAAGGAGGAGTTGTTGTGTTTTCTAAAGAGGGTTTGAAGCGGTTTCCCTTATTTTAGAGCATTGTTGGAGTGGAGGGGAATTTCTGATGTTGTTTGTAAGAACTGCATGAAGGGTATTCCTCGCTTCTGCGTCTTCCTCTTTCTAATTCGAATGGACAGTGATGGATGTTAAATGACAGCTCAGCACTACTCTTCTGGCACGCATGCTTCCTCCATCAGTTCTGGGCTCCTCCTGGCTTAGACAACAAGGAGCATCACTTATGTGCACAACGGCACATGAGCATATGCACCAGGTTATCCTTAACACCCTACTTGGCCTTTGTCAGACCGTCTGAGTGTTTTATAAATAGTATATGTGTGTCCTCTGTTGGACTAAATAGTGAACTAAATAGTCAAATTCCCATATTAACGTGATGCTGCATATATTGAAAGTTAGCATCGCAACATTTATGTGTTTAATGAGTAGTTCAGCCGACGTCAGGTCTAGTGACCATTTAAAGCAAAGGAGGCATAAACACTTACCAAGGAGTCTGAAAGACCGCTCCATAAGTAAAAGCACTTGCCACCAAGCCTCATGATCTGAGTTCAATCCCAGGAGCCCTCGAAGTGGAAGGGGAGCACTAGGGCTTGTAGGTTGACCTGTGACAAACACACACGCAATGAATAAATGTTAATTTTTAAAAATATTTATTTATTATGTATACAATATTCTGTCTGTGTGTATGTCTGCCAGCCAGAAGAGGGCACCAGACCTCATTACAGATGGTTGTGAGCCACCATGTGGTTGCCAGGAATTGAACTCAGGACCTTTGGAAGAGCAGGCAATGCTCTTAACCACTGAGTCATCTCTCCAGCCCATAAATGTTAATTTTTAGAATATTCATCAGGGTGAAACCAGAGCATGATAGACTTAATGTAAGGTGCATACATATTTTTAATGGAGGGTTGGTATGTAGCTCAGTGTTACAGTGATTGCCTTGCATGTATGTATGCAGCTGTAGATTGGGTCTCTAGTGCTGTACGAGGAAACAAATACACAGATACAAACAAACTGAAATAGTTTCATAATTCTCTGATACCAGGGCTTCCCAACAGGTGCTGGATGGATTGGAAAAGTTGGGAGCATGGGGCAAGGTCAGAACAGAGGGGAGACCTGTGAACATGATTCTCATTTTCTTACTGTTGTTAGCTAGCCTCTTAGGAGAGAGCCAAACAAAGCATGTTTGCATCTAAACTGAATCTGACTCTAAGTGAAGTTACCACCTCTTATTCTTATAAAAATGTATTCTAATTGGATTACCAAAAGAGAGTTTGTAAAAATTACATTGCAATTCTATTTCACGAATGAGACGATATTAATAGACCCCAGTTACCATCACAAGAGCAAAGGATCTAAATCAAACTCCAGAAATATAGATGGAAGGCGTTGGACCGCCACATTTTCTAAGGATGCTGACTCACTCCTAAGGATGGCCACGATAAATATGTATGGCCAAACTCTATTTCTGGTCTCTCGTCAGCCTAAAAGCCTGCAAACAAGCTTGGTGATGCTGAAGATGTTGTGAGTTTCCTGGCAAAGAAAGACCCGCTGGCATGTGCTGAGAACCAAACCCCACAGGGATCTGATGGGTGTTATTTTGAAAGCTAGGACTTGGTTGTCTGGAGGACAGAAAGGCTGATCTCCCGCATCCTCACACAGCTGAGAGACCTCTGTCATTCTGAATGCAATTATCCTCAAAGGGCAACTTCCTGTTCTTTGCTAGTCCATCACACTGTGGATGTTAGCACTTTCTTGAATAACTGCAGGGTTTCTCTGCTTTTTTGTTTCTCTCAGAATGAAACTCCTGTCTTCACCACACGCTGACCACTTAAATGTAGCCAGAAAGTAGGGAGAAAGTTCTTTCAATTGCATTAGATTCTGATTTTAAACTTTTACTGAGATTTACTTTTGCACATGTGACTGGCTTCTGTCATTTAGACCACAACACATCAGAGGGCCCATCTTGCTCTCTGTATTTCCCCCTCCAAGGCACCAAGTTTTAGGGATGTCTCTTTGGTGAGACAATCTGCATTATATGCTACTTTTTACAACAAATTCAACATCTTCAGGACTATTATCAACACTACTTGAGTATGTGGTATATCTGAAAGTGGCAGATCAGAGAAAAGGTTGTTAACATGCTTTGTCCCTCTCTGTGGCAAAGGCTTTCCTTATGCCATTTAAAAAATGTAATTTATCTAAGGGGAAATGGATGCTACTTTTTTTTAATCCCCTCCCCATGGAAAGACACACCTAAATTCCAGGTCAATGGGCTTGTATTTACATGGCTTCTTATTGTGTTACTTGTGTTTTTAAAAATTGATTAAAACTTAATGAAAGAAAATGCTGCCTACTCTATATGTTTATAATGGTGATAAGGTGGCTTCTGGACACCTAGCGTAGACTACAGCATGTATCACGACATACCTCCCCAAGTAGTTTAATCTGAACTCATTGTCAGCGAAGTGGTACCTCGGGAGGTTTGACAGCATCATTTCACAGAAGTAGAAATGGCAAGTCAGAGAGGAGAAACTGCAGATCCCTGTGGCACACAGCCATCCAGCGACAGCTGCTGGAGTCATGCTCAGACAACTGTCCCGAGTTCAGTGCCTGTGCAACTGGCACCCTTTTAAGGCAAGATTTTAAAAGAAAACTTTATAAATAACATTGCATGCTGCAATCATGATTCGGATCTGCTCTTCCCTTTTGTGCCTTTAAAAATTACATATAAATGGATACACGTAATTATATAAATAATTATTTATACATTGGTATACTGACTTGATATATGCATATGTATATGTTGTTATGGTTTGAATATAAAATGTTTCCCACATGCTTCTTTATTAGGGCTTGGTCTCTAGCTCATAACATCATTTTGGAAAGTTCTAGATATTTTAGAGGTGCATGAATTTGAATTGTAGTACATATCTTTATGTTAATATGTAAAATCACAGTAGATTGCTATGGACACATACATAGAGATTGTTTCTTGTTTTGAATCTCTCTCCCTCTCCTGTATCCAGTCCTCTCTCCCCTCCAATCTTCTCCTTCTTGATGACCACAAGGTGTGCCCCTCCAACTCCATGCCTCTACAGCAGAATGTTCTGCCTCACAAAGGTCCACACAATGTGTGTTGAAGCAAAAACAGGATGAACCAGTGAACCCAAGTGAGTTATTTCAGGTCCACCTATAGAAAAACTAAAGTTCTGGGGTCATCAAGCACAAGATAAATTAACACAGCCATCACTTCCCAAAAGTTCCGTCTCTTTTGAGTTGCGTCTGTTTTGAGAATTCCTAGACTGGACTCTCTTAGAAAATCTCCAGTGAAGGACATGGCATTCTTGCCCCTCGCCACTGCACACTGTATCTCCCAACCACAGTACTGACACTTTTCTTTCCTTTCTTGAGTGATCTCAAAACTGTGTTGAGGGGCTTGAGTGATGATTCAGTGGTAAAGTGCTTGGTGCTCTTCTGGAGGATCCAAAAACAGTCTTATCTTTACAGGTGACTCACAGCTATCATTAACAGAAGTTGTCTCTCTCTCTCTTTCTCTCTCTCTCTCTCTCTCACACACACACACACACACACACACACGCAGTAAATAAATAAATAAATAATAAGCTTTTTTAAAAAAAAAATCTGACATCCAACAGACCAAAGTTTGAGTAGTTCTAAAGAATATGTTGATCAAAGGACAAATCTGAAGACAAATTTAAAAATATTTTGTAATACAAAAATTACAGAACTTATAAATAGATGCTTGTAGCATGATTCATGCTTTGGGGAAACTTATGGCATTAAATATACATTTTAAACTGTTATTAAATCAAGCACTAATCTTTCTTTATTAACTATGAAAAAAGGACAAAACTATAAAAAAAAACAGAAGAAAATGATAGAAATTAGACACCCGAAAAATTGAAAACTAACCCATTCTTTGGAAAGATAAATAAAAGGCCAATAAATCTCTTGGAATGCACAAGAATTAAAGGAGATAATGCAAATTCTCAATGTAAGAAAGAAAACAAGGACATCGCTTAAGTGCCTAATGAAAACAAAAAATAATATAACATAGGGATGTTCTGAACAATGATGTGCCCACAGTCTGATATTTTTGGATGCAATGTGCCAATCTAGGGGGAAGTAAACAGCTAGGGCACTGGGAAAGGAGGCCATGAGAAACCACACCATGTGGTTCATGGGCTATAGAGACTGGTTTGTGGGAGGCTTGAGCTGTTGACGAAATAAACCCTAGTACTATGGTTCTCAAACTGTGGGCCGTGACCTGGAAGTCAAACAACCCTTTCACAGGGGTTTCCTAAGAACACAGATATTTAAATTACAATTCATAACAGTGGCAAAATTACAGTTTTGAAGTAGCAGCCAAAATAATTTTATGGTTGGGGCTCACGACAGTATTAAAGGGTCGCAGCATTAGGAAGGTTGAGGACCACTGCCTCAGATGTGAAGCTGAGCAGAAGGTTTGGAATGCTATTAGAAAGTTAACAGTAAAATAAGGGCCGTGACCAGATGTCATATTGGCTGGCACATGTCTAAACTTGTGTCCTTATGAGTCCAGTACCGAGCAGTCTCAGTTAAAGACCGTAATTCAAGAGGGAAGGATAGCAGACACATTTGGGAACACAATAGCTGAAGTTCGGGGAACACTTTTAAGAAGTTAATTGGAGTGACAAATTGCCTCTGGGCATGCCCAGGCTACACCAGGAAGTTCTACCTAAAAAGAAAGGACTCTTAGGAATTCGCCTTTGCTGCCCCCTCTGATCAGTGGCAAGCAGACTGACAGGAACTTCCATTTTCTTAGAAGTTCCATGAAAAATAATAAATTTTCATCAAGAAGATCATCTTAGAAAGCATGCTCCGATAGGAATGGACGTCTGCTACCCTGTATCGGGTGGGTAGGGAGCATAGTGTTTAAGGTTTTATACACCCTGTGCCCCACACAGACACACCACGCATGCTTTTGGCCACAGTGTTTTTCCACACCGGTGCTGAGGCAAAGATTCAAAGCAGCTGAGAGCCTAGATGCTTTAGTTTTGTGCTTGGGGAATGGAATTCGGCTCACTACAGTGTGTCCTGCCTGGCTCAGAACCTTCACATACTAGGTGGCAGGTCCTCATTCTCTGAGAATCTTCAGCTGACATGTAGCCTCATTTTAGCTTTTAGAGTCTCCAATTTACAGGGCTGATGACGTTTCTTCCTTGCTTTTTCCTCTTTTTTTTTTTTTAAAAAAAACTTTTTGAGATCACCAGACCTACAGAGAAGGAAAACGAAGCTAATATCCCCCCATCCCGAGTTTTTATGTGTTTCCATGCCGAGGACAGCATGGCAGAAACTATTTGGAGATATATGGTTTAAAATAACAAGAACAGCAACAGCAGCATTTGGATGAGCTGAGTACAGTTCAAAGAAGGAATACGGAACTCCCCATCTGTCCCCCAACCTCTGGTCCTCGCTGGCTGCGTTTCTTTGGATCCCAGACTGGTGTCCTCCATTTCAGAACACATACAACACAGCCACCCTTTGCTGGACCCCAGCTGTTTAGTGATGGTTTTCATGCAGGTCTCACAGCGAAGAAAGTAATTCCTCCCATGAGTGGCCTTCTGTACCAGGGTAGAATGAAACAATTAATTATGGGGCCTAAATAGTCACAGTTGCAGCGGGGATGTGTGAGACCAGTGTTAAATCAGGCACACACACACACACACACACACACACACACACACACACGCACTCGTAAAAATTAAAAATGATTAAAGAGTGTATTTCACTCATATTCTGAAAATACTTCGGCTAAAACATCAATAATGAGGGCTAAAATTTGTGTTTATTGAAGACACACCACAGAGGCAGCAGCTGAAGAATTGTGCATATCTGTTATAAATGAAGAATGTGCACAGCCTTACAACTTGTCTTAATTTTCAGTTTAAAATTACCCGCATAAAATTTTTATAACTTTAAAAACAGGTCAAAGACACAAACTACATTCTGCAAACACAGCAACATTTTCTTTGGTCACTCTCATGTCAATTTTGACCAAGGTCTACCGGCTTCTACCATTGCTTAGAATAGGTCAAATCCGGACATTCCATTTTACCTATAACTTATAAAGAGATGCTTATAAATTTTCTTCGGATATGGAAGCTCTCAGAAGTGAAATTTAGGATGCTAGAGTTTCCATGGTGATTGACTGGGCATAGTTCTCCAGCAAAGGAAGAAAAGGGTTTATAATAAGAAAAAAAATTGATGGTAGTAGTTCCTCAAGGTGGTTGCAGGACAAGGTTGCCAGGATACATACTGTCAAGTGCAGTTCAAATGCTACAATGATGACTTTCGTACAAGTAAAGGAAGAAAACCTGTCAAGACATTTTACTTAACTTGTGGACAAGTCAGGGAATAAGAGAGTAAAACTGGCTTAAAAATCATTTTGATAAAAAATAAATGTGAGAATATATTTAGATGATAGATTTTTTAAAATGTGCAAAATACTTTATAATAATACAATAGTCTTAAAATATGTTAAAATAATGTATAATACTATGCAAGGAGCCCAGCAACAGTGATGGATATTTTGTCTCCAATGGACAGAGATACACCAGTTAACCATAAGTTTCATCTTGTCTAGTCTCTAGTCTAAAATAGAAAGGAATGACAGGTCACAGACAATGCACACTAGGACCTCCTTCAGTGTGTTTTTATTCCCCAGTGGTCTCTATGAGATGAGCACATTTCATATTCTGTTTACATGTTTGGATATTCTCTCAATAGTTGCTCTATATCAATACGAATAATTCACAAAATATTTCTTGATTATCTTAAAGAGATTGCCTGTGCTCTGATTTGCTTAATGTTTTACTTATACATAGGAGAAATTAAGATTTAACTCTGTGAGTACTGAGCAAACACTGGAGCTAGAAAATCCACATCTGTGAGGAAATTCACTGTGCAAATTAAGATAAGTGTTTCAAAGACCCCCTGCTGTTTGCTTTCCCCTCCCCAGTTGAAAGAGTCAAGTTAAAATACATTCTTTCCAACTTTTCACATGGCAATCTGCTTCATTTTGATAAATTTATTTTTCCTTTTCTTGAAGATACCCCATCCGCATGATCCCTGGATTCTAGTGTTTCTGGAGACAGAACGTAACAAGTACAAGAACGATTTTCCTGGGTGAGGATTTTGCACACTGGTTGTGTATGTACCGTCCTTGTTCTTTAATGATGGGATGAGGTTTTCATGGCTGATAATCAGCTACGCTATGAGAAACTGATTATCTGAAGTTCTGCGTAAAATAATTCACAAAGTGTAAAGAAAGACCTTCCAAGTTATTTGCTGAGTTCTGCAAGGACAACAGAGAAACCTCAGTAATACTCCATCGAGTAAGCCAAAGGACTGCTCCCAGTCACTCTGCTCAGTTCCGTGCTCCTGTCACGCTTTGCTGGACCTTGAGCTGACACTCTGGTTTCTAGAAGTTTTCTGTTTAGGAACAGAAACAATTCCTTTCGTGCTGCTACCAAGCATAGTTGCTGCTATTCTAGTCTTTAACTTAATGAGGTAGGGGTGTAGCTCAGTGGTAAAATGTGTTCTTAGTACAGGCAAAACTCTGTTAGACTCCCAAGATTAACCTACCTCACCATTCTTCCAGAAAAACCTAACAACACAAAACAAACAAACAAACAAAAACAAACAAAGCAGCCCTTAAACAATAGCCTGTAGTTGTTTCCATAGCAACCACAAAAGGGAGCTATATCTAATCTTGGTCTAAAGTAACTCATTTTAAGCATAATGTACACAGTGTAAGTCAGGCTGCTTGCTGGATCTAGCTTTCACTAGAGAGTTTATAACTTTTATATTTTTATTGCCTACTGAGACCAAAGAAGATGAATTTTTTAGGTTTGACTAAAAATGGAATATATTTTTCTATTAGCCAAAAATAAATATTTCTTACCATGCTCTGTCTGTGAACTCTTTCCACCTCATATAATCAAAAAATTATTTCTGCGTCCAAACCACAGTTTTGTAGGAGTTATGCATGCTCTATATAGGTAGACTTAATATGTTCATACCTTCATGCCACTGTTTGAGATTATATTAATGGGTAATTAATATTAATTAATTACATTATGGGTGTGAGAACACAACTTCATTAAAACAATTAAAAATATTTTTGTAAAAGAGTTTTTGCTATTCACAACATGATCAGAAAGGTTTCCTGGTGATTTACAAGTTCATGAAACTCTAGGGAATCCTTCAGTGGGAGACCCAGATTCTATCTTGTCTTTGCTCTGAAGCAGCTTCATTATCTAGGGGCCCATTATGTAAGCTCCCAAGGGTTGTTTTCATATTCGAGTTATCTAGAAAGTGTGGTAATAATACCTAATTCTTAGATTCCGAGGAGCACAAAATATTCCATGTCTGTAATTGTCAGGTCAATCTGGCTCTCTGTAAGAGCCATTATAAGTCACATCACTTGTTAAGAATAAAAGAAAATTCAAGCGTCCATTAGCAATCTTAGGACTTTACAGCAAGTAACTAATAGCTTATCAAACTCAAATCCTCCAGTAAATAGAATCCAATTAACTAAGTATGCAGATGTATTTCAAACAAAATTGCATCTAGATTAGTGGTTCCAAATATTTCTTCCCCACTTAGCGACCTTAGAATCCCCTGTGACTCTCCAGATTCCAACCCTTCCTGAGTGAGCCCTAGGGAAGTCCCCAGCAGTTTTCTTGACGATTCTTACACATCCTAAATTTTAAACTCTCCATTCAGATCAGTCCCAGGGATAGTGACACACATCTCTTCCCTGAGTTTATCTAGTCCTGGAGGAACTAGTCTGTCCACAAGCACACAGCTAAGCTCTGCCTGATGGGTGTCATTGAGCTAGTGAGAATCGTTTCATGGCAACGTTCAAGCATACTGAATGCTTCTCCAAAGTAGCTGATATTTTCTCCATGATGAATTCCAGTAATGATTGGTCTGTGAGAGAGGAAAATTGTAAACTGCTAGAAGGCTTCAAACAGCTGTGCCCAGAGTTAATCCTGAAGGGCTTCTGAGTACTGCTGCCTCATAGCAAGCTCTGAGTGCAGAGCATCATTGCCTTGTCGGACTTCAAGGGTTTCTGCCGCTACAGAATATTATTCTCTTTGGTAACTTTCCTGATCTTACGGCCGAGGTCATGGCTAGGAGAATAAAAAGAAAAAAGAAAGCAGATATGTGTTTTCTAAAACGGAAATCTTATTTCTTTGACCTAAAATGAATTAATGAATTCTGGTTACCAAAATATGTCTTTTATTGAGTTTCAGGTTGAACAGGATGATTGGGCTTATAAATCATAGATTCTCTGTGTACCACTCCTAGGCTCTGTGCTTAGTATCATGGTGATAACCATCAACCTATCAGAGCTGTTGTGACAAACTATCCTTGGTCAGATGGTCTCTAAGTAACAGATATTTGTTTCTTAAAAACAATGTAAGGATCACTGGTTCTGGTTAAGTAGCCAGCGGTGGGCTCATTCCTTGTGTAGCAGCACAGACTGAGGGCCTGGTGTTCACGAGGTAGCTGGTATTTGCTTCTCAAAGAGATCTTTCTTTTGCTGTAAGGTGCGAAAGCTTTGGGGCTCCAGACTCAGATGCCTCCCCTACCTTCTACTCTCGCACTGCTCATTTTGTTGATTTTACAAACAGATTGAGCACACCCTTCAGTCCCTTAGACTGGATTGCTGTTTTCCCATCAGTTCATGACGGATATTTTGGTATCATTCAGATTAGTGCTCACATGATCTCATCAACACAATGCTCTGTAGCGGCGTAAACGAATGCAGACAGAGTGTAAATATATATATATAGCTTTAATGTAGAAATAGACTTACAGAACCACCGTTCCCGCGGAGACCAGGAAAGCAGAAGCAAGAGCTAGGAGCTTGCTCGCCAAATTTATAGGCAGACATTAGCCCGAGGCGAACACGCCCCTTAAGGGGCGGGACTTATCCCTACATCTCCCCTTTTTGTCTAAATAAGACAGAACTAAACCAAATACAACTACATACAATAACAACAAATAATAAATACAACAAACAATATTGAGAACAAAAGCTTTGCTAAACATTCTATCTCAAGAAGTCCAAATAATGTAAAGAGTAACTACAATTATATAATCTTCAACTCAGTCAAAGATCTGAGAAGGGAATAAACACTACTCAACAAACGAGATATATCCAAAATGTGCAACAATTGACAGAGACAACTGACTACCTGGGCAATCACCCAAAGTCTCGTTTGCAACGTTGAGTCAACCAATTTTGGCTAAGGCCTAACATAACTGACATACCATTATTAAAGGCAAGGAACTTTTCAAAACTATCTTACCCTGTCTTGGCAGGATATGACAGTCCTGTTTTATCCATTGATGCACGCTCTGTATCTGTGTCAGTGGTTGAGGTATGGGCATTTCTTTGCCCAAAGGCCAGTTCTGCCAAATAGAAAGGCTCCAGGTGGAGTGTTTTTGGTGCTCAACATTCTCTTGGGAATAGAGCGGTGT
Organism: Microtus oregoni; assembly: GCF_018167655.1. Classification (NCBI taxonomy): domain Eukaryota; kingdom Metazoa; phylum Chordata; class Mammalia; order Rodentia; family Cricetidae; genus Microtus; species Microtus oregoni. Next base: position 4,318,592 of record NW_024543069.1, read on the forward strand.
TGCCAGGAGCAATTGTGTCTCACTATCACGAAACTCTGAGTTAGATTAAAGGCCATTTTCTACAGCTCTTTGAAGAGGTTGAAGATTATCTATCTATACTGAGTATAATCTCTATATATCTAAAGAACCTGATTAGTCTAATTATAAATGACAAACTTAGATGACAATTAGTCTATATAATTCTCAATATCTATCTAACTTAAAGACTAAGACAATAAATGACTGTGAAACAAATGAGGACAATGACCTCCAAATATAAACAATGTACAAATATACATTGCAGTAGGTAAATATATATCAATACACAAATATTATATAAGTATCTTAATCAGAGGTAGAAATGTACACTGCAATATGGTAAATATATACAATATATATATCAATACAATATATGTCAATACATAAAATTGTTTTAAACAGAGGTAGAAACATGCATGCGTACAATAGTCAATATAATTTAACTTTGTATCAATATACAAGAATCTATACCAATATATTTGTCTATTATCCCATCATCTTTTTTTTTTTCAAAATGATCCCTGAGCTTATAAAATTCCTCCCCCAACCCTCAATCATATACTAATTATAATCAACCCCTAAATGATGTCCCTAAACCCAAGGGCAAACTTTACTGGGAGAGGGGACGTCGTTCTCTAGAATTACTTCCAGCTGTCATAGGGGCGACGTTCTTTCTGGGGGATCCTGTGAAAGTAAAATGATGATTAAATTTCAAGATAATGTCTTTTAAAATTGCAAATAGTCTCTGAGTATTTTCGTGCACGTCTGGCCAAAATGTTGTATAAGATGTGCACCATTTCAGCTAACCAAGTTGGAACTGTCTTGTGCAGCTGGTACCCAAAGCAGGTCTTGTAGTAGCGCTATCAGTATCATGACATCATATCAACCAGGTGGAGTTGTTGTTATGGGGCCCCATCTTCTTCCTGGAAACTTCAAATATCACTTCAGGAAAAACTCATTGTTCATTATGAAAAACTTAAACATTAATCATATAGACATATATAGACATATATATATATATATTCAATGAAAGACATGATAGATATATTCAATGAAAAGTATGATAGATATGAAGAAAAGCAAAGATGTTTTCTAAACTCATATTTCTTTCTGTCCCATATCATGGCTCTTGACATGAGACAGAAACTCCAGAAACTCTGGGTTTTTCTCTTACTAATAGGCTTGGAATTGGAGAGGGACTGAGCCAGAGTCCAACTTCAAAACCAGCTTTATAAATTTAGAAATATGGTTTAATATTACTTACACAACCCATTCAGTTGTCTTGATATTTCCTATTGGGCAGGTATTTTTCCATCTGTCAGTATCCAAACATCCAGGGTCCCTTGAATTTCTCAAAGATGAGTGTTTTCCTGTGGAGATAAGAACAGAACCCTGCCCCCATTCTATATGTTTTTCTTACCACCTGTATGAATATCATCGTTGTGGATGAGTTGTCATTTCTCCTTTCCAAGAGGTTTCTCCTCTTCAAATCGAAACTTTATTAATTTTGATGGTATCCACAATTTTTCTTCTCCTGTGGAAACAAGAGCAAAACCCCTTCCCCAACGTAGCACATCTCCTGGCTTCCACTGAGAGGTCAGCACATCTTTGAAATAAATCGGTTGATTTAGTTCAGCAGACTTTTCCATTATCCAATGTCGTTCTGCTGCTGTTGTTCCTTTCTCATTAGCGTTAAGAAAATTCAAGGTTAATAAAGCATTATGTAATCTATTTCTGGGGGTATTTTCGGTCCCTTTCTGTTTGTTCAGCATATTCTTTATAGAACAATTTGATCTTTCTATAACTGCCTGACCTGTAGGATTATTTGGTATACCTGTAATGTGTTTTATATTATAATAATCAAAAAAGCATTTCATTTTCTTAGATACATATGCTGGACCATTATCTGTCTTTATTTGTGCAGGTATAGCCATGATGGCCATAACTTCCAATAAATGTGTGATTACTGAATCAGCCTTTTCTGAGCTCAGGGCAGTAGCCCATTGAAAACTTGAATATGTGTCTATGGTGTGGTGTACATATTTTAATTTGCCAAATTCTGCAAAGTGGAACACATCCATCTGCCAGATTTCATTCCTTTGGGTGCCCTTTGGATTAGCCCCTGCAGGCAGTGGCGTTTGGTTATAGAAAGAGCAAGTAGGGCATTTCTTTACAATCTCCTTATCTTGTTGCCATGTAATTGAAAACTCTTTCTTCAAACCTTTGCTATTAACATGATGTTTTTTATGAAATTCAGAGGCTTGTAGCACACTACCAATCAATAATTGATCAATTTCTGCATTACCTTGTGCTAGAGGACCTGGCAGACCCGTATGGGATCGGATGTGTGTTTTGTACATAGGGCAAAGCCTGTTCCTGATCAAATCTTGAACCTGGAGGAACAATGAGGTTAGTTCAGTATCATCAGGTATAAATTCAGCAGTTTCAATATGTAAAATAACTCTTTCTGCGTATTGTGAATCTGTAACTATATTAATAGGTTCTTTAAAATTCCTTAGCACCATAAGAATGGCATATAATTCCGCCTTCTGGACAGAATTATACGGACTTTGTTCCACCTTATCCAAGTCTTCTGATTTGTAACCTGCCTTCCCTGATTTATTGGCATCAGTATAGAATGTACGGGCTCCAGTTATTGGAGCATCACGGACGATTCGAGGAAGAATCCAAGAGGTTCTCTTTATGAAGTTAAGCCTCTTGCTGTTTGGATAGTTGTTATTAATATCTCCCAAAAAATTAGCACAAGCTCTTTGCCATGGTTCATTATCTTCCCATAATTTCTTTAGTTCATCAGCAGTGAAAGGCACTATAATTTCTGCTGGGTCTATGCCTGCTAGTTGACGAAGTCTCAGCTTGCCTTTTATAATTAACTCAGAGACTTTTTCCACATAAGTTTTCAGTTTCTTACTTGGTTTATGTGGTAAAAAGATCCATTCCAAAATAATATCATCTCTCTGCATTAAAATTCCTGTAGGAGAAATTTTTGATGGTAGTATGACGAGAATACAATCGAGCTCTGGATTCACCCTGTCCACATGTGCCTGTTGTAATTTTTCCTCAATCATTGTCAGTTCCTTTTCTGCTTCAGCTGTTAATTCTCTGGGACTGTTTAAATCTTTATCACCATCCAAGGTTTTGTTCAAATGAATTATTAAATCAGGTGTTATTCCAATAGCTGGTCGTAGACTGGAAATGTCTCCTAACAGTCTTTGAAAGTCATTAAGAGTCCGTAGGTGATCTCTCCTAATTTGTGCTTTTTGTGTCTTAATTTTTTGCAAACCTATTTTATAACCTAAATAATTAACAGAATCTCCCTTCTGAATCTTTTCAGGAGCTAATTGCAATCCCCATTTAGGAAAAGTATCTTTATTTCTTCAAACAGTCTGTTCAAGGTATCCATGTTTGAATCGGATAACAAGATGTCGTCCATGTAATGGTATACTATAGATTTGGGAAATTTCTTGCGTATTATTTGCAATGGTTGGTTCACAAAATATTGGCACAGGGAGGGGCTATTTAACATACCCTGGGGGAGAACGGTCCAGTGGAACCTCCTCGAAGGTTGAGCATTGTTATAAGTAGGCACTGTGAAGGCAAATTTTTCTCTATCTTCTTTTTGCAAAGGTATAGTGAAAAAACAATCCTTTAAATCAATAACTATGAGAGGCCATCCTTTTGGTAATAAAGAGGGCAAAGGAATTCCAGATTGCAGAGGGCCCATAGGTTGAATAACCTTGTTGATGGCCCTGAGATCTGTCACCATTCTCCATTTACCTGATTTTTTTCTTAACCACAAATACAGGAGAATACCAAGGGCTTGTAGATTCTTCTATATGTCCAGCATCTAATTGTTCTTGTACCAGCTGTTCTAAAGCCTGTAACTTTTCCTCAGCTAAAGGCCATTGCTTTGTCCATATTGGTTTCTCAGTCAACCATTTTAGAGGCAAGGCTGTTGGTATCTCTGAAGGGACATCAATTGCTTGTTCTTGTACAGCCCGAATGGCCGGTTTTCTCCGTTTGTAATATCTTTTAATATTATTCTCAGAAATATAGGCTCTAGATTTAGCAGGAATGTTAATTTCGGTATTCCATTGTTGTAATAGGTCACGACCCCATAAATTCATTGCGATATTGGCTACATATGGCTTTAATTTTCCTATTTGTCCCTCTGGCCCTATACATTCAACCCATCTCGTGCTCTGCCTTACTCGAGATAGGGTTCCAATTCCCAGGAGCTGAACATTTACATTCTGAAGAGGCCAATACGGATGCCAAGATTCTGGGGTAATGATACTTACATCAGCACCTGTGTCCAGCAGGCCAGTAATAAAAATGCCATTTACACACACTCTCAGTTTAGGTCTTTGATCATTTATAGAAGTTTGCCAAAACACACGTAACTTATCTTTCTGATCATTATTGCTTGTAACAGTAGGCATGGGGCTTCCTAATTGTCCTGATGAGGCACGTTCTCTGCAGAAACTGGATATGACTGAACCATGTTTGCCATGGGGGCCTGTGAGGCCCCCCCCTCTCACGTTTCCCGGCTGTATCAGGTTGCCTTGTCTATCTCTTGTAGACCTGCATTCATTCGTCCAATGTCTGCCCTTTCCACATCTTCTACATAAACCTGAAGGCTGAGTCCTCCTATTTCTGTTATTTCTAGAAGATGCATTATTATTATTATTTCTGAAAGATGCATTATTATTATTATTATTATTATTTCTGAAAATCCGTTGTTTACAATTCCTTTTAATATGACCCATTTTTCCACAATTAAAACATTTGGTATTCTGGTGTCTCCTTTTACCATTGGAAATTGCTTCTTCTACCCATATCAACATTGAGTGTATGCAAGACCCATTCTTCCAACGGCGCTGATCTGAGCTTTAAAGGACCCAAAATCCTTTTGCATTCCACATTTGCATTTTCATAAGCCAAAGACTCAATCATTATACGTCTTGCTTCTGGGTCAGATATTCCTATTTGTACAGCCTTAGTTAATCTTTGTAAAAAGTCACTAAAGGGTTCTCTCTGACCCTGTTTAACTCTGACAAATGATTCCATTCTCTGTCCTGGGTCTTGTACCCTGTCCCAAGCCCTTAAGGCTGCTGTAGTACACATGGAGAGTGTGTTTTCATCCAAATTAGCTTGTTCCTGAGGATCAGAAAAGAGCCCTTCACCTAGAATTTGATCTAGGGAAATGTCAATTCCCTTCGCTTTTTCCTGCTGTTCTAAGAGTCTAGCCTCTTGCCTGAATAAGCATTTCCATTTCAATTGCGGTCCACTCTCGAGTACCGCAGAGCTCAGCTGGAGCCAGTCTGAGGGGGTTGCTCTGCTTGTCGTGGCCCAAGATCTTAGCATCTCTTTAACAAAAGAGGCTTGCATCCCAAAAGTCATGACAGCCTGTTTTATTTCCTTGAGATCATTCATACGCACAGGCTCCCATGTATCCTCCTTGATGACCCTAGGGTTTTTAGAACCAGTCAACTTCTCTGTTGTTATTACTGGAAAGGCAGGTAGAGCTGTAGGTAGAGCTTTGTGGAAATTGTCCGGGAGAGACTTACCCACAGATGTAGTTAAAATTTGCCTTTCTACCCTTTGCTCTTCCTCATCAGAATTTAGAAATTCCTCAATCTTTTCAATTCTATTCACCATTGCCTTCTGCAATGTCTGAATCTCCTGTCCAGAATTATGTTCCAAAGCCTTCATTGAGGATTCTAAAGTATGAAGTTTGTCCGTTAGAGATAACATCTCATCTTTGGACATAATTTTTATGGCATAAACCGTGCCTTCTTGTATTGACAATCTTTCCGTCAATCTGTCATAAGCTTTAGACAAAATCCGATTGTCACATTCAGCAGTTTTGATTCTCTCAGTTAATGTTTCATTTCCTACAGAAAGGGACTGAATCTTATGGCCCAGATCAGCTGTTCCCTCTTCCATAGTAATGAATTTCTCCTTAACATCAGCCTGAAGAACTTCAACCTGATTCTTGAGAAGATTGTTATCAGTCTGGAGAACTTCAAACTGATTCTCGAAAAGATTGTTATCAGTCTGGAGAACTTCAACCTGATTCTTGAGAAGATTGTTATCAGCCTGGAGAACTTCAAACTGATTCTTGAGAAGATTGTTGTCATTCTCCATTGTTTTTAAGCGTTCAATCTCTACCTTAAGAATCCTGGATTCGTCTCGTAAAGACTTTATCATATTTCTATTATCAAACCATTTGGTGCCAATGAAAACTACGAATCCCAGAAGGATCCATATATGTGGGGTGATAGACACCTCTTGTAAAATCTCCCACATGGTACAATTAAAAAAATCATTAAATTCTTGAACAGTAATGTGTTCAGACATTTTATTTATAAAAGAAAATTTTTTTACCTGCAATGATCGGTTCCTGCCAGTGGTGGTCTCTGTGTTTTTGGAGCCTGTTCTAGAACTAGCTCTTGTAGACCAGGCTGGCCTTGAACTCACAGAGATCCGCCTGTCTCTGCCTCCCAAGTGCTGGGATTGAAGGCGTGCAGTACCAAGGCCTGGCAGGCCTCAAACTCACAGAGATCTGCCTGCCTCTGCTTCCCAAGTGCTGGGATTAAAGGCGTCCTCTACCACTGCCTGGCCGGCCTCAATCTTGTGATCCTCCTGCCTCTGCCTCCTTCAGCAAATCCTACCGGCGTGGGCCACCACAACTGGCCAAGTCACTTTGTAACAGACCAAATCTGACGCTGTGGCAGCTTTTGTTGCAAAACCGCAAGTACTTGAGCTTCTGCTAATTCAGGCAGTGGGGTTCCGCTGCAAAACTTAGCCAAGGCAGGCAGAATGGGCCTGTGTCCCCGAGTGGGTCTCGGACTTGGCACTGGGGCCGGAGTCACGAACTGAAAAACAGCACCCGGGAGGGTGCTGTGTTAGCTAGCGGGCTACCCGCTTGAGTCGGGGGCAAAATAGCCCGACGTTGGACGCCAAAATGTAGCGGCGTAAACGAATGCAGACAGAGGGTAAAAATATATATATATATAGCTTTAATGTAGAAATAGACTTACAGAACCACCGTTCCCGCGGAGACCAGGAAAGCAGAAGCGAGAGCTAGGAGCTTGCTCGCCAAATTTATAGGCAGACATTAGCCCGAGGCGAACACGCCCCTTAAGGGGCGGGACTTATCTCTACAATGCTCCATTGCTCCTTCATCCTACTCAATAGCATCCTGGTGCTTCCATTTTTTCTTTCTTATTTATTTCCATGTCATGTGTTCTGAAACACATTCTATTTTTATATCCCTTTCCCTCTAAAATGAAAGTTCTTGAGAGGGCTAGAAACCTTTTTTCTTTTCTTTATAGATATAACATCAAGATTTCAAGCATAGTCTGATGCCGAGGATACAGATGAAAAATTTATTGCATGAATGAGTGAAAAAAAGAATTACTTAGGATTTGTGTAGTTCTGCTTATGGGAAAGCCTTATAAAATACCTTGGCAGACCACCAAATTTCATCCTCAAAAGGCCTCGTCCAAATGTTCTTCAAAAAAATCGAGCAAAAAAAAACTGTCGATAACTTTTTCTGTTTAGTCCATTTCATAAAAATAGTCTTGTACATTAATTTTCTTATACTATGTCCTGAACTCTGTGAAAATTGTGTTATTATTCCATTTAATCATTAAACCCTAGGAATGCAAGTCTTCATTGTCCTTAACAAGAAGAGCTTAGTGAAACTCATCCATGCACAGAATTTTAAAAATAGCTATTTTTCTCATATTATAGCTCTTTTAAATGTGAAAATACCCTTTTAAAAACAAAATCCTGGGTCTTTTCAAATGCCTTTTATTTTCAATTAAATTTCAGATGTATTTCCCTAGAGCTCCTAGTAAACAAACTCTTTATAGTAACGAATTTCAAGATGGATTCTAATGCTCTAGCTATAGTGGAACACATCATGGAGACCAGATAAGATAGACTGGGACTAGGAGCCGTTGACGAGCTCTCCTACTACGGTAAATTCCCATTCAGTTTTAAGCACATGCCATCATCAACAAATTTATTCTTGACAAACCAACTTCACCATAGCCGGGCATGAGTGCTTCCATGTAAATAATTCTTTATTTTCTTTCTATTAAATTTCAATTCATCACAACAGGCTTTAGCTGTGAGTTGAGGTATGATTTGAATATCGCTACTGGCAATTCTACCTCTTAATTCAATGTCATCCTAATGTGTTTAACTGTGGCAGGCCTGAAGTATGGTAATTAAACAACCAAATACCCCGCCCTTTCTTTGCATAGTCGAATCCCGTTACTTCTCCTTTTGGACGGCCATATACTTAAGCATGAGTTTAAGTCATAATTGCATAATCAATCCCCCTTCTTGCATGTGTTCTAGGATGAGGCAATATGACTCTTTACTGACAAATATGATGTCAGTGTACAGCCGTGTGCAAAATGTTCTGTTTTCTGACAACGAACAGCATGAACAAGAAAAACAGAGCAGAGTTTGGCGTAGTTCTTTCTAGAATGGAACAGTTATGGGTTAAATCTTTTGGCCCCCTGGCTCTAGGAGGTCTGCTTGCCTGCCTGGAGGGGATGGGAGGAAAAGACCCCGCTGAGCTGGGAGGATACTTGCCAGATATGCCGCTTAGCCACACTAAGCATGTATCCTAGAAGGCTTACTCTCCTTCAACTTCCTTACAGGCCGCTGAATAGGAAAATACAAAACAGAGCCAAAGCTTCTTTCTAAATTAAATATCAATTCTTCACATTAATCAACTATGAGTGGTACAATTGCTCAAGATATTTAAATCTATCAAACCTGCAATTATTCTGCCCATATCTCTTTCCCCCCCAAACACACATCAAGAGACTGAAGTTTAGTTAAGTGTCTTAATGAATCCCTGTGTCGGGTGGTCAAAATTTGCAGTTGAATCTACTTTTCTCTCAAATTAGAAGTGAGTATCGCTATTTATGATTCATTTTAAAGCTCGAACACTGGACTGGAAGATTATCCTTAGATTGCTTGCTGGGCTAAAGAAAAGAATTCCTTGAAAATTCACATTAACATATTTTTTAGGTATTAGAAGAAAAGTCTTTGATACACGTTCGGATAATCAGCTCCGACATAGCTATATGTATTGGAAAGTATTTTCTCATTTCTACTTTTTCAGAGATTTTTTTTCCCTCTGAAATTTCTCAGATATTAATGGCGGTGATTTTCCAACCTTGCTTCAAGCTGTTTCCCCGTTCTGGATTATAATTAAGAAGACTGTACTGCCCTCATTTGAATATGTGGAGGGTATCAGATCTTCCACTACTTAATGGAATTTAAATCACCATTAATGCTACAGCCTTGTGAAGCTCAATTCTACCCTGAAGGAAAATTGGAACTGAGTAGAGCTGTATTAAAACCATTATTATTTAACATTAGTATGCCTGCTTCAAATGTTGGGATTGCCATTCTTAGTAAATTTCTCAATAATGTTTTGTGGTGAGAAAAGATAGATGTAAAATTTTATTTTACTTACCATGTTTGTTTTGCAATTATCAGCTGATTTTATAGTCAGAAGTTATAGGCATTCATTACTGGTTCAGGCTCTCTTGACAAACATAATATATATGTATATGTATATATATATGTGTGTGTGTACACACATATATACATACATATGTATGTGTGTGTGTGTGTATAAATGTACCAGCTTTGCTGAGATGTGAAAACGGGATGATTTGATACATAGATGTTTTATGAAATGGTTGCTACGATTTAGTTTGTATGTATTCCACAAAATTTTGCCTACATATTACCATCTGAAATGTCTGTACTTATGTGCATATCCTTTTTATATCAGAAATTTACTTCCATAATTTTTATATATTTGAGTATAAATAGCTTCACATATGAGAAGCAACATAAAAAAAATCAAGCAAGCAAAGTCCCAAACTGTCCTCCTGCCACTCTTTCTCTCTTTGTGGTTATGTTATCAGTAGGAATAACTTTCTCTCTCTGTGCTACAATATGAATAATACTTTTCAGATTTGTTGTTGCAAGCAATATCGGCCCAGGGACTCTCAATAATCCAAACTGCCAACAGAATTTAGAATATCAGCTCTAATGCAAGATATCTGATTATTTAATATCAGCAACTTCTAATATTTGAGAAGCATTATAACAGAAATCATATATAAAATCATATCTCAATTCCAAATTTGATTTTGAACTGTGACGTGGATATTTTATATTTAAGATATATAGCATGAGGTTCAGAAATCCTACCCTAAACCAGGCATGGCGAATCATATCCACAGCCCAAAGATTCAGGTGGCTGAATCAGAAATGCCTTAACTTCAAAGCCAGTCTGGGCTGCAAAGCAATTTCAAGTCCAGCTTGGCCTCCACAGAAATATATCGTTTCAAAAAATTAAAAAAGGCAACAGACAGAAAAATAAATACCAGTCTGTTCCATGTTGGGTATGTCTATATAATTAATAATTTCAAGGCTGTAGTATACAATTTTTTTTTTTTTTTTTGGTTTTTCGAGACAGGGTTTCTCTGTGGCTTTGGAGCCTGTCCTGGAACTAGTTCTGTAGACCAGGCTGGCCTCGAACTCACAGAGATCCACCTGTCTCTGCCTCCCGAGTGCTGGGATTAAAGGCGTGCGCCACCATTGCCCGGCTGTATTATACATTTTTAAGTATTATTAATAACATCACTTTTAAGGTCTTTCTTTTTTTTCCTTTTTTTCATTTTTATTGAGTTCTAAATTTTTTTCTCTGCTCCCCTCCCTGCCTCTCTCCTCTCCTCTTCAACCCTACCCCAAGGTCTCCATGCTCCCAATTTACTCAGGAGATCATGGTCTTTCTTAAAGACTAAGTCACAATCTGAATTTTAGACCTGGTTGTAACATACTCTTATAAGAATGGACAATTTTGTGCTATTATTGAGTGGAATTTTTTTAATAAAAAAATTTAGATTTATTTATTTCTATTTATGTATAGGCATATTTGTGTATATGTATGATATTTGTTTTTAGGCTCCAGGGGAATCCAGAAAGTGTTGTGTTCCCTGGAGTTGTAGTTCTAGGGGTGTTGTGAACCAGGTGATAGAGATGCTGGGATCCTGCCTATAATCCCCTTTGAAGCATCATGTGTCTGTAACCACTAAATACATCTTTGGCACATTAAATTATTTTATTTCATGCATGTTATGTCAGGCATGTGGGAATCAGAAACAACACTGTGTGGTAAAGTTCTTCTCTTGAATTTTGAAGTCAAAGCATTTTCAAAATATATATGTTGTATTAATCCAGCAGCATTTGTAATCACATGTCTTTTAGCAGCTTTTGCTCCTTCCTCAGGCACCAAACAATTTAAAGACAACACAAAAACATACAGTATCCAGATTCTCCATGCATTTTCAATTTCTCGTCACCCTGCCTCTACTTCCTGTTTTGTAGTCCTACCTATATTTCCTGCCTGGCTACTGGTCAATCAGCGTTTTATTAAAATACAACTGATAAATCTTTATGGAGTACAAAATCATTGTTCCACAGCTTCAACTTTTACCCACTAAGTCAACTCAATGGCCCTGGGTTGATTAAAATTTTTTCATCCTAATTTTTAAAGCATGACTAGCTCAATTTTTGCTGTAATTTTTTTACAATACACAAGTAATTAAAGGTCTCATATTGAATTGTGAGATATATTCTGCTAGTCAAGATGAAATGACAGAAATTTCATTTATGAACACATATGGGGTACTAAAATAGACAAAGCAAGTTTTTCAGCAATTGGACATCAGCTTAGAGAAGACAGTAATCCCTCAGAAGTGAGAGAAATGTGTCATCTTTATATTCTACTGTGTGAAGAGATGTCCGTGTCTCCTCAGGGATAACCTGAAGGCCTTTGGAGCTGAGCAGACAGAAGTGGAAATATTAAAAGGCCAAAGCAGCTAGGAATGACAGAAGAGAATAGTGAAAATTACTCCCCAAATGGTTGGAACTCTGTAAGCCCTCTCCCTCAAGTCTCCAGCTGAATACAAGTCAATGCACAAGTGTGTAAAATAATTAATCAAAAGACAGATAAACTATGAAGATAGCACAAGGCCAGAAATTGAGGCAGTGGCACACATGAAACCCTTGTTTTGATCTTCAAAAAGAAAAAAAAGCCACCAAAAACTAAACAAAAAAACAGTACACATGTTGATTTGGGAGTTACAAAGAAGTTTTGGTGAGAAATTGTGCTAGTTGATTTTGGTTTTTTGTTTGTTTTGTTTTTTGTTGTCTTTTTGTTTGTTTTGTTTTTATCTATTTGACAAGATGAAGTCAACAGGGAAGATGGATCCTCATCTGAGAAAATGGCTCCATCAGATTGGCCTGTGGACAAGTCTGTGAGGCATTTTCTTGAATGATGATTGGTTTGGGATGGGGGTGTCCATCCCACTGTGGACAGTGACACCACTGGGCGGGTGGTCCATGGTTGGATGGAAAACCAAGCCGAGCAAACCATAGAGAGCAGGCCAGTAGTAAGCAGTGCTCTCCCACGACCTCTGCTTCGGTTCTTGGCTCCAGATTCCTGCCTTGACTTCCTACCCCAACTTCCTTTGAAGATGGACTGTGGTCAGGACATGTAAATCAAATAAACCTCTCCCTGCCCAAAAAAAAAAAAAAAAAAAAAAAAGAAATAGGTATTGGTTCTAAGCAGATGAATGAGAAAACTATACAATCCATGTTGAACTGGGTAGAACACTCAGTCATTTCATTTTAGTAAGAGGAAAACTAGGTCAGGGGATACTCCAGCTTTTTTCCAACAGACTTTACAGGCACTATAAGTGGATTGCAGAATAACACATGGAGATAATTATAGAATGCCAAATAATAGTAGCTGGCAAAGTGACAATCAAAAGTTTCCAGAAAAATATCAAAGTAGAAAAATACAACTCACAATGAGGGGGAAAATCTTTAGAGACCAAACCAGGAGGGAAAGAAATCCCAATAGTAAGAGGATGATGAGAGTCTGAAGAGATTAGGCATAGTCATAGAGTTTGTCCTTAAAAAGACAATAATCAATTTCTGGTGTTAAAAACGCAGTGTGAATAGAGTACAAAAATCAGAACAGGTTAGTCTCTCAAAAAGAGTAGTAACTGTAAGGATGTAGAAATAGATAACTCTAATTATAACAGAAAGAAGATGTCAAAATTTCAGACTTTCCGCTTCCAGGTATGGGACAGTCCCATCTCTAACTAACTCTAGCCCCCACCATAGAAATGGGGAAGACAAGACTCTTTAAGAACTGAGACCTGCCATACAACTACAGAGTGTTTCCCTTCCACCGAGCCTCACTGCCCCATGACCAGAGCTCAGTCACAGCATGTGTGGGGCTTGGCAAGCATCACTTGACCCTGGCAAGTTGTAAAGGGAGCTGACTGAGAGTTCAAGAACATGTCTAGATTCTTTGTGATGCTGAGGAGGTGGGACAAATCACTGTGTCCAGTCCTGGACAGACAGGTGAATACTGGGCCACAGATGTACAGAAAATACCAAAGGAACCAGCATGAGCAGCAAACATCAGCTTCCCTCACTTAATTATTGGAACTTCGGTGTGGACAAGTCAAAATGTTAAGACTTACAAAGACCTTATAATGGGAAGGAGGCATAAGTTTGCAAAGTTCACATCTATGAGCTCAATGGGACTCATGGGAAAATATCAGAGCAAAGGCCATTTGTAATTTTAAGGACAGAGGAGAAATAAACATTTCCAAGTACATGTGCGGATTCCAATCTTGCTACTGGTTTATGATTAGGAAAACTAACCAGATCCAACCTCCTGTTTGTTTATCCTAACCTGAGTGACCCACAGAAGAGTAATTCCCAACTGCAGCTCCACTCTTACCTTCTGTGCTACTAATACGGAGGGCAATGAGTGAGAAATACATGCAAAGGTCTATTCCAGTCGCAAAGACTGACCTAGCTTCTACAGCGGAAGGCTTCCCTTCCACAAACCATATCAACATATTATCAAAGCCTATTTATGACAATTAGTATGTCTACAGCACAAACCTTACACCTGAAGCTAAGGGGGACCTCTCAGAAGAGGGATGGAAAGATTATAGTAGCCAGAGGAGAGGTCGTATCTTCTACATATGACAGGGAATTTCACCCATGAGATCTAAATAATAGGGTCATCTGAACAATGACAACACCAGGTGAAATCACAATATGGATAGGGGAATCACATACACTCTCACCCCTAGGTGGCACAGGTTGTTAATTGCTGCTCACAGGAGACATAGTCTTTTCCAGTGATTAGCCCTCAGACAGATTAACCAATCCTAAGTAATCCAGCCTAAACACATACGCATATTAGCAACACTGAACTGACTCTGTATGGTGTCTTTACATATACATCTTTACGTATACATACACACATGCACACATACACACTTTGGTGTGTTGGCTCAGTAAATTGGGGAAAACTGATGTAACCGGATACTGCTAGGAAAACTGTGGAAACAGGCAACTACTGCTAAAGAAACTCTCTCAGAGAATCGGTGCCTGAAGTAGTAAGGGCGGCGGAGGGGCTGCGTCCCCAACACCCCAGCCGCCTGCCCGGCTAGCTTATGCCCCGAAATAATTACACGGAAACTGTATTCATTTAATCACTGCTTGGCCCATTCTCTTCTAGGCTAATTCTCACATATTAATTTAGCCCATTTCTAATCATCTGTGTGTAGCACCCCAAGGTGCGCTTACTGGGGAGATTCTAGCCTATGTCCATCCTGGGTCGGAGCTTCATGCTGGGAGCGGGACATGGCGTCTCTCTCAGGCGTCTTCTCCTGAGAGCAGAGCTGTCGCGACTCTGAGCTCACTTCCTCTTCCTCCCAGCGTTCTGTTCTGTTTACTCCTCCCACCTATCCTCTAACCAATAAAATGGGCCAGGGCAGTCCCTTTATTAGCCAATGACCTTCCTCCATCAGGTGCCAGAAAGGAACTTGCCAGTTTCACAAACAGCATCTCAAAAACAGCAATTCCCACATTAAGAATTTGTTTTTGCTAGAAGAAAATAGAACTCTTTCTCTAGAAAATTCTAAGTTCAGTCTTTGAGTTTGTGGGTTCTGGTTGTTGTTGTTGTTGAAAAGAGATTCTTCACTCATCTTGACTACAGTTTCCCTTCTCTTCATTCCTCCCCGTTCCCTTACCCAGCTCCCCTCTCTCCCAGATGCACTTGCTAATGAAAGGGCAAGTCTCCTAAAACGTGATGTACATAACAACTGGCCCAATGAGGAAACACAGAGAAAGGTGTGCACGAAACCCATTCCTTTCGTTTTGACTAGAGAACCCCATGGGCCAAGAGTTCAGCCACAATACATTAAATACCCACTCTTATCCTATGACACTGAGATGTGACTTTGCCTGTGTGGATAGGGCTCAGAATTTTACTTTATTTCTCTCTGTTGCAGATTTTCATTTGTAAAAGTTCTATTCAAAGGAGCTTGGAAAATTGCTGCCTAAGTGTTTTTCAAAAGCACTCTCCACCTGAGAGGATGAGTGAGTGAGCCTCATTTTTACTAAATGTGCCTAGAAGTTCACTTTCATGTAGGCTTGTCCAATCTGAAGCTTGCAGGCTGCTTCTGGCTGAAGACACCTGTCACTCGTGGAGAGCACCCACAGATCTCCAGGGAAACCAGGTATGGTAAGCACCAAGGATTGTTCTTTCAAACCTGTTTTCTCTCTCTCTCTCTCTCTCTCTCTCTCTCTCTCTCTCTCTCTCTCTCCACTAGAAAACTGGGAATTGAATAACCTGGTGATCTGCATTATCTCTTGGCCCAGGCCATATCAAGCTTGCACAACCAGGACCAGAGATAAAGATACCTCATAGCCTAAATGACCCTTACATTATCTCTATAGCCAGGGGCTCCCCCAAGCTCACACAACAAACTAGAGGTGCCTAATGTCCTAAATGATCTCTATGCTACCTGTATGACCAAGACCAGGGTCAATCTCTCCTTAGACTCTTAAGCTAGCACAGGTAGTCTATTGGCAGAACCCATCTTCTCAGAAGAAAAGACGTGCACCCTGAGTTGAGTTTTGATGTAATTACGCTTCCTGTGCACTAGGGATTGTATTACACCAGGAAACCTTTGTTATTTCCCCCCAAATTATATGGTGTTTAAATATACTGACAATAAACTGCCTGGCATCAGAATCCCTGAAACTGGCTCCAGGTTGACGAAGTCAGTCTGAGGGGAGTTTTCATTCTCCCCTCTCTGTGGTTTGTTCTCATGGCTGCACCTGCAGGTTCTCCTGCAGACAGATCTCAGTGTGGCCCAACACAAAACTGTAAACTGAAATTTAAAACACTAGATTTTCTTGTGCTGTTTTTCATAACGTGATTGCACAGTTATTGATTATGAACTTTATAGATGTAACTCTGTGTTGGAATTTCAGAAGCTTTCCTTTATTTGAAGAAATTATATAACAGTGTGATGTTGGGGATTTTGTTTTTGGAGTTTTGCATACTGTTAAGACCCTCAATGGTTTTTTTTTTATTTTGCTAAGTAACAGGAGATGCTTAGTTTGATCTTTCTCATACTCTTAAATGACTACCTTAGGCTCTAATGTTGTATACTTCATTCTGATGATTTTGGAAATCCTAGACCACTCTGTAGGGCTGATCAGTCTTAGACAGGCCTGGACATGGAACTCAAAGCAGAGAACAGATTCTTGTAATTACCATATTTTATTTCTAGTCTGAATGAGTTAAAATTTGTATTTATTAACATTAGTAATTGTTAGTCTCTCCTTTTTAAATTTATATATACTGGCATTATTTTCCATAAAGGAAGATAATTCTTCTTAAATAAATTTTACATAAAATATGACATCATTGAGACATGCCACTTACCTAATTCCTCCCCTCCGCTGTTGTTTTCTTTTCCCAATGTTTTTTTTTTTTTTTTCCAAGACAGGGTTTCTCTGTGTAACAGTTCTGGCTGTCCTGGAACTCACTTTGTAGACCAGGCTAGCCTTGAACTCACAGAGATCCACTTTTGTCTGCCTCCAAAGTGTTGGGATTAAGGGTGTGCGCCACCACTGTTCAAGACATTTCTTTTTTAAAAAAATCAAAACTATTCATTCTCTTTTTTGTTTTTGAGGATTTTGGTGCAACTGGAGAAATGAGTATCTTTGTCAGTCTCTTGAAGAAATATTAACCGATACAATTCTCAACAGCTCTCTGCAATATGTGTGATATTGACCCATACATCTACTGCATTATTATCTATACACAATAGTGTAGTTGGTGCAGTACACAGGCCTAGGGCTTTTCTGTAGACTAGTGCCCGGGAGCTCAGATTCCTCACTCTCTGATGACATGGCTTTTCAGCTCCATTCTCTGACGTGCTCTTGAGATTCATGGGTTGAATGTCAGCTTCTCCCAGCCAAGTCTTTGTGCTGAAGCTTGGGTCCCAGGTTGACATTGGGAGAAGTGACGAGACATTAAGTGGCGATACCCGGAATGAGACTCCGTAATCACCGACATGTCCCTCTGATGTGTGACATTCATCAGAGGCGGAAGAAAGCTGTATCGCTCAATATTAAATTTGAACCTCCAGAACAATGAGTAAAAATAGAGATCTCGTAGCTTTTTGATAGACCTATCATAAGGTTTGCATTGCAGGAATTATAAGGCTGACTAAAACAACAAGTGCCCTCATAATGCAACTGACGACCCCAAAGCAAGCAAAGCTGAACCCCCAAAATACAGAGGGTCAGTTGCAGAAGATTATAGGACAGAGACTCTTGGAGTGTCCTCTTCCAGGTTGGGTACCCCAACAGTGTTGGAACTAGAAGCACGGAAAAGGATTGGGCTTTGTTCCAAGATCATCGCAAAGATGAGTGGTTACCTATGAGACTTTTGATAGGAAAGGGGACCTGGATTCCAGAAGAGGCTTGACAGAAAAGACTCACAAAAGGAAGCTAAGTGAGCAACTACTCAAAAAGCCTTGGAGAAAATACCTCCATGTTTAGTATGTCTTCTAAGTCTCAGCAAGGCCTATGGGTTAGTTCGCGCTACGGCGTCATCTCCAGTGCAGTTGAAGATACACATAGCATAAAACATAAAGAAATGATCAGTTTACCTCTGGCGCCAAGTGCAAGGCCTCGGAAACTATACACATAGGCTCTTAGTTATTTCTTCACAAGAAATAGATATAGTCATCCGGAGGACAAATAATGAACATAAGTTTGAGATTAAGAGGAAAAAAAATTAAAACAGTTTATTTGGGGCAGGGAACTGAAGATGACTCATCACGAAATGTTACATTTCCGATTTATAAATTTGGTAGGGCAAGGAGACAAATAAAGATGCTATTAGAAAATGAAGGAACTAACTTCTCGAATTTGAGGATCGAAAGAACACGGTTCCAATTTCAAACCACTGAGTCTGTGCCGCACACGGCGGCCCCTCGTCTGCGCTCTAAGCGCTAGAACCCAGTTCTCCAGCTTTGGGAAAGGGGCTGGAGGCTGAGGAAACACACGCAGAGACAGACCGACACACAGACCTTCTAACACTGGTACCAAAAAGCCCCTCTTTAATAGCACCATGGAGGTTTAAATACACTGCAGTCAATGGCCAACAGTTGAAAATCCCATCCTATGATTTTCTAAGCTAGGCACAGCTTTTAGTAACTTCAATTAGAAGGCTCTAGACAAGGAAGAGCAGCTGAAGGCCAGGACTTAATTGGTCCCAACAAGTCTGGGTTCCCAACACACCCTCCTTGCAAAGCAGCTCTGGAAACCCCGCACGATGCCAACTCTGCCGATAGAGGGCGCGAGAGTCACGCTGAAGAAGAAGAGAGATTTTCTTTTCATCTGGAGGAAGAAGCTTTGCAGTTAGCCTTCTGGCTGCTGCGGCATTATTCCGTTCATGATGTGGGTGTGTGGTGAGAACATGCGGTGGCTTTTTGTCCAGCCACGTATCCAGAGGACACAGTGACCTCATAGGCTCAGCTCAAGCCCTGTGACCGCCTCCAGAAAGTTCTGCTCCTAGCGTACTGCCACTGAATGCTCCAGGTTTGGCGTCCTCAGCAGCACCCAGACTTCCTCTGCGGACTCGCCTATGGGCTGGACGCCCGCACCCTGCAGGCTGGCTCATTTCCTTCCTGTCTGCTGAGTGTGGACCAGCCTCAGCTCAGAAACCTCCGGAGCCCAGTCTGCCATCCAGGAGGGGCAGCCGCGCCTTCCCTAACAAGGCTCAGGGCTAATCAAGCAGAGGATTCTCCTGGCCAAGTTTGTCCTTGCTGTGGGCAGCCCCTATGTCCTTTTAACCCGATGTCCTTTTAATGCCATTACTCCATCTTTAGAGTTATTTCTTTACTATAGAATTTCTCCAGTCAAATGTAATCGGTCGTGTCTGTTTCCCAATGAGTTCAAGGATGAGACATGAGTTTATACTTTTTCATAGGGACTTTGTTATCTATCTCTGAATTGACTAGAACTAAACAAACCAGGATCCCCCTTGCACGGTGTAGATGAGTGAGCGTGTGATTTAATAATCAGGGGACCAGAGAGAAGACTTGTGGCTAAAGTCACAATGACCCATTAGATGAAAACACCAACCGACAGGGACTTCAACAGGAGAGGGCTCTCGATCAGAATATTCGTTTGGCTTTTCCTTTTATTCATAAGCCGATTGCTTGTAAAGAAATCTCCATTAAGTTGAGCATCCAAACTGCCTAGGCTCCCACAAAGCCAGTACGTGCAGTAGGATCAGAAACCCAGTGCCATTGTTCTTGAGTTCTCAGTAGTCCTCATTGTCCGTTATGTTCAGAGAGTCCGGTTTTATCCCAGGCTTTTCCAGACCCAGGCCAGCTGGTCTTGGTGAGTTCCCAGTAGAACATCCCCATTGTCTCAGTGTGTGGGTGCACCCCTCATGGTCCTGAGTTCCTTGCTCATGCTCTCTCTCCTTCTGCTCCTGATTTGGACCTTGAGAATTCAGTCCTGTGCTCCAATGTGGGTCTCTGTCTCTGTCTCCTTTCATCGCTTGCTGAAGGTTAATATTCAGGAGGATGCCTATATGTTTTTCATTGGGTTCTCCTTATTTAGCTTCTCTAGGATCACTAATTATAGGCTCAATGTCCTTGGTTTAGACCTGGATGGAGGTGGGGGGTTCCTTGGACTTCCCACAGGACAGGGAACCCTGATTGCTTTTCGGGCTGAGGGGGGGGGACTTAATTAGGGGAGGGGGAGGGAAATGGGAGGCGGTGGCTGGGAAGAGACAGAAATCTTTAATAAATAAATAAATTAAAAAAAATAAAATTCTGATGATGTAACTTGTAAAAAAAAAAAAAGAAATCCCCATTAATTGAGTTATCTAGAAATTACTTAGTAAAAGGACCTAAAAATTGCAATTAGCAGTTCACCTGAAAAACTGCAGATCCACGGAAGGGTAGTCATGAGCCCAGCAAAAGCCCCTCGGCTGGTATTCCAGGAGAAGCCGCCCCTTTCAGCTGCTTGCTGGTTTTGCTAACGCGTCAGTACTGTGACTGTGACTGTCTGTTGTTGGAAGCAAGCACGCACAGCCTTGAATACTACAGAGTGAAGACCGCACCCTGCCGCGTGTAGAACTTTCCATGTGTGAATTCCAAAGGCAGAAATAACTCTGAGAACACAGATAGTCGTCAAATAATTCAGTCTCTCAAAACTCAGTATCTCACACAAGTGATACTTCTCATTCAACGATGCACACACGTGAAATTGTATAATTTGCTTTTTCATAATGTCTGGCTTCCAAGACCCCGCCCCTAACCTGGAAGATATATACAATGGGTAACCACTCACAAATGAGAACTTTTTTTCTGTAATGGGGTCTCATAGGGTGTACAAATCACACCGAGGGCTGTCCCCAAAAACAGAAGCAGACAGCCAACTCAAACTCAGTGGTAGTTTTGAAGGGTTATTTTTTTTACTTGTTTTGTTTTTGTCTCATAATGATTTATCTAGAATATTTTCTCTTTCCATATAGGTTTTTTGATTCTATACTATAGTTTCTGGATTTCTGCTTTTTGGGCTTTCTGTGTCCTCAGTGTGTGTGTCTGCATCTCTGTGTTTCTTATGGCTCCTTGGCTCTTTTTCTGGTTTGTTTTGTCCTACTCATGTTAATTTTTATTTTACTATTTTTTTTAGATGTTTGGTTTTTTTTTTTCTTATGACAGTGAGAGGATGTGAATTTGAGTGGGTAGGAAGGTAGGGAGGATTAGGGAGTGGTCGGGATAAGAGAAACCATAATCGGAACACATTATATGGAAAAAAATCTATTTTTAACAAAAATGTGTCTGTGTTTAATAACGCACTCCTGGAAGGAGTGGACTGACCCGGCACATGGTCTTACTCCTGGGAATCTGGGGGAAAGGAGAGAGGACAATTCATTATTTTAGGTCTGCCCCTTAGCAAAGAAATTCAAAGTGGAGACTGAGATTTGGAGTTATCACCCAGAAAAGGACAAAAACAAAACAAAACAAAAAAAAACCAAATGAACAGACAAACAAAAACACAAGAAACTGGTAGTCTGAGCTGTTCATCTTGGCTATGGTCATCTTCAGTGCTGGGTTGACAGGTTCCCATTACTACACGTGGTCAGATTTAGTTTTTGTCATTTGCTTGTTTAATATGGCCTCTGGGAATCAAATTAAGGTCTTCAAGCACTATTACCAACTCCCCAGTCTTCCCAGCCCCTCTCTTCTTAGTGTTCTCTAAGGAGACCGAGGCTTTCTCTACCCCCCTGTTCTTTTCTGATGTCTCATCAGAACTACTTTCAAAGGTGACCTTATGGAAATCCAGGCTTTTCTATAACTCACCTGGGGAACTCTGCTGCCAGACTGCGCAGTTCCAAAGTCAGGTCTACATTTCACAGTTTTATTATAGCACACCGCACTTCTCCCTGGCAGTTCCTTTCTTAGGCCAGCTGCGAAAGCCAAACATGTCAACTCAAGTTGCTTATAAACAATACAACACATATCCCTTACAATTCTGGGGTCTGACTCGCTTCCTGATTATAGAAAACAAGTCTTCTTACTGTGTCCCTATATGGAGAAACAGACACAGAAGTGTCTAGACCAGTGGTTCTCAACCTTCCTAATGCTGTGGTCCTTAAATACAGTTCCTCGTGTTGTGGTGACCTCCAACCATAAAATTACTTCACTGCTACTTCTTAGCTATAATTTCTCTACAGTTATGAATCATAATATTTTTGGAGATAGAAGTTTGTCAAAGGGTTTGTAACCCAAAGTTTGAGAACCTTTGTTCTGGACTTTGTTTTGTATGTGTATTAATATCAATCACAAGGGTCTCCCTCCATTTCTAAACAATCCCCTCAAGTGATCCATTTCCAAACACTGATCACACTGTGGAGTGGAGATCAATACATGAGTTAGAGTGGACATAAACATTACACCTAAAGCCTCTCTCCATGAAGACTAAAGAGACTCTCATGTCCGGTATGTGATTGTATTGTTCCGTACTTCTGTACTTTTCTGTGTATTAACCAACACACATGAACCTTGAGATTTTCCTCCTGCCATTTGGCTGTTTAGTAACTCCTCTAAGACCTTCCTGAAGTTTTTGTAAGACTGTTTTAGTGTTGATTACGGTTTACATAGAAAATATTTTTCTCTTTGTTTTTAAAGGACAGGAACGGTGTGTGGGGTTGGAAGTTTTCTCCTCCAATTCTTCACTTAAAATGCTCTCCTCCAGCCTATGGACTTGTGTCTGGAAACTCACTGATAAGCTCATGTTGATTTGGAAACTCGACTCGTGTCTCCTGCTGCTTGTCAAGTCCTCCTTGATCTGAACTTGTGCAGGTTCAATCCTGTGGTATCCTGCTGCGGTGTCCTGCTATGGTGTCCTGCTGTGGTATCCCGCTGCGGTGTCCACTGATATTTTGTCATCTGATGCATGGCTTTCCCCATCGGCACATTTGCTGTTCTTATTCTCTTTTAAGAAAGAGCTCTGCCTTTCTCTTTGTTCTGGAACACCCACAAGACATGCATAGCTCCATAATACATGTATTGTCCATGACCCATGTACTTTGGTGTCTTCGTAAAGCCCTGGTGTTTCCCATACTCTCTTTCTTTCTCCTGTCTTTGCTGCTCTGGATAATTTCAAGCGCCATTCATTGGTGTCCACTGATGCTTGCTGCTGGTAATCAAATCTGCATTCTTTAGTGAATGTTCCAATTCTGTTGTTATTTCTTTTATTACCCACGGATCATTCTTCTTATAATTGTGATCGCTTTGCAAGAATTCTTTCTGCCATGGATGTTCAATGTAACATTTTCCTGAAACCATCAGTAGTGTTTATTTGCCCTTGCACTCCATATACCTCCATTTCTCTAGAATTAATTTCTGGGGACGCATTTTGCTTCCTTGCATAATTTTGTTCCATTTCTTTATGTCTTACAGTGTTGCATGGCTGCTCATACATTTGAAACACAGATGACTATTGTTATTTTGTGTGCTAGATTTGCTCAGGGAAGGCTCCTCCAATCAACTTCTAGCTATTCTGGATTCTTACAATAAAATCAAAAAAGCTGTATTTTGATTGTATAAATTGTCTATGTACCATGATTTTAGATTTTTTTCCCAAAGTCTTATAAAATGTGGATTCTTACATTTATTCTGTTGAATCCATTCTTTTTCTCTGCGTGTTTCTGAAAGTATTATTGCGTCAGCTGATCCTTTCATCTCTGACTTTCCTCTCTGCAGACTCGGCTGCGGACCCTACTCTCCATGCTTCTTTTTCTAGGATTGACTGATTCATCTCCAACACTTCCTTTGTGTGCTTTCATAGGATCCCAATTTCCCCACATAATTTTCTCTCTGTGTTTCGGAATCTTTCCTCAAAGCTGCTGTTTCAACCTCTTTGTTATCTTTTCTACCTAGGTTTTGAGTTTATTTCTTTACTTCAGTGTACTGCTGACTTGACTTCTCTGTGTTGTCACTAATCCTTGGTAAAAGCAGGATTCTAAAATCGTGTTTTCTGGTGTTTCATGTACCTCATTCTCTTCAGTATCAACTATGGAGCCGTTGTGAGTTTTTTAGCGTCTTGTAGTACCTTGGTTTCTCATCTTTTTGTGTGTATGTTTGTTGCTGTGTTTTATACATTTGTAGACTAGAATGTATCCTTTATTTTTGATTTTGCCAAACCTTGTATTAATTTATACAAGTCTTTCTGATGTAAGGTTTCTGCCCTTATTACTATTTAGAAAGGAAACCAGCTACAGAGTAGGGATATACGTATATGCCGGCAATAACAATTAATGGAAAACCAAGTCATGAATCTGAAAGAAAGCCAAGGCAGGTTATATGGGAGGGTCTGGAGAGAGGGACGGGGAGGGGTAAATGATGTGATTATAGTCTCAATAAAATAAAATATGTAGCTACAATAATTTATTCATTCTCACATACATTTTTAATTAATGGTTTACTAGGAACTAAAGAAGTTAGTGAATTAAATGTATAATTTTTGATTTTATAAAAGAAAAAAATATACAGGCATCTCTACCAGTGTACATAACAATCAGTAGGAACATTAGGAACAATAGTAATAGTATTTCTTGAAGTGTGAGAAGATAAAAAATAGAAATATAATGGTTAATAATATACAACCACAGCTTATGCATATCACAGAAGTAATATGAATGCATAAAGTAATAAGGTATTGTTAATTTGTCATCACATTATAAATTCTAAAAAATTAGATTATATTAGACGTAAGGAGGCTGATAGAAAGAACTACCTTTATTGTTCCCAGGAAGGCAGGCAGTGATGGTCTACACTTATTATCAGTTCCGTCTCTAGAAAAGACTCCTGTCGTATGGACAAAGACATTTTGTATTCCGGTATTGTTAGCCATCTGAAAATAAAAATTGCAGAAACAACCTAGATTTTAATTACAATGAGATTCATAAGTAAATATATTCATATAATGAGACTCTGGGGAGTCCTTATGAAACTGAATTTAAATATCTAAAATTGCTCCAGGAAAAAAAATGTGTAATATTTTACCAAGTCACAATGTGCTGATGTCACACTGTCTTACACCCATTACTAATCTATGTGTTCAAAAAAACAGGTTTTACTATGCTCAAGTGAATATAGATTTAATGAAAAAAATACCAGAAGGCATATCCTATTACAGTCGTTTTGAGAACCCAGGGAAAAAGAAATGCTGTGTTGTGCATTTTTGTGTTGTGTGTAAGCACTGCTTTTCTTTTCTTGCAGCATGCAAATCAGCGTTCACTTCCTCAGATGATACGGCCGTTGAAGCTGAAGCAAACTTTCCCTTTTCTCTAGGGGCCACAGATCATTACTGAACATTCAGCATATACAAATGTTCCTGGGGAGCCCCCAGACAGCTGGAATCCAGTTCTCTCATCTGAGGATGTGAATATCTTTCTCATTATATGAGATATTTGTTGATTCTAGACTAATTAATTTGCCATTTTTTTATAAATCCATGCCTTTCCAAAACTCCTGTTTCTATAAGTCGCATGTGAGAATCTATTGTGTGAGCTTTATGAGCATCCAGAGGAGCTTTAGATGACAGAGTTCTCAAGTAATTTTTTATGAATCATTAACCTATGCACCAGCAGCATCAAGTTCTTACTTTAAATATTTGCCTTTTCCAGTAAAAAGTTTTAATTTTTAATGAATCAAATTGATTTTAAAGTATTTCTGATCTAGAATGATTATTTGTATGCTCAGAATATTTCCAGGTGGGCCGGGCAGTGGTGGCACACGCCTTTAATCCCAGCACTCGGGAAGCAGAGGCAGGCGGATCTCTGTGAGTTCGAGACCAGCCTGGTCTACAAGAGCTAGTTCCAGGACAGGCTCCAAAACCTCAGAGAAACCCTGTCGCGACCCCCCCCCAAAAAAAAGAATATTTCCATAGAATGTTATAGAGACACACCTGCTCCAATCACATGCTGGCAGTCACAAATGTATCAGGAATGTATGGTGATGTGGGATGTCTCTCTGCATGCTGTGAATGTTTTATTACCATTGGTTCATAAAGAAGCAGATTTGGCCAATAGCCAGGCAGAATAGAGCCAGGTGGGCAATCCAAGGAAAGATAAAGGGAGCAAGAACACAGAGTCAGGGAGAAGCCAGCAACGTGTAGAAAATGAGGTAACGCTACGGCTGCGTGGCAAGAGCTGGTCGGTAAGAAGCTTTAGATTTAGCCAGAGACTTTGCAATTAATATTAAGCCTCAGAGTGGTTATTTGGGACCTGGCAGGCAAAAGAAAGACCTCCAACTACAGTATGGCTATTTAATATGCATTAGGAAATAGTGGAATTTGAAATAGCATCAAAGTCATTAGCATAGTTTCAATGCATAGTAGCATTTTTTTAAATTAGGAAGCTCTGTCAGAGAGACGTGACATAAATAAAAGAGCTGGGAATGCATCTCCCAGGCAGAGCTTTTGTCTAGCATGTGTGAGGCCTATACACATGAAAATCACAAGTCTGGCATCCGTCTGCGGAAGGAAGCTCCAGGATCCAACATTAGGTGAATGGAGCCTGCAATGGCAGGTGAGAACATACACATTTTATTCTCTGCAGCATGATGAGCGAACTGTATGCATTCTAAGGTCATCTGCCTGCGACAGTAGTGTCTATGAGACACTGTTTAATAGGAACCAGAGTAGAATCACTGCTCCCTTCAATACAAATAATATCCTTATAAAGTAGTATCTCTAAGTGTGTTCTTAAAATAATTTATTCAGACTTTCTCTCAGTCTGACTTCTGGTTTCCTACTTTACATTTCTAATATCAACTTATCAGATATCTTTTTTTGCTTGTTATAGTTTCAGATGCCAAAAGTTTTAAAATTTAATCTTCATGATATAATGCTGATTTTTTTTCTTCAATTTTAGGCTTTTAAGAAATGGAAACTATTTCTGCTGATCTGTCTGGAAGTTTCACACAGAATAACAGGTAATATGAATGCCATTTTTGTTTGTGTTCCATGTTGCTAGTGCATCTAAGAGAGTTGAAATTTATTGACAGAATCTTCAGTCTCTAAAGAACTTCCCTAGCTAAGCAATTTCTTCACATCACCTGTATCCATCTTCATCTATCATGAGTAGATGGATTTTAAAATATATGGCAGTATGGTCAAATCATCCAACAAGGAGGATTTGTGGTACCTGCCATATGGAAAGAAAAATGCAAACTTTGTAGTTTTTAGAAAAGGATAAGATAAAAACTCTAGCCACTTCCTGTATTAGGTACAGATATAAATAAGCTAACCTGATGATTAGAATTATATAAAAAATTAGGTAGAAACACATGGGAGCCGTGTGAGAGAAATTAAGAGTACTTGCTGAAAATGACGTAAGTAAACAAAAGGTGTGCCAAGGAGCCATTGTGTTCTTAAAAGGAGAAGGGGAGAGATGATCAGTATGCAGGGCAAGAAAAAATGGCGAAAAGTCAAGGAACAATGACGTTGGCATTTCTTGGAGTTAATGGGAGAGGGCAATATGGAGTAAGCAGAAGGATTTGGTGATGTTGTCTAGGTCAGAGGATGGGCACCATGGCAAGAAACCTATTAGACAGCCATGCCTGTTCCTTTACAGACTATCTTTGCAGCTTTGGGTGGACCAGAGTTACACAGCTGTATTGGAGTGTTTGGGGTCACCACACCTGAGGTATTTATTGTATAGATACTTACAGAAATACTTGTTAAGCATCAGACTAAATTAGTCTGAAGTTTTGATTTTGTACTTTTTTAAAAAAGCCACTGAATAACTTTAGTTTTGTGTGAACAATGTTATGAAACATCAAATGTCGAGAAGTGGAAACAGGGACTCAAGGAAAGAAAAGCAACAAGAACGAAAAGGAAATGACAGACTCGAGGAACTCATTGAAAGTTGATGGCTAATTAAATATTGCACAAGAAGCGTCCCTAGTAATGAATGCAAATTGTAATTGGAGAATTAGATTATGCTTGAATTTATTCAGATGGAGGATTCACAAAGAATGGAATAGAGGACTGGAGAGATGACTCAGAGGTTAAGAGCACTGGCTGTTCTTCCAGGGGTCCTGTGTTCAATTCCCAGCAACCACATGGTGACTCACAACCATCTATAATAAGATCTAGTGCCCTCTTCTGGCATCCAAGCATACATGCAGACAGAACACTTTGTACATAATCAACAGATAAATAAATATTTATTTTTTAAAAAAGAATGGAATAGAAAGAGAACTTAAAGTGAATTTCTTTGGTATCCTAATGAATTTAAGGGGACTAAGGCAAAATATATATATATACACATACAGACACGCACACACAAAACAACAACACCCTCAGACATACCTGTAGAGTCATGGTCAAAGAAAAAGCACCAGGTTGAAATAAAGTAGTGGGAGAAATTTTACACATAGAAGAAACATCAAGGGTGTGAAATGTTTGACATTTCAAGAATGGAGATCTTTATGAACAAAAGTTCTTGGCTGTGCTAGCTGAAGAAGACAAAGTGTAAAAGGGTACAGGAGAGTATTTAAAGTAACAACAGCAAGCAAGAACTTGGATAACAGTCAAATCAGGGTTGAATAAGGAGTGAGAAGCTGCTGCATAAATGCCAGTGCCTAAAACCACTGCATTTAAAATGTTTGTTTTTAGAGAGAAAAAAATCAAACTGGGTCTTGAAAAAAAATATTTGGCCAAGGTTTTAGCTGGGTACTCAGTACTGGTAATTGAAACTCCCGAGTTTGTGGGGTCTGCTTGGATGGTGCTGTCTCCACTGTCATCTGTGTAATCTTTAATCTTTCTGCTGCAGGACTCACTGGAATATTCTGAACTTCAGTTTCCTCTGTTGCAAAGTACGGACAATAATTTCCACTTGGCAGACTTATTTTCTTAAGTTTGGTGAAGTAATGTCTGCAAAACACCTAGCAGAATGCCCATCTTACATAAACGGTCAAAAAAACGATGTGTTTTATAGGTGAGCCCAGTGGCACATGCCTGTTATCTCAGCTCTGGAGACCCAGGAGCAGAAAGATCAAAGGTTTGAGTCTACATAAGATGATGTCATGAAAAATATATAAACACATATATGTATATATGCTATTGTCATAAGAAGCAATTTTAATGTTTCCATGGGAGCAAGTGTAGCTTGATCATGTTGAAATGATCAGCCTCAGGCGATTTAACAGTGCCCAGAGGCCAGTATCTCAGAAACACATAGTTCAGAAAGCAACATGAGGAGAAAAAGGAGACCTAGAGTCACCTTGGGTGATAGAATATAATTCGATATCCTGGAGATGGAAACGTGGATGAGACTTGGAATGAAAGCTTTGGAAAAAGATCCAGCATAGCCAAGGCCAACTCAGAATTTTTAGTTTTGGTCACTTTGGAATTATCTTTCTCTCTATTCGGTCCTGTGCTTGCTAATTGCTCCTGAATTTCTCTGTGCACTTAGAAAGATGTTCTCGTTACCTTCCCATATCTGTGGACAGACTCTCCATAAGATCTTCTAACTTCTTGGACTGACAAAGAAGCAGAAGGAAGCATGATATTCATCCCTGGGTCTGTTTATAAATTATTCTTGGGCTGTAAAAATAGTGTAGTCATGAATTCATCATTTTAAGGAAATTTCTTTTGCCTGAAAATAGAGCATGTTGGGTTCCCAGTCCTAAGCTTATAAAGCCTTACAATTCCTTATTTGGAATTATCCTTCTGAGTTAAACTAGACCATAAAATCTCTAATGGGTCAGAGCAAACATGAATAACACAACTACTACTATGTACCAGAAAAAAAGTGTGTGGGGGGAGGGTGTACTGCGGCATCTCTGCTGCAAATTGAGGCCGGAATCTTAAGCCTTCCTTACTTTGGATTCCTAATTTTGGATTGAGTTCAATGTCATGCTAACAGTTAAATCTATTTTATGTTTTATTGATGTAATTCTCTCCATTGTAAATGATTCCCATTTATAAGGTCCTGTTATGGTGAAGAGAACTTTTTATTCTGTCTTACCATCTGCTTTATAAAGATGATAAATATGCAAAGCAGGGATTCCATAAAAGTTGTCTGTGTGTGGTCTGGGGCCTGCTTAATGTAGACTCGGGGGGTGCTTCCTCCCATCTCCTCCAACAGGAGATCCCCCACCACTGTTTGCTTAGCGTAATTTGAAAGCATACTGGCTACTGCAGTTCGTCATCGATTTTAAGTCTCTATTAACTATATCCCCTAGCAAAGGAACCTCCATTCTCAGGTTTAATCATAAATGAAGAACTCCTGGATTCAAAGTATGACTGTGAGTAAATTCTTACATTCTTTTATGGCCTGTCATAGACAGATGTCAGAAACATGTCATCTCGTTTAACCTTCACAATGCTAGCAGAACCTTTGAGAATGAACATGAATAAAACTAGAGCTGCAGATCCCAGCTTTCCTGGGTGTGTTTCATGCACGTGTTTCCAGGAGCAGAGATACAAAGTCCTAGCTCCTGGCTGTGTCTATACACGCACGCTCTCGGGAGCAAGGAGCTGAGTCTATGAGCAAAAAGGAACAGCGCAGCATGGTAGCATAAACTCAGATGCTAAAGGCTTCTTAAAAATAATCACAACTCACGACATTGGAGGAAGAGAAGACAAATTCATCTTTAAAAGCAGCATGATTAGCATCTGTCTGCTAGCCGGAAGGACCCAGGTGAAGGGATGTGTAATCAGTGAGTTCTCAAACAACTTGCAAGGAACACACTGATTGGGAGGTTTTATTGTTAACCTGGCTGTGTTCTCATTAAAACAACACATGTTTTCTGGCTTGCAAAGCTATACGGAGAACCAGCCAGATAGCCCAATGCGATCAAGGGGCTGAGCTTCTTCTTTTGAAGTCTTTTGGATTGTGGTGCATTAACAGCTAAATATCAAACGCTATAGTAGAATAATTTAGATGCTTCCAATTAAGGGCTGCCAGATGAAATCTAATGTTGCCTATAAAGTGAGCTGGCAAACTTGGGAGAAGTCTGTGGTTGTTTTCTTTGAAGTTCATTTTGTTTTCCAGTGCATCTCAAATGAAATTAAGTAGGCGACTGACTGGTGATTATCCTTTTAAAGGCAACATAATCTGGATCCAAACAGTTTTCTACTGGACAACAATTTTTGGTGGAGCAGGATGAAATCGCATTAGCTTAGAACCCTCTAAACATGTGCCCGCACTGCCCCCTTGCAAATGTGCAGCCTCACATAACTGAGCTGAACTAAGTTTACCTGTGCTACCCGGAGAGCCAGCCTTTGAAATTCCCTGTCATCCGAACCACCCACGGCATGTGTTTGTCTCCCCATCCTAAAAAGCTTTGGAACAGGAGGTTCAAAGCTGCAATCTAACAAATCCAAGCAGGGATCCGACTTATGACATCAGATTCCAGGAAATCAATAAAGTAGTATAGTAAATGAAAACTAGTGGGCTCCATTTGTTCAAAAATTATACTGAGCAAAGAGTTTGCACTTTGTCATCAAATTAGATTCTAAAATATGACCATGATCTCCATGTGGGAGCTTGGGATACTCTTTCAACAACAGTGATCCAATACATACTGGAACTGACCAATTAAAATGTCTATAAACGAATGCTGATGTTTTATTTTTGTGGAAGAAGAAGGGAAAAAGCCCACCAACAGTCTGCCATTACTTTTTACCCCAAACGCTTTGTAGTTTATTATGCAAATGAAATACAAGGCAAATGTTATGCTGGAGACATGAGGTCATCACACACACACGTCATATAACCAGGCATGTGAGTCCTTCCACCCAGGCGTCCCTGTTTTTCTCCTGCTGTGTCTCTTAGCGTGCTTTCCAACTTAGAAAATCTCTCACTTTCTGTAGGTTTGCTTGCACTTCATAGATTATGTTTTATCTTTCTATCACAAACCTGAGGAAATTGCCACATTCTCATCAACTGGAGTTGTTGTTGCTATTTTGAGACAAATTCTTACTCTGAAACCTGGACTAATTCAAACTAGTCTCCTGCCTCAAACTCTAGCACTAAGCCTGCTTTTATTTCACGTGAACAATTTAAGCGGTTGCTCTTGTCTTTTCTTCTCAGTGCCCTCAGAGGCCAGGGTGTGTCAGATTCCCTGGAACCACTGTATGTGTGCGCTGCGAACCAAATTCTGGTTCTTTGGAAAAGTAGCAAGTGCTAAGATCCACTAAGCTATCTCTCCAGCATTTATTTGTTTCTATATTTTTGCACACACACACACACACACACACACACACACACACACACACACACACACACGTGTGTGTGAGAGAGAGAAGGGAAGGTTTCCTTCTCTATCATGTTCCATCGATTCCTTTGAGATAGGGTCTCCTATGAAGCCCAAGGTTTACTTTCTCTTGGCTATACTAGAAATATGCATGCCCTAGAGTTTTTCTCAGCTCCACCTCCTTCTGAGCTGGGTTTGCAGGGGTGTGTCACAGGACGCAAGGGCTGCTATGCTGGCACTGAGATCTGAAACTCTGGTCCTCACGATTATGCAGGAAATGCTCCAAACTGGTGAACCCTCTCTCCACTCCTATTCTGTTCGTTTTTTCTCTCTGTGAATTTGGAGTTTTGAGGCAATTCTACGATACGATGGTGAGGATTAATCTTGAACAATCTAGGAATGAAGCATTCATAAGTAATGTAATAAGCCAGACAAAAATAAAGAGATTAACATCAATCACCTCAAAAAGCATTATACCATGTCAAATCCGATCCACTTATACAATCATAATTCCAAAAATAAATTTTACAGTTCATTCTCCGGTCAGGCTACATAAGAAAACCAGTGTTTGATGTGCTGCTGTCCATGATTTCTGTTCCTATGGTTACTTGACAATAATAAAAATAAACTTTCATGATATACTCTGTCATTTCAAATCCTATTTTAATGCATCCTCTGTAAATTATTTCAATTAATTAGGTAGAACCTTTTGACAAGCATTTTCAAAGCTTGTTGCCTAAGAAAATCCACATGCATTTAAAGAATTATTGTAACACGTAAAAACAGATGCAAAAGGCCAAGGTGGCTTTGGCCAATTACATCCTATAAAGCACAGAGCTGAATCCCCGGAGAGCAGCATTTAGGTACCAAGTCATACAGTTTTTCTTGGCGACTCTTCCAGACAGGAGAGACCCAAATATGCAAAATGAACTTCTTTAAAGGCATTTCTACAATCTTAACAAAGTGAAGGCAATTTTAAACGGCTTTGACAGTAAAGCTGCCATTGAAGTAGAGTTTACACAGCTCAGGGCCTGGCTCCACCAGCCACACTAACCAATCTGTCCCCGGCTCATGGTTCTCAATAGACAGTAGAATAAGCCAGTGACTGTGTTCTTGACACTCTGCAGAATACTTTGTTTATTTACAGCTTTGTTCCATAAAGGATCTGAATAGGCCTACAACTCTCAAAATAAATAGTGATCGAGCCAAGATGATGGAAGAGTGGGCAACGACTTCAAAGTCAGTGTGTGGGGGGGAATGCATACAGACACGCACATTGATGGAGTTTCTGGTTGGGTCTCGGTTATCCAAGGAAGAGGAGATGAAGTGTGAGAAAGGGATTGTAGGGGAGGGGAGGGAGAGGAAAAGAGAGAAGGCAGAGAGAGAGAGAGAGAGAGAGAGAGAGAGAGAGAAAGAAGGAGCGAGAGAATATTTTATATTGTTTAATCAAAGTTATTTTGAGAATTAAAATTAGGTAGTCATTCAAACTTTAGAGACACTCTTGTAAGACCTGCCTGGGGAGACATGCATGGGGTATTCTGTGAATTTCTGGAATCATCAAATCTTACGCAAATGAACCCTAGTATTTCTCAATAAGTTAGATGGTTGGTGGTGAAAGCAATTCTGCAATGGTCGGCTTATGCATTTTGATTGATTTGCATCAGCACCGTATCTGAAGCAACGTCCTAAAATATCATTAATTCTGTCGAAGTCTCTTCACTATCTAGAGATTATTCAAACCTTGGTATTTGGTAGGTTATGGTCTGTAGGTGTCTTCCTGAAATATAGTTATATGACAAGATGATTGACAGCAGAGTGACTATTGTTTATAGACAACGAATGTTGACAACAGAGGGCAAAATGCCAGCTGTTGTCTTTAGCTATATGCAGTAACTCAAACATGCATGCACCATAAAAGTAGCAACTTAATTAATTATTTTAATGAAGTCCTTTTCAGATAGTGCTTTTAAATCTATGCATTTATTTATACCCATGTTTCAAACTTGGTCAAAAACAGAGAATTAGTAAAAGAGCCTTCTGAGTTATGACTCTCTAGGGCTGCTGCAAGATTTTCAGGGCACATTTCTTATTATTTACTGTATTCTGCACATTCAAGTGAAATTCATAAGTTTCCACATGAAATAGAAGTAAATTTAGTTTCAGAGAAATTTCTCTTTAATAATCTTGACACTTTGAAAGGACAATTAACTATGTAGAACTACAGTTTGTAGCCATCAGAATCTCCCTGCTGCTGTTTATTTCATTGGGATAAGCTGAAAATAAATCTCAGCTTTGCTTTATATTATTGTTTCTATACGCTAACTTCTAAAGATAAGTCTTCCTGGGATAGCTCTCAATAACATTCCTTTTTATTGGATTCCAAACTATTCTTAAAAGAAAAAAGTTACAGTGACAACGAATCATGCTGATGAGATTGAGAAATGAGCTTCCTGGATATCTGGGGGCCTTGAGAGACAGACACTCTTCCTTTTATCCACACGAGTACAAGATACAGTCAGTGATTGGTCCCAGTGTTTTTCAGGAAGACAGCTGGCTACCATATTAAACCTTGTAAATGACTGACTCCGTGAGTAACATTTGATACAATATTGGCAAGTTAATACACAGGACAACGGCCCTTTAACTGTGTCTTCTGTGGTTTAACATAAAAAGCAAAGTCTACGGTTTGGATTTTGAATATCTTCTAAGGGAAATTATATTAAAAGTCTTCTCCAGGTTTGCTGGTGGGAGGCGGTGGAAGCTTTATAGAGATTGGACATGGTTGTATTTCCCAAGCTTGTGTTCTTTCAAGGAGATGGTGGAACATTTCCCCTTTTTCTCTGCATTTTGCTTTCAGGGTGTCCTAAGGTGAGTACGCATAAGTCAAGACGGTGGTGAACTTGGTATGGGATGGACCTGGAACTGGTGGTCCTACGTGGGCCCTGTTTTGGCCTTTGTGATATTCCAAAGTTAGCAAAGTTGTAGTGGTCCTGGTGTCTCTTCACATTAATAGAAACCCTAATGAAGACAGCTCCACTTTGTCTCAGATTTTATGTATTCAGTGTGAGCCAATGACATTTAAAGCTTCAGTCCCAATGGTAGTCACGTAAACTAATGTATTCTCTGCCAACAGTAGTTAGTATCCAGCCTAGGTAATGTAGGTTCCTATATTGATCCTCATTTTCCATTTCTATCCTCCAGAAATTTGGTGTATATTTTATTTGGTTTGCTGCTGAATTTTGTTTTGTTTAGTGGTGGGAGTTGAAATTAGGGCCTTGTACATGCAATCTAAGTTTTATCTTACCCCAAAGGTGCGCTCATTTTTTGAGGTCTTAGATCACATAATCAGTTTCATATTTACTTATAGTACAGGGTGGAAGATAGTTTTAAATCCTGTGACTAACATAATTAGGTTTCTTTAAGAGATAATGTCAGCAAAATATTACTAAGAAAAACTCATTTGTTCAATATTTGGCCCAGCTGTTAAGTGTGGTAAAGGACAACAGAGAAACAAAGGAAAGATGTATTGTGTTACTCAGATGAAAGCCTCACAGCTGGAATGGATGGATGGGATGGGGTGAGGCTGTTTTATTAGCACTTGCTGGAAGGTTTATGTAAGCTTTCATTCTGTGATGCTTATGGGTTCACGCTGCAAACATATATCCTCAGTGGAAGAGCTGTTAGCCCCTGCAGTTTGTGCTCCAACCTGGCTTTCCATTAACTTACAAAGATCCTGGCTACCGAAGGCCTCCATGCGGTTAACACTGACATTATGCAGGTGCAGAGGCAGAGACCTCCAAGAATCTTAAGGTCAGTCTTAGCTCTGCCTTCTTTACTAAACCCACTGGGAGCCATTTATAAAAACCGCTGAAAAGGCAAGGGTACTCTTACGTCTGTCCTGGGAGAGACACTCACCCCGAGAAAGACCTTCTTTCTTCCAGCTCTGTGAAGCACACTGCACACTTTGCTAATAATTCTGCAGGGCACGGGGCTTAAGAAAACATAGATCAATGCCAAGGGCCTTATTGCATGACATTGCCAGTAGCAGACACCTGCAGTGAAGTTTTCTGTTTTTAGAACACTTTTCTTTTTCTTACATATTTGTATCTTTGGATGAAAAATTTTATACCAAGTCACCTCCCAAAATTTATGCTTCATATCTGAGCTCATAATTCATATTCCAATTGCCTGTTAATTGGCAGTGCTGAAGGGTTCTTTAACTTGCCAAAGAAAAATACAAACTAACTGTTATTTTGAGAAGTAAAAGAAAGATAATATTTATTATTAATGTCTTCTCGTTCTCTTAGAATAAACCAGGAAGTTTCCCTGCTATTTTCAACATTGATGCCTCCCTGCTTCCCACCCCCGCATAGTTCGATAGTGGCATTCTAGGTACATATTCTTCTCCCTACTGTGATAATTTTGTTTTAAATAAAATACTGATAATTTAATTTTAAAAGAATTACTAAGCACGTCGTATTTTAATGATGTGAGTACACGACTACATGGTATGAAATACTTAGCTACCTCTCAAAGCCTTAGAGGTTCTACTTTACACCCCCAGATCTCATGGTTAGGAAACGGGGCTGATGTGGGATTTCTCCATGTTGGTGTTTGGAAGGAAATTGGGACTGGATGTTTGCATTTATACATTTGCATAAAAATTCCAGAAAGTAGTCCAATATCCTATTTCAAGTATCATTTAAATGTTGTAATATTTGAGAATATTCCTATGCACATAGTGCCTTAAGTCATATGAGATGACTTTAGGGGTATCTGAGCGTTTGTGTCTGCGTGGGTGACTTCATTGACTGTACATGAAAAATGGCATTTTTAACATGGAGAATTTAATGTTGGCAGACATTCAGGCACAGGCTGCTGGCTTCTCAGGGGGCAGCAAGTGGTTTCAAAGCTCAATAAATAATGCAGGCTGTTAACCTTGTTTTCAATTGAAAGCGTTTCTCTCCTAATAAAAGTCCACACACTGTGTGCAGCCCCTGGCTTCCCACAGCTCTACGTAATCATGAGGACACCGTGGAATCACTTGGATACCACACACTTTGACATATAAACACCACCCGAGGAATCGGAAGCATCTTCCTGACCCTGCACTTAAAAGGCTCCCTAGTCTGTATGCTCGGATCGGGAAGAATTTCCCCTGAGCACCCAACAGTGTTAAAGCAATCGGCCCTAATTCTAAGTCTTCAGTGACCTGAATGTGTAATTCATAGGAGATGGTCCCAGGTGCAGCTGGTTATTACATATTTTGGAGGGCAGTTTCTCTTTTTCCAAGAAATATGTGAAGGAAGAATTTTTATCCATGTGTTTGTTTCAAAATTTGTGTGTGTTACAGGCATACAGGCTGCGCTCCCCCTCCTAAGAAGGTGCCAGGACCAACTTAATAAGAGCACGTTTGTTCTTTTAGTCACTCCAATGATAATTCTCATCATTAAGAACAAGGATAATAAAAAGTCAATAACCTATAATTATTTGCATTATATTTCCATGTATAAGGATTTTTTTCACATGTCTGCCATTTTTATTTCTGTTATCATTCTGTTCATGTTCTAGGCCGATCTTGCCAACATTTTTAAAACCTTAAATTATTTTTTACTAACTAAAATCCATTTATTATCAACTAAATATTGTTTTGAAATATGTATACACCATGAAATAGTTCAACATACATGACTGGCACAAACTTTACCTCGTATAATATATGTGGTAATAAACTATACTTGCAATCTACTTCTGAACAATTTTTAAGCATATTGTACAGTGTTATTAACTACAGTGACATTGCTGTACATATTTTCCTGAATTTATTATTTCTTCTAATTCAGTGCTGCCCTATTTAACCAATAGCATGCATAATACCCACCCCTATGATCCCCAAAGCCCTGGAAGTCCTATTGTATTATATGCTTCTATGGGAAATATCTCATGACATCTCTGTCTGTGTCTGTGATTAGCTTATTTCTCTATACAGAATATTTTTGCAGTTTATCTGTGTTATGCAAGAGGACAGATTCTCCTTGATGTCTCTCTCTGTGTCTGTGACTAGCTTGATTCCCTAAACAGAATGTCTTTGCAGTTATCTGTGTTACCCAAGAGGAAAGATTCTCCTTTTTGAAGCTGGTATAGCATTATACTTGGAATTAAAGTGATTTTTTTTTAATGAGAACTTAGGTTGTTTTCAAGTTTTGGTCACTATGTGCAAAGCTGCACTGAACACAGGCAGGCTGATAACTGCTCAGTGTGCTGATGTAATTACCTTTGGGACTATTTCTAGTAGGGGACTGGCCCTGTACGGGGTGGTAGCATTCTCTATTACCCGCCCTACACTGTATTGTCTCTCATTATGTAGAAGACTTCCCTTCTTGTTATCCTTCTCAACTTTGCTATCTTTTATCTTTTTAGTTGCTCACAACATGAAGAAGTTATGCTACACAGTTCATGTTCACTGATCTGATGCTTACTGGTACTAACCACTTTTTCATGCACTTTTTGTGGCACGTGTTTGTCTTTGGTTGTGAAATATCTTTCATCCATCTAAAATCAGAGTGTATCTTTATCATTCAATATAGTCATTAACTCCTTATGAGATAGATGACTGTGCACATTACCCCCAAATGGAATGTTGATTGTTTGCTAAAATGATTATTTTCTTTGCTCTACAAAAGCAATTTAATTTAATGTAATCCTGTCTCTCTATCTTCTTGTTGGACATTATCCTCCACATTTCTTCATTCTTTTACATACTTTTTTCTATTTATTTCTCTGACTCTACATTTTCACATAACCTATCTTTGAGGTTACAGGGTTTTTTTGTTTGTTTTATTGTTTTGTTTTGTTATTCTCTTTGGTCGATAGTGCTACTGTTCCCTACAGGATTTAATCTGCTCCAGAGTTTCTACTTGATGATTGAAGAACAATTACAATCTCCCCATTAAAATTTTAGATTTTTACAAGAGCTAGTGCCAGGACAGGCTCCAAAGCCACAGAGAAACCCTGTCTCGAAAAACCAAAAAAAAAAAAAAAAATTTAGATTTTTGTCAACCATTAGTTCCCAATTTTATTGACTGGTCTTTGTGAGTTTCTGTGGTTCCATGAACTTCCCTAGTTAATTGTTTTGAATTATCAGGCAGATTGCTGTGTATCTCTATGTCTTTGTTTCAGATAGTGGGCAATTATGTTCCACCAGTGGTTTTCTTCCCTCACAATTAGTTGCCTTATGCTGAGGTTTACATAATTAAATGAGGGGGATTGCTGTGGGACAGTGGTCTTCTACCTGTGAAGATTTGTCGCTTGTATTGCTTTAATAAAATGCTGATTGGCCAGTAGCCAGATAGGAAGTTTAGGTAGGGCAACCAGAACTGGAGGATTCTGGGAAGAGGAAAGGCACAGTCTGCAATCGTCACCCAGACGCTGAGGAAGCAAGATAAGAATGCCTCGCTGATAAAAGGTATCAAGCCACAGGGCTGACACAGACAAGAATATGGGCTAATATAAGATGTAAGAGTTAATAAGAAGCCTGAGCTAATAGGGCAACCAGTTTATAATTAATGTTGACCTCTATGTGTTTCTTTGAGACTGAATGACTGTGGGACCAGGCTGGACAGAAACCTCTGTCAACAGGGGATCATATTTTATCCTTTACGAATACATGTTTCAGAGAGAACCCTTAATAAGACAACCTGTCAAAATACTTTTATCTACTCATTTGGTGATCCACATGAGGACTTTTCACAGGCAGGATAGCTTAATGCATTGGACTTTCTAATCCAGAAAACAGCATGGATATCTCGCTCTGGAGCAGGCCTGGAGATTGGATCTACAGAGATAGCTATGAATATGGGCTTCAAAATCTAGCATGTTCAGGATGGATGGACTTGGAGGTTATTGTCCAGGTATTACCCAACATCTGAGGATATGGGAGAATTACCTATGACTGGCCCTTCCTGGAACCTCGTGTTGATCTCAAAGTAAAGTCCAGTGGTCATTTTTTTCTCTTTCTCCATGAGAATATTCCTTCTGCCATCTTCTTTCCATTTTTTTTTGCTTCCAATACATTTTTATTTGAAGCTTTGAGTTTTATAGCAAAAACTATTGACTGCTAATCATACCTATTGACTTGTAAAATATGTAGCTCACCCACATACATTTCTATATACTTCAGCCTACTTTTAGCATTTTAAGATATTATTTTCATTTTTTTATTATGTGTCTATACGTGTCTGTGTGTGAGTTTGTACACATAAGTTCAATACCCACAGAATCCGAAAGCTATGGGATTCCTTGGAGCTAGAGTCACAGGTGATTGTGAGTTGCCTATTATGGGTGCTGGGAAGTAAATTCCAGCATCTTACAAGAGCAATGGGCTCTTAACTGATAAACCAGCTCATCTTCCCTGTACTACATAAATAGGCATTTTATTAAATACTCAGAGGAAAAATAGAGTCAATTTAAAATATTTTAGAAAAATAAGTGGTATGAAAGAAGTAATTTCCAACTGTATTATAAATCAGTGTGATTCTAAAAGCTACAAAATTCATACACACACACAAATACCAAACAATATTCTTCATTGATATAACAGCAAAAATATCCAATAGAATAAATATTAGAAGAATGTTTACAGTAAAAAAGAAAAAAAGTTCAATTCTTCACTCAAAGAATGGTTCACAAATGAAATTGGCATCGTTGCAAGGCTGTAGGCCAATATGAGAGATTTAATTGGATTTTTAATTTTCTTTTAATGTTACCGGCAAGATTTTGGAGAGCAATGTTTTTAAATGCTATCAATAAGAACACTTTAAGCTAAGGGGTGCTTAGGGATGCATTTAATAAAATTATGTAAGATTTTTTT
Organism: Microtus oregoni; assembly: GCF_018167655.1. Classification (NCBI taxonomy): domain Eukaryota; kingdom Metazoa; phylum Chordata; class Mammalia; order Rodentia; family Cricetidae; genus Microtus; species Microtus oregoni. The sequence goes on from NW_024543069.1 coordinate 4,359,746, forward strand.
ATAGTTAAAAAACCAAAATAATGCTGAAAGGGATTAAAGAGGCAAATCTGGGTGTCTTTACATTTGTATATCAGTACTGGAAATTTAAAGGATCAAAGTCATTAAATTTTCAGTTCTTCATAATGTTGATTGATGAACCCAGCAATTTTAATGTGGTCAACAAAGGCCTTTTCGCTAGCCTTTAAAAGTTACATCTCTTGAGGTTCATCATTTCCAAAACACTCCTGGGGGTAAAAAGATGAGCGATTCCCTTGACTAATTCCAAAATATTGTACAGCTGCAATAAATGGGGCAATTAATTACTAAAGCTGGGATGGCAAATCCATCATGCAGCAGGAAAGAAAGCTAAAAAATTAACCTTTTTTTTTTCGAGAAATGTGTCTATGTAACCTTTCTTGCTTCTCCAAGTGCCTCTATATTAAGGTTGGTCTGAGTGTTAGGAAGAGAGTCATATCACTTGATAACAGTGAGAATTACTTCTCATCTTTTTGCATCTTAGAGACTTTGTATTTTAAATCAACTATCTCATGGTAAATCCAGACTTCGATCTAACTTCCTGAAAACTATTAAGTCTGACAGTTTCTTTGTCTATTAGAACATTTGTATATTTTTCTACTCTTGGATTTTACATATATCAAATTTTCCTATTGTTTTACATTCATCTATTTGTTTCTTTGTTTTCTCTTTTTTTCTGCACATTCTTTTGGGCCATTCTTTGCTTGGTTTTGATATTTATACATTTAGAACATTTATTTGTACTTATTCATATTTACTATATAATTTTCTGTGGCTGTTTTACAGCAGAAATGGACTCAGAGACAGCCTGGCATCTATTCTTGCAAATAAAAATGGCCTGGTGGAAAGCCATGGCTATTAGCTACATTTCATAGGAGCCACCTGGCCCATGAAAATTGATGTGCTATATTTCCTATATCGACTCATTTTCTGCCCACTGTTGTGGAAACGTTGCTATGTGTCTCTAATTTAGTCTAATGACAGCAACTTTTCTACGTCTGTGCATGAAGTGTAAGATCCTCATTGCACTATCGGCCGGTCACTCGGCCATTTGTACTATGAGCAATGTTATTTTTTTCTTCATGATTGGTCCCCACCGTATGTTGACTTTCCCCTTTGGCTTTCAACACTTCTGTGTTATTTAAATAGTAATATGAAAATCTTATTCTACTGTCCCCTTTGCATGTTGCTTTGTTGCCCTTCAGCCCTTGGAGCCTCAGCTAGCACTTCTTGTGATGTGAGAGTTGTTTTTGTTTTTCAGAAGAACACGGCTTTGTTTGATACTCAGTTTTGAAGGATATTCTCACAAAATATAAATTTCTGACTTATTTTGTTTGCTTTCACCATCTTGAACATGCTGTTCACCGCATTTCCTTGACATCTTCTCTTCAGCAGCATGTTCAAGGTCATGCATGATGTTTTTGTTTATTTAATCTTCTTCTTAAAGTTTTTTTCCATGTGTCATGAATAATTATTCACACTAGGATCCCTACTTTCATTTCTTTCACCTTTCTTTTTAATATTCTTCCTAGAATACCCTTCCAATGCCTGACAGCCTGCAGGAGACAAACACAAACTCAAGCTGAACAAAATCCCAGCAAGGAGAATGGGAAGCAGGCACGGAGTCCCGCCTCTAACCAGAACGTTATTTTTAATGGATATATTCTGGGGAAGAGTGAGCCAATTTCTTCAATGGAGTGATACTGGTTATATCAACCATAGTCCAGGGCAGACTTCATGCTGAGGAGCAGTTGGCCAATACAAATCAGACTCCATGTTTTGGGTGAGTGCATGCTCGTTTGGTTTTTAAGTAAAGAACTGTACATAATTTGGAGGTGGGGGATCTGGGAGGAATTAGGGGAGGAAAAAGAATATGATCAAATTAATGCTGTATGAAAATCACAAAACATAAATAAAAATATTCACATAAGCCACCCAGGTTCCGTTCCCTCCTGCTTCTCAATACTCAAACGTCCAGCTTCCTTTGCCATTGTATGTGACTTCTCTTATAAATTCTTACCTATAAGAGAAAATCTGATGAAATATTTAGATTTGGTTTGTTTCCCTGTAATTTATGAAAAACTATGCGATGATTTTTATCTTTCTATTTCTTTCTTTATTTTTTTAAAAATGTTTTTTATTTATTATGTATACAATACTCTGTCTGCATATATGCCTGCAGGCCAGAAGAGGGCACCAGACTTCATTACAGATGGTTGTGAGCCACCATGTGGTTGCTGGGAATTGAACTCAGGACCTTTGGAAGAGCAGGCAATGCCCTTAACTGCTGAGCCATCTCTCCAGCCCCCCTTTTTGTTCTTTTTCAGAAAGAGACAATGAGACACAAAATATACTTCCCTAGAAACAGAGCATGGCATAACTAGAGTAGGAAGAGCTTCCAAACATAAAGAAGATTTGTCAGCTCTTTAGGGTTGGACAGAAACAAACAAACAAAAAACCTCTGTCTTTATAGTGCAGTTTTATGAGTATCCCATCTACGCCATTTGGGAGTTGAACCAAAAATGATTTCCCTTTTCTAGAAACAGGTGCTGATCTAAGACTGTCCCTGTGTTAGCACCCTGCTTTTGCCATGCATGCTAAAGTGAGCTTCTCACTGTGCAAACTGCACAGCAGATTCCCTAAGAGAGAACACTGAACAGCATATCTCCAAGGACACCACAGTTTGCTTTTCTGTTTTCTTTGTTTGTATCTGGGCTGACTCACATTTGAAAACCATGTTCTCACAAACCATCAAAACCCAGGACATAACTCGATGAAATTGAAGGGAATGCCTGTGAGTCCACTGCTTAAACCACACAAGTCTGTTTTCTGCTCTTGTTTTCTGAGCCAGTTCTCCATGGTTCCAGTCCCCCTCTTTTTCTGGGTGGAAATTTTAAAATAGAGTAACTAAGTTTTGTGACAGTACTGCCAGTTTCTCCCTCCACAGTGTAGCTCAGGGCTGCTACCATTATGCATATTTTTTCTTTAACACACACACACACACAAATCACATTTCTTCCAATTAATTATCACCCTGCCAAATCTTATTGCTTGCTCACAGGAGGTGGACCCAAAGTCAGGTATGAGGTAGTTTCTTTCCTGAGATCTGAGCCTTGCTAACAGTAATTTTCTCAGTCAGGATGGTACTGCAAATAGGTTCAGGTCAAATAGGACTTGGAAGTACCAAAACACTTCCCAGGGTGCCACAGGGGGGATTAGTGTTTTATGCTATATTACCAATTGTTATGCATGTATTTCTAACAATTTCTGGGGATTGGGATTCTGGCATGGCTCAATGGCATTCCTTGCTTAGGAAGCTTGGCTCATGGTTTTAGGCTGAAGGAGTGAGTCAGCAAGAGGTTCCCATGAGCCGAAGATATCCCAGGACAGATGGGCTGCTGTTACTAAGCCCTACAGCTCAGCCTGATCTGATAATATGCTGGAAGAATGGTGGTTTCACTTTTCAAACAGTGGGGCATGCAAAAAGGGAGCAGTTGGAATTGTCCATCTACTCCTCAATCTATAGCAGATTTGGAGTTGAATTTCTAAGTAGAGTGCTGTCATGATGACAAACACATTCCCATAGAGTCTTAGACGACAGTAAAGCCAGCCACGAGCCGACAGAGGGGATAATTGAGAGTGATTGGAGAAAGGTATGAGACCTTCCAGCATCTTCAGTCAGCTTGGGTCAAGCAGAAGGCCAACCACTAGTTCTGGGATTTCTAGAGATAGGAATACCAAATAGTTTTGCTTATTTAAATGGCTATATACATTTGAGAAGTATGCAAAAAAAAAGTGATGCAACTTTCTCAAGAATGTGGAAACGTATAGTTTACGGCAGTGACACACTGAGAGTTGGGAGCGGTGGCAGAGCGCCTGCAGAGCGTGAGTACATGAGGCTCATGGCTTCCACTTGCAGAGCGTGAGTACATGAGGCTCATGGCTTCCGCTTGCAGAGCGTGAGTACATGAGGCTCATGGCTTCCACCCCAACACAGCAAGGAGCAAAGTTCTGAATTTGGTCAAAGAATCACATTTGCTTTTCCACCTCCTTCCCTCCCCCTTGTGTAGAGTTATTTCTACAATTTACTCCAATGTCAAGAGAGAGTTATGCATAAGATCTTTAAGTGTCTATTAAATTTCATGCTGCCAGAGGATGTATTCTGCCAAACAGAAGGCTAGTCGGGTCTGCACTTAATTGTGACTGTGTCTCTAAGCTCTGCTCATACACTTGAACTTATAGTTTGCCTTCCAGACTTGTACTATATATTTTTTCAAGCCATTAGGAGATGGTAAAGAAAATTCTACAGTGTGGGAGAATTGTAGCTGCCAACCACTATTGTCTCCTAGGATTTTTTTTTATGTGAGTGTGTGTATTTGTGTATGTGCATGTAAATGTGTGTGTGTGATGCATGTGTGCATGAGATAGAGAGAGATGTATTCAAGTGCCAAATAAAGTGATAATTATATCGGCAAAGGAAAGGAAATTGAATGGATGTTTTGAGATATAGAAGTGCTCTCACTTGCTCATTTTTGTGAGGTACGGGGGATACTGCCATGGTAGATAAAAATATAAGACGAAGAAAATTATTTAAGTTTAGGAAGACACATCACAGAAGGGAAAAAAAATCTTCAATTATTCCATGGAAGAAAATAGAAAATTTCTCAATTTAAGGAGTGGTAGACTATGAGTAAGACACTTGCTGTGGTTCACAGAGACGGAAAGTTCAGTGTCATCTAAAGGGAGCAACCGAAAAACAGGGTCATAAGTGCAAATGGAGGGAACAGCAGAACAATAGACGTTGTCTCAAATACTAGGCTCAGGGAATGAGAGTAGGGGCAGGATGCCACAGTGGGAAAGCGCAGCTTTTGCCTTATAACTTATTTGCCTATTGCCTTTCCATATTGTTTTATGTTTCAAAAACTGTGAAGCTAGCCTACATGTCCATCTACAGATGAATGGCTGAGGAAACATGATTCCTAAACACCATGAGATTTTATTCAGTCATTAAAAATGGTAAATTCATATTTAGATGGATGGGAGATAGGAAGAGGTCACTATGATATAGGAAGTAAGGAAGGCTCAGAAACCCAGCAGACTCACAAACATACATGCTACATGGTTCTGTCATCTGTGTATTCTAGATTTCAATTGTGTGTGTGTGTGTGTGTGTGTGTGTGTGTGTGTGAGAGAGAGAGAGAGAGAGAGAGAGAGAGAGAGAGAGAGAGAGAGAGATTATTGAACTCTGAAGGGGTCATGAGAAGGAAAGAAAAGATCCCAAAGAAGGAAAGAAGGAAGGAGGGAACAAATCCTATATGTGACAGGAATGAAGGGGGTTCTTGGATGCCAGGGCAGAGGAAAACAGGAAGGGCTGGTGGAAGATGCAGAGGAAGGACAACAAACACAAGTTGCAATCAAACAACACTTTGAGTATGAACTTTAAAAACATTAAGGATCCTAAAATTAATGTAATAATTTTGGTCTAATAAAAAACACCGAAAGGTGTCAGAGATAAATATTTCATCTTATGGTTCAGAAATCCTGTAAAATTCTTTCACCCTAATTTCCTCATCTCATTATATAGACAACACATCTGATGATAATTAATCCTGATGAATAATTTTTAGCGTTGTGTTATTCTGCACTTTATTATTAAATTAAAATGCATTAAGTATTTTCCTCAGCTATGCATGCAAAAATCTATGTTTTATATTTGCACATAGTTACTATTTCTGTATGCTTTTCATTAATAATTTAATCAAACCTTAATCACTATTCCTTTAGTTAAGATTTAGTGATTGACCACATACTGATTTATGTTTTACCTTCGTAGTCCCCCAGTTGAAAAGGATGAAAAACAAAGAGCCCTCAATTAATAATAGTGTGAAGTCCTATTTCAATGCCAAATACAACCATTTCATTTCAATTTTACTTCTTTTTAATAAGGTGATAGAAATCCATAATGTATAGGCTTTTTCATTTCCTCTTCAAATCCTTCAAAATCATTGTAAAATACATATTGTCAGTTCTGAGTTTTGTAACCAGCACTTGAATGTTCTGAGAGTTTCTGTTCTTAAACACAACAGCCCTCTTCTACCATATTAAATACCCAGGGCAAGCTCAGCTTCACTTATTTTAATTAATTTTATTGAATTTCAACATGAAATTAGAATTCCACTTTAATAACTAATTGTGGGGCTTAGGGTTTGAAGAGTGAAGAAGTTTAGAATTCTATGAGAAGCATTGGCATATGATAATTAATAATGGATAGCACTCAACAGAATTAATTATTCAAAAGACCCAACGATCATGGTATCATGATGGGTGGAACATTAATTACTTTCAATCTGGTATGTGTTTTCAGATTTTGAAAGAGACTTTAAATGGAGTTGTGGTGAATTCACACTGGGAATATAGCTTAGTAAGCTCTATCATAATAATTGGATTTGTGGCTCTTATTTTTCAGGATTACCTACAAGGAATTTAATCAATGCCAAGGATTCAGAGTTCCTTCTGAGCTCTGTGCTTGCTCAGCTTCTCTCTGTGTCCAACTAGCCCTTCCTCTGGGGTCTGCCTATATGTCCCAAATTTCATTTTATTATGAAGAAATGAAGTATATTGGATTCTGGACTAGTCTTTTTTAACCTTAATCACCTTTGTAAAGTTTCTGTTAACCAAATGCAATCACAGGAAAGCTTAGGGATTTGTTTGGTCGATTTTGAGAGGGTCCTGGTTTGAACATGATGTCCTCCCGTTTGTATGATTTGTGATCTTTGACCACTAACATCCCAGGAAGAGTGCATTTGCAGGTTACTCTGTTTTTATCTTTCTTGATGTTCTGAGAAATCTTTCCTGTGAATTTGGTAGCGATCATATTTTCCAGGAGTTAGTGCAAGCTTAGAGCTGAAATTTGATTATGTTTACAGTTCCCATTGCTTCTCAGTTTTGTCTGTTTTCTGTGCTGTCAGCGAGACACGTATTTTATCTGTCTTACTACAATTTGAGCTTTTTTATTTTCCTCTAGCTTTGTCAATTATTTATTTGAACTTTCGAGGCAACATTGTTAAATACATATATATTCAGAACTATAGTTTGGTCTTTTGGTTTTGAAATAACACATTTAATTTATTTTAGTTTCGATATTTTTTTAAAAAGAGAGAAAACAAAGGATCACACACACACACACACACACACACACACACTCACTCACTCTGTCCTGACTGATATGAAGTACCTCCTTAGACAAAGTAAGAAGAACATCAGATGTAACACCTTCATGCTGGGTTAACACTGTGAATCAAAAAACCTTCATATCTTTGTCACTCAACCAGCCTGACAGGGACAAATAAATGCACCAATTCAACGACCATTCTCCATATCGTGCCCTGAAAAGAGGAGTTCATATATTTCTTCTCTTCTCATTAGTTTCTTTTCTATGAGTAAGACCAATGTTTATGTACTGAGTAAAGCTGAGGATAGACGCTAACACGGTGGTCTTCCCTCCTATAAAAGCGCTAGTATTCCTGTGCTGGGCCATCGCTCCCCCACTAAGCTTGTTATTTATCTTTATTTCCTCCTTCCCTTCTTTCTGCTATTGTCTTCTCAAGTTTGGGGGGCAGGTGTAGTTAGCTAAAAATAAATATAAGACTGACCTAGTGATACCTTGTTCCACGTCTGTGTTCCTAAGACAGAATGACTGTCAATGGCCTCTTGGAATACAAGGCTTTCACAGAGGAAATTTATTATAAAGAATAAAAGCAATTAGCAGTTCCAGTTCACCTCTGGAGGCACTCTACTTAAATGAGGCGGCCCTGTGTGTTGGGATTCTGGTGAGGGCTGTATATGTTGGTAAGAATGACTTGCTTATTCATGAGGCAGGAAGGAAGGCAGTCACTGGACAGAACAGAAGCCCATCTTTCTGTTAGAAGAGACACCTGCAATGTTTTAGAGACCTCAGAACAGGCTCTCCTTCCCACAGGTTTAATCACCTCCCTGTTGATAAATGGGAAGCTCATGGATTCTTGATATAAAAGATTGGATTACATGCAGCACTCTTGATGTCTTTTCTCACTCATCCTATCCTGTTGGGCTACTGTAGTTATTCTGAACTTCAGAATTTGCAGCCTAGAATATGTGCGTTACATTTATGTGCCTTGGAGTTTTAGGGGAAGCTCCTGGAATATTCAAAACTTTCCTCAAATTCACCTTTACCTTTCTCAACCTTACTGACAGTTCATATTGAATTTACTTTGTTTTTATGCTCAGAAAGCAGAGTAAAAATAGACATTTATGTTTCTGAGGCTACAGTCATTGACCTGCTCTATGTTGACTTCTGTTGGGAAGACATTTACTTGGTTTGAGTTATGCAAGAAACATAACTAGACGACATATGAAGTCTGATTCCATCCAGGACCCCTCACTCAGATTTGTTCCTATTTCCTTCTTCTTTCTAAATTATGTATTTCCCATTTTATGAACCATTAGAGATTATGTGAATAGGGTTAAGTAGGCAGCCTTTAGAAGGTTTTGGGTGATTTTAAGCTTCCTGGTGTTCATTCAACCCCTTGCAAAATCTGCTCTGCTTAGGTGAAGATGCTTTCAGGGGCTCATTTCTAATGAGTGCCATCCTACAGGCATGAGGAGACATTGCAACTACAGATAGGCACGGAAATGCAATGACTTTCCCCCTCTTAATGTTTTCTGCTTTGACTTCAGAGAGGTCAACTACCATGCTTTGAACATCTTCACATCCAGCTAATATCAGTTTTCCAGCATAACATTCCTGAAGTCAGAAGCAGCTTAACACTGTATAGAGCTGACATTGAACATGACCTTGACAGACAACTTGACTGGAGGGATTGAGAAACTGAGCATCCAGGTGACTAGGTATGTTTAATCTATAAAAACTGAACAAAAAGTTTATTTTTAGTGGTGTTTATCAATGAACATTTTTATACTCCAACAATAAAATACATTGTGCTTTATCAGTAGTAACTTCCCAAGAAAATTAAAAATTCTAATGACACATAATATTTACTTTTCACATTGTGATCTGATAGCACTACTTAATCCTGAATCCTGATTGTGGACCTGCAAATTCTATAACAGAAGAGAGTGGCCTGTAGTCTATAACAGAAAATTCCGGTGAGGAATTGGAGGAACTTTAAATCATTTATGAGGCAATATCATTTATCTGTATTTCTGTTGTCAGCTAGCTTTGTTTTACCATCATAAAATTCCAGACATAGTCAACTTATAAGATATAAGGTTTGTTTTGTATATGGTTTTGGAAATTCCAATTCAAAAGCAGATGGGCCCATTGCTTTGGGAGTCTGAGGAGGGCAGCAAGTGACAGTGACTTGTAGCATGAACAAGATTAGATAACTTACTTGACAATCTAGGAGACAGAGACGTGAAAAAAGAGACCTTGGCTGCATAATCCTATTTGATGGTAATGCTTCCAAGCTAATAAGAATCTTTTAGTAGGACCTGCATCTTCTAGGATTACCTGGTGGTGAGCAAGCATTCTACACAGACTTCTGGGAGCTATACAACTTCAAAATTATAGTAACGTCTCTATGGGTATGTATCCAAACTCTCCCCTGACACTGTATGTAAGGCTAAGAAAAATAAAGAAAATATGAAGATATTTATGAATATCCTGGAACTGATATTCTTTCTAAGCACTGGGAGGGCAGGAAATGGGGTATGTTCCTTATTTCAGTCTTCCTATTTCATAAATACTTTATAATTTCTCTCCTACTTGGGGATTTTCATAAAACTCGGAAGCAATAGCAAAATCCCCTAATCCCACAGGCAATAAACGCAGAAATTGTGCAGAAGATGTAGTTCCTTTACTCCAGGGACATTTTAATGAGAAATTAGGGATCTTTGAATCTTGTCCTAGTCTTCGATACCTGCTGATCAGAACATTGCGTGTGTCTATCATAACTCAGCCCTGCATCCTCCTCAGCCAAGGATCTCGAGACGCCCCTGACCAGTCAGTCAGTAGCCTGCCTCCGCCTTCACATTCTCAGTGCTCTGCTTCACGTCCCAGATCTCAGCAAATTCACCTGATTCCTTTTTGGTAGCCAAAGTGAGGAACATAAATATCTGCAGTATCTCTCCATTCCTGCTAAGGCATTTACGGTTATTTCCTTTCAGAGCAGAGTTTAAAAAAAAAAAAACAAAACAAAAAACTGTACCTTATTTGAGTTGTATTCAATTTTGATTTTGTGATTTCACAAATGTTGAGGATTTAGTGAAGTCCAGAAAGCTCCTTAGTGCTTCAGGAAGGAGAAAAGAAAGGAAAAGAGAGAACGTGTTAAGAGCCACAATTACGACACCCATGCAGGGAGCAGAGAGGCAGCAGAAACTGTGCCTGGCCAGCGTGCAGTGGCCATCTGTGCTTCAGATTTTCCAAACAAGTTTTCTGTTTGCTTGCTGTCACAGCAAAGCCTCTCACAACAGTCCTTGGTCATTTGAAAATCCATGTTGACACAAGATTTTCTGGAGTTGTCTGTAATTCCATGGTAACCGAGAGTCTCTCCTGACTGTTTTCTTGGCTGCCATCTTCTGTTTGCTCTTCATGTTAGGAATCTGCATCAGAGCTGGGTTTGCACAATTTTAGTTCTTCCTTTCTGCCCAGAGGGCAAATGAGGAAAAAAAACAAACCAAAACCCCCAAAAACAAATCTGTGGAGAACCAGGAGATTCACAGCCAAAGTGAATGAGAAAATTGAGGCAATTATTGGAAAATACATGTGAAAACCTGTTATCACTCAAATTGGAAGGTAAATGTCTTTGAATTATTTGTGTTTCATTGGGACGAAGACTCACTGAGGAGATGGTAATCTTTTCCTTCTCATGCATAAATCATGAACTGCAGCTCTATAAGGACGGAGGTGTCACTGAAGCAGTTGTTCAGAATTAAATATTGCTCTTCACAGTGCCCTGGATTCATTCTCCAGGGAGCTGTTGTCATGCCAATGACACGTCACAACTAAAATCAACATTATTTTCTCTGACGAAGCGAGTTTCTGTGAGGTTTCCATAAACATACACACTTTACCCATTTGATATTGAAACCATTTAATGCTCTTGAGCCTCGTGGCTACAGTGCTTATGTTTCTTTCTTGGAGAATATATGTGACTTCACCTGAACATAAAGGCTAAAATTGCATTATCAACAGTAAGTTAAAAAAAAAAAAAGCAAGCCATATCATTTCATGGAATAGAACCATTCCTAAAAGATTGTAACCTTGTCTAATAAATGAGAGGGTCATGGATTTGTGGTTTATTTCTTTCGTATTTATAAATAGGCTGTAGCAGTGTGCTCAACATGTTTCCAGAGTGGGCTACTTGTTGTATCCTTTAGCCATGAAATGTTCATTGGTTCCGTGTTTGTTGTGGCTTTTAAGCAGAAAACGCTCATCGTTTCAATACGTTCCCCCTGGTCTTTTGGACAGACTTAGTTAATTTGAAGAGCTTTGCCAAAATTCCTTCTGACTGAAAGCATAGCAGGAACTAGAGATAATCCATAGCCTATTCATAGGTACTGCACTCAGCTTATGAAGTATATCCATAAGTAATTTCTGTTTCTCACATCTGTATGATGCGAGTTTTTCTACTGCAATTAGTGTCCTTTATGATCCTCAGGAATAATACGTGAATGCGGGCCTTCAAGGCTGTGGCACACTTCACTCATCCCCTCTGAGCTATAGAAAAATACTTCCAACTCATTATTCTTACTTATATGCTTATTTAAGGAATGATAAAAAATAATTTGCTATTCTGAAAATCCTCTTCTGTCAAAATTTTCTTGAGAATATAGCATATGTGCCAGTACTAAGCTTTTGCCTCCTTTTGTAAATTTAACTATCTTTAACAATATAAAAATACTTAATAAGGCTTTGCTTAATGAACACAGCTATCAGTGATTGGGCCATTGCTGCATGTCTTTTACTGAAAAGTAAATAAGTTAATTAATAAATGAATAAAACAAAATAATTAATAAGTTAATGATGCCTGTATTTTTTCTGAATATCAAATTAACCACATTCTCAGAGTATATTCATAATACTAACATCATGCCAAAGGAAGGAGACTTCATTTTCAGAGTTCCATTGGGTGACCTTTCTTATGACCCCAAGGTCAACAGTGAGCAGTGGTAGGCTCCAGCCGAGCCCTCCTCCATCCGGATATCTTTTCTACCCCTTTCCAGATGAGCCCTCCTCTATCCGGATATCTTTTCTACCCCTTTCATCTTTAGAAAAGTAAACTCAGAAATAGGGGGGGGTTGTTCTTATGATGTAAGTGAGCATTAATAATACTTAATATGCTTAAGACTCTAAGACTATTATCTACTGTCCTTTGAAATGAACTAATGACTCAATCTTTTATTGTGTTGTTTGGAGGCTATGATAAAAATCTCTAGATACTCATGACTACAACAACACCATCAACAAAAAGCCAGGTGGTAGTGGTGCATACCTTTAATTCCAGCACTCGGGAAGCAGAGGCAGGTGGATCTCTGTAAGTTCGAGGCCAGCCTGGTCGAAAAGAGCTAGTTCCAAGACAGGTACCAAAGCTGCAGAGAAACCCTGTCTCAATAAACCAAAGTAAATAAATAAATAACAAAAAAAACCCCACAAACAAAATAGGAGGAGAATCCCTTTTTTCTTCCTTTTCCACCTACATTGAAGGCAGAGTCAAATATCTGCAATGTGGCTGTTATTACTCAAGTACGTGCTGATCGAAAGAGTCTGGTAATAGACTGTATAGGATTACTTACTGAGGGCCAATGTGAAATTATGCAAATGAGACTTTTGATGGGTGAGGCAAGCAGGAGTGAGAGTCAGGAGAAAGCAATACAGGAGAAGGCAATACAGGAGAAGGCAATACAGGAGAAGGCAATACAGGAGAAGGCAATACAGGAGAAGGCAATACAGGAGGGTGGATCAGGGCCTGGTGTGGCAGAATCAGCAAATACTAGAAGAATACTTGCAGAAGTCATGACTTAAACGATTCTTCCTCTTCTGCCCTCACTGCCACAGGAATTCAAGGGAGCATAGTTGATGAAGAAGACTGGACAAACCAACCCCACTTAGTCAGTTCCCCATTGCTTTGGCTGATGACTAAAAGACCCTACAGACCCCCTCCTCAAAACCCGCAGCTAGCATGCTCCCGGGGGAACGTCCTGTTTGCTTTAAAAAAATTCTCCGGATCAGCAGCCAGCCTGCTCCCGTAAGAACATCCCATGTGCCTGAGAGAGCAGGAGATAGAGATAGGAAGACTGCAAGGCAAGATGTCAATAAGAAGATAGGATATCAACAAAGCAGGTTAGCTATAAGATAGGAACAGGATGACTGTTGCCAGGCATCCATGCTGAGAGAGGAAACCATTCATGCCCCCGCCTCATTCCTGACGACCGATAACCACGCTTTTGCTTCTGTAAGCTTGCTTTTGCTCTCCCCTATAAAAAGACCTTCCCCCAGTCTGCAGGTGCGCAAGTCCTCCGAAAGACTTGCTGCCCACAGGTACCTATGTTTACTCAATAAACCTCTTGCTAATTGCATCCTGTGGCCCGGTCTCAGAGTGTTCTGGTTCTGGGGTCTTCATCAGAGAGGAAAGGTCCTCTCTGAGGGTCTTTCAATGACCTTCCTCCCAGGAACTCCCTCTTCCAAGAGGTTAGCCCAACCATAGACTAAAGAGTTTAGCATGTGTTAACTGCTTGGCTATTTACCATACATTTTACTTTTAATTGTCAAGTCTTTTGACTGTGTTTTGTTGAAGATTAATGAAGTGGAGGTTTTTTTTTCTTTTTTAGAATGGCTTTATCTAAGCTTTTAAGAGTTAATTTGGATTGTCTTAGAGAAGATCATTGTTCATCATTTTTCTTTTCTTAATGGCAATTTGCATGAGTATATGTTGAAAAAGGGCCAGTAAAATGGCTTAGCCAATGAAGGAATTTGCATCCAAACCTGAAGACCACTGCTGGAATCCACATGGCAGGAGGAGAGAAGTGATGCCATCAAGCTGTCTTTTGTCCTCCACAACGCACGATTGCATACCTGACCCCCACAATGTACAGATACCATCACACATATGCAAATAAATATAAATAAAAATTCAAAATAAAATTTAAGAAGTCTGCAAGTGAATGTGTTTCAGTTTACTGAAAATGAGCATCTTTGAAATACATCTCAAGGTTCTTGACTTTATTGAAGAGTTTAAAGGCATCCCTTATCTGTGTGTGTTTTATGTTCTGTTGAAAGTCTCAGAGACGTGCTATAGGGAAATAACACAGATAATTTATATATCCAGACCATTTTCCCAATATGTATGAGACATTTTATACTGTCTCTTGGCAGTATGGTGAGCTTCGGTTAAAGGCTGCACACAATGCAAACGTGCTGTTATAGTCTATGATTCTGCTCTGAAATCATCTTTGGTTTCCTCTTTGCATTTCAACACTATCCTTAGTGTTGGCTTACATAACATGTGCTATGTGAACATGCAGGCATCATTTTACTTTTATTTGACCCAAAAAGCATGCCAATGGGAAAAGGTAATTGTGATTTTGAACAGGCGACATAGAATTTTTATCTGATAGGAGCTTACATAATAAATTCAAAGTACATTTATTAGGTTGACCAGATGTCCATTCATACTCCCAACTGTTGCTATGTATGAGAAGACATGGAGGCCAGAGAGGGAGGCAGATGAGTGGCAAGGCATTGGGATCTTTCCTTTCTCCTCCTCCACATTTCAGAGAGGCCATTTCCTTTCAGTCACTCCCAGAAGTCTTGAGTTTTTGTAGATGCCTGAGTAGACCTAACACTTATGTATGTACAGCACTGATTGATTATTTAAACCCTTAGACAGTAACAGAATGGAACTCCCATTGTCCCTGTCAGTGATTTTTAGTATAAAAGTGCAGAACTGGTAATAAACCTCTAGAAGTTCACTGCCAATTGACTGAAATGAAATTTAAGTTTAGAATAATCTATAAAGTTATTTAATCTAAGTTTTTTGTTTTTACAGACAAAGTAAATGCTCTAGAGAAACTCAGCTTGCCTTCTAGAGTCAAAAGCCTTGTGAATATTATTTTGTGACTGCCACCTAGTCCTCCTCAGAAATTAATGCCATGCATTGATGTGTTTTGAACCATATTTTCTTTGTAATATCAGACCTAATAATGTACCTAGTACTTTTTTGGGGTATTTTGATGTTTTCTTGAACTTTTATCATTTTCTTCTGTTTTATTTGCAACCATCCATATTTTACCCCAACATAGTATTTTTATTGACCATTTGGGAATTTCTCATTATGCACCCTGATCACAACCACTTCCCAGTCTTCTCAGATCCACCCCCACTCTTGTGGCCTCCTCACCAAAAGAAAGGAGGTGAAGAAAAAAAGAAGTAACACACACATGTCATGTCCAATGTGTGCTGCCTAAATACCCAATGAAGTGTGGTCAAACTTCCTGGAACCAGTCCCTTTAAGAAAACTGAATCCTCCTCCAACACACAGTGCTGCTAAAGACCTAAGTTTTGGAGAGCTACACTTCAGTGTCCTTATCACAATGTTTAAGAATTCTTTTCCATGGTTTCCTGTCCAGGTTGTTACTATTTTGCAGGTGGGGTATGGGATGAGGATTATCACAGAAGCCTTTTATGTCCCTCCCTCAACTGTGGGTCTGCAGTCATCAATACCATGGCAAAAGCAGCTTTTTTTTGTCCTTTATAGTTAGTCACCAGGAGCACAATTCATGGACTTCCACATGGTGTCTGTCAACAGCATGAACCACAGATATCTACATGGTCTCTGGTGTCAGCATGTGCCATGGACTTCAGCGTGGTCTTTAGTGGCAGGACAGAGCACAGACATCAACGCGGCCCTTTGCTGCAAGACAGGTCAGAGACACCATCATAGCTTTCAGCAAGCATAGGCTTAGGATGCCAACACAGCTTCTAGGGCATCATGGGCCAGTGACACCTCTATGGTCTCCAACAGAAGCCAGGCTCATGGGTATCAACATGGCCCCAGGTGGCTGCACAGACCCCTCATATCAGCATGGCCCCCAGTGGCAACATGCCCAACCACATGGCCCTTGGTTGCAACATGGGTCATGGACATCAACATGGCTCCTGGAGGACCACAGATCTGAGAGTCCATGAACTAGGCAACAAAAGCTCACAACAGATTAAAATTAGTTTTGTATACTTTATTTTCCTGCTGGAGTACCTAATCACATGATGGTATGCATACTATCATGCTCACAGAATTTTTTTCATTCAATTTTATGCAATCAAGCATTTCATAAGCTACCAGTTTTCTTCTTTTTGAAAGCCTTCCTTTATCCATTCTTATGTAACTACTTATGATGAATGCATTGGGGGAGGGGTAAGATAGAGGATTTCAAAACTAGCCTATAGGTTACTGTTCATACTTCTATATGGCTAGGTAAGGCATCCTCATAGTATTATCTGTGGTTCCTTTCTTGTCGTTTTCATCACTAGAACTTTGATGTGGATTTTTTCATATGCTTTCTACATTCTATTTAACATTCTAAATGCATGAAATCTAGCTATGTCCATGATTTAAATATTCTTATTTTCCCCAACTTTTATGTCTCTGCCAATTCTGATTTAACTGATCATTCTTCCATCACAAATGATTCTTTCCTGTCATCTGTCTTGGTAATTAATTTTTTAGTTGCCTGGTGATTAACTTTTGTGAGGATGGAAAACACGGCAAATTTTATCCTTTAGGACAATGGACATTATTATATTTTATAAATAGTTTCGAATGTTTTTCTAGAATGCAGGACATTGTATACAAGGAATTTGACCCTTTTAGGTCTTTTAAGAAATGATAAGTCCTTCATATTAGAGCTAACTATTTCTCCAGAATAAGAAAGGGCATCTGGACTATGGCTCCATTGATCTGTAAATTCAGGTTTCCCCTCTTAGTATGTGTGTGAATGGTGTCTTGCTCTGTACTTTCTGTAACTCTCCAGGTCTTTGTGATTTTTCTCAAAGCATTCAGGCAAGGCATAAAGAATGTGGTGCAGAAGTTAGATAGATGGAAATGATTTTGAAGTAAGATATTATCAAAGGTGAAAGTGAATAATATTTAAAGGGACTGCTGTGGAGGAAAATACTTTCAAAGGGTTGAGAGTGGACAATAGACAGAGACCATTGTGCCAACAACAATTTAGGATTGGCATTATTCAACTAATAGATACAACCCTCAAGGATAGTTTCCTATTCAGGTGATTGCCATGCCCATTCAGTTGATTCTGAAGGATAGGGCAGGGGTACATCTTTAAATTGTTTCAGAAAGCTTCCTGTGGTAATCTCAAGGTTTTATAACATTTAAAATATCACGTCTCTATTCAGGGCCAAAGGTGTGACTAAGATTCCATTCTTTTCGCCACAGGTTTTATTAGCCAGTGATTGTGTTGGAAGGATCCATCCTCAATGGTCTTCATGTGTGTGTGCTTTTACCTACCTAGATATTTAACAGTTCAAATAGGTGCTGTTCACATTTCTGGAGGATCATTTAGCATCTAAGACGTTTTTGCAGGTATGCGTCCTTATCAGTATTCCTTGAGCTATTCAGTATGCAGATGGACATGGCACACTCTATGGTCTTCTCTCCTCTCTAGTACTTTAGATTCTGAACACTGGCTATGTTTTTTTTTTTTATTCGCATCAGTACAGGCTATTCTTGCAATAGGTTTGATTTTTTTGTTAGTTTTGTTTCTCTTGCATTATGATATAAAATTGTCTCAAAGAAACAAGCCATAAGCCAGGCGGTGGTGGCACACGCCTTTAATCCCAGCACTCGGGAGGCAGAGGCAGGCAGATCTCTGGGAGTTTGAGGCCAGCCTGGTCTACAAGAGCTAGTGCCAGGACAGACACCAAAGCTACAGAGAAACCCTGTCTCGAAAAAAAAAAAAAAGAAAAAGAAACAAGCCATTAAATCATAAAGCTCATGTGACTAGAACATGTGCTTGTGAGTGGTACATGTAAGAAAATGGGTTTGATTCACAACAGAAAGAAATAAAAAATACAAAGAGGCAAGGAGGAAAAGAAATAAAATCAAACTAACTTAGTTTTGGATAACCTATCCAACTTACTTGAAATCAAAATCATTCAAATGATTAATAAAACGTAAATATTTTTTAAAAGTGCACAGTATACAGTGTCATTTGTTAGTCAAGCTACTATATTATTAGTTACCATCTTGTTAGTGAATGCTCGCTCAAATCAAGTAATGGAATATTTTTACAAATTATTTTCAGTGACTGTAAAAAGACTTCCCAAAGGTTATATGTTTACTTCTAACATTTCTTTGGCTAAAGTGATCTTGGACTTAAGGATGCAATAACACTAAGTATTTTATTAAAAAACACTTTTAAACACGACCATTATAACTTTGCTCAAATTTTGCATGAGTGGTAACTAGTCATTATATAATATTTTGAAATAACTCTATTTCTAGAGAATATCACTTAATGGCTTGTATACTAGTTTGACCACACTTGTAAAAATACATATCTAAATAATTTATTTAAAATTATAAAATCAATTAACTGGCACAAATTACAAAGTAACACAGTAAAATTTGTCTTGTTATATGAAAAGAATAGGCTAGGATGACTTAGGTAAGCTGTCCAGGATTTGAAAGTCCATGATGAAATATCATTGAGGGATTTATCATGTAAACATTCAATAGTTTGGGAACATAAAATTTTCCACAATAAAATTTTCACAGAGAGATTTTGAAAACACACTGAAAGACTGCTCCAAAAATTTGAGTCCTAATTTCCAGCATTGCAAAAATGAGAAGTCTTAGTTCACACTTCATCTCTACAGTATTACATGAAAGTAAAAAGTTGGGGTTGAGCACACACCTGTACATACACCTTTAAGTGATATAGAAGTGAGTAAAATATGAGAGTTACCACAGACACTAAAATAGAGACTTCTAGGGCTGGAGACGTGACCCAATAATCAGGCACAATGGCCACTCGTGGAAAAGACCAGGGTCCAGTTCCCAGTATTTTTCTGTAGTCTCACAGCTTCCCATCGTTGACTATTTCCATCACTGAGTATCTGTTTAGTTTTTAAATAGGCTTTTTTCTACAATTAAACAATTTCAACTTTTTTATTGATTTTTATTGAGCTCTACATTTTTCTCTGTTCTCCCTTCCTCTCCCCTCCCCATCAGCCTCTCTCAAGGTCTCTCAACTTTTTTATATAGAAATGTTAATTCCGGTTATAAAACTGACATTTGAGAGACACATATTGGCGTGGAAATAAGAACTGTTCAAAACAAAAACATGACTTTAGTGAAAAAGGTTCCATTTGGGTCTCTGTAGAAATGGGTGATATTTCAGTCTTTTCTAATGGTTTTTTTTAAAACCTATGACCATTAGCTTCATAAGTCATTCATATTTCTTGTGAGCAGCACATATTTTTTTTCTTGAAGCCAGTGACAGCAGCAGCAGCAAGTTATCTTTTGTTCTATCTCTCCATTCATGCAGCAGCAGCAGCAGCAACAGCAGCTCACCCTGTTTTATCTTGTTATAGCTGTAGTAGTAGCAGTTTACCCTGTGTTTTGTCTTTTCATTTATTTCTTTGTTTTTTTCTCATCTGACTTTTTTTTTTTAAAACCAGGCTGCACACTCAACAGCTTTCATGAATGATTTCCTCGGCTAAAAATCCGAGCTCTTCCGATTATTTTCTGCATAATGTTTTGCTTATTTATTTGTAATTGTGTCATGCAGATGTCCTTTCTCCTAATTTCTGAGGGCACATTCCTTAGTGCCCTCTGAGCCCTCACCAATTTCACCCTGAATGTCTATTTGTAAGCCAACAGTGGTTCACAAGAATTTTCATATTATACAGGGAGATTCTGATTTTGGGGTAACTAAACAGGTGACTTCCTTTGTCTTCAAACTCTCTTTAGAATTTAAATACTTAAACACTTTGTCTTATACCTGCCTCACTATTTTATTCTTAAGCAGATAGCCTATTTTCTAGTTGGGAAATCTTACAGAGAGATGGTAACTGGGACGATTATACTAAGCACCACTCTTGTGCTTCATTTAAATGAGTTGGGTGGCAATATGAGGATTGTTAAGTTGGCTAGAATTAATGAGTTTACTGTATCTCAGTGGATCCTGTGATAAGAAAGCTGCTCATGGGATATAGGGACAGATAAGGTGAATGTACTGGACATATGGGATGGATATGCTTCTTTTATAGGGGTCATAGTGTTGACTGAAAGTTCCCAAGTCTTGCAAATAAGCTGTTATTTAACAAAACAGAGAGAACGTATGTTCGGAAACAATTAAGTTGAATTATAGGTTTAACAGTAGATGGATACACTGTCATTGATGTCCTTGTGGCCCCCAAATAATCATTAGAGACAGATTTTTCCCAGTCTGTATGTGTGCAATTGCAGAAGGAGGAGAAACTCAATGTAAGACAAAACCACCTGCTGCCATTAGTCATAAACCTGGAAGAAGTACGTCATTGTCTTTGATGATTTCTCCAGGCCAAGCAATAACTGGGGATCCTATAAAACCTTAGAACAGGGTTCCACTGAGAGCCAGCAAGCAAACAGGTATTTCCGGCACATATCTGCAAAAACTATGGAACTAACAAAAGAGTAGGGATTCCCAGAGCCGCAGTAACACAGCCCTCCCCAGTGTGTTCCTTGCCCTGTTCTACACTACAACACTGTGAATGCTAGACACTGCGTGGTAGACATATAGCGATAGCAAAGAACCCTGGAAGGCTTGCTCACTGGCTATCATCGAGATAACCCTTCCTTCCTTCCTTCTGGGAAAAATCCTCCAAAGCTCAACTTTGTTTTTGCTTGATATTGTCCTAGACTCCTTGAAATGACTACAGTTCCATTTCCCACCTTTTCTGGGTTCCTGTGCCGCAATAACTTTATAAATCTGGCCGTACTGGTTAGTGTCACACATGTTGTTGACTCTACGTTGCAAGCGTTCCTGCACACTTAAGTTCCAGATGATAAGCCACTTCTGGGCTCCATCTTAGATTTCTCTTAGATGCCTCTGCACTTTTAGATTTTGTGGAGCTATAAACGAAATTTGCAAAGCAATCTATGCTGATAGAGATTATAATGCGGATCTCTAAGTGGTAATGAAGTTACATTAGACAGACATGAAGAAAATTACTGATGCAGTAGAATGAAGTAACAACTCCTAAGGGATCAAGCCCTTGCTCAAATCATTTCTTTTTTTTTTTTCTTAAAGAATTATTTCTGTTTTTTGTTACCCCTACTTTGTTGTTGATGCTGGATTTCATTCAGACTGGTGGTTCCAAGAACTTCATGTGTATACATTTTTTGAATTATTTCTCTTTCTTCATTTTTGTCATACTAGTAAAAATATCTGTGCATATTTGTAAATAATCAATGCAGTGACAAGAACAATTAGCCAGGTAAGTACAAAATAAATTAAAAAATATTCCATTCATCAACACTTGGTTGTTTGCGATATTTAATTTATTCAAATCACTGTCAGGTGTTGCAGAGATAGTTGACAGGTTACTTGTCTGACAGTCAGCAAACCCTATGCTAGGTTAGGTTCCCAGCTCTGCATGGCCTGTGTGTACCCCTCCATCCCTATTCAGAGGAGGTCAGGGGTCAGATGTTCAAGGCTATCTCTGGGCTCATAGACAATTCAAGTTTGAGACACATAAAACCCCAACTCAAGAAAAGAAAAAGACAAGAGAAAATATTCTTTTAGCAATCAGCCAGAGTAACGCAATGGCATGCA
The DNA here is from genome assembly GCF_018167655.1 of Microtus oregoni. Classification (NCBI taxonomy): domain Eukaryota; kingdom Metazoa; phylum Chordata; class Mammalia; order Rodentia; family Cricetidae; genus Microtus; species Microtus oregoni. The sequence continues at coordinate 4,381,592 of NW_024543069.1, forward strand.
TTCTTAGTCATTTCAGTAAGAATCAACTATCCAGACAAACTCCCTGCCTTTCCTAAAACCCAGCATTAAACGTTAAGTATGAAGCTGGCTTCCTTGAGCTTATGTGTCTGCCAATGCAATTCATGTAATTAAATTAATAAATTTAAGACAAAATTAAAGAAGGTGATAATGAGTTTGCTCAAAGAAACATAAACGAGCTGCGCTGCTGAAGGCAAGTGCAGAAGCTTGATGATCTACCCGTTCTAATTAAGGCAGGGATGGGAAAAGCAAGCACAGGCAGACTGCCGAGTGACCTACTTCCCACCCTTGAAGCCGCTTCCCCTGATGAGTTGCCCTCCCTCTTCTGTGCTCCATGTTTATTTTATAAACTCAGATGATTTATATTTAAAATGCAAGTGGAGAAACATAACAAACAGAGCCTTTAAAACACCAATGTCTGATTATCCAAGAGTGGGCTTCATATTGGATCAAATAATATATTGTTCTCTCTCAGTAGATTGTTAATTATACATATGAAATTCCTAATATGCAATATTCTGGCACTTGGATTCTAAATTAAATTCAATGTGGCTGTTTAAGATAGCTCTTTCTAGCCAGGAACTAATTAAACCCAACAAGAAAACCTTTATAACTGTGTCCTACTTAAAGTTGGCAAAATATGTTATACCAGAGTAGAAATATTCATTAGCAAAAAGGTTGCTTTGGTGATTTGAATGATAAGTGTCCCTACCTCTGTAAGTACACATATTTGAACAGTTGGTGCCCAGTTGGTCAGAGGAGTAAATGGAACTTGGAGGAATTACAGTCTTGATGGAGAAAATATATGCTTGAGCAGTGGTTTGTCACCTCACCCCACCTCCTGATCCCTCCCTCTGTTTCCTGTGTGGATGAAGATGTAACCAGCCAACTTCCTGTCCTGCCACTATACCATGGCTACCTTTTAAAATATGAGTTAAAACAACATATTCCATATTTTATTTTACCTTTGGTTGTGGAATTCTACCACAGCAACAGAAAGTAACTAAGACAAACACTATATAGTTGCTGGTTTCTAGTAAATAGTTTCATTATGTTTTGAAGGTATTTCAATCAAAGCTGCATACTTGCCCTGGAGGTCCTGAGTTCAATTCCTAGGAACCACGTGGTGGTGGCTCACAACCCCCTGTAATGAGGTCTTGTGCCCTCTTCTGGAGTGTAGGCATACATGCAGGCAGAACACTGTACACATAATACATAAATAAATCTTTTAAAATCTCTTAGTTCTCTGGTATTTTCATCAAAAAGATTAAAGCCCAAAATAAGGTTGCAGAAAGAGAATCAAGTCATAGACCCTTGGAAGCATGGACATGAAAGTTTCTTTTCTAGGTCATTGTGTGGAGTCTCCATGCAAGAAGGAATTGTGCCACATAGTTTTGGAAGGGTTCATTTGTCTTTCTACAATCAATTATGATAAAATCCTTCCTGACAGTATAACTGTGTGTTCCTTAGCAAAAGCCAGGACAGATATAATAGGGATAAGGCTTCCTCTTCATGGTAGGAGTCCTTGTAGAAACTGGTTCAAGGCAGTACAGTTCAAAGTCTGAAGGGAATAAAATACTGTCAAGAACGATTTTGTAATTTACTCTTGTTCGTATTTCTTACCCTTCTTTGTTGCCTTTTATGTTTATTTTCTCGCAGTGATTTCTAAGTCAATGCTCCGGGTGGGTGGGGCTCAAAGCCAAAGCAAAATGGCTCATTGGTTCTGTAAGCCGCTTGGGAGCCATAACCAGCAACTGAAGAAGGTGGATGGTTAACTTCCTGTTCTTGCTAACGACTCATTTGTTCAACCTTGTATCACATTGCCAAGCACAGTTTTTAGTTTGATGTAGGGGAAGACTAAATGCATTCACATAGTACCGTCTCTTCACGGCCAAGTACTCATTGGTAGGAGGGCTAAAAACAGCTCCTGATTTTAAACTCAAATATTAGAAACATCTGTATTGCCTTTGCTTCTAGAAATCTTGCTCAAATAGAATGTGATGCTAAGAAGTTATTGGGGTCAATGTTTGTGCTTTGCTGTCATTGCATCTGTAGGTGGTCTTGAATTTTATTTTTCATATCTTACAATAGGTCATGAGTGTCTCAGCATGAAAGGAGAGCAGTCTTGCTAATTTTAATTTTTCAGGTTTCCTTCCATGATGACAGAGTAAGAAAAAATTATTATTAAACAATTAATAAGAAATTAATGCCACTTCTTACTAATTTAATATTAACACTAAATTATTGTTATTAATTAAATCATTAATATTAATAAAATTATCTTATTAATAAATTAATAAGAAAGTTATTATTGTGTGAGAGCCTGTGTTTCAAAGACTGAAGAAAGCTGATGAGAAAAACCATAAGAAGGCAATACTCTCAAGCAGTATCTGATATTAAAAAAATACATAGTGAGGCTTAGTTATTATGAGTAAATGATAGCTATTATTGCAAGTTAGATTTTAAGTTGTTCAATTACTACATATCAAGAATTTATCACAACTGATGAATTCTATTTTTTATAATTATGCTTTTATCAAATGAGTTATTACAATTTTACTTTGTGTAAGCCATTGTACATCTCTAACATATGCCTTACCTTGGATAAAGCGTAGGAAAATTTATAAATCTTTATAATGTATAATTATATTTTATTCCAGATTTTAGATATATTTCTCCAGAAAAACTAGATGTTAACCTTTGTGATAAAAAGTCTTTAAAATTTAATAGAGAAAAAAATATAGAAACTTGTTACTGAAATTTGTGATTTGTCCATTTTTAATTTACTTATTTAAGTTATTGGCCATATTTCTCCCTGTATTACTATTTAGAAAATGTTCATTTAAAAATTTGATAAAGACTGCCTATGTGTGTAAAGCACCTGGTCTAGGTTTTAATTTTTTTGTTTGCATGTGTTCTACCGTAGCATTGAATAAATGTGTATTCATACTTTGTCCTCATTTGCCTCCTCTTTCATTATCCCGGCTTTTAATTTTTTAAATTCAAGTCAGTGATTTCTAAGATTCCTGTATCTAAGTATTACTTACATATTTTAGGAAAATACATACAAATGAGTGTTATGCCAATATCTGCGAAGTCCACCAAAAACCAACAAGGAGCCTTTATTTTGTGCAAGTTTGCAAACTCAGTCTCTCTGCATGTCTAATGTATTGGAATAAACGGAGAGCCCTGAGCTCAGTTAGAGTTGGATTTTTATAGTAGTAAAGGTGGGAGTGTGGGGTTTCTGAGGTTTCGGACCCCTGATTGGCTGACATTTGTCTAGGGGTGTCCCTGGTGAGTGTGTGCTGGCAGGTGATCCTATCTACAGTGGTTGGAACCTTAGGCATTTCCTTTGGATGGTCTGTTCTTGGGTGGTGCTCAGGTAATCTTAATTTATGGTCCTTCCTACAACCAGGTATTGCTTCAGGGTAAACTACTGAGACTCAGGCCTCCATTAAACTTATGGATGGCTGAATCCTACTCTGGCAGGTGATAATGGTTGGAAGTAAAGAACTTCCTTTGGGCGGCCTGTTTCTATTTAGCTTATCATGGCTGGCTCCTACAGTGAGAATCAGCAAGAATGGGCAGTTGTTATCAAAATCTTTGTTCTTGAGAATTTCTATTATTACTTGGGAATTTCATTTTATGTCTGCATTATGAATCTTTTATTTATTTTTCGGTAAATTCTGAGGTGAGTTAGAGAGAAGAATTTCTAGTAACTATTCTAAAAATAAAAACTCTAGTGGCCTTATTGTTGCAAGCTTAGAAGCCCAGTGAGTTGGGAGGCCAGGGCGATAGGATTTGCTTAGACAACACAGTAAAACTCAGTCTCAACAAAATGCCTTATCGAATATTGTTACTCATTATTTCAAAACAGACACTCATTCCCAGGCTCTTCTATATATGCCAACATTAACTAACATGCACAATTCAAAGTAACATAGTTTTATTTAAGAGGCTGTTATCTAAGTATATTTGGAGTGCTCTAACAACATAAAATACACAAAAAAGACATTACTATCCTTTTTCTGGAGGCTGGGATATCTGAGAGGAAGATGCCAACAGACTCATTGTCACATGGAAACTCATGTCCTGCCTCCTTAGATAGCTGACTTTTCAGTCTCCCTTCAAATGTGGGTGTAGGTTCAGCATTCCTCAAATATCTTTTGTTAGGATACTAATCTCATCAACTTATAATCATTTCCCCAAAGACTCTAGTCTTCTGATACAAGTCCTAGGTGGAGAGGATTTCAATCTAGTAAATGCTGATAACCAAGCCTTTGAGTTAGAGCACAGGGTGTATTGAACGTACAATATTTCTCTCATGTTTACTCTCATCCTTATGAAAGATTTCCTAGAGGTGATGCTCAGCAAATTCCCTGACCCAAGGTTTGTTAACTTTGTGCAAACTTGAAAAGGCTGCACATTTGCTGAAGATTCCCTCTGTGTAGACTATGTCACAAGTGTGTTCAAAGAAGACCTGTGTTGATCATGCTATCCAGATGGAGGATAAAAAGGAGAAGGTGAGCAAGATGCCATGGATATGAATTTCACACTATCCAGCAAACACACATATAGACAATAAAGGAAGAAGAAAGGTGACAGGGAGGAATGAAGGGGACAAGGACAAAAAGAAAGAGAACATAATGCTATTCTAAACTGAAGAAAAGATGAATCTGATATATATTATCAAAAAGCTTGTCAGTATTATCATATTATCTCCTGATGAAATGTAGAAGCTAGAGGTTTTATTTAATAACTGTGTGCTATAGTCAAGGATGTTTCCAATCAAGGTTTTGTGGTGCTGGTTGGTTTATTTCACATCTCTTATAGGGGATCCAGGTTCTGTTCCCAGAACTTATGTGGCTCATCACAGTCTGTAACTTAAGTTCTAAGATGTCTCTGGGGAGTAGTTCCCATACACTTCAATTCTACTGCACTCTTAGTATCTAGAATTGTCCTGGCTCTGAAGTTTCATGTGTGTGTGTGTGTACACACACATACATATACACATACACTCACACACACATACATACACACACACACAGAGGCAGAAAGACTGTAAAAACCAGATTGTAAAGGATTATAAAAAAAAAAAAAAGCTTCTGATCTCTCCAGGGTCAGGCCACTGCCTGGCTAACTCAAGACCCAGTTACATAAAGTTATAGTACATTTTCCCCAATGATGGCAGAGTTCTGTGAACCCGACTTTTTCATTTTTTTCCATAGTAGATGGCAAAGATGTCATAAAATCAGGGTGGAATAAGGTTGGTACTGCTGAGCCAGATTTTAAAGATTAAGTTGTGGGCTAACCAGTTGGTCCACGCGACCCATTTGCAAGTGACGGCAATTACTTAATGATTCAATGGAAATAGTTTTTCTTTTAATTTATAGATAGCAGTTCTTTCAAAATGACTACTAAGTTTTTGTAATGTTAACCACTATTAACCTGCTTACTGAATGAAACAAGAAGAGGTCATAGTTTTCTGGGGACATTATACCAACATTCCTGTGGACTGAAAAAGTTTGGAAAACTAAGCTACATGCATTTTGTTTGATTATTATTTAAGTTGTGTTTTAAATTGGTGTAGCTCTAGGATGCTTTGCTCATAGGAAAATGTTATGATGAGACTGACTAGGAAATGAAATTTATTTGTGAGAGTCATCACAGTCCAAACCACTTCTGATTTGTTTATTACCCATAGAACTTGCAACAATATTCAGTTTGGAGTCTTTGCAAAAGATGACCAAATATAAAAAGAGTGACCTTTTATTTTTGGTTTCAGAAATATTTCAAAACATAGCTCTGGAGCACTTTGGATTTGACGAAACCAAACGAATGTTGCCAAAGCACTCATTTCTCTACATTTTAGGCTCTGGTTTGCTGAAATTTAACACTGATGTTACCCTTAACTCATCAAAATTTTTGATGAGTACTACAGCATTTGATTTCCAAAGGTCTTAGAAGAATTTATGTCTAGAAATTCTAGTTTCATAAGTCATTCTTGAACTTCTCTTCTTCAACACAGAAATTTGCTATTTTTTTTTCCAAACCGAGGGGAAAGATAATTTAAAATTTTACTTGCGTTTGCTACAGTTCAGAAAGCAAATGGAGGCGGTTGCTGGTGCAACAGTTTCACTGTTTCCAAACATGACGGAGTCAAGCTGCGTTTCACAGCAGCAATGCAACTTCAGTAATGAATAAGCTAAGCAAAAGTGAAGGATTTCATATGTATTATACCTTCTTAAAAATATTCTGGCGTACAATACTGATAAATAAATTGAAAGAGCAATAAGTACAAAAAATCTCATGTATAGTCAACAACTATCCCAGGAAAGATAATGCAACATACTCTGTGATATATATGTATATACACACACAATTAAATAGCATCTTTATATTTACTGTATTAAATCGTATGGATATTGCTACATTTAGAAGATAGGAGGTAGCCATATATAGAAATTGCTCATGCTGTCCCTGTGTGTTGGCCACGAGGTCTTCAATACAGAAAACAATTGAGATCTTTATCAAAGCAGGGCCTAGTAGTTATTGTTTTAAAAGTGTTGTTCACATTATCTTATATTCTATCAGGCTGTCAATCAATTTCTTAATTAAAAAGAAGTAGACATCATATCTCAGTATTTGTTGACATCAGTCAGGATAGCCAGGTTCTACATTTATTTTTGCAAGCAGCAGGGATTTGAAAATAATAAACCTAATGTCACTACTGCCCCTTGTTTGTTCCGAGTGCCCTGTCCCAGTACCCATGGATGTGCTTCACTGATATTCATGGACCCAGAGGGATGTGAGAAGGGTCTTCAGCCCTGTGGTGGAAACCAAGTGGACTTTCGCTCAGATTTCATTGGCCAAAGCAAATCCCATGGTTGACAGCACCAACGATAATTAGAAGCTGCAATCCTGCTTCTCATTGAAATAAAAGGAGGCTGTAGGCAAATAGCTTTAGGACTGCATTGTTGGGGCTTAAATTAGGAGTGCCAGAGGATATGAGGTCCACCACAGAATTCATATCTTAAATGTCTTGTGGTGGAACCTTCAGTGAGCTGTAGAAGGGATCTGTTAGTATTCCTAAGGGTTAGACTCCAACAAAGGCAGTGGGACGCTGTCTGGGATGAGGAGGGGCTTGCTCCCCCAATGTTTCAGTGGACTTAATTTTCCACGGTATACAGCTTCTGTAGTATGATGGGATCTTATTAACCGAGGAATGGGATGAGAACCGGAATAAGATAGTGGTGTGCCATGGAGCCAAGTCGTTGATGACTATCGCTTTCTACTGTCTACCCTGAATTGCCAACTGGATGCTGATTCGATCAAGACCAACTGGATGCTGATTCGATCAAGACCAACTGGATGCTGATTCGATCAAGACCAAGTGGAGAAAACTAATCCAAGCTGTTTGGCTTCTGTATTTGGAAGGCTTATTGGATGTTTGGATGGGCACACTCTTGCAATCTTTTTCTTTTCCCTCCCCCGCCCTTTCCTCTTATTCTAGCCCTATGGTGTCAGTATGCTTTATGGTCAGAGTCAGGACTAAGATTCGTCCTATTTGGGGAAGAAGCACATTATATACAAATGTCTAAGTAGCCCGCATTAGAGAAACGTGTTTTTTTTTTCATTTTTAACATGTTAGAATTTTTCAAAAGATCGTTTATGATTATTATACATGTAAACAGAACTCCTCCTGGGACTTACATACATAAAATATGTTTTAGAATTTGAACATATTAGTCTTTAAAAATTATTCACTTTTACTATGTGTACTTGAATGCCAGTGCATTCACAAAGGCCAGAAGACAGCATACACTTTGAAGTGACTGGAGCAATGAGTAGTTTTGAGCTACCACATGGAAGCCAGGAACTGAGGCTAAGTCAAGAGTGGCAAGTGCTCTTAACCACTGAGGCATCTCTTCAAAAGAATCAATGTACCTTAAAAAGTATCACTATTGTAATATTCTAGTGCTCTAATTTATTTTAAATTCTTTTTAATTTTTCAGGCTAGAGTGTCACTCCATATAGAGGCTGTATCTCGTATTACTCTCTGTAGAGTTACAGAATGACAAGAAGATGAAAACTATGTTAAAACCCAGAGCGCCACAGGGAAGTTTCTAGAGGAGATAGCTTATCCTTGCTTGATTTCAAAGACATCTGATGTTATGACAGGCTAGAAAATCAACCTCTTGGAAACGATGAGAAACTCTTGGCTCAAGACCACCTTGCACTGTGTGCAGACCACCAAATCAGTTCAGGAAAAACTCAGGTTTAATGGATTCACGTGAGAACTCTTCTAGTGAGCTTTTCTCATCCTCATCCGATTGTATTCACTCTTCATCAGTGTTACTTTTATTTTTAAATGTAATTACTCCCTACTAGAGGAAGGGAAAATACTCTGATAGTGCCATGGCATTGGGCAGACCCTAAGAATATAGCTTGTTGACAGTTTTCTCCCATAAGTAATACTCTAGGTTCAATTCTCAGTGTCATAAAGACGAAGGAACCTATTGAATATTCCTTAATATTCCTCACCTGATTGCTGGGGATGGAGCCCAGTGCATGCTAGGCAGGTATCCACCCACTGAGATGCAGCCCCTGCCTAAATTCAAAATATAATAAAAACACATTATCAAAGTAACATAATGTTACATGGATAGTACAAAATCAACAAGGTGTCTTTCATAGACTACATTCCTTTAGTTATCCATAATTTATTAAGGGCTGGCATACTGATATCTTGATTTTTAACTTTTGGAATGTCAGTTTGATAGGTCTAGAAACAGAATCCTATTCCCAGAAATAATGTGTGTTCCTTCTAATTTATTTCACCCTCTTGGCATCTCTTTTGAATCACTCTGCTCTCCAGTTGATAAGTTACTTCCTGTGAGCCACTGTGCCCATATTTCAGCATCAAATCTCTAGTTTTGTTTTTTTTTTTTTTTTTTTTTTTTTTTTTTTTACCAAACACTGCCCTTGTTCAGTAGTTCTGCTGAGCTGCTCAAGGCTATTCATCTCCCTTGGCTCCACCGAGCACAGTGTCCCTTCAAAAGCCTGAGATCTCATCTCATCTGCTATATCCAAGATTCCACGTTCACAGTCCCACTTGGCAAAAAGCAAATCCACATCCTAGCGCCTTCATTGCTCCCGACTCTTCAGTGTTTGCTTAATGTACCCCTAGTGTCGACAAATGGGGACTTCTTTACTTTCAGTAAATTCTGCAGGTTATCCCCTCTACTGTTCGGAATATCAAGCCCTCATTAACTTTACTTTTGTCCATAGTTTATAATCTGTGTGTTTTATAAATATACTAACTAAATTGAAAGTTGACAAGATATTTAAAAAGAAATGGTTGATCTAATTTTAAAATTACTTTTATAAGTGTTTTAACAGGTGCGTAAATATTTAACCTTCATAATGCATCTTCATATATTTTCTACCATAGTATATTTAAGAAAGCATTTTAATTTTATAATTTGGAAGTACCACAAATATATAACTTTTGCATTTTATTTGTCATCTAACTTTTGATAAAAAAAAATACTGTCACAATAGAGCTTCCTGTATTAAGGAAGCCTTTGTAGAATAATTTAACATGAGATACTATTTTCTCATGTTCTGTTGCTTGAAGGAATGTCATGGCTCCATGTTTCTTGTCCTCATATCTAAAAATATCCAGATACTTTCTAAACTTTCGTAAATCAGCTGTTGTCCCCAGGTCTCTAACTACAAGCATGGGCAGTGACACTTGGCAGCAAAGAGAAGCCATTGCTTTATGAACAATTACAAGAAATGCATGCCTTTTGGTACTGTGAAAGATCTACTTACTGTAGGAATAGATTTTAGTGGATCCAAGATAAGCTTTGCATTCTTCAAGGAATTTACTTTGTAGTCAAAATCAAGTCAAAGGAAAACATAATCATCAGATACGACAAATCAAGCATACTAGCATTTATATTCCTTTTGACTTTCTTTTTCTTCCTAACCATTCAGGTTGATTTCTCCTTGGTTTAATTCCATATCTGAAATACTATGTGCTTATTTTAAAATATAAGTGATAAAGGTCATTGCCAGTGGTATCATTCTCAAATTGCACATGGAACCAGTCCATCTTTCAGTTAAACCTCATTCCAGTGTGCACGCAGGGCAAGTGTAATGTAATTATTTAAACTGAGACAAAGAGGATTCTGTTCATAGTTTGCAAGTAGTGTTGGCACAGAGCCACTGCCCTGGACTGAGTGATGAATGCCAGGCAGATAAGAGGTGGAGAGTACCAAAGAATGCCATTTAGGGGGCAGTTCCTGGGGCCGCAGCAGCAACTTCAGACCCACAGCGTTTCCCAGTGAGCAAGAATTGATCTGAACTCACACACAAGTAATTTATGACTCAAGGCAAATAAAACAACCTGTGATCTTTGGAATAAAGCTCAACAAGTAAAGATGATTCTGTTTACTGCTAGAATACCTGGGCTTGAATGGTGATTCTAACAGCCAGATAGGCTTTTGTATGGAAACAGAACGTCAACAAATCTAGTTGGGTTAGACTAGAGTCTTCACTGAGGAGGAAATACCATTAGTCATGAACTTCATGTGCTGTGGAGTGAAATTAGATTATACAGGGAAAGTGTCTGTGTTAATTTCAAAAGCATTTCAACATCTACTAATTTCATTTCATCCTTGGATTGCTATTCACCCATATTCTGAAATTGCAACAAACTGCTTCATGATGTAATATGTTAGCACCGTTTAGAATTTCTTATATTAACCTTAAATATATTTAGAGTATTATAGTTTTTCTATGGTGTTTAAAACAAATTATCAATAATATGTGAGTATCATTATATATTAACTATTATCTAAGAATATATTGCTATGTAACTACTCACAGAATAGGACACAAACAAATATAAACAACAAAAATAATTTCATTAAAAAATATTAGGAGGGTACTATGAGCTGAGCCATGCAAACAGAATATTAGGAGAGTGAAGTTGAAGCCGTCATGATTTTGTTCCTCTATGAATCCAGTAAAGCCACAAAGACTTAACACTAAGGGAGACAGTGTCTTGACAAGAGAATCTCTAGAGAGTTGGCTTTCCATTTCTGGAAAGTTCATACAAAGCTACAGAAAACATCTGTCTGCAGCAGGGCCTTAGCCTTCCACCACAGAACATATCAACTCATTCTGGTTTTTGCACTGCCAGCACCCAGAACTGGGGAACGTGTCAGTTATTTGCAATTCAAATCCTTAGAGGGAGATTTGCTCCTTAGACATTTCTGTGGACCAGTTTCATGAATGCCATTGGAACAGTACCCCAATCTACTCGACATGAAGTTGGTCACTGTTCAAGCTGGCACATGCTGACCAGCACTCTCACAGGGCACGGACGGAGAAGGCGTATCAGAAAACACTTAAATACACAACCATTTCCCTCCTAATTCTAGACACATTCTGTAAGTATTAGCAACCTGATTTAGCATCCAATTTGCCGAGGAATTGGGGAGAGCAGCTCTGCTGACATGGGTTGCTGTTTCAAATCCATCAGTGCGCTCTTTACAAACCGACTTGTTTTTAGTTGATTGCCAGTTCTCTTCTGAGAACTTAAACGTGACTCTCCAAAACGTAGAGTCTCTCAAGCAATGAAATGCAAGCTTCTTCAATTAAGCATTAGTGGCTTAAAAACTGCCACGATTATTTTCATGCCTTGTGAAACCTGAGATTTCTATCCTGTTGCATCTTAGATTCTGTTTCTTCCCCTGGTTTCTGTGCTGTTAGGCAATGGCATAAAAATTAATCTCAGCAGGAACGAGACATAAGAGACATGATGTCATGGTCTAGACCTATGTCTTAGAAAAAGATGAAGGGGGCTGTTTTCACTTGCCTTTGCTGTAATTTGACCTAAATATTCTCTTGGATATGTATAAAATATGGGGGGGGGGAATCCAAGGGACTTCTGCATACTGATGAATTCTACGTAGCTGATGCTGTTATAAGGACTCTCGTGCATTCTTTTATTATTCTTCAGTTTGATTAGATTGCTAGGAATAGTAACAAATTGGGAAAACAAGCAGTCAAATTTCGTTTACTAACGGTATTAGAGTTAAATATTAAGTCTTCGCAGCTCCAGAGCCCCTGCTAAATGCCATGGCCTGAACTCTATACAGAAAATAGCCTCTTCATGAGAGAAAGCTAAAAGCTGATGAGCATTGGCACTAGACCGGCGGGTTCCTGGGAATAAGGGAGAGTGCAGAAGTAGAAAAACAGAATCAATGAAAAACGAAAGTCAAAGCCAGATTCATTTCACCGTGTTGTTTCTACTCCCCGTTTCATCTCAAGCACTTCACCATCTCTTTTCTCCAGTTATCTTTGACTAGATGACGTCAATGTGGGAGAAACTCACCCACGTGATAGGTCAGATTCTAAAGAGACTGACCCTGAAGCTGTGACCAACACAGTTTCAAAAAAGTCACCCGCAAGGGTAGGAGCCAAACTGCTTGCCAGAAGCCAAAGAAAAGCACCAGAATGGCAGGATGCCAGGACCAGGACAATGGATCTCAAATCAGATAGGGAACAGATACAAGATCAAAAGGACATGAACTCACCTATCTCCCGGCAACTAGATCATGAGTTGAGATGCAAACACTATCTAGTAGCAAATGGTTATGGAACTTGAGGCACAAATAGAGATTAGATTTGAGGATACATTCATTTATAAACAAGACCAGAACCCCAGCCGGAGAGAAGACTTGCAACACCTCCACCTCACACCATGTGGCTGATGCAGGCACCAAAGGCAGCCCAGGCTTTCTAGCCCCAGCCTGTGAGAGAAATCCACCTGCACTTCAGCACTAACCAACAGTTCGCGCTTCTGGCGCTGGGTGGTTTGTTTCGTTTTTGTTTGTTTTTAGTCTTTCGAGACAGTGTTTGTCTGTGTAGTTTTGGAGCCTGTCCTGTAACACTCTCTGTAGACCAGGCTGGTCTCGAACTGAGAGAGATCTGCCAGCCTCTGCTTCCTGAGCACTGGGATTAAAGGCGTGCCCCACCACTGCCCGCCTCTATTAGGATCTTTTTGTGATGAGGAACCATAGTCCCTGCTCAGTGCTGTGACAGACTGAGTAGGAAAAGGAGACCCACATACAGGCCTGGAGGAGTCCACCTTGAACTTGGAGGAGGAGAAAACGCCAGGTGCTATGTTTATGGGGTCAGGCAGATGGACACCACTCTCCTGAGCAAATATATGGTGTGAAATGGGAGAGAGAGACAAGATGGTTCACGGCCTGTGGACAGAGGCATAGCTGAAGAAGCGAACACAGTAAGGAGCCAGTGGAGGTGAGTGGCTTACTGCTATCCAGGGCTTGACGATGTCTAGGCCTGGCTTATGGCCCTGACACAGCTGGGGTCTCTGTTGCTATCTGTTACTCCTGTTACTCCCAAAGGCTGAGAAGACAGGGCTGTGCAACGTTGGCCTCATCCCTTATGGGCTATAGCACAAGGGAGAACTGGTCCTGCCCCTCATGAGCTGGGCTGAAGGGCTGGGGAGAGAGCCATCCACACTTCACCTGGGCAGCACAATAGAGTTGACCCCGTTTGCAGGGGTATAGGTGAACTGGCCTTGAGGGCACAAGAACAGGAGAGCAGGTAGCACTCCTCTGGTATGCCATGTGGTGGCATGGGGGAGGGGAAGATGCCCTCGTCCTCTAAACTGCAGCACTCAGGAGTATAGGCCCTGTACCTCACCTGGGCAGCATAGTACAGTTTACCCTATAGACAAGAGTTGGGTGAGTCAGCCCTGGACATGAGAAGGAAAAAATGAAATGTAAGCCCTGCCAATGCTGAAGCATGCGTGGACAGCCCATATATGGCGTTTCTGTTGAACTTTTCCATATTGGGTTTCATGATCTAAGATGATGAGGTACAACTGACCAGGTTTCTTCCTCAAGAGGGCACCAGATCTCATTATAGATGATTGTGAGCCACCTTGTTATTGCTGGGAATTGAACTCAGGAACCTTTGGAAGAGCAGGCAATGCTCTTAACTACTGAGCCATCTCTCCAACCCATCTTAATTAATTACTAAGAAGCTACTGTCAAGATAAGACACTATCTTCGTATTCTAACTTTCAGGATAAATGGAGAGCATTAAAAAAAGAAACAGAAAAGATAAATATGCTTATCCTCCCCCCCTTAAATGAACATTTTCTGAATTTCCATTATAAAATTCTGTGAGTAGCCGCTTCAGAATGAGCACCAGACGCTTGAGGAATTAAACTGTGATCTAATTGTACTTAATGTGTTTCACAACACAGTGGTCAGCTTGTGTCACGTGACTAAAGGATATAGCTATAATGCAATGATTTTCAGTGCAATATTAAGGAAATACAAGCCTCTGCACCCCACATTTCTTTGACAATAGTGTCTTTGTTGGTTTTTTGTTTGTTTTGAGACTCTCTGAATTTCCACTCGGTAGCCACTGAGTAAATACTAAATTAATAATTTGGTAATCTTATGAGTAGCAAATTGGCATTTCTAAAAATAGTTTTTGAATATTTAGTTATTCATTTATGAGAATCTTTAAGGCTAATGGCTAATTCATTTTTACATTCCTCGTATGTGTGTCTGTGCAGCACATGTTTGTGTGTGTGAGTGCACATAGCCATGAGTGCCATGGAGTGCCTACAGCAGTCACAGGCCAATCCTGAGTGTAAGCTGTCACCTTCTTTCTTGCTTGTGAGTCTTATGTCGCTCACTGTTGAGTATGCTAAGTTAGCTGGGATTCTTTTCTCTCTGTCTCTCAAGTCACTGAGTTCTGCGGTTAGACTCACATCTTCTCTACCATTAATAGCTGTGTTCTTTATTTTATGTCTGGGGTCTTTCTGGTTTCTCTAGCTGGTTGTGATCATGTGACTACCCTGTCTTTCTGTCTTTACACACGGCTGCGCTAGTTCAACATGATAGTCAAAACTGGCAATTATCTTTATATTCATAATTTGTCTTCTTTCTCAATTCTTAATGCAGAAGTTTCACGGTAGAGTTTGAACATTTGTGAGATGCTCGCTAGAAAGGGATCTTGGCATTATTTACTGTTTCTAGTTTGCAGATAAGCATATGAGGAGAAACTATTAAGATATTCTAAAGTAAGAGAACAAATGAACCAATGAAGTTTTAGTGTTGGAGTCAAGACCTGTCACCCATTGGGACGGTATCCTCACGAAGTCTAATAATGTCCTAAACATTTTTATCATCATCAGATAAAGAGGAAAATATATAATAAAAGCAGTTCAACTCTGGCTGGCTGTTACCAACACTGAAAGAATGTTGATTTCTTTAAACCTGCGTTTTTCAAAAGTGAAGTAAACAATGGATCTGAGGTATCACATGTTAGGCACAGGATAAAGGGGGTTTCTGACTTCTACTTTAGTCACTAGCTAACTAACTAGCTAAATAAATAAATGAATAAATAAATAAAGCACATTTTGGCTGCATATTAATGTCTTGACAAAAGTAAACCTTGTACAGGGAACAACAGAGGAGAAGGCAACTGATTTGCATAAATTTCCATGTGATTAGTTCAGCTTTAATAGTCACCCAGGCCGCTTGTGTCAAATAGTCACGTAGACCGCGAACAATGGGGCAAGATGTTAAGAAACCCAGTGGGAATTTTGGTTATGCTGTGTTGGTGTGCATGTGTGTGTATGATTTCCCCTGTGAGCTTATGGAGATGAGCAGGGTGTGTGGAATGTGATCTCCAAGAGGGTACCAGAAACTGGATGTGAGGTTGCTAGGCAATCTCCCCCATTGTTTTAAACAAACTTCATGGAACTGGCAACAGCTGTCAGAGTTCCTGGCTCCTAAGAATAACAGAGCTGAAAACACAAAGCACAAAGGTCTGCCACAATAAAGGGCAATAAATAACCGGAACTTTCTATGCCAGGAAATGCAGGCACTTGAATGTTAAAGCAATTAATAAGGTTAACATATACAAGAGGTCATTTGGGTTCTATTTGTTGTCAAATACATTTCCTCCGCAGACACTTTAATTTAAATGGCAATACTGTCTGAGAAGAGAATAATGTGCTGTGGTTTTGACAAATTATTTTTCTAAAATCAACATTTTCTTTTTTTTCTTTTTCGCTTGCATTCTGATTATTCATTGCGAATTTCACCTAGGGACAACAGTATAGCCTTCCCCCTGCACATGTATAAAGGGTCTTAAACGGAGACATATTCTGCATTTGATGCTATAGAACAGTTCATTGAACCACATCATCACCTCAGGAGCTTTCTTTTCCCATTCATGACCTTTCCTAGTCCCTTATTCTTCCCCTCTTCATCACGGGAGGTGATTATTCAAGACTGTATGCCAAGGGACTGAATAGAGCACACACCAATGAGGCTCACACTGCTGAGCTTTGACTGCCTCTGTGAGCAGTGCTGATGTCACATTCCTGGTTTTATAAGCATGCTGCACTGTATGGGAGCTTGCCATAGGAAGAGGTGCTGCCGCGTGTGTGAGCTTGCTATAGAATGAGGAGCAACCGCGAGACATACATAGTTTACGCTGTCTCATATCTCCCGTGAAAGCAGAATTACTTCAAATCAAGGTGTTAAGATGAACTATTCCTTTATAATATTTCAAAATTGATATTTTTAGCACTTTAAATCATAAATCATAGTCCTGGTATTCTAATTTCCATGACTGAAACATTCTCTTTTCTTAAGCTGGTTTGTCCTTGGGCAACTCTTTCAAAGTAATTTGAGATAAACACCTAGGCATTTCTTGTTAATAATTTCAGTATATTTTAATACGAATATATTTAAAATATTTAATATATTAAACATATTAATATACTAAACATATTTAACATATTGCTTCACAAATGTACAGTGCAGTTAATATATTGTTTAACTTAAATGTTCAATGACTAATGAATTTTATAGAAATCTCTGGAGAAACCCTGTCTCGAAAAATCCAAAAAAAAAAAAAAAAAGAAATCTCTGAATTTTACATCATTTTAAAATTTGATAACAAAGATTATTTATTTTAATCAGGAATTGGGTTTTGGTGTCTCTGTATTGGAAACAAATCTTCATTAAAAAAAACACTTCTTTCTGGTGATGTCTTTCTAAGGGTCTCTGATTTAAGTCTGTTTAAAAATATATACAGCGTCAGCAGAAATTGAAAATAAAATAAGAGATTATATATTCATTGATTGAGTTTACCCAGGGATTATCTCATATGTGTGTGTGTGTAACTAAGCATATGTACATATTTATAGATACTTAGAGAATATTTATAGAATATGTATGATTTCTGCGTATAAACTCAGTATAATGCCACTTCCCCATGTACTTAGGTGTCTCTCAGTGTCCATGAGGAATTGGTACCAGAACCACCCTCAAATACAAAACTCCTGAGATACGTGAGTCTCTTACATAAGTGGTGTGCACCTGCATGTACTCTTGCATCCTGTTATGTGTACTTTAAATCCTGTCTCGGTTATTTTTAATATTGGACGCGATGAAAGTGCTAGAGAAGAAGCCGCTCTCCCGCATTACTCTGTGTCCAGAGCAGAGGCGATTTTCACTTGTCTATTTTCCACTCCCAACCGGTCAAAGCTGATCCAGGACTGGATATCTGCAGGGCGACTGCCCGATCTTATATATGTGAGTGATTTACCAGTTGTATGATGATATCCCAAACTGCAGACGCATGTTGTAAATGTTTAAAGAAGAAAGTGTTCGGTCCAAACTGTAGTTGTTATTCAATCAATTTCACAAAAGCTGCTGTGCTGTGAGAGTATGCTTCTTCTGATTGAGGCCGCACACAGCAGTTTTGAACCATAGTAACTGAAAAAAATGCCATTTCTGTGTGTGTGGTTTCACTCTTGCATAATGCCTAAATACACTACAACCTCTTTCTGGAATAACAGGTATTCTGATCCATATCTGAAATTATTCATCTGAGAATTGATATATAATTTGGAAGAGCTTTCTATAAATATTATGGTATCAGCACTTGAATCCTGATCATTGTTTTCTAGGTTTGTGGAACTCACACTGTCTTTTGAGAAAAGGAAGAGAATACACATCTGCTTCAGGTGAATGGCTGTAAGTGCTCTACTTCTCTGTATTTCCATTTATATTTGCTTGTAGGGTTAAGACAGCCCCTTGAGGGGGCGGGGTTTGCCTCGGGCAAATGCCTACAGATAAATGGGCGCACGGGAGGCTGCTCCGTCTTGTCTCTTTTTCCTTCCTACCTCCTGTGCCACACGGGAACTTGGGTTCTGTAAGTTTATCATTAAAGTGTAAATATTCTTTAATATCTGCATTGCATTTATTTACACCGATACATTTGCTACGAGATGAGAAGGAACAGGAAGGCAAAATGAAAGCTTCATATTGGATTCTGTGCACCATTTTCAACGGGTCATAAATAATATATAACCTACTTCTCAATATTGACGTATGTTACCACATTTATTAACTAAGAAAGGAATCTGAGATACCAAGAAGCACTAGTGTCTACTGAGACAATTTTAAAACTCAAATGCATAAATTCCAGTGTCCAGAATATCAACAGTCACAGGACCCAGTTCAAAATAAGCATAAGCATAGGAAATACTAATCTTAAGATTTTACCTGATGTATGTCTTGAACATTTTAGCAGCTCAATGCTTTTGCCTTTAAAATGGAGAGGAAAGTACCCAGTAGAAAAATTGTGCAGATATTAAAGTTGTGCTATAAAACTCTGGCACCAACTAAAATGAAGGAGTAGCTTTTATTATGCTGTTTCCTTTCATAATATGTATACAAAGTGGATTTTGTTTGTATATTTCATTATGTGATCAGTGTCTATTTAAAACACTGATAGATTTGTCTGTTTCTTTTCCACAATAGACCGTGCATTCCTCTTTGTCCATCACCCTTTTCTATCTGAAACTTTATCTCTCTCCCCAAGAGTTTCACTGATGTGTGAGCCATACTTTATCAGTAGGCTCTCCATACACATCCAACCCTTCCCATTTTAAATGACCTGAAACCCACAGAGCTAATTCATCACGTCTCAGCTCCATTCTTGTTGCTGTCTCTGTCTGCCATGTGTCTGTCCAGTTTCCTTTCTACCTATTCAAATATTCAAAACTAAAGAAAGGCTTAACTGAAATCCATCTATTCCTTAAAGACCCCTGTCTGTTTCATTTGACAACATAACTCAGTTAAGTCTTGTAAAACCCGACAGAGGGATTGTTAAGCTCCAATTACCGGGAACAGTTGTGTTTCCTCTGAGTAGTTGCTTTGCCTCCGGTTTATTCATGCTGCCAATCACGTCATAGCTTTGTGTGTGCATGTCTGTGTTTACCTGGCTTTCTGGAATTTGAGCACACACCTCTAGTCCATTAGAAAGTCTTCAAAGTGTGCTAATTATCACTTTATCTTGATGTGTAGAATTTAATGGTATTAGTTCTCTTTCTCCTCCTCTCGCTACATATTTCACAATTTTGTATGCACTGTGACGTAAGGTAACATTAGTTTTCTCACACAAAAGTTTAACCTTTTAAAATTATTGAAATACTATAGTAATAGAGAAATTATAAGAAACTCAAATTTAAATTATGTACAGATTATTATTCAAAAGTAATTGCTTTAATTTTTGGATCTATTTACATTTTATTAATTTTGTATTTAATTCTTTCAACAGACTTGGAAACCATTAGAACATAATTTCACATCATACGATGAAATGAGCATTTTCAATCAATAAATACTTTTTGTAAACATTCACACCAAAATAGTAGACCAGAGATATATCATGATTTAATTGAAACACTTTTATTATATTAATATCTATACTATTTAACAAAAGGAATATATGTAAAAGCTTGATTTCTAATTGGACATTACCAATAGATACTTATGAAAAAAAGAAGTTTTAATTCAAAAGTTACATGTAGTTATAAAGTTACCATTGTTACCAATGTGTTGGCAAAGCATTCACATTTTCTTTATTCTCTGAACAGCTGTGGACATTGTACTTCTATATTTAAAATGTACACATTCCCAGAACAGTTTTGTGAGGTAAATATTTAAATATCTGAATAAAGGTATAAGTAAATGCATTTTCAAGCTAAAATGTATCTCTCTTCTAAATGAATGCATAAACTTGTGTCTGTTATGTTATTTCACTGCCTTTTGTTTCTACTCTATATTGTGAATGTTTTATCATTAGGCCTTGGTTTGTTACTTTAAACTGGTTTTAAAAAGCCCTACAAGGAGATACAGTGTAGCTGAGTGCAAGGGTACCTTCCTGTAAGTGCTTCACTGGGGTGATGGCAGGAGGAGGACCAGGAGCTGAGTCCTGTGTATCATGTTCAGATACACAGTGGTTTCAAGGCTATCCTAAGCTAATTGAGACAAGGTCCTAAATAAAAATAAAGCAACAACCATAATTTAGTAAAACTGAACTAAAAGATATCCTGTCTTCTAAATTAACAGCTATTGTGGGAATAGAGAGACACATAGAACAGATTTATTATTATAATTATTATTATTATTATTATTCAGCACTAACTCTGACCGAGGAAAACAAACCATTTCCCACTTCTTCTTTATCCAGGAATGTTAGACAGTGTCACCATCACTTTTGAAGTGTTTACCAAATTTCTTTTTAGCACATCTTGTTTGTCAAACTGCAGGACACTAGCTTTGGAGCCTGTTTTCCTGGAACTCACTCTGTAGACCAGGATGGCCGCAGACAGCAATCTGCCTGCATCTGCCTCTGGAGGGCTGGGGTTAAAGGTGTGCACCACCACCACCCTGCCCTCTACTGTTTCTAACTATGATAATTCATCTGTCACCTCTCAAAACTCTGGGGGAGGTCACTGATAGAGAGTTCAAACGTATCTCACTCAACCAAGAGAAAGGTTTAGAGTATGCAAGGTGTCGAGTCAAAAGGCAAGAGGACTGCAAGAACAATCCGGAACTGTTTTTGTCACACCAAGACAACAGCATAGACAACAATACTTTGGGGGTACAATGGACAGCTCATATTTAGAGGTAGAAAAGCACCAAAAAGCACACATTCATCATATTCTAGTTTTCTACACATGGTATGTCTCAACCATCTACTTATCCATGTACAAACATACTCTGTTTTAACCGTTCTATCTGTCACGTTTTGGGGCATGTAGTACACGAGATCGCTATAATTTAGAGCCATTGTAAAGACAAGAGTGAAAAGCACACATATATTAAATAAATCTTCAGGGTCTGTGTTGTGAAACATGAGTGTCAGATTTAATTTTATGTGTTTGCCAGAAGCCATGCAAGTTCATAGACAGGCAGAGTCATCTGCAGATCTAAGCCAGGCTAAAGGCAGGTTTGAAATTCTTTATATAAAATTGATTCCTTTTCTGTCTTGTTCTAATTTAATTCTCCCATGCATGTATTCATGAAAAAAAGGAACTGGGATGACTTGTTTACCTCTCACAATACAATCTTCTGTGTGATCTCTATCTGTAGGGAAAATATCATGGCACTGGAAGTTTGAAACTGGCTCCAGGTAGGATTTTTTACATGCTATAATAGAAGAACTTTATATTATACATGATGCTGCCCTTTAAAATGAGTTATTTGTCTATTTCGAGACCAGTTGAGGACATACTGTGATCTGAATAGAAGATTTCCACCACCTGGGTTAAACTGAAGAGAAAGGCTAAAGGAAATTAAAAAGTAGACAAGAAAGAAAACCCCGTGACAGCATAAATGGCCAGTCCTGTTCTAAGTGTAATTCATAGTAGTATTGACTCCAAGTCTGACCTTCATCTGAAAACTGAGCAGTCTGAAAAGATGATATAGAAAAATTTTGTCCAAGAACCCCTTATTATTCTTTACAAATTCAACAAATAATTCTGCATACTATTTTTTTGTCAAAATATTTTATGACCTTCTGATGAAAATGATTATTATATTTTTAACAAAGAAAAACTGGACAGCATTTTTAACTTTAAGGATTTGTCTTTATACCAAGGGAAACTCTCCAGTGTATGTGGTTATGTCCAAAGTAAAACACTTCTTTTTGAAGATGTTATTTTAATTATTGAAGTTTATTTCCATGAGGGCTCACAGATGTGTGCCTGTTTTACCTTGACTAAAGGTCAGAGAGTTTGAGCTTATTTTTGCTCTTTCAAAGTTGTTGACAACACAACAGGTGTGGCTACAAACAAGAGTTTCTGGCCTAGGGTGTGGTTAATTAGGATTTTGGGTATAGAGGTGGATCTGCTCCACCTGGACCAAAGGTCAGAAAATTGAAGTCAGTTCCTTACATCATGTTAACAAAGTCTTTTGCCTCCCCCTGTCCATTTGGAGTGAAGTATATAAGCATGTGGAAAATAAACAAGGCAGATTTTGTATTCACTGAATGTCCCTCTTGATGCTGCTCTGTGTTTCTGCTTCTTATTTCTCCTATATCTCTGTTCCTTCTGCTTAATAATTCTAATTCTCACGTTCCTACCATGGAACATATGAATCTCATCAAGACTGATCTTCAGCATATTTCATGTAAAAGGGACTGGTAATATATGATTATGTATTGTTGTAGTATGCTCTGAGTTATCTAATTAAGAAAGCATTTCTCAAGGACTTTACTGTCCTTGGCCTCATATGACAATGGGTTACAAGCCAGTTCCTGCATCACTTTTAAAGTTCAGCATGAAGTAGGCACACATTTGAATGCATTGTTACTGAACAATCAAGTCGTTATGCTAGCATTGCTATGACTCAGACTTTTAAAATTACTGCTTAAATCTTACTTGTAATTTCTCTACAAAATACTATAATCTGTCAACTAAACCCAGACTCAAAGATAGGTATGTAAAGGCATGGAATTAGCCCCAAACCTTAAATTACATACTATCCATCTTAATTTTACCCATCAAGTTTTATCTTTTGACTCATGGTATACTGATGTGAAGAGAAATGATTGATTAAAATAATGCATTTTTGTAGACCTATCCAATTCCATTAGTCATTATTGAATTAGGGTCGGCTATGTGGAGGGGTATGGAACAATGAAATAGGGACACCTTTCATTTACCCGACTTCCTGCAAAAGCTCCATCACTTCCAATTTGGTTAGCTGGCAGAAGCTACTTGGTGGGGTACTATTGCACTGGGGTGGGGTCAGCATGGCTTCTCATCTTGGAGAGCTCTTGCTTAAAAGCTGAGAAATACCATTCCCTTGCCCGAACTCTACTCAGCTTCATGAACATGAGCAAAACTCCCTTCTTAAATTATCTAAGATATCTTGAGAGTATGGTAGGTCCAGAATGTGTGTTTTCCATTTTATATTTTTGTATTTACACTTCTGGACCATTCCAGACTAGATTTAAAATCAGCATGTACTCTAAGTTTCTACATGTTTTAAATATCCCCATTCAGGGACAGAAAAACTTATTGTTCATATGTTCAATTTCTGAAATAATAGAACCTATCCATCATAGTTATTAAAAGATTTTTTATTATTAAAAACTCTTTTTCACTATAAAAATAATAAAGCAAGAAATCATTTAGGAAATTCCGGTAAAACTTAACTTGACTTGACAGTTTCTAAGTTTCTAAAACAAATGTTAGAAGAACTGAACTAAAATTGTCATATCCCTATAATGTTGGTAAAGTGTTATGAATAAAGATATTTCATTCAGATGTATCTCTTTCTATTTCAATCTTACAGAATGAATGAAATCATATTTATTTGCCTTCCAAGCTATAAGTATCCTTAAACTCTGACGTAATGCCTTGATAAAATAGCACCGTGACGATTGGTTTGCATTAGCTTAAATGTTTAGCTCATTATACACATATATGTTCTAAGAGATGACAGCTATCACACAGAGAGGTCACATGTCATATAAAAGCTCATCAATAAAAAAATGCTTCTTAAAGCAATAGCATCATTCAATTTTTTTAAAAAAAACTTTTGTTCTTTTGAAGCATTAAAACTTATAATTGAAATATTCATATAATTGCTCAGATATTATAATTCCCTGTAATGATTTTGTTGCTGATGTAATGTTGCAAAGAAGATAACAAGGAATACTGAATATTTTATTATAGGTCTTGGAATATTGAGACAAAAGGAAATGGGCCATCAGTTGCTCAGGGCCGAGTTTAATTGGGTTCAGACAAGCCAAAATTGCTAAAAAACCAGACACCCAGGCGTGTGAGTGTATATCATTTCAGCCACTAAACTGGAAGTGACTCAATCTTCATGACTGCAATTCATTGGAGTAAGGAACTGGGAATATTTCAAATATATCATTTATTAGCTTTTACCCTATTACTAAAGATGCTAATATATTAGTATATAATATAATAATTTAGTATATAACTAAATAGCCAATCAAAAGTAGGAAAGTAGGAGAAAATAATGGAATAATTGGATAGACTCATGTTATTGGGAAAATGTCTATAAAAATCAACTCTGTGATCCCACTCTGTTTCAACATTGACTCAAAATAACATACAGTCAATGTTAGGAAACCAGTGCCTGTCATAAATTCATAGTGTCCACAAGATAATAATAAACAACCTTTGGCAGAAATGCAAGGATTCTAGGTACAAAATCCAAAAAGAAATAATACAAAAATCCAAGAGGTATTAAACTGCATTCCCAGTGGATGATATGGATTCAGAATTTAGGACTGAATATTTAACCGTTCCAGATCAATGCATCCCATCAAAGTGTCTCATCTATAAACACATACTGGGTAAATGTGGTTGTTGATATTAGCTCTTCCAAAGTTTTAGGTATACATGTCTGCTTTAATTGTTTTTCTTTTATAATTACTTGTAATAAATAGCCGCGCAAAATTTTCTTTTGGGGGGGGGTTAAAAAAAGAGCACTTTTAAATGAAATTCCATTGTAAATTGAAGATACACAGTTGAAACAGAGGAAGAAAACTGACCCAACCTTGCTTCTTCAATTCCACATATTAATAGAAGCCAATAAATTAAAAAAAAACTTTCAACTAAGTTTATAAAAAAAGAAAGTAATTAAAAGAAAATAAAAAGAAACGATAATTGCTTTTTAAAAAAATTATGCCAGAAACCAGAAGGATAAAGTTGTTTATTTGACAAAAATTAAACACAGGAAACCTTAGTTAACCAAGAAAAAAATCAGAAAACACAAATAACCAATACCAAAAAAAGTGACATCATTACAAGGTCACCAATATTAATGCAGGTGAATATGCTTTATATTTATAAGCACATTATAAATACATGGATATGTTTTATATTTATAATTATGAAGTATAATTATTGAGTATTTGTACAAAATAAATAAGATTGTTTAAAAATATAGCATCTCATGAAGAAAAAAATACTTGAAAAAGAATACTGGACTATCTCAGTCACTGTCAAAACTATTAGGAAGAAGAAAATGGAGAATAAGTCTGGAGCCTCTGGGGATAGAATGAGAATAAATGAGGATGAGTAGCAGGCATCCTCTGAGATGGTTGACAACAGAAAGGCACTGAACTTTCAGGAGAGAGGGAGAGAGAGAGGGGGAGAGAGAGAGAGGACACGGGAGAGAGAGAGGAGAGAGAGGAGGGAGAGAGAGGAGCGAGGGAAAGAGGAAGTTCTCTTAGTTCTATATGCATAGTGTAATTACGGAATGTCAGAACTGAGACTAGAGAAAAAGAGAGCCTCAAAAATATGTTCTATAGTTTTCAAAATTTAGGCTTAAGAATTAGGAAGTGGGAGATGTAAGGCACAGCATGCAAAGAAAACAATACTCTAGGTAGAGCAGAAAGTGGAAACCTACAAAAGAATTAGGAAACACTCAGAAAACAAAATTATTACGGTGCTCATTGCTGAACAGCTCTGTGTTCCAACTAATATAGGATCCTCGTGTTTTCAGAGAATACATCTGCTTGGAGAATCCTCCCTCCTTGTGGCTACTATGGTACTGGAACAATGGAAAGCCATTTGAGAAAGGCCACTGAATCCTTAGCAAGGCCTCTATTTGCATTGCCCTTTCTGAGAACCCATAGCAAGAGCTGAGGGCTATTCTTCAGAATCTTTCTTATAAAGAAAGGGATACGTTTCTTAACAGATAAGACTTACTAAATTCCAACAGCTTTAAATGTAAACAGATCTATAATGAGCAATGGTACTGACATACTAATACAAAAAGAATCAATTACTGAAGTCCTGATGAATCCAGTGCTAAACTGTATTTTAAATCCTTAACGAACTCACACCAATATTCCTTAAATTATTTCAAAAGACAGGAAAGCATGGAATGCTAATAAGCTCCATTTTAGAAACCCCACCTTACATTGATAGCCAAGAGATTGAAAGATACAGAAAAATGCAGTTATATACCAGTTTTCCAGTTGAGCATAGTTGTAAACTTTTCAGATTAGACATCATTGGGAAAACAGATCACAACAAACACTAGTGAGGGTGTAAGAGAAAGAGAGCCCTCAAGAACCGACGCAGGGGATGGAAATTTGTCTCTCGCTGTATACATCATGAGTGTTCCCATCAAGCTAAAAACAGAACTGGGGAGATGATTCAGTGGGGAAAGGAACTGGCTGTGCAAGTGTGAAGATGAGAGCTAGGCTCCCCCAAATCCCTATAAAGGCCTGGTAGATGTGGGAACCTGCCTCAAATGACCACCCTCAGCAGAGGCAGGAGACCTGAAGAACAAGCTGCATACCCAGGTTAGCCAAATTAGCAACCTCTGATTTCAAAGGGGAGACCTTGCCTCAACATAGAAGGTAGCTTTAAATTTAGTAAGATATCTGATAACAGCACACACATGCATCCACATCCACACTCACATGCATGTAGACAAAGCACAGTCAGATCACCCAAAGAGGAACTCTACTACATGTGAGAAGGTTACCCAGAAGAATATAAGTGGTCCCATGTCCTAGTCAGTGTTCTAGTGCTGTGAAGAGACACCGTGACCACTGGCCACTCTTAAAGAGGAAAGCATGTAATTGGGGCTTGCTTATAGTTTCAGAGCTTCGGTCCATTATCCTCATGCCATGAAACATAGCAGCACTCAGGCAGCCATGGTAGCTGAGAGTTCTACATCTGGATTGGGAGGCCCTGGCTTGGGTTTCTGGAACCTCAAAATCCACCCTCAGGAACATACTTCAAAAGGCCCTGCCTGCTCCAACAAGACTGCATCTGCTAATCCTGAGTAGCAACACTCCCTGATGACCAAGCATTCAAATACATAATCCCAAAAGGGGCCATCCTTATTCAACCACCAAAGCATAATAGAGAAATGCCTTCACATCCACTATTGTGACATTTTCACACAAGACAAGTTATGGATTCATCCTAAGTGCCATTCGGTAGACAACAGATAAATCGAGTCTCATTCACCTATGAAGGAGAGCAAAATAGGCCATTTTCAGGAAATGAGTGGAAGGGGAAATGATCTTCATAAGTGAAATGAACTGATTCAAAAGACAAATATCACATTTTCTTTCATATGAGTTCCTAGATTATATACAATATACGTAATACAGCCATAAATGATATATGGGGGTGATCGTTATGAAAATAAAAACAGAGACTTTTTGGAACAGGAAGGGAGCTGGTAAGGATAGCGGATTAATTAGAAGTAAATGGATAGAAATGGGTATCATCAAACCACACGATATGAATGAAGACAGCCTTAGAATCCATCACTATGTGCAAAGAATATAAAGAACCCGTAGTGGAAAACCTTAGCAAGAAACTACCGGAACAAGTAGCCTAAGTCGTGATTAAGTGAGAATGTTCTAGGATGTGTAAAAGAGGCTGAGAGAGTTAAAATGTATGCGTATAATTCACCAGCCGAAGAGGAAAATGAAAAGAGTTTATTTGACCATGTCAGTAGTTTCAAAAAAGCATTTAGTGTTCATTCATGACAAAACTCTCAATGAATGAAAAATTGAAATAAAATTTTCCAATCTGGATGAAGAATTATCTAAAAGAACTCTCAGAGGAAAAATTACTCTGAATGATAAGTACTGAGAATTTGGGTCTTAAAGTAAGACTCTCTTCTGTAGTCATCATACTATGACAAAAGGATAAGGTAATGGGATAAAAGATCCAAGACTTACGATGGAAAAAGGCATCACTGTTAGCAGGAAATTTTTATTATACAAAAAAATTACACAGACCACTAAAGCCAATCAGAAAATGTAGTAAGGCTATGGATAATAAACTTCCATATTTTAAAGTAAGTCAAGTTCTTTAAACCAAAAAATGGAAAAAGAAGTTAAAAAAAATATGGTACCGAAAGCATCTCAGGTTTTCATCACAAAGAAAAAACATCTGTGATAAGTCACCTTAAAGGGGAACCAGACTTTTGGTCCTTATCTTCCAGGCTTTAGTCTGTGGTTATTTATTCCAGTGTTATTGATCCTATTATGACACAGTCACCGTTGCAAAAGTGAGTGGCAGAGAGAATTCCTATTCACAAAAGCTTTATCCAGAAACAGAGAGGATGTCAAAGGGACCAGGGTCACAATATCTCCTTGGAAGGCACACTGTCAGGGACCTAACATCCTTCTCTTAGGCCCTGCTTCCTAAAGGTTCCACAGACTCCGAACCACACTACACATGGGCCTGTGAAAGACACTTGCATATAAATAAAATAAAAACCTAGCACAAAAATCTCATGAATTTAAAGAAACTAATATACTCATATTGAAAACTATTAATAGCAACTTAAGGATGCATGTTACACATTGCATTTCCCCCTTGAATATTAGATTAAGCCCAATCTACAGCTTACACAATTTAAACTGAGGTTCTAAGATTCATGAACTTCAAAGGTGTAAAAATCAAAGCACCTTTACGAATGATCAAGATTTTACAAATTCCCAAATAGCCAAGTACAACATAGTAATGATTAATTCAGTGTGGTGCTGAACATTAGGTAAGTCATGGAGTCCAGACAGAAACAAATACATCCTGGATCCACGAAACAGGTTGTTCTGCGGTAAAGTGAAGAAAACATTGTGATTCCAATGAATCTAAGGAGTGCAGTATGTATGCCATGTACACTTCATTTCATGCAGTACACACCACACCATGTTGTGCTGTGTTCCAGCAGTGAAAATATCTGCATTTTTGTATCATATTAATTCTATTTTCAGTCATTTCTCCCAATGTATTCCTCCTCTCCCTTCTTTTTCTTCTCTTCTTCTCCCACCTCTTCCTTACTGCCTCCTTCCTCAACACCTTTTTCTTCTGGCAGTGCTAGGGATGAAACCCAGGTCCTTTTGGATAGGTGACAAGTATTCCACTCCTGAACCCTCTCCTATTTTTGTGGTCTCTGTTGAGAAGATAAATCCTCAGACCTCATCACTATTCTTTCATTGTTTGCTGTGATGTGGTCTGCGGTTGATTGAATTTCCTGTTCATGGATTGGTTTGTTTCATGTTCAGATTGTCAGGGGCAAATTTGGCTTTGGTTTCAGGGCCGAAAAACGTTTGTTTCGCTGGCACCTTTTAGTCTTTTGGCTCTAGTTTCAGAGCCAGGGTGTATTTCTTTCACTGGCTCTGGTTTCAGAACTAGGGTTGTTGTTGTTTTTTCTCTATTTCTGGATTCAGGGTCAGAAAGGTCAAACCTTACTTTGGCTGGTTCTTTTACCCTACAATATGAATGACTACCTTGGTTGCTCATTCAATGTCCTCCCAGGGTAAGGATATGAAAAAAGGACTTTCATGATGATAAAGATATATATCTGTATCTATATCTATATTTGTCTTAATTCATTGAAATCACGGGTTACTGAAGTTGTAATCTAAATCATGTCCTCAGTTCTCTAATTGATTTTGCTGATGTGATTCTGGCTTTGTTGTTCAGAAGGAAAGGGCACATTTTTTTCTTAGAAAACCATATTTTAAAGTACAACTATCTTGTGCATTTATTTCCCTTGAGACTGCTAATGGAGCATAGTTAGCCTAATTCTTCCTATCTTTTGAATTTTTCTTATTTTTTTAGCAAGATTTTACTTTCACATGAAAACTAATGTATTTCAAAAATACACACTTTTCATTTTAAAAGGCTGTTATATAGAAATTACTAAAGTTCTTTTAAATTTTATATTCCATACTTATATTTTTGTTTTTACCTTTATTGGTAATTTAGCACATGAAGTTTTGTTAAAGACATTCAAGTAATGTAGCATCTTCAGATATTTTGTTGGTATAGAAGGGATGATATACATGCATTGGGGGATTTATTCTCACTTGGAAATTATGCAAGAAAGAAACTGTTATCCTGACATTTGACCCTACTGACAGAATAACAGATCTCAAAGCACAGCTGAGATCCCAGCGGGCAATGCTGGCATGAGGACAGCCCTGCTCTCCCCACAGATTTCAAGAGCTGGAGAGAAGATGTCTTGTTTTAGGTTTATTTGTTCGCACTTCCTTTCAGAACAAAATGGACTAAAATAGACAGTAATTGGGTTTCTGCAATCTTGCAAGTAGACTTGACTTGTTATTCATAAGCTGAAGAACGTAGGATTGGCTCTTCCTCCTCCCATTCCAGTACATTCTTGCTACAACTGACCAGGGTTTCTCCAGCCTACTTGCCAGCATTTTGTGGCCTCATAATTGCATGCTGCTGTAGTTCATAAGTCGTAGTGATATCAGTAGACAGGACTAAGAGAAAACTTTGAAACTCAAAGACGTTCAGGCATTCAGCTGTGTAACTTTGCTAGTATTTACTGTTTTCATTGCTTAGAATGATAAAAACGGTCATGATTAATCAGACACCACATTTATGCCCTCTAATACTTAGCTTCAATGAAATTTGACTAAATAAATGTTTCAGTTTAATGGATGAATTGGTTGAATGTCTATGAACAGCTTTTTCAAAATCATGCAAGATATGTGTAACAGACTAATACCCAATATTTTCATTAATATTCCTGAATAATCCATATATATGTATATATATGTATATATATATGTATATATATATATATACATACATACATACATGTCCACAAACAGACGTGTGCATACATCCCTGTCTGGCAGCCATGAAGCAAGTGGTTGCAATGCAGTCATTTGCTTGGTTCAAAACTGAGTTGTAAAGTTGAGAATGAAACTTTTTAGCCACAGAAATTTTGGTGGTCCTTTTATCCAATCTAGGCTACCGTTTTCTCATTTGAAAAATGGGCCATATCATACTATGAAAGCATACACATAGAAATGAATATGCATGTATTATACATAATGCGTGGAATACACGTTATATACCAATACACTTAGTTATCCATGGTTAATAATTTTAAGATAAATTTAACATGTGCACATATAAATAAAATATACATAATTCACACACAAAACAAAATAAGGTACATAAGCTGAAAGTAAATTGTTTTAGAATGTGTGTGCAAGAATTAGCTCTCTATTATTTCATTATGTGACCCCTTTGCCCTTTTAACTTATGACAATTCTTCAAAAGTGATTGGATAGAAGTAGCACATCATAGTTGCCTTGATGAAGATTGGTTGGTGAGATTGTAACAGCGGATGACTAAGACAAACCTATGGGGAAAGAGCCTCTATAAAGCAGGGGCCCAGGACAATGCGATGCCACAGAGGAAATTTTAATGGAATTTAATTATTTTTTAATTTTTCCTGATGCTAATAATTGGATGAAAGGTCTTACATTTGCTTTAAGTACAACAGATTTTAGCTGGCTGGTGATGGCACACGCCTTTAATCTCAGCACTTAGGAGGCAGAGGCAGGTGGATCTCTGTGAGTTCAAGGCTAGTCTGGTCTACAAAATTAGTCCCAAGACAACCAAGGCTACACAAAGAAATCCTGTCTTGTAAAACCAAATACAAACAAACCAAGAAAAAAATAATAACATATTTTTCTTTCTCCAATTATAGAAGCGTTAGAGTCAGCAAATATTTTAATTTTTAAATTAGTATTTTGGCCAATTCTACATTTGTTACTAGACTTGCTTAAGATAAAGTATAATTATGTTTTTCTCTATGTTATTATTATATATTAAGTAAGTATTTAATTGACTAAATTGTTTGTAATTGAAAATATAACACCAAAAAGTCAGTCCAAGGGCACTACTGAAGGTGCAGAGCCATGGCTCAGGAGTTAAGAGCTGTTAAGCTCCTGCCGAGAAGCCAGCTTCATCTCCGAGTGCCCACACTACCAGCTATTAACTGCCTAAACCTCCCGCTCAAGGGAGCTGGCACCATTTTCTGGGCACCCCTACACCTTTGTGTACATTTTCCTTCAAGTAGGAAAGCACACATTACAAAAACAAAATTAAATAAATAAATCCTCACTGAAGAAAAAAGAAAACTACCGAACAGGATATTACCTAGCAAATATCTACCTTTCCCTGTCTTAGATCCATAGCCAAACTCAGACTGTGCTGTTACTACAGGGCCTCCAAAAACATCCAGGAAGCCAAAGCCAGCTGCCAAAAGAGAAAGAAAATAATAATAGCAAGAATCAAAAGTTGCCCTTTGCTGTTTTGTTCCTAAGCAGATGATTCTGGAAACATTGTTACAGCCATAACAAAAAACAAAGTGCCATGTCAAGGCAAGACCAGATCTGCCTCTTTTAAAATTCCAGCTCAAGCGGGCCCCCTGATTAAAATATTAAAAGTAAAAGGTACCACATTCGAAGTGGCAGACGAAGGATAATTGTTTGTGAAAACCCCACATTTGGGCCATAATTTAGCCAAAGTGTTTATTATCCCAGCTTTATGGTATTATTCTTTCCTGGTGTGGCTTTGAGATACTACAGTACTTAACTCGGTCTGCCCTAAGTATATATCCGCATTTAGAACACGAATAGAAGACTGTTTCCAGGCTTACTCACTTCCAGTTCTGTCCAGAATCGCGTGGAGAAAACGTATGGGTTCCATTAGCAGATTTGCATATTTTCTTAGCCTTTGAAACCAAAGTGATTTACCCATTTGGAGAAACAGTCTTTTTTAAAAGATCCATGATTCAGGAGTAAAAAGACTGGGGCTGATTGTTGTGTGCTCTGTATCTGCGCATTACAAAGGGGGGCACAGACTTCACCGTCTATGTGTATGACGCAATGCTGGCAGTAACAGCATGCCATCTTCTGCATTGTTATTACTCTGTGCCACACAGTCCGGCGTGAATGATTTGACCTCTGACATTCTACAAGCAGCCTAACATCTACTTATTGACAAGGGAAGGAATGCTACCTGAGGGCAGATTTTCCTGAAGGAAGTATCCACAACAGTAATATCCAGTTAGCACTTTGAGCTTTGCAGAGAAGATTCATGGGTTTCAGATTTTCAGTAAGGAGTGCTATTGTCTTATTTATTGTGTTTGTCAGACAGTCAACAGCTTGAAGTGTCAACTGTGGCCTTTTACCAGACCGTCACGATGTAGTCCAGGCTAGCCTTACACTTGTGATTCCTCTCACCGCTTCCTAAGCTTTGTGAACCACAATGCCTTATGAGCTGTTGTTTCTCTTCTTTCTTTTTAGGCCCCTACCTCCCAGTTCTAAGGATGGAACTTCAGAAGACCTTTCACAGGCCAGAAAACTTAGCTAACACTGGTCTACAGCCTGGTCCTTTAGTTATACTTTTAATTGGATGTGTTTAATATATCTAATACATCCATATACTGTTTTAAAAAATAATTGAAACTCATTAAGGAAAAGTTAACCAGATGAATTATTAAAGTGTAAGCATAAAGAATTGACCCACTTTTTATCCTGTTAAGATAATCCTCATCCTACTTACTGATTTGGATACTTTTCTCAATTATGATAATATTTCAAGGAATATTTCAACTAAATAATGTTACTTGTCCATTTTGTCAGTGGTAGCTATGTAGGCATTTCTTTCCTAAAGGAAGGGGTTTTAAAGCTACACCATAAATGTAGAAAACTGTTTTAACATGGCCCTTGTATGTTCTTAGTAATCCAGACTTAACATTTTATTAAGAAGATTGCAAAAGAAAAGCAATTTTTTTTTTTCACAATCATAGGGTAAACTCTCTATTTTAACCTCACCTCCTAGTAAGCCTAAAGTCTGAGGTCAGGAAAGATGGGTACGTGGCTTTCCTGGTTGGAAACGGAGTGGAGGGGAGGCAGGAAGATGGCTGAGAGCCGATCTCAAGTAACACCTCTCACAAACTGCAGCCACACGGTCACCATACTTGCTCATTCCTGAAGAGCCTTGGATTCCTCTCAGGAAGGTCCTTGCCCATTTTTGAAGCTTTGCCTGCCTTAATCTTATGATCTCTTCTTTGGTTCTATCTGTCAACAACAGTAGAAAAACCACTTGTTCTCAATCTGTGAAGCAAGTTGATTACATAGTAAGAACTGCTGGTTTTCCAACTGATTCTCTATACATGGTAACCTCTATGTTAAAAATGATGCTCCTGGGAAAAATAAACATAGGAAGGAAGGTATTTTATCACTGAAGATCTGGCCAACCCTGAGGGGGTGTGCATAACAAAGAAAATCAGCAGATCAGAAAGGACATTTATCACCGTTGATAATTACTGTATTTGAAGGAAATCAGTGTGTTTTTCAGAAGCATGCTAGCTTCCTCTTTTACCTTTGGCTGTCTCCACCTTCATAAAGGGCCGACGTTTCTGTCCATCAAAGAGTAAGTTCTGCTCTAGGTCTGTTTGTTGTCTCTTGCCAATTACGTGAAGACGAACACTGCAAAGAGCTTTGCTCTGGTTATCACGCCCATGTGTGTGCAGACTCAGCTTGTAACGGAGTCTTGGTTAATTCACAGGTCCTGTCACCAGGAAAGCAGACATATTTGGTTTTAAAGAAACCTCCCCTTTTCGCACATTAACATACAGCTAGCAGATTCTGAAGGTGTTCCGTAGGCAAGGCTAATCTGATTGCTCGAGTTAAATTTCCTGAGAAGAGTGCAAAAAATTAAACACTGTTCTTCCCCTTTACATCCAAATGGATGGATCTCCTAGCTCTGAGGTGGAGCATAAGGGTCTCAAAACAGAAATCATCTGAGGTTGTAAGGCAAGAACTTCTAATGGTTTGGTCTTACAATACACAAAGCTTTGAATTATATAGGTTATATGCATGGTCTGCCTGCAACATGGGATTTCACAGCACATTTGGATATCCTAAGAAACGAGAAATGAACATTAAAGCAAGAAAATTTTTAATAGTGTCAGCGGATCCATGACTGTATTCTCAGAGTTTTTTTTCTTTTGATGACTAAAGGGATACCTCTATTAAAATAGTCCAGAACTAGGCTGTATTATCTAAGGGCACAGGAAAAGACAAAGTAGATTGTATAATAAAACATTATTAAAAGATGTTCAATGTTTAGAGAGGCAAAAGTTAAGATGTAAGAAGAATTAAGTAACCAGAAAATGAGGCAGCACATTAAATTGCTTTCTTGGTAGTCAGACTTAGGGAGCAACTGAAAGCCCAGTGCTTACTCATTCTGCACCCTCCTCCTCCCCCTCAGGATCATTCTAGACTCAGGACTCCTCAACATTTTTACTCATCACTAACGATTCATGCTGTATTTCATAGTAATCTTTTCTACCCACTTAAATGTCTCTTCTCATTTTTGTATCCA
The DNA here is from genome assembly GCF_018167655.1 of Microtus oregoni. Classification (NCBI taxonomy): domain Eukaryota; kingdom Metazoa; phylum Chordata; class Mammalia; order Rodentia; family Cricetidae; genus Microtus; species Microtus oregoni. The sequence continues at coordinate 4,417,230 of NW_024543069.1, forward strand.
TTTTCATAAAATAAATGCATTACTGAAAAACATACTTATGTAAAATAACTACATTGGATGAACTGTTCCATTTCTTGCTTGTTTAGTTTCTTGCTTGTTCAATTTGCAGCTTTGAGATTTTTTGTTTTGTTTTGTTTTGTTTTGGTCCCCTTATTCTGGGACTCTTGTTCTTTCGTGTTTTATGATTTGCTTTACTTATGATTCTATATTATAAAAAGGTTTTAAAAGTTAACAATATGAACATTTAAGCGAAATAGTTTATTTTTATTGCCTAACTTTCATAGTGAAGGCTTTCCACAAAGATAAAGAACAAGGTCAGGGTATCCACTGTTAGCTTGGTCACTATGACAAGAAAAGGTAACAAAAGGAGCACAAATAGGAGAGAAATGATTCACGGTATACTTATTTGCACATGGTATAATTCCTAGAGCTGATAAATAATTTGAGCAAAATACAAAATTAACAGACAAATATAGTAAAAATACATACACTAAAATAAATCATAGAAAAACAATACCTTTCACAATACACAGCCATACATACGCACATACATCACACAAACACACACACAAGAAAAACTTGAGAATACACTCAATTAACGGAAGTATATGATCTTTACAAAAATTCCAGAAACTATACATTAATGAAAATACAGCACCTTCAATAAATATTACTGGCAAACATGGATTTTAACATGAAAAAAATGAAACTATATGCTTCCCTCTCACTCTATACAAACTCAGCAGCAAATGGATTAAGGACCTCAACAGAAGACACACTTTTCCAAAACTGCCAAAGGGGAAATGTAGAATGTTCTTGAACTTACAGGCACAGCCAAGGACTTTCTAACGAAGACCATGGCAGCATAAGAAATGAGACCAGTAGACAGGTTATCATGAAACTCAAATGCTGTCAACTGAAGGAAGAGACAGATGACACAATGGGAGAAAACATTTCCAACTATAGATTTGACACAGGAAAACTTTGTAGAATCAGCTACTAGGAATGTAAACACCATGAAAGCAAGCAACCAAATTTAAAAATGGACTGTGGATCTGGACAGAAAGTTCTCCAAAGAAATGACAGTAAACACTTTAAAAGGTGGTAAACATCCTTAGCTATCAGGGAAATGCAAATAGAAGCAAAATTAAGCCCCTAGCTCACCCCAGCCGGAATGGCTAATACGCTGATTACAAATGACAACAAATTCCAGTACGGATATGACAAAATGGGCGTGCCTAACACTGTTGATGGGAGCGCACTAGTGTGACAATTTAAAAATAGGTCTGGAGATGTCTTCAACAGAAATAGAATTTCCATATCAAGTGCTGGAGAGACAGAGGAATGATTAAGGTCATATACTGTTCTGTTCTTATAGAGAACCAGTGTTCATGTGCCTCACAATTTCCTATAACTCCAGGTCTAGGGGTATTCCCACATCTCTGGTTCCCATAGGCACCAGAACTACCCCTATCCCCCATGTTTCTCTCTCTCTCTCTCTCTCTCTCTCTCTCTCTCTCTCTCTCTGTCTCTGACACACACACACACACACACACACACAAGCACGCACACATGATTACAAATAATAAAATTAAAAAAATAATTAGCATGGACTGGAATATTCTCCTCCTAGGCATGCACCCGAAGAACTTTACGGCTTACTGCAGAGATACTTGTGCCTGCCCTGCTGCTCCACTTACAGCTGCTAAGAAATGGAATCAACCTAGATACCCATGCACTGATAGAGAATGAAAACGTGACACTCACACCTAGTAGAGCATGGCGCAGCTCTCCAGAAAATTATTTGTCGGTAAACTGATGGAACTGGAAAAAAAATTATATGAGTGAGATCTCTCAGACTCAAAAAAAAAAAAAAAACTTCAATTTATCTCCCATAGGTGGCTTCTGGCTTAGAGTGTTGTTTTGTGTGCTCATCCTAGAATACGTGTAGGAGTTACAAACTAGGAGCCGGGCAGTGAACAGAACTTACTTAGTCAGGGGAGAATAGTAGAATCGAAGTGAGATGAAGGAAGAGAGGACGAATACCATGGAGAGAAGGTTCAAGCAGGTAATGGAACATCAGAATGGGGACTCAAGAGGGCCCGGAAGGGGTCAGCTAGAATGAAGTATGTGAGAAGAAGCTCCTGAGGAGCCCATGACCTGGAAACCCAAGTGTAACAGGCAGCAGGCTCCTGGGAATGCATCTGTGAGTTGCAGAAAACAGATCGAGAAGAAATAAAGGATTCACTGACTTCAGGAGCCAGAATAACAGGATCTCCCAAAGCTAAATGGATTGTCTAATGGCCATGTGCCATGCTGTAGTTTATATAAAATAAAAATATTTCTTTTATTAATTAGGTGTTTGTAAGCATGAAATTAATTCATCTAAATCATAATATGCGAAAATTATTGAAGTAATAAGGGCGGCGGCGGGGCTGCGTCCCCAACACCCCAGCCGCCTGCCCGGCTAGCTTATGCCCCGAAATAATTACACGGACACTGTATTCTTTTAAACAACGCTTGGCCCATTTCTATCTAACCTCTTCTAGGCTAATTCTCACATATTAATTTAGCCCATTTCTAATCATCTGTGTTGCGCCCCTAGGTGCGCTTACCGGGAAGATTCTAGCCTATGTCCATCCTGGGTCGGAGCTTCTTAGCATGCGACTGCCCAGGAGCCAGGAGCATGCCGTCTCTCTCAGGCGTCTGCTCCCGAGAGGAAAGCGGTCGAGTCTCTGAGCTCACTTCCTTTTCCTCCCAGCATTTTGTTCTGTTTACTCCTCCCACCTATCCTCTAACCAATAAAATAAGCCAGGGCAGTGCCTTTATTAGCCAATGACCTTCCTCCATCAAATTATAGTATATTTTTTTAGCTTGGATTTGAAGTGTCCTCCAAAGGCCCATGTCTTAAAGGCTTGTTTCCTAGAGGATGCTATTACAATTGGTCAACATTGGAGTCCTTATTGGGGACTTTTGAGACAAATGGGCACATGACACGCATGGCTTATTGGATAATCAATCTAACCTTATTATTTTTCTCTTTTTCTGCTGCTTTGAGTTAGTTGTTTGCCATTCCATGCATTACTACCATCCTCCTTTTTCCCCAAAAAACAAGGAATGCAGCAGATGATGGATTGGACCCTTTGAAACAGTATGTCAGCATCAACCCTTTCTCTAAATAAGAAGATCACTGCATCTATCTGTTGCAAGAATGTGATAATGACGAACAGGAAGAACATAAGGGAATAGAACTTGAAATCTGAATGTTCTAGATTTAAGACTAAATTTAATTACATTACTGTGTAGTTTGCTAGATTACTCCAGCTCAGTTTCATTTTTGTAAACTGAATATCATAGCAGCCACATGTCAGTGCTCAGGGAGAGGCTTTAATGGATCACCAAAGCAAGTAACCTTTTATGGTTGCCAACACATTTATAATTAGATGAAGAAACAGAAAAGTCTACTGTTCTTCAAACAGGAAAAGGCTGTGGTTCAATTTTGAGCACCAAGGAGTATCAATGGCAACAAATAACAAATTCAAATTTTCAAAATATTGCACTGCTATAAGTAGCTGCATGATATATGGCTATGATACATTGTTTTTGCTCATTGAGTAGGTTGTACTTCATGCTATATAGCAGGTACCCACAGCTCCAGCTGCTTTAGAAGTGAAGCCTGGAGAATCACTGGGGTTCAGCAGTTCAAAGCCAGTATAGGTGAATGATAATATTTAGCCAAGTACCTGGAGGACATGAAAAACAAAGAAAAAGTAGACAGGGAAAATGTGGGTACAGATGAAGACCAGAGCATGTTTGAACATAGGGGATTATAAGAAAATCGGTGAGGTGGAATGAATGAGTCCACAAGAAAGGTGAGGTCACAGTGGAACTCATCGTGACTGTGTGGGCTACTTTTATTGCTTTTCTTTTATTCTGAGACAAGGAAACATGAGTTTTCAGCAAGATCTAGTAGTAGATTATCATGTTCCCAATTTGCAATATTAGTTCAAACATGGTCAGTTTCAAGACACCATCCTCCTGCTCAATTATGAAGGAAGGACCTGAAGTTCTGAACTGGTAAATTTTATCTGAATTGAGACCTACCTTTTTTTCTTATAGTTTTTGGTAAAGAAAAATTCAAAGAGATAATTTTAGAATCAAAAGTCATATACTGAGAATATTGAAATATGTATTTTGTGAAGGAATGGCAAAAATGTATTTAATGGAAAAAAGAGGCAAAAAAATTTGCACATTATATAATCTACAGTCAAGAATTTATATCTAAATATTTACCATAAATATTTTATCTCATTATCATATTGACAGTATAGAGATACGTTTTGAATATGAGTAAAATATGCATTAGAATAAGTATAATTGTCTAATTGGGCAAAATCCAATTATGAGAAACTATCATTTCACAACACTGGATTAAGATGAATTATTTGAAATAGTGAACATAAAGTTTACTTGTTCTGATGTTCCACTCTTATTTTCCCTATTAATAATTCTACTTGAATTAGAAACATTTTTCAGGTCAACTTTTCCTTGCTGTTGGATCAGCAAACCCTCCACGTGGGGCCCTGAAGTGTTAACCTATCTTAACTGGACACTGGGGTTTGGACGAATAAATGATCCTGAGAAAAGTAAATAAATTTGTGTAAATAAAAACGGACACAAGAGAATCTCCTAGAACCTATTTCAATACATTTCCTATTTAGTTCTTCACATCATTAAGTGTTTACTGTGAGTCAGTGAAATATTAAAAGCTATGTGTATCCAAATGAAAACTTTATCTTTTATTTTAATCACAAGTTGTATGAATTTTCTACCTCACGAAGACTCTTCTAGATTCACATAACTCTGGGAGATTTTAGAGACATCATATAAAATAGAGACATCTCATGGGAAGTTCTAAAAGCAAAGTCCACCACGGACAACAAGAAAACCCTGTGTATTTGTGATTTTCAACACACCTTTCCATTTTGACAATGTGCAGGAAAACAATTCCTCCGACTTGCTTAGGTAAAAAGGGTCTCTGCTCCAGTGCTTGGGAAAACAAAGCAGACCTTTGTTAGAACACTGATTACACAGGAGCCTCTGAAGATGGAAAGTGAATGATTCAGAAGATTGGATCTTGAGACTGGTTAAAGCTGGTCACCAAGCTGGAAATCCCTAATTGACTCAGGGCAGGCTACTCACCAGCCCACAGCAATTCAGCAGAGGATGGACAGTTCCACAGGAAATGGAACTTAGTGGGAGTGAAGTGGTAGGAGACAGCTCCGTAAGTAGACGAATAAAAAAGTCTTTATGTCAGGAAGCTGACGCTGAGCCTTTAGTCTCCAAGAGTAGGATTATCCACTCTGGAAAATTTATTTCCACAGAGGTGACAAGGCTGAGGTCCTCACTCAGTAAAGAGATGAGGGAATGAGGTGTTTAAGAAACAAAACCTCTCACACAGGAAGACACCACACTGATGAAGAGAGACTTTGGGAACAATGTTTTATTGGCTTAAATCATCTAATTACTGAAGTCAGACTTAAATTATCTTTTATTCTGTCCTTTTGAGACAGTGTTTTTTGGTGTTGTCCAATTGGCCTCCAACTTCTGAACCTTTGCTTCACTTCTGAGTACTAGAACATATGTGTGACCCATCAATCCTGCTAGGAACAATCTGGTTTTCCAGTGCAGCACACGTATTAGCTAAAGTTGGTTGTATTTGATGGTCAGAATCATGGGGGCCATGATATATTGTAGAGTGTTAATAGAGAAAAGCCAGAGATGTAAAATATTTGACAATATGGAAAACATGAACATCATAACCAAAATGCTTTCAGTGTTCTCTCAAGAAACAGTGGAGGAAAAGCAAAGGAGGGTTTGATGGAGAACGTGAGATTCTTTTCCTGGAGCAGAATATTGAGGCAAACAAAAGATACTCACAACACAATAAGTAAAACGCATATAAAGCCTCTGGTATATAAATCAAATGACTTCTTTATGCTTACTCTTTTTAGTTATGATTAACATTCAAGTGCTGGAAAAGATTTACAGTATTTTTTTAAGAGATCTAAAGTATTCTGATCTAAAATAAAGTTGAGAAGCTAGAGAAGTGGTTCAATGGTTGAATCTTTTCTGAGCATTCATAGGCTCTAAGTTCCATGTCAAGTACTGCAAAAATGAAGGGATGGGTGGATGAATAGATGGATGGATGGATGGATGTTTGAGTCCATGATGGATAAATGGATGATGGATGGATGGTGGAGGGATGAATGGGTGATAGATGGATGATGGATGTTGGATGGATGGATGGATGATGGATGGATGGATGGATGATGGATGATGGATGATGAATGGGTGATGAGTAAAGGTATCTTATTTACTTCAGAGAAGCTATTGAAAACAATTGTTTAGGAAACTAGGAATATTTGATGAGGTAAAGCCAGGAAGTGACCAAAGAAGAGTGGTTGTACCTACTAATTTTTCTCCCTCTCTTCCTGTTCCCATATTCACCTCAAGGATACCCAGGGAAGGTTAAGTCTGAGTACCCTGCAATGGTGAATAGTGAGTGTAATGTACAAGGAGACCTGGAGTTGCTAAGTGGGAAGTTTCTACAGGAACAATATGAACCCCAAGTTATGCCTGATTGTATCAACTTCTGTTCTGCAAATGACCTCAGTAATTGAAGGGTTATCTTGAAAATGTCACACGCCCTAGGAGTGACTCTGAGTGTTTCTATTTACTGCATGTTTGATGGGACAGGATAGAAGGAGGTTGTCTCAAACTGTCTCATCGCCTTTGTGGATTTCTGGAATGGTTTCATGATCCCACCAAGCATGTCTTCTTTTCATTCCAACTAAATCACCCGTAATATTTCTCATTCCTAGATGGCAATGTAGATGAGAGATAAGATGAGTGCAACATGTATTCTGTGTATGTTTTTAAAAGGAGAATAAGCTTTAATTGCATTATAAAATCTATCCTGTTTGTACACTTTTAATCCTATGGTTATTGGTCTTGATTTGTTGATTTGTGATGAAAAATAATCAACCCCATAAAAAATACTTAGAGACCTATTAGCAACTTTAGCGTCAATGTCATTTTCTTACAGATTTTTCAGATAGTTTTCAGAAATGTCTGCAACCATAAAGAAAACACTATATCAGAGCAGAGCATCAAACAGCTTGCTTAGTGATGTGCACATTCACTATTTTCCTTCATTGACTTTGCCGAAGACTTTGGAAAAGGCCCAAACACAGACATTATTTATCGAACCTATGAATAATTAATGATATGGTTATAAGGCAATTTGCTGGAAAAGTGCAGATATTATTTTCTGAAGGTTATGCAGATTCACAGAGACTGAACTGACCTTGAAAAAGAAATAAATCCATCCTTTGAAGAAAGAACACATAATTTACAGCAAACAAATTTTCAGGTGCCCACTGCAATCAGCTCCTTGCACCTCAACTTCCTCATGCCTCTGTTTTTGTTCTGCCATCCCTTCTATGCAGACAACCACTTTCTACCTTGAGGTCCAAATTCTACTCAAGAAGATTCTGACAAACCATGGTAAATTTAATAATATCAACTTCTTCTCACCCTTTTCCAATTTGCAACAGTGGGTGCTGGTAACCCTTTGATTCCTTGTGTGGAGAACAGAATTGACATTGAGGCCTGAGATGATTATTCTTTTGACCTACAAAATTGTCTCTTGGCTGGTCGCTGAGAACATGAGATCTGAGGAATATATAGGGGCTGAAGAATTTGTTCTGAGCTGCTGGGAAAATCAGTCTGGGAAACACGCTTTTAAGAAAATATGTCGCTGCCAAAGGGAAGAAATGTTCCTTCGGAAATGTCAGGATAAAGAGGAATTAGACAAAACTTGGTGTCAAGAATGGTACAGACATAGACATAGTTTCAATATTATGAACTAAGAAGGGAAAAGTCCGGTTCCCTGCCTTCCAATCTCCCTCTCTCTAGGCAACCTTGGTGGAACAGGTCGGGTTTCTGGCCAAGGCAAGAAAGGCTTCAGAGTTTCAACCCAACCTCACTTCCCTAGATGTATGGATAACTTTCCATTTGTTCTACATTTGATTTTATAGCCACCAACACTTTTAATAACATGTTGAAAATCTACAAGTAGCGAGAGAATAGTTAAGAACGTTCTAGAAATCGTTGGAAATTTCATTCTAATCCCAAACCAAAACTCAGCAAATAAAGTTTTCTTAATCTCAAGCCCACAACTGAAACAGAAGTTTTTAAGATCAAACATTGTATTAAACACAATCCCAATAGCATACTAACTTGACACTTTACATGTTTGAGAGTGATGGTAAGAAAATATTGGAAGTCTTTGTTTCCCATATTATGCTATTGTGTTTCTGTAAAATCAGAAATGTTCTAAGGACAGAAAATACACTGCAATTCATACAATGCAAGGGTGTCCAGTCACTATATTTCAGGCAGTGTTCCTTGACGCTGTGTGGCACAATGCCACACTCAATGCAAAGTGCACATGTGTTCAGAAACCAGGTCTCTGTGAAGTGCACAGCACCGTGCAGGTGATCATCAGAAACACTTGCCATTCACTATGAATATGATTTGAATTAATTTTGGTTGTTGTGAATTCAAGAACCATTTACTGATGTTAGTATTCATTTGCAACCACCAAAATTCTGTTACCAGGCCAAACATGTGATGGAAACACGCATTTAGTGTGAGAAATAAATGACATCTGAGGATAAAGAATATGCTAGAGTTTGGTTCAGGGGGGTTAATATGATGTTCACGTGTTTAGGGATAAGCATTCTCTCCCTGGCAAATGTAGAAGCCCTGTCTCTTCTGAGTTGAGCTCTAAGGTACTGGTTGGATCTGCTCAGTTCTGAAAACCTGATACCTCCCTCCCTCCCTCAGTGCTTAGTAGCAATTGTGGCCCAAACACTTCACCTGAACTCCATAGGAATTGTGGCTTGGCAATACTCAACCCAGACTTTCACTTAAAACCAAGATCAAAGCAAACAAAACTCTGGAATACAATTAGTCATATAAAATGTCCTGAGCTAGAGAGATGGTCCAGCTGAGAAGCACTTGCTGCTCTTGCAGAGGACATAGGTTTAGTTATTAGCATCTACACACGAGCCCATAAATGCTTGGAATTGTAGTTGCAGGGTACAAACACCCTTCTCTGTCCTTTGGAGAGTTTTGGAAGCAGAGGTGCAAACATCTCACGCAGGCACACATAGATGAAAGCTGAGCTAATAAATCTGTGGAAGTCTATCAATAAAATATCAAGGTTTTTTTTTAATTAATAGGCCTAAAGCTGGCTGAGAAGCTCATTTATTATTCCTCGAGGGTGCATTTTAAAGAAGTTGACAAACGAACTGGACTGGTAGTTTTCTATTCCTATTAAATACTTGCGACATTTGCACTTTTCTAGTAGTAAGATGAATGGAATTCATATTTGACAGAGATACTAGTGACAACTCTTCCCAGTTTAGAAACACATTGCCTCTTACCTATAGATACTGTTGATGGATAAAAAAGCTAAATAAATGTTTTTTACATAATTTAAATAATGTATACGATTATATACGTATTTATGTTATTATATTTGGTTCCGTGTCCTTGAGTTTTTGTATTAAACATGACTAGAAATGCATTGGAAGAAATAATTCTTTAAAAAAAAATCACTTCAGTCAGAGTCAGACAATGTTATCTCTGATGCTTACAGCCATCTTGTCTCTCATAGATCCTCTTCTAAAGATGGGGGTGGCCCTCACACCTAGTGCATGCCATGCCAAGTTCAGAAGATAGAGCATTTCATGTCTCATTTGATATTTGCATATTTTTAAATACTATTTCAAAACTGTCCTCAGTAGAAAAATGTAATCACCCCAGTGCTGTCTTAGCCAATATGAGAGGCTCTCATTAATGCTACTCTAGTGAAATACGCACAGTGGTATAGTTCTAGTTGTGTGCGGGCTACATAGAGTGGGTACAGAGTTGTGAAAATGCCATGTGGTCACACCTGTTAGTCTGCTAGAAGAATGAAGAAATTGTCCCAAGTACTTCTCTATTTTCCCCTTTGACCCCCAAATCCTGTAGAAAAGATGATCTTTGTTTTCTAGAGATAAGTCATAAATTCATGCCCATCATTCTAGTATCTATATTTTTTATATTGGGTCATCACACCAAAATAACACTTATTTCTCATGTTGGTTTTTGAAAATAGTTCTTGTCAGGTGTTGTGGACAGAACTTTGGGTTGGTAGAGGCCGTCCCTGAGTAGGGGGCACAGCAGCTGATGACGCTTCTTTCTGAAGCTAACTGTGGAAACGCATGCTTTTCTATAAAATGTTAACTCAAGAATTTGCTGAGAAAAGAGACAAAGCTCAGTGAAAACCTGAGCCTAGGAACAACCTCGGTGAGCCATTCAATGTCTGTCACATCCAGAATTTTGCCTTTCTTTGAGAACAAGACATCTATGGACCAGAAATTCTTGTTCAAGGGGATTTGCAGGAAAGAACAGGGTGTGAGTTATCTGCCAGAAGGATGGCAGGAGGAGTTCTAGATTCGCTGTAATCCCACCTGAAAACTATCTGACAATCGCTATGGTTAAGAGTGGAAGGATACTAGACCTGGATGGAGGTGGGGGGTTCCTTGGACTTCCCACAGGACAGGGAACCCTGATTGCTTTTCGGGCTGGGGGGGGACTTAATTGGGGGAGGGGGAGGAAAATGGGAGGCGGTGGCTGGGAAGAGACAGAAATCTTTAATAAATAAATAAATTTTAAAAAAAAGAAAAAAAAAGAGTGGAAGGAACCTCAAAAATCCAAAAAAAAAAAAAAAAGAGTGGAAGGAACCATTAAACAGAGCTAGAGGTAGGGAAACAACCTTGATTCCCAGAAAGCATAGAGTTCAGCTTGTTAGTCTCTCTCATGGGTAACTCCTTATCCCCAAAGGTTGAGAAATTAATTTTCAGTTCCTTCCCACACTTCTTCTTATTAACTAAAGTATAAAATTCTTACTTAGTTGGTGCTCTGTCTTGTTCAAAAGACACCCAAAGAGGGAGAAGACACCCAGACTGAGCAAAAAAAAAAAAAAAAAAAAAAAAGGCAATAGAATTGTTATCTTCACAATCAGTGTACTTTTAGAATCTGTGATCCATCCAAATGATCAGATTATGTTTTTGAGAAACTTAGTCTGTTGTAATAAGAGCAGTGGGCGCTTCCCTGCCACCCCAGCTCCCAGCCGCCAGCTAGCTCTAGCTTATGCCCCGAAATAATTACATGGAAACTGGATTCTTTTAAACACTGTTTGGCCCATTTCTATCTAGCCTCTTCTAGGCTAATTCTCACATATTAATTTAGCCCATTTCTAATCATCTGTGTATAGCACCCCAAGGTACGCTTACCAGGAAGATTCTAGCCTATGTCCATCCTGGGTCAAAGCTTCATCCTGGGAGCAGGGCATGGCGTCTCTCTCAGGCGTCTGCTCCCTAGAGGAGAGCTGTCGAGACTCTGACCTCACTTCCTCTTCCTCCCAGCATTTTGTTCTGTTTACTCCTCCCACCTATCCTCTAACCAATAAAATGGGCCAGGGCAGTTCCTTTATTAGCCAATGACCTTCCTCCATCATTTCCCCTTTTTCGGTTTAAACAAAAAAAAGGCTTTAACATAGCAAAATTACATATAACAAAACAGTTATCAAGAAAAAGTTACAATAATCTTTATCATAACTAAGGAAAACTATAACTAACTATTCTTAACTCCATCAAAGACTCCAGAAAGATATAATATTACCTAAGTAAACAAGAACTAAGAAACTTCAAACTCTAGAAATGACAAAGACATCTCGCTGCCTGGACAGTCACCCAAAGTTCTTTTGTACCGTTGGGGCATCCATCTTCAGCCTTTAGGCCCATGGTATCCAGCAGACATTTCCATAAAGCAGGAAAATTCAAAGTCAGTTCAGTCACTATCTGTTGTGTCCTGCAGAATGTCTCACAGACTCTTTCATGAATCAGGAACCCCGAAAGATCATCTCACCTTAGGCAAGTTCAGTAGTCCTCTCTCTGCGGGTTCTCTGTGTCCAGTTTATGCAGTAGTCCAGGCAAGAGCAGTTTCTTGCCCAAATGGCTATCAAACTCCATAAGGTGCCTCTTCAATGCCCATCTTCCTCTTGAAGTAGATTGGTGCTGCCAGGGGCAGAGTGTCTCATTGTCATGAAAAGTCCTATGTTATTAAAACATTTAAAATGCCATATTCTATAATCTTTGAAAAATATGAAGAATGCCTATCTAAAATATATCTACGCACATCTAGAAAATATTAACTAACATGACTACAAACTTGACTATTATTTATGATTATCCATCAACAACCTATATTTCCTATTATACAGTACATATTTAAATGAACTACACAATCACAATACCTTAATCAAAATCAGAAACACTTATATATATAACAAAATTGACCTTAAATCTCTATCAATAAAGCAAAATCTATACTAATGTAAATTATTCATACCTATATCATATCCCTCTTTAAATGTAAAAGAACGTTTATAAACCATATTTGGGAATATGGGCGTAGTTTTTTCTCTCCAAACTGCTTCCTGCTGAATGGGGGCGTCGTTAATTAGGTCTTTCATGGTATAACCTGTGTGCTAGTTTCATCTCAGTTGGCAGTTGAGCGAAGCAATTTTTTTTTTTTTTTTTTTTTTTGGTTTTTCGAGACAGGGTTTCTCTGTGGCTTTGGAGCTCGTCTTAGTCAACTTTCCCAACTGCTAAACAGATGCAATATTTCAGTCTCGGGATTACTTTGAAAGATTAAAATAGTCTACGTGATAGTCCACGTGAGTGTTTGCCACATCTCAGCTAATTTGTAAAGTTGTCTCAGTGCGTCCCTGTAAAGTTTCAGCCATGTGCTGCAAGTTTCCTGTTAGTTGTAGCCTTGCTCCTCACTGTTTGATGAGTAAATAGTGAGGTTCCTTCATTTCCTTCTTAAATCAAAGGAGCATGCTTCTAAATTCTCTCTTCTAAGTTCTTTTCTGCCCCACACGTCAAGGTCTTGGCTGTTAAAAATAAAACAAAAACAAACCGCCTCCGTCAAGCGGCCTGCGTTCCTACTCCTTTCCTGGCCATTCACCCTTCACAGCTTTTTGAAAGGAGTGGAGATATTTTTATTTTATTTTTACAGCCAACACTCTAGGTCAAATCTAAAAATAATTTCATGTAATTGAACTCTCACATGCCAAAATATCTTTTTTTCTTTAAAGTAGCATTTCCCCATTATTTCTTACACTAAGGACACAGTGACTTTACTCTCTAAACTCAGAAAACCATGAAAAGTCCACAGAGTCAAAGTGCTGGTCAAATGTGAGCTTGTTCCTAGCTAGAAATCAAAAAGTGATTTTTATTGTATCCTGAGGAAAAGAAAACCTTGGATAGTGCATATTTAATTGGGTGACAGCATTTTTTCCACACCAGGTCACCATTTCTTATTCCTTATATATTATTTATGGTCCTCTATGGCCATTTTTCTCAACCCATGGGTCTCTGCCCCTTCCACAGAGGTAGCCTATGACCATTGGAAAACACGGATACTTATATTATGATTTGTAGCCATAGCAAAATTACAGTTAAAAAGTAGCCACAAAAATAATTTTATGACATGCAGTCACCATAGCATGAGGACCTGTATTAAAGGGTTTACACGCTATTAAGGTAGAGAAACACTGCTCTATGGTTTGTGACATGTATTGTGGATTTTCTTTTCTTTAATTCAGAATCTACTTCTCCAAGACAAAATGTCTCACAGCCGTTCAAAAAAATATTCATTATGAGATCAGTAGTAATTTTACAAGTGAAAACCTTTGAACATACCATTGGGATGTGATAAACAATTTACTGAATCAATCACAAACTAAGTGGAGGATGGCTTTTCTCTTGATATCTCAAGACAGTGTCTGTACACTAATCATAAACAGAAAAACAAATGATTAAAAGCTAATCGACGTAGACCCGTTCTTTTCCTCTGTGAATAAAATTGCAGACACTTTTAATTAAGATTAGTATTAAGTACTGAATATGACAGAAATCTAAATGATAATGTCCAAATCTCAACAACTGAACAAGAAAGAGCTGATAAAAATCTTGCGTGTGTGTGCTCCCACCCCTAATAGAAGTGGTCTCCGTATGACTCAGAGAAGCGCAATGCCTCGTTTTATGGCAATGCTATCCAACCCTGAGTACATGGTGACCACAGAGGGGAGGGAGGGAGGGAGGGAGGGAGGGAGGGAGAGGGCAGTACCACATTCCTAAATGTATTGACTCACCATTTGCAAAGTCGCTGACATTTCCTAGCCTACATCTGTTTATACACCCTTGTTTACCTGCAAAGAGACCCAGAGAATTTAATCATCCTCATTGAATAGAAGCAAAGCCCAAAGAGGATGAACACCAGACATCTACAGTAATCAAAAAGATCGTATTATCTTTACTCAATAAAACATACTGAATTCCTGTATGTCTCAGATTGTATGCCAGGTTTTTCCCTCTCCCTCTCCCTCTCAGTCTTACTTTCCCAGTAGCTGTGATGAAATTCCCTATCTCACACAACCTAACAGAGAAAGGGTTTGTTTTGTTTCACAGATGGAAGGCACAGTTCATTACAGTGGGTGTGTCCTAGCATCTCAAAAAGGTCATAATGCATCCACTTGTCCTTTAGGCTCTAGAACTCATTGGGTACAGACCACTGCATACTTTGCACATGCAGCCTCAGACTCTGTGAGCTCAGATGAGCCTAGATCTTGTTGATTTATAGGGCCTTGTTCCCTTGGTGTCCTCTATACCCTCGCCCTCGTCCATTCTCTCAGCCCCCTGGGGAGGGATTTGGTATATTCTGGTGTCTTTGATCCAGGAAGGCACTGCACATAGAGAAACCTAAATACCAACCAAGCTACAAGATCCTTAATCTGCAATGATGTCCTGCCTGCAAGGTACATTAGTGAAAGGGTAGCACAAAGCTTGTGGGGTAACCGACCATTATCTGATTGAATGGATGTCTACTCTACAATATGGAACCCATATCCAACATTGCTTGAGTGACCACGGACCTGGGACTTGATAGCCCAGGAACCTGAGATAGCCAGGAACCAAATACTACTGTTCTGCTAAAAGAATGTAGTAATAAAATGACTCCTAATGACATACTGCTATACTCATAGATCAGTGTCTTTCTCAGCCCTTATCAGAGAACCTTCCTCCTGTAGCAGATGGGAACAAATTCAGAGATCTGCACCCAGACATCTGGTCTTCCTGCTCCCATCTCCAAAACGCTATGGTTAAAGGGCTTTGCCCAAATCTGATATATGAATTGCTGGGTGATCAAACTCAGGTCTCGGTGTATGTTAAGCAAGCACTCTACCCATTGAGCCATATCTCAAGTTCCCCAGAGTTTTTCAAATATTTTTGTGTTGGGGTACATTGGTAACAACCCTCAGCCATATGTTACCCATGTGTAGTAATAGGGGCTAGGGCTGCGTCCCCAGCACCCCGGCTGTCTGCCCAGCTAGCTTATGCCCGAAATAACAACACACAAACTGTATTTATTTAATCACTGCTTGGCCCTTTAGCCCTAGCCCTTACTGGCTAATTCTGTTATCCCGATCAACCCATCTCTAATAATCGGTGAGCACCGGTCTTACCGGGAAAGGTTCAGCATGTCTAACCTGGCGGCTTGCTTCATGGCGTGTGTCTGCCCGGGAGCAGGGCATGGTGTCTCTCTCAGGCATCTGCTCCCGAGAGAGCTGTGGAGTCTCTGAGCTCACTTCCTCTTCCTCCCAGCGTTCTGTTCTGTTTACTCCTCCCACCTAACTTCTAACCAATAAAATGGGCCAGGGCAATGCCTTTATTAGCCAATGACCTTCCTCCATCACCCATGGGTCACAGGCTTCACATGCCCCAGATTCTAAAGAAAATTAAGAACAATTTAGGGAAAAAGTAAAAAAAAAAAAATAGCTGTCAAGAAAAAAAAAACAGACATTGAGTAATTAACTCCTCTGTCAAAGAGAGAAACAAACCACAGCTTAATAATACATTGGGAACTAGTGGAATATATGAAAACCATCTTAATCAAAAGTCACCTTGGAGTTGATGATAAATGCTCAAGATCCAGAATGGGCAGAAGCTTTAAATACAGCCTGAGTTTTGAGGACACGGACATTGAGACCTTTAGGTAGACAACACCATTTAATATTAAGACACTACACAGTCAGTGCTGATACTGATGAATGAAATCTGTGACCTTGACCATAACATTTGTCTTTAGTACTACAAAAATGTCATCTTAAAAGAGTAGACACCTTTGATAAATGTTCAGTTGCATATAACAAAACTGCCAACATCTAAAAATCATTATACTAATTGTTTTCTTGCCCAAACCTATTTATCTCCTAGGTTAAATTACTCATAAGAAATATTAAATGTGCAAGAAATATCCATCAAATTGAATAACAAGACAGCCTTTTGTTTGCCAGCTGCTATTGCTTTGACTTGTGAAGTGTGTTTGGGATTCTAAATCAATTATCTGAGGATAAATATGCCACTATTGCAACAATCTAAAAAATAGTATTTATTAATATTGTCTTTCTTGGGTCTTTTAAAAAAGAATAACTAGGAAATATTAAAAAGAAACACATGTTATCCATTCAGGTTCTCATAGCCAACCACAGGCATATGAAGTATTTGAGCCCTTTGAGATTTATTTACCGTGTCTTTGGAGAACGGGCAGTCCCAAGGTTATCACCAGATATATTTCATTCTGAGGAGTCTAAGTGTGGTAAGCCATCATTGCCTTGGTTGCTTTCATGATCTCTTCTTTGCCCCATGGAAACAAAACTCTATGTTGTCTGTTTTTACAAGGGTATTTATTCCATCATGAAAGTTCCACTTTCATAGCTATATCTAAGCTCGACTTTTCCCAAATATTCCATCTCTAATACCATCATATTGGGGAACTGAATTCTAAAATGTATATTTTAAAGCATACAAACATTGAGTTCATAAAGAATAAAACACTAGGAACATTTTTTGTTGTTTATGAGAACTCTGAGTTAGAGAAACGTATAAGCATATGACCAAAGTAATCAGAATAAGGTTATGGGCAGTGCTTATGAAGCTGTTCACACATTTAAGTCATCTGAACAGTAAATAGAAAAACGTTAAAACACTAAATCTGATAAAACTTTTACTAACTTATAAATATATAATAAAATGCATATTATGACAAACCCATAGAATACAATTTGGAATATATATATAAATAATAAATAGATAAATAGATAAATAAATAAATAAATAAATAAATATAATATATATACTACAAGAAAGTTTGTGCTGCAAAATAGAATGTTAAAATGCTGCTAATGATGTAACTCAGTGGTAGAGGCCAAGGCCACCTGTAGCATGTAGAAGGTTCTGGGCATAATTCTAGATCTAAAGGTATTAAAAATAAATAAATAAATAAGTTATATTGGGATTCCCCTCTGGATGCTGTGAATACCATTGGTTAATAAAGAAACTATTTTGAGCCCATGATAGAATAGAATAGAGCTAGGCGGGGAAAACTAAACTGACTGCTGGGAAAAAGGAGGCAGAGTCAGGGAGAAGCAATGGAGTTGTTGCCAGAGACAGACATGCTGTCACCTTGCTTTCACAGACCTCATAGTAAAATATATAATAATATAGATGGATTAATTATAGATGTAAGAGCTAGCTATCAATATGCTTAAGTGCAGAAGAGGAGGAAGAAGAAACATGCAGTTGGTTGAAGGGCAGATGTGACTCTTTGGAAAACACACAACCAAGTAACTATTTTAGAAGCTGAAAGTAGTCTGAGGCTTATAGTTAAAAAGAAATATTTGACAGTATGACTTAAGCCTATTCAGCTCTAGTACTTGTAGGGGGTGACAAAAATAAAATACCACAAGGAGAATTCTTTAACAGCAAGACTTTATTTTCTCAATCTGGAGATTTGGGCTCTGATGTCAAAATCCTTATTAGTTAAAGGTGCAGAGGTGGTGAGGAAATTTTGTCCTATGCCTATTTCCTAATATCTCATGGAACAATAGCAATCACTACAATTTTGTGGCTTTTTGTGGCTTTTCCTTAAATTTATCACTTTGTGAAAATCTTCCTTGTGTTTGTATTATAAATTTAACAGTCATGTTTGGACAAGGTCACAACCTACTAATGTATGACTTCATTGCAAATCACAAAGATCCCGTTTCCAAATAAAGGCACATATTGAGGTACTGAGGGTTTGGAAGTCAACATACAACACTTTAGGGAACACAATTCAACTCATGAAAAGATTCAGTGAAAACCAGCAGATGTCAGATGAAAACTGTATTTTAAATTTCAGGTCAGGTTAGGAGATGTTCAGTGAGTAATAGCACTCGTGTGAAAGGAAAGACCTGGGCTTAAGCCCCAAGAGCCCACGTAAATGGCAGATTTGTAGAATGAATGCTACAGTCTCATTGCTAGTCATAAGGATATGGGCAGCAGAGAGGAGAATCCTTAAATGATTGTTTTCCTCGTCGTTGTCTAGGTTCTCCAGGATTGTAAATTGTAGGTTGGTTTTCTTTGTTTTGTGCCTAAAAACCATTTATGAGTAAGTAAGTACATATGATATTTGTCTTTCTGGGTCTAGGTTACCTCTCTCAATATGATGTTTTCTAGATCCATCCATTTGCCTGCTGAGGACTCTAAGAGAGACATCCATGGATCTAATCTACATGGGAAGTAGAAAAAGACAAAATCTTCTGAGTAAATCCTATGTGTTGATAAGTTTGATGCTTCAGCTGCAAACTCATAAACGCTTAGGTCCCAGTCTTTACCCCTACTGGCCCTCACTTGATACTGTCAGCAGAGCAATCAAATACTACCATCAGCCTAACCAAAACCACCTTTGTCCTAGGTTTTCAAGCAAAAATTTTAATGATAAGAATATAGAATAATCTATATATACAAAGAAATGAGAAAAGAGTCTAATTCTGTTGAAAGTAGCACACTGTCAAAATCAGACACTTAACCATCACCATAGACACTTATAAGATACCCAGAGTCACAATGCTAATGGAATTTAAAAAAAAAACCTTGAAGTTATTAAACATAAAAAACCTTAATATACAGATTACTCAATTTTATTCATTTAATTTAATTTTAATTTTGTTCTTTGAGACAATATCTCATATACTCTATGTAGACTTCAAATTTGCTATGTAGCTGATACTGACTTTGAACTTGTGACCACTGCTTCTGTCTCTTGTGTGAAAGGATTAGAGGTTGTGACACTAACTTGACTGTAATACTTTTCAAAATATAGATAAAAAATTAGATATTAACTACAGAATAACAGAAATCTAAATGATGATGAGCACTTATAACATATTAGACATGTTGATAAACCAAATGGTGGACCAGAAGACAGGCAGGGTAAAATTTTTAAAGTGCGGAATGATGTGATATTCTTAGGTTTTTTTTAGATCTTAAAGATCACAGAAAGAGTAAATCCAGATGTTGTGATGAATAACAATTAAACTGAAAGAGTGAAGCAGAGTCAATATTTTAGGTTGTATTAAGAAAAATTTCCCAGACTCATTGAAACATCAATTTAGGAAAGCCAGCCAGGTCTTTAAAAATTTCAATTTCAGTTAAGTTAAATTAAAAAAAAAAAACAACATCTAAATGCCTATCTTAGTGTAACTTTAAAACAACTTTCTACAAAACTAACCAAAGGCAAAAAGATTGTATCACAAAAATTTGAATGTTCAGTTGAAACCCAAATCTCCAGCAGCAATCGTAAAATGACGGTGCAATATCACCATTCACGTTAGGAAAGGACAAGGGACTTTGTTCCAAGCACTGTGTATCAAAACAGAACAAAGCTATCTGCAGCATGGAGAACTCTATGGAACCTCTGCAGAATGCTAATACAGAAGATTTGAAAAGGATAAAAGAAAAATTAAAACCCTGGTGTCCACACAGTTGAACGTAAGTGAATAATGAACATACAAATAAGATGACCCTTGAATTTTAGAGTTAAAAGCTTCAACCGAAGTTAAAATACATAGTGATAGAAAGGAGCAGACAATTATGACTATGATCAGGTGTCTTAGTTAGGTTTATATTGCTGCGATGATGGTCAAGCATCAAAGGCAATGTGGAGAGGAATTGGGGTGCTGGACTTCCATATCCTGCGTTACAGCGTCCATGATTGACTGCTTACTTTTCTTGTTTTATTTTGTGTGCTGAGTAATGATTATGTGGGTCTCAGCATTTCAATTATCATTCAAGCAGATGCTCAGTTGAGTTTGTGTCATATAGCACAGAGGAACATGTTGAAAAATGAGTCCATAGTGAGGATATCGAAAGTTAATTATTATGACAAGAGTAACAAATACAGTCAGGAATTTGAATGAAGACACTGCTTATTTTTTTATATTAGTCAATGATGTTCCCGCTTTGCCATAATTCCAAACTCAATTTAGTCTGAAATGTATAATTACCATACCAAGAAATGCTTACTTGCAGATGTTTTGATGTATGTTGCTTTCCAAGATGTTCAAAGCAGTGTTGAGAATTGATACTCGCCTCATAGATGAGGAATATAGATGAAGGAGCTGAACCACTGTGATTACATTTCATTAAAAGAAATCTAGATGTTAACTTTGTGCTTCCAACGACATCTGTATCTATTGCTTATATAATTAAAAGCTTGTATTTCATTGTTGGATTCTCAGCCATGGTCTAGAAACAGAAGGAAGACGATGTGTGAAGGAAGAGATCAGCCCTTCTATCTAATTGCTTGTCTAAGATTTCTCTTTCCTTTCTGCAATAAGTATGGACTTCCAGCATTTGCCCTTTAATTAAAGGAAAAAAGGTCATTTTTTTAGAGTAACTTAAGTTGATCTGGCCAAATTGGAAGAGAGGATTCAGAGAGCTCTAGCGATATCTGGGGATATAGATTGGAGGTATGATTTATGTTACTCCCATGATTAACTTCCTGAGAATAAAAGGTCTTTATACTGTGATCATGAAGATCTGTTCCATATTTAGATGTTTCTTATAGAAGTTATTTGCAAGGAAACATGCAAATGTTTATTTCAAATTAAAAAAATTGCCTGAAGACTAATATTCTTCATAGTTTTACTTATAAAAAGTAATAATTTGATCTATCAAATAGCAAGAAGAACTGAGCAAAATCACAAAACAGTGAAATACTAGAGACTTCCTGTTGGGGGATATATACTAACCTGAGTTTTCATTTGTGTTCATTAAATAAAACCAACTTTGGGTCAGGAGGCAGAGTCAACAACTAGTTGACAGGAAGTAATTACAGAGACTCAAAAGGAGTCTGAAAAACAGGGAGACACACAGGAAGTAATAGGGAGTGATTTTGAGTGTGGTGGTCATTTTGGTTTGGAGCTACAGAAGAGACACTCTCTTTTTGAGACTCTGATGAGCTGGTTGCTCTTCAACCTCTCTGTACTCTCCGGTTTTCAACTTGTCTCTGATTCAGGAGTCTTTATTAGTAAATAGAATGATAGAAATTTAATTAAAAACTATATTTGGTGGCAGTGGCAGGAGGCAGACTCTGTGGGCCAGGAAATGCAGAGCCACAGTTATAGGCTGAAAGAGCAGTAGATTCAGGTGCAAGAGCTGTGCTGGCAAAAAAAAAAAAATCAACTTCCCTTCTAGACAAATAGCAGACATAATAGTATAGAAGAATAGTATATACACATGAAGTAAGATGGACCGGCTTATGAGTACATCTCGAGGGAAATCTAACTCTGAGTGGATAGCTTCTCTTCATTCTGATGTAGAGATTTCTCTAGAACTCCGATCTGTTAGCTAAGAATTTTATGACGTTTGGAATCATTAGATCATTCAAAACATAAAAGTTGCCCAAATTATTTTGATTGTTCCAGTTTTAGGATTGTGAATTAGTTATGCTGCTCGGTCCTGGTAACTTTGCAAAGCTCCCTGGCCTTCCTGAATGGAGGCATATATATTATGACAAGACAGAAAGAGACAGAGAGAAGAGAGAATATCCATGTCAGAGAGGCTATGTATAATTATGATTGGTATTTGATCTTCTAATCAACTTTCAATAATACTATATGATGACATGACCTGAAACAAACAACTTGATTTTACATTCTGGAGTTTTACTAATTACGGAAGGGCTTGAGCTAATGATAGAGCCTTGGTAACAGTCCAGATGGAAAGAGGGAAATCATCTATCATTCACATTCTATAAATAGCTTTGCTAATGAGAAAAGGAATATAAGCCAAATTAAATGTGTCTTCTGGCCAAAAAATGTAGCTAACTCAGTAGGCAGTTCCTGGAATACATAAAGGTAAGGGAGTGTTCACTTTTGAAAGGCAGCCCACTTTCTGTTTTACAAGGGTGACAGATGTCTGGCTGCATCAAAGTTCACAGTGCATGAGAACACACTCAGGGTGTTTATCCTGTGCTGTGTTTATATGAAATCGGGATAACATGAGCCTTAGGTAAACTATAGACAAGGCAAGGATTTGTGCTTATCGCTCCTCGTTGTAGAAGAGCAAATGTTATGTGTGTTTGTTCTGGCAAACAGAATCAAACGGACTTGCTTTGGGTACGTGTGTTGAAGAAAAGACAATGTACCTGCAGGTATCAGGTCTCAGTGTGAGAAGGAGCCAGAAAGTGGCAAGGGTGCCCTCTGCTCACTCATGTGTGATGAAAACATCTCTTCTGCCTTGACTTTCAGGTGATAGCTTCGCTGAAACCTCCTTTTCTATGTAACAGAAGCAGTCATTTGACAGAGGAATGAGTCCTTCATCATGTTAGTTATAATTGAATAACATTCAAATAAACAAAAAGGAAAGAGAAGGGAGGAGTAGCGGAAGGAAAGCAGGGGAAGCAGGGGAGGATTGCAGAGAAAAGATGCTGTTGTGAGAGTTTATGTCATGGGACTGTGCTACAATTTGTCCCTTATCCATGAACATCTTCCCTCCTTGTGGGGACCTGGAAGAGCCCATGACAGGGTCTACTTGTGACCAACCTACCCTGTGGTACACTCAGACAAGCAGTTAAATCAATCCTTCTACAGGAACCTCCCTGTGCCTTTTAATAGCTGACTGTCCTTGACACGTTTGATATCTTAAAAATTATAAATAACCCTCAGAAATGAATGTGGTTTTATTTTGTTGGAAATAGATGCTCATATCTTCTCATTATTAAAATGCATTCTTTGTAAATCCTTAGGTTATATTAATGTCTTCCTTCCTTTGAACTCTAAAATATTCTTGTTAAAGATACAATTCTCTGAGGTTGAATGGAACATAAACCCAACTGCAGATTTGTTCAATTATTTGAGCCATAAATATTTAGGTGATATTTGTTGGACTCAATAAATATATTGTGAATTAGAGATTCATCTGAAATATTTAAATGCTTTTGTTCATTATCTTTCATAGGGCCTATTATGGTTTAAGTTTGCCTGAGAAAGTGTGCTATTGTATGGGCTCATATTGTACAAATACTGATGGTTGTCAGACTGAAAATGGTCATTTCTCCATACTGTAAAAGCACAGGACTATGGTTAAACAACACGATTCAAGTCCCATTTTCTCACAGTGTGCACAGAAATAATTTACTAGGATTTCTGAGTCATCTGCCTTCTGGTTCCTGGCCATCCAGGCAGTGTCAGGCATGGGTTCCCTCTCATGGGGTGGTTCCCAAGTTAGACCAATCATTGGCTGACCACACATACAAGCGTCAAGCCACCATTGCCCCATTGCATCTTGCCAGGAGGACAGGTTGTGAGCTGAAGGTTTGGGGGCTGGTTGATGTCCAGATCTCACCACTGTGAGCCTTGTCTGGTTGCAGAAGATGGCCAGTTAAGGTCCTGTATCCGCCATTACTAGAAGTCCTCACTAGGACCACCTTCCTAGGTTCCCAGAGGTTTACACTGCACCAGGTTTCCACACTGTCCCCTAGAGGCCCACCTACTCTAGTCTCCCTCCCTGTACTCTCTCCCTCTGCCCTTTCCTCTCCAACCTGAACTCTTCTGATCCCATTTCCACCTGCCTCCAGTCCATCTACAAAATCTGTTCTATTTCCCTTCTCCAGAGAGCTTCATGCATAGCTCTTAGAGCCCTCTATATTATTTAGTCTCTCTGGGTCTGTGGATTGTAGTGTGATTATCCTCTACTTAAGAGGTACTATCCATTTATAAGTGAGTACATATGATGTGTGTCTTTCTGTGACTGGGTTGTCTAGCTCAGGGATTTTTTTTTCTAGTTCCATATATTTGCCTGCAAATTTCATGATACCCCAAGAGGGTCAAGGACACCAGAAGAACAAAGACCACAGAATCAACTATCAGGGCTCATGTGGGCTCACAGAGACTGTCGTGGCAGTCACAGAGCCTACATGGGTCTGAGTTAGGCCTTGTCATGCATGTGGTTATTTCGCTTGCAGTTTTTGTAGGATTTCTAACCATGGGAGAGAGGGTGAAGTCTCTGACTCTTTTACCTACTCATAGGGCCCCTTTTACTTGGTTGCCTTGTTCAGTCTTGATATGAAGGCTTATGTCTAGTCCTATTGTATCTTATTATGATATTACTGGGAGTTCTGCCCTTTTCTGACGGAAACAGAGGAGCAGTGGATCTGAGGAGAGGATATTTGAGAGGGGCCTGGGTGAGAAGAAGGGGAAGCTACTTTAAGGATTCATTGTGTAGGAGATGAAAAAAGAAAAATAAAATCATTAGAAGTAAGAAAGAAGATGAGAATTATTTTTCCTGTGGAAAACATTACATAAGTGTCAAAGAGTAAACAGTATAAAGAACTGAAGATTCTATTTGAAATACGTTTGTGTATCTATATGCACACACACACACACACACACACACACACTTTTAACAAAATTAATTCAAAACACTACCCTTAGATAGAAAAAGATATTAACCACCAGTGCGCAAAACAGAGAACAGTCCCATTCAATTCTCTTTAAATCATCTTCAATTAAAAAACAAAACAATATGAAATATTAGAAGAAAATTTGTGCTTTTCACAGTGCTAGAAATTTACCACCAACATAATTAATTTCAGAATATTACATATGCACAATTATGGCCACCAAACAATAGTTACATCATATTTTCTACTTCCAGATTTTAAATAAGTGATCACACCTATTATCTCAGTGTATTATCCCTTCTTTGATATGATGTCATTGTTAACTAATTATAAAGTGTCTCTTATGAAGAACATGATACTTAAGCTTACTTCTCAGCTTACAAATAGAAATATACTAAGATTGAAATCTGTGTTTCTTTATGTTCTCTACTACCCAGTAGTGTTCTCAGGATGTGTGTAAGGTATGGCTTAGAAGCCAAAAATTGGGCCTCCTGTCTGCTTAGGGAACATTTTGTTTACAAAGCCTTTGTTTACAAAGCCTGGCCAAGTTGGAAGTCAGTGTAGTAATGGCTACTATTATTAGAGGTTGGCATTGTGAAGATGTAGATGAAAATCTAGGACAACAGAACTCTCCCCTCTGTGTTTTCTCTCCTAAATAACCAGTAAGAACATCTTTAACACAGTAGAAGGGGTTAATTCTCATTCAGTAATAGTATTTGAGAGATGTTTCTCTTCTGTCTGTATCTGTGTTCCCAGTGAACTGTCTTTGGTAGAATGACTGGAAGAAAGTTAAGTAGGGAAATTATCCACAGAAATTCAGAAGACCCCTATGTACTAGAAGGCTGAGTTAGAGGAAAGTCATTAGTGTAGCTGAAAACAAGACCCATGCTTGTTTACCTGGTTTTCTCTGGACATCTAGCCCTATTTCTTCTCAAAGTCAGGGTAACCCAAACTTTTAAAAGCTGAGTGTTACTAGGATCCACAGGAAGAACATAGGCCTCGGAATTAATGAGCTGTCCAGATTATTTTTAGCTGAGAAGAGATTGAATCAACCAAGAATAATAAATCTAAAGCATGACTGCATCTGTGTTTGATTTACTCTCAAGGTCTCCGAAGGTTAGGAAAAAAGAGATGGAGATGCAGGAACCGTGTTAACACCATTTAGCCAACAACTTAGCATCTGTTTTTGCTTATTGATTGTTATGAAGACACAGCAAAGTGTTCTTCACACAAAAATACAGAGATTTTAAGGTCAAAGGCAAGAGCAAGGGTGTGTTAGTCTGATATTTCTTTCTCTTTGGGTTTTTTTTTTCCATCCTGCACTAGGACTATAAAAGTCTACTACAAAGTGTTATTATGATTACAGCCAAGGGTGATTGAGAGTAGCACAATAAAAGTATTATTCAGTTCCTTTTCAGAGCTGATGATCGAACTGGGAACTTGGCATATAGTAAACAGTGCTCTACAAGACCACTGAATTAATATTAGTGTATTTTCACTCACCAATTATCCAAACATTAAAAAATGTAGAATATGTATTTTTGCTTTATTGTCCTTATTGACTATAGATCATTGTACACTGTAGATTCGCCCATTTGTGAGGCAAAGAGACCATAATTCTATCTCTTTTACCAGAGAAATCATCTCCGTGTCTGCAGAGTGCAGCAGAGGGCATGGTACAGTGCTTGGGAATGGAGAACATGACTTGTGAAATGACTTTATTTCCTCTTGGGAAGGATGACTGTCTTCTCCCTCTCTTCTATAAATATACAATAAAATATAATGGGATAGCTAAAATATGCATATGAAGATACAGGCAATAATGACAAGAGTGTAAGCATGCACGTGCATGTGCAGTTTGGGTGTGCATACATACACACAGAGGCTTAAATACACTCACACACAAACAGATGCATACACAAACAGAGAGATGATAGATAGATAGATAGATAGATAGATAGATAGATAGATGATAGATACATGCATGGTGGATAGATTATAGAAAGGAGAGAGAGAGAGAGAGAGAGAGAGAGAGAGAGAGAGATCAGTAGTTCCTGGAAGGACACAAAATAAACACCTTGGCAGTGATTATAGTCACTTATGGTGAAGAAATATATCAAAATAATACCACAGAACCCTTGACAACTTGCCTGAAAGTGATGTGAAAAACCCATATTTGGAAAGAACTTTTGGTGTATATTTTCAGAGTTGCATATACATTTAATGCAGGCTTTCTTGCTTACTAATTATTTATTTTATGTGTAAATGACTTTTCCCCTGCATGCATGTGTATCTTATGTCCATGGGTGTCTCAAGAGGGCAGTGGATCTCCTGGAACTGGAGTTACTTTCTCAAAAGTCATAATCTCTATGGAGTTGTGGATGTACATACAGATACTAGTTTATTTTTCATGCAGGAATACTTTAATATTAACTGTAGATGTATTTGCCCAGGAAATTCGATGGCCTAATTTAAGCAACTAAAATTAACCGATAAATGAAAAAAACTTCAGAAAGTAATGTTTTTATCAATGTTTTATCAGTAAAGTTCATGAAGATAATCCAGAGGAAATAACTCTCATCTGGGAATTTCATAATAGAATAGTAAAATTTGGGAGTGAATTATTTTCACACAGCTTGGAAGGGATTTGAGGAGAAACACGACAGAGGCACACTGGTAGAATCTTCCTAGTTATTTTATGGGGAAATGACTCTTAGGAGATGGATGGGGTCCGAGATTAAACAGTGTCAAGAGTCTCTACAGATGATGATGCACAGACAAACAAGCTGTTGAACTGTGTGATTCTATATCAAAACGTAGGCAAAATCTTAAGGACAATCTAGGAGAAGTAATAAAAATTTTTCTTTATAAGTAATTAAATTTGCATTCCAGATAATCCATACTGGAATAAAATAAATATGATGAGACAATGATTTCTCTGGAATGCAGGCAATCAGTTCTTCACTTTGTAGTGATTGAGCCACAAGTATTAATTGTCTTGTATTCTTAACAATATTCAAAGTTTATATTGTTATGAGAACAGTTCAATTCTAATTCTTCTAGGAGAAGAAATAGTTTGCTTTTTGATTTGTATATATCCTTTAAATTATGGCTGTATCTAGTAGACTTTCACCTATGGGGAGAAACTACTGCCTCCTAGGCTATTCACTCATTCTGACATTTTCCAGCTATTCTGTCATTGTGGATTGTAATCGGAGCTTTCTGTCCCACCCACTAGTTCCCAAATAGCCACTCAGATACTTGTTATTAATTATAAATGTTAAACCAATGGCTCTGGCTTATTACTAGTTACCTCTTACATTTAAATTAGCTATTAATCTGTGTATTGCCACATGGTCATGGCATTACCTTATTTTCAACATGTCTTACTTTCTTTGCAGTTGGCTGACATCTCCCAGACTCTGTCCTTCTCCTGTATCTCTGCTTAGATTCCCCGCCTGGCTCTATCCTGCCTTGCCATAGGCCAAAGTAGCTTTATTTATCAACCAGTGAGAGCAACACATATTCAGAGTGGTCATAAAGACATCCAACAGCAGTGGAAGGGTAGGGAGAGAGCAGTTATGAGAAAAGGAAGCAGTGACAAGAGCCTGAAGGTATCAAGAGATAAGGCAAGGATTTGCCACACAGAGTTGAAGATGAGTTTACACAGTGTCCCACACGATCTCTATTTTCCCACAGAAACAAATGAATTAAAGTTAATGACATCTGACAAAAAAGAAATAGAGCCTAGAAATTGCCAGTGAAAGGAAGGCAACACTGACAAAGATGTTTCCAAAACAATTATTTAGTTTTTTTTCCTGTGGGGAGATAATTAAAAATAGGGAAATGATTTAATTTTCAATTATAAATATATTATTGCACTTTAATGCTGTTAATTAAACGCCAATATGTGAATTCACTTTGGCCTGGGGTAAATGCAGCCATTTCCTTCAAATGTTTTCTAACATACTTCCACAGACATAATTTTGTCCTGTCCAGTGTTTGGGTTTAGATTTTTCTTGGCATAATTACCATGAACTTATTTCTCATGAACAACTTCTTGCTTATATTTGCTCCCAGCCTAACTTGAATCCATGAAAAAAAAACAGTTATATTAATATCTATATTCTACCATAAGAAAGATAAACATTTATCAAGCATTCTTAGAGATAGTTTTAATAAATTAGAGGTAATGGAAATAAGAATGGACTCAGAACAAATTTATTGATATGGGAGGGCAGTTTGTAACTATCTGCAACTCCAGCTCCTAGGACATCTGACACCTCTGCACTCTATTAGCAATGGTGCTCACATGAACACTCTCCACCCAACCTACCCATCCCCCCCCACATGTGCTCACATGTACACACACAAACACAAAGGCACAGAGACATACACACACACACACACACACACACACACACACACACACAAAGACCCAGACAGAGGCATACACATATGCACAATTACACCTTAATTTAAAAACCTTTGCTTGCTATCATGGTGCACACCTTTAATCCTAACACCAGGAAGAAGAGACAGGAGTAGATCATTGTGAATTATAGAACAGTCTGGTCTACATAGTGAGTTCCAGGTTAGCAGGGTGTACACAGTGAAATCCTATATAAGAAAGAACTTCATGCTGTGGCATCCAGTGTTAAATATATGTCTGATGGAGTGATTTATATTTAAAAATATTTGAATGAATATTTTTCCATCAAAGATTAAAGCTAAGCTTATTATATGTATTCTTTAATGTCTGAGAATCTCAAAGCCATTAACATTTCAAAACTAAGAATCTGAGACCTAGTAATCCAAAAAACAACTTAGAAAAGTAATGAAATATTATAAGATTGCCTCCCAAATACCAAGTATTTCCTGTTCTATTTATGAGGTTCAACATGAGCATGTGGAAAGCAGATTAACCTCTGATCTCATTAATAAAAATAATGACAGAACAGAAACTAATTCCAACCCTGGAGAGGCTGCTGCAGGAAGTTTCAAACACTGAGACCAGCTTGGGCTATATAGGAAGACTTTGTTTAAAAGAAAAGAAAACCTGCCATAAATTGATTCATTTCTGTAATTTTAACTTTGTTCTTCAGCACGTGACAATAATAATCATCTTTTGATATTCCGTAATACTAATAAACTCTCTGTTTTTTGTTTGTTTGCTTGCCTCTAGGGATCCAAATTAAGAGAGGAGGAGTGGATTGGGGAATGGAAACTGATGTGTGTGGGGAGACTTGGAGAAAAGCAGGGAGGAAAAACTGTGACCGGGATGTAAAATAAAGTTTAAAGAAGGGTCTGCTCCACATAAGTCTCCCCGACTCAGAATTGTTACGTCTTCGTAACGGCTACCTCTACATCTGTTATGGTCTTTCTAATTGTTAACTGTGCACTTACACTGATAGTAAGGGTTTAGCTATTCTAGTCCTCCTAGCTAGGATGACTTTGCCTTTTACTTATCTCCCCTTTTGCATTCAGTTTTTCTACTCAGTTTTGATGCATTTGCCCCACCCAAAGTGCAAACATTTCTGGTTTGATATTTTTGAACTAACATTTCTCTTACCAAGAGACGATGTGGAAATATCCCAGTATTTGATTAATCAAATTGCCTGGTTTCTTTGTACTGTATTTGTTGATGTGATACCATGTTGTAACTTCATGGCATCGGAAAGCCCAAGGGCCGTGAGCAGCCTGACTATTGCCCCTAGTCATCTCTCAAGAATGGGTATCCTGCTTCTGTGTGAGAAAAACAACTGGAGTTTCCTTCCGCTTTGAGCTCCTGGCTTAAGCCTATGTGGACCAGCAAGAACCGTTCCTTTACTCACTCCCACAAACGCAAGCGCTTTGTTGCTCTAAGCCTGGATTTCTGTACTGTGTTCTGGAACATGGCCCTTCCTACCCCACAGAGCGTTTGCTACATTCAGTATGTCACATCTAGTTGGGAATTTCTGTTTAATTCATTTCAAAGAAAGTAAGTTGCTAATATCACAATACATGATTCTACATTTATTTTTTTCCCTCTATAGTAAATATTTTTAAAATTTCAAAACTCCACAATACCCAATCTGTGTAGGTAACACGGTAACTCTAATTATGAGGTTTATAGAAAAATTTGAGCTTTCCATTTAAATAATAACCTCACGCAATTTTTCTTATATCTTTTAAAATGAGATTTATTTTATTTTAAGTGCATGGATGTTTTTCCTAGTGCATGTGAGTACACTAACTGTTTTCTCGATGCCCACGGAGTCCAGAAGATTGTGTCAGAAAGCCTGAACACAGAGCTAGGGATGGTTGAGAGCCTTCCTATCTGTGCTAGGAAGTGAGCCAAGGTTCCCTGTATGAGCTCAAACTGCTCTTAACCACTGAGTAATGGCTCCATCCCTTCTTTCATGTCTTTGAGACTTCAATTTTGTTGAAGCCTGCACAAAACTTTTAAAATGACAGAAATAAAGATGATTGCAAAGACAGTTGTTTTCATGTAAACTTAAACCTTTACTCTAATACCTGATAGACTTGTCCCCTCCCCCACATCATTTACAACTCCCCAGAATGGTTTCCCATGGCCCAAGGCCTCTTAAGGTAAAACTGCTTTCCTAAGCAGACTTTAGGTCAGTGGTTCTCACCTTTCCCAAATGCTGTGACCCTTTAATACAGTTCCTCCTGTTGTGGTGAACCCCAGCCATAAAATTATTCCATTGCTACTTCATAACTGCAATTTGCCGCTGTTATAAATCACAGTGTAAATATCTGATATGCAGGATATCTGATGTTCGACCCTTGTGAAAGGGAAGTCTGATCTCAACCCCCCCCCCCCCCCAGGGGCGCATCCCACAGGCTGAGAACCACTGATTTGGGCGGTACTGTGAGCAGTCTGTGGAAGTGAAGTAACTTAGAACACACTGAAAATAAATAGAACAAAACTACGGAAGCTATCTGCTTGACTGAACAGAGAACACGCTATACTCTCACGCCTTGAGTGGCACAAATGAAAGGTTCCCCCTGAAATACTTTGATTTTATTTCTTCCTCTTAGTTTAGAGTAGAAACATGCTTAATTCTTATGAAAGTTTGGGTAGTTTAGCTTTCTTTCTCTCTCTCTCTTTGGAAAAATTGAGAAGATTTGAAATCAGTCTGGCAGTGTGATATGGAACAGAAACATAAATAGAGGCCTTCTGATTTCGCTCTTTGTGAACCTTTTACTTAAGGTTTCATGAAATACTGTTTTAAGAGGTATGATTTATCCACTGAAGAAGCAAACACCGAGATTTTTCCTTCCTAATTGAAATAAAACATAAAAGTTCATCAAAAACGAGCCTCAAGCATATAGTGGCTTCGAGGCTTTAGAGTGTTCTGACTTGATTTATTGACAACTAGAGCTAAGACGTGAGGAACTCAGTTAAAACAAAGCCTTTGAAGTTAACATTTTTTAAGTGGCTCAACCATTTTTATAACAAGGACAAATGATTCTGTTTTTTCCCTTGAGTGAAGCAAGCAGGGAGGTGGTGGGAGGAAGGATGAGCAGGGGGCTGCACTCCAGGGCTCTCTTGTTGTCTTTGCTCTTTGAGAACTTGGGATCTTCGAGGATTTATAATATGCATTATCCTCGCATGAGCTGCCAGGAGAGAGCAGACACGTGCTGGAAGGCTGGGCAGATGCAGATCTTTCCATTCCAAAAGAAAGATATATAACACACGCATAAAAGCACAAACGGATTAGACAGTAAAATCCCAGACTGCGGCTTTCATAAAGGATTTTGAGAGTGTGTTGCTGGAAATAAATCAGAAGGTATGATTTTGTACTGTAATGGTGCGCCTTGGACATTCTAATTATCCCTGAAGCAATTCATCCATGTTAAGTGGACTTACTCAGTCTGCCTTCTCGAGCCAGAAACCAGGACATTCCGAGCACCTCATGCACAACTGCAGGAATTTTAGCAGAACACACGAGCAATTTCTTGTGTTCATCCAGTGTGGTGATATATTTTGTACCCACTTGGAACTGAAGCAGTTTACGTATACGTGCTTTGGTGAATGAAACCCTTCATTCACTCTGCAAACATTTGTGTTGACTTTATGTCCTTGAACCAGGAATTCTCTGTACAGTTTTCTCTAATAGGACTCATACGAATCGATTGTTTTCCGGTAAAGTAGAATGAGTAGGAAATAACAGGGGAGCATAGTGATGATAGAAGCAGACACAGGATGTCTAAAATAACGCTAAAATATATTGAAAAAGAGGAGGAGGGGGAGGGAAATGGGAGGCTGGGAGGAGGTGGAAACTTGTTTTTTTTTTTTTCTCCTTTTCTCAATAAAAAAAAGTTAAAAAAAAAAGAAGAAGAACAAGAGGAGGAGAGGGACCTAAAGGAAGAGAAGGAGGTTAGGCTTCTTTTCCAAGACCAAGAAATACATGTTCATTGTATTTAGCAATGGTATGTAATTTTAAATGCTGAAAGAATGGATCTGAGTTAATTTTGTATCCAGTGACATTACTGAAGTTGTTATATCAGCTGTACAAGTTTTCTGGTAGAATTGTGGGGGTTACTTATGTATACTATATTACATCACCTGAAAATAGTTAAAGTTTGACTTATTTTCCAACTTGTATCCCCTTGATCTTCATTTGTTGCCTTATTAGCTAGAACTTTGATTAATATATTGGACAGGTATGGAGAGAGTGAACAGCCTTGTCTTGTCCTTGGTTTTAGGGGAATCACTTTGATTTTTCTGTTTAGTTCGATGTTGGCTGTAAGCTTGCAGTCCATTGCCTTTATTAAGTTTACATATGTTATTGTGTCCCTGTTCTCTCCGGAACCTTTACCATGAAGGAGTGTTGGATTTTGTCAAACTTTTTTGAGCATCTAATAAAATGATTACAATTTTTTTCTAATTTCTTCATATGGTGGATTGTATATTGACAGATTTTCATGTTGAACCATAGCTACTTGGTTGGCATGGACCAATCTAGGCTCTTTGCATGTGGGTGAAAGTTTGTAGCTTTGTCTTTTATGGGGCCTCTAGCAGTGGGACCACAGCTTGTCCCGGGTGCATGAGCAGGCTCTTTGGAAACTCTTCCCTATGATGAGATTCTGCACTCAGACTTGATGCAAGCTTAGTCATACCTCAGCTTGATATGCCTTGCTTCGTCAACTCCCATGGGAGGCGTTACCTTTCTGAATGAAGAGAGAGGAGGAGTGAATGAAGGGGTAGAAGGGAGGTAGGGGAGATTATGGGAGGGGAGGAAGAGGATGAAACTGTGGTTGGTTTGTAAAACAAACAAACAAACAAAGGAATGGATCTGGAAATCTTTGAATGAAATAGTAAGTAAGATAGTTAAGTATACTAATTACTTTGATTTAGTCACTTCACAATATATATGCATCAAACCGTCAGATTTTACATTTCATACATATATGTTCATATATGTATGTTTATATAACTATACAGCAATTAAAATTCAATAATATAAATGAGTACTTAAGAAACAGAATACTAATAAGCATAATGATGTCACAATACTTAAACCTACATAATTATCGAGGAACCTAACCAGATCATAGTTGCGCATAAGCCTTTACAGAGAGCATCAAGGCCTGTGGACAATCCTAAAAGAATTTTCAAACTTGAGAGAAAAAAAAGAGAACCTATTATAGAGTGTTTGTGAAAGGAGTTAGTCAAATTTAGATGATCTAGGAGGTTCGACCAAAGATGATGTTTTGGCTGTAATATACCTGCAATTCTGTTTTATGAAGAAGAAATAATAAATCTCAAGGGGCCTAAGGACATTTGAGAACCACGGTCGGAAATATTTAGTTTTTCCCATTTTCTTGTACTGTAAACCACAGTTTGTAACATATGGATAAACACTTGCACATGTCTTCTGTTAAGCCTCAAATCTTACTGTCGTTCAGTCAAAGTATGTAGCATTTTCAGCAACAGGCATTTACCATCTAAATTTGCATTCATCCAACGGCAATGACAATACCATTGAAGGCTTCTGAAAGGTGATTGGCTCCCCTAGCAACAACTAATAAGTAGTCCCCATTCCATCACTGGGACTTCCAACAATATTAATGACTTCTGGGAGGTCTCATGTAGGGTGGCTTTATTTCAACTCTTTAAATGTTGTCTTTACTGTTTCCCCACATACCTATAAATCTTTTGGACACTTAAGAATTAGCATTAGGCAATGAAGCATTTTTGCACAAGATGTTTATGATCTCCGAATACCTACCGCCACCCATTCCAATAAACGCAGTTGTTCTTGGTCTGATAAGAAGACACTAAGCGGGATGATCTGTACTGCAGAATGATGTCATAACTTCTGTTAATTGTTATGTTTGGAGAGTGAAGCAGGATACAGCCTCGAGGAAAGAGGACATCACCCTAGCTTGCCTTCTATAGCCCACAGGCATTTCCAGTGAAGTTATCTGGCTACCTTGTCTCAGGTGCTGCCCCACTGTAAGGCTGCTATACCTCATACCCAGTGGTAGCAGTGGGTCTGGCTGACACCTCTTGGTTTGGCTAAAGTTCAAGGGGGGGTTGGTCTGTACTATTTGTTGTTTTCCATGTCTGTAGCCGGATTTGACTCCCTTGTTCTGGCATCTCTGAACCAATACAGAAACTTGTCTTTCCATTTCTTCCACCTGCTTGCTCAAAGGACTCAGCCTAGGCAAACAACCTCCAATCACACTAGCATTTACACCATATATTTTAGGAGGAAACTTCCCAAGAACAAGCAATACTTAATCATTTCTTTCATGAACTGTTGCTTAGGTTTAACTTTTGTCAAGGACCTCTGGCTCCACACAAATCTTGCCACCTTTTCCTTAAAGAAACATGGGTAGATCTGTTTCTCTTGCCCTTCTCTCATTTTTTAATTGCTTAAATGCTTTATGAATCTGTTTTTTGTCTAGATCATTTACATCTGAAAAAGCCCCGCCTGTGCCTCCAGTTCACAAATTCTCAATTTCTCTGATGAATCTATTTCTTAACTCCTTTGTAAATACATCC
Organism: Microtus oregoni; assembly: GCF_018167655.1. Lineage (NCBI taxonomy): Eukaryota > Metazoa > Chordata > Mammalia > Rodentia > Cricetidae > Microtus > Microtus oregoni. The sequence goes on from NW_024543069.1 coordinate 4,453,222, forward strand.
CTATCTGTACCAGGGAATGAGTCATCAAACACCACCTCTCCCGACACCAGGTACCTCTGTAATCCTTATCTTTTTTCTACTTTTTTCTGTCCTCTAATATTTATGGGACCTTAGCAGATGATAGTCTAATGTTTTGTGTGACTCTGCCATCAGGGACATATCTTACTTATATTGCCTCAAGTTCTGCAGCCTTTATCACAAAGAAATAACAGCAGTTACATTTTCCAGTTTCTTTGTTTCCATAGCATTCAAAGGGATCCCATCCTCCCTCATGTCTCTCAGCTTTGTGAACCAGACTCGTCTGCTGTTTGTTTAAATTTCCCTTCCAAGTCAAAGAGTCCAAGGGCTGAGTGTACCCTGATTATAGTAGCTCCTGCACTTAGCCGTGGTACCCTTCATTGTTTTCATACTGGGTCATAGATGGTTCCCTTCATTTCTATTCCAGAACAAACCTAATGGGTTTGTTTTATTTATTTATTTATTTATTTATTTATTTATTTATTTTTTTGCCTCTATCACATTTTCTTTCCTTACAGCTTTAAGGTCCCTTATTCATTCTGAACCATGGGGTTTCCCTTCCTCTCTATACAGGATCAGACATAAACGATATCTTTTGTCACTTCTGCCATTTTCTCTTTCTCCACAATCTCACACCTTCCTCTCGAGATCTTTATACAGCAATGACCATATGAATTTCATTACTATCAGACATATCAGTAAAGACCAGGAAGCTTCTGGAAAATCCTTGACCATGACCTTTTCTTTTCTGTTATGTGACACCCTGCTTCACTGGAAAAATGACAGGATGATGTTGACAATAACCTTTAAAATATACAGGCCCCCCACTTCATGTCACCTTTATCCTGTCTGGTCTATCAAAGACCTCCTCTCACCTTTAACCCCTTTGCACTTTTCTGGTTTCTATGGTTACTCCACATCTGAGGATTTCAAGCTAGAGTCTAGAGATAAGAGAAAACAATATTTCTGGGTCTGGATTACATAATTCAATATTATTTTTTTCTAGACCATTCTTTCACCTTCAAATTTCAAGATTTCGTTTTCCTTAAAGCTGAATAGTATTCACTGTTAACCACATTTGAGGTGGGATGCAGTTCAATATAGTTGGAAAAGGAGAGATTAGGGACAAGAAACATTCAAGCTGTTTGATAAAGCCTAAAGGAATCATATTTTCTTGTATTTTCCTAATATTACACACAAAACTTTAAAGTATATGTGAATGTACATATACACAAGCACACAGGTGCACACATGAGCAAACATACACACCTTAAAGAAGTTAAGCCATTGGAACACTAAGACAATGTTCTCTACGATAATCATAGACGAACAAAAATCCCACTACCAGTGGAATCCCAGGCAGTTTTCTAAGGCTAGTGAGGTCAAGGATCAGAAAGAATCTACTACCGTCATTGAAGGGACTGGCATCAGAACAAGATGCCCCAAGATCAAATTCTCAGCACAAAAAAGATTTATTTTCTTCAGAGGAACAATATATAGGGAATAAGAGACAAAGACAGAAGATAGACATGGGGAAGGAATAAGGGGAGGGGAAAGGGATATTTGTCCTGGGGATTACCTCTGGGTAGAGAAGAGACAGATACAGCTCATAGGCAAAAGGAGTTTTATAAAGGTAAAAGTGGAAACCTTGTCTTAAGATGAGGGGTTAAATTTTGATTGGAGAGGTTAATTAGGGCAGTTACAAGGGAACTTCTGAATGCTGAACTTCAATCCATTAATAGCTGAATCTTGTTATGCAGTCCCCGAAGGAGGAAGTGATTAAATAAGGGAATAGATTTTGGGGACAAGTTTTAGGATGGCACGGAAATGGAGAGAAAGGGAAGGCCACCTGGAGCCATGTTTGCCATGCTCAGTCTTGCTGGAGTCTCTGCAATCATTTCACTAGATCAATATAATTCATTGAGACTTTCTAAGTCTTATCCTTATACCCACCGATTCATGTAGCTACCACTCCTCCCCAAAGAAACTCTTTTTTACAGAAAATGAGACCATCATAGAAAACCACAATTGGATGTGATACAGAAAGCAAAAGATCATGAGGGAGTCTGGCCTCATTGAATATATCAACCATAGCTCCTTCATCTATGAGTCATGGAGCATCGAGGGGAAAGGGACAGAAAATTTATGGGAGCCTAAATCCCATGAAGTCTTCTGTGGAACAGTCTCTCTTAGGAATGACTATAATGATTCTGAAAGGGAAAGTTTTTATGGGGTCCCACCCCTAGAGAACTAACGAGAGCTGGGAAGAAAGTCAGCTTCTCCTGTGGATGAGCCCCCAGATTGGTTGTCCAACAGTCTGAACAGTTTTCTAAACATATATACACCATCACCAGAAACAGATTTAGCATGCTGTGTGTATATGCATACACATGTATGTGTATGTAACAATTATAATCAAAGGACAAAAAGCTATCAACTTAAATGTAGGGGCCGATGAGAATACTTTGAAGGATGGTGGCTTAGAAGGACTAAAGAAAGTATAAAAAAGGGAGAAAGTGATCTAATTCCAATTTAATTAAAATAATATTAAAATACAATACACAGAGTTTTTATATGAAGGAACAAATCCTACATAATTAAGTTTATCTTTGATATTCCAGAAAATTAATTAAGTTAAATTAATTAAATTAAATCTCATAGAGAACTCATAGCAGAAGAAAGAACTTCACACTTTCTCCTTCATATGATTTGGATTGTATGTCTCTACTGCTGTGCTTATATTTGTGCACATGTTGGAGGACTGGGCTTGTGTGGATCTGTGGTTGATCATGTGTATGCATAGGCAGGAGAGACCAAAGGTCAATGCTTCCTGGATACCTCAGTTGCTCTCTACTTTGTGTTTTTAGGCAGGATCTCTCACTAAAATTGTAGCTTGCCAATTTGGCTATACTTGCTGACTAACAAGCCCCAGGGATCCTCCTGTCTCTACTTCCCTGTGCTGAGATCATGTGCAAACTCTGATTCCAAAGCATCTGGTTGACCTCTGATCCCTCTAATTTGACACTTACCTTCTTGGGACTGCTTGCATATATTGTCCCTTCCATTGGTATTTCCTAGTTGGCTTATTTGAAAATTGGTACTTATTCATTTCAATCATTGCAATTTTTTTTTTTGAGACAGGTTTTCTTTGTGTAGCATTGACTGTCCTGAAACTAGGTCTGTAGAGCAGGCTGGCCTCAAACTCACAGAGAAATCCTGCCTCTGCCCTCCCCGCCAGGTGCTGGGATTAAAGGTGTGCACACCAACTGCCCAGATTAATCATTACATCTAAATGAAAACACTATGCCTGCCACAGGTCTACTCATCTTTTTATGTCAAATAAATAATACACTTATGGTATCCTCACAGCTTGCTTGTAAAAATAGATTGAATTCACCATAAACCTAAATAATCTATGTTCAATCTTGATCCCTGCTTATCCTACCCACAGTCCATTCTGGTGTTCTATTTATTCACAGAAAGCCGTGTAGAAGCCCTTCCGCTCAGTATCTTCACCACCACATACTTAAGGTACCTAAAATTCTTTATACTAGTGTAAGTCTGACTAATTTTCTTAGGATTAAATTCCAATGCTATGTATTTTTTAAAACAAAGTCTTAAATATACATCTTTAAATGTTTTATAGCTTTAAGGTAATAATACATTTCTTAAAATAGAATTGGTCACTGGAGACCATAGTGTTATTTACGAGAAAGAAATATTTGACTTTTGTTATGGTCAATATTCAAAACCTCTTACAAAAATCAAAATATTACAAGTCAAACCACCCAGCTATACAAGGAGGGACTCTGAAGAATTCAGGTTAGGAAGCTTTCCCTGGTATGTCAATCATTTTGCATTTGAAACCTCAAAGCCCACCACCAGTGACAAACATCGTCCAACAATTTACTCCTAGTCCAACAGCAGTGCCAGTCCCTGATACATTTGAATAAATGACATAGAGGGGACATTCTTATTCAAACCACCACGAAACATTTAGAAATAGAGAAATTAATTAGGGAAGATGGTGTTAGGATTTCCAAGGAAGGATAAATACAATATAGGGTTGTAGAGAGCAGGGGGCAGGGGAGACTAAACAAGATGACTGAACAGAGATAGCGTGAAAGAGGGGAGCTAGGGAGGAAATATGGGGAGAGACAGCTAAAATTAAGGACTATCTGAATGATCATATTGAAAGATACTACAGTAGATGCTTCTTAATATATATCCATGATAAAAGTAATCTAAATGGAACCAATAAATAACAAAGATATAAAACCACAACTTTCAACAAAACCTGCAGTGCCAGGAATGGGTTACATTTAATTATTTGTTCATCAAAAGGGCCTCAAAGAAACTCTCAAACGATCCAAGCTATTCGCAAGCGTATTGTTGGTTGACCACCCAAAGACTGGTGGTTAGGCCCTATTGCTGAAAACAACGTATACATAATTCAGGGAACATGGACAAGTGCATTTGGTGCCTAGTTAGAATTCTTACCTCCGTGGATACTGGAAGGTACTCTGCACAAGACCAGAGGAGAAAGGTAAACACCAACTCAGCAATAAAGCTTGGGGTCTATAGTGGTGAATACCCTGAATGATATGCAACCATAGCAGAAAAAAAAATACAAAAAGTTGTAAGTGTAACCAATCACAATCTGGCACCAAGGCCCGCTCCATGAGATTGAACCCATAATTGAAACTGCTCAAGTGGCCTAGAACCTGTAACTAGATAGGTCAACCAAACACCATTGTTCTGCTAAGGAAATGTCACAGTGTCATGATTTCTAACATCACTCTGCTGTACCCATTGATCAGTGTCTTACTGAGCCATCATCAGAGAAGCTTCCACTTGCAGTGGATGGAGCAGGCAGGAACAAAGAAAAAGACACCTATCTATTCAAATCTCCATAAAGCTCAACGGCCTTTGTGGAGAATTTTAGTCTCATATTATTTTGTTTGTACCTTTTTAAATCTAATAGTCTTTTGTTTATATTACAACATAAATACTCATCTTAAACATTGTGAGGACTCATGTGATGACTAACAATTTATTTCTATGCCAGGATCTTCAGTTCAGGCTACATATCAAACTATCAGAACATAACCAAGCCCTGATGCCTATCTAGGCTCCAACATAGAACACTGACATGAAGTCTTTGGAGGATGGCATTAAGCATTCATTTCTTGAAGTACTTTGTGGGAATTTAATTTTCCAATAGGGCAGCAGCAAGTTATTTGCCTGAACAGAAGAATAGAGTCTCAGTGTGTCCGGTCATCTGCCTTCCACTGCGAAAATTTTTGCATCTTTGGGAAATTCTCGGCACAGTCTGGGAATGCATCCCGTGTCGCACTTTGAATACGCCTGGGTCAGTCCAAGGGTGTTGCCAAGCATCCTTCAGTGCACAACTCACCACAAGAGGAGATATTTGTGCTCAAATGCCAGTGATGCAAACAAACACTGAGAAGATTTTGAGATTTCAGTTCGTTAAAGCTCATGCCCCAGGTTACTGAAATCTTGCCCATTTGCCTGTAGTCATTCATAAAGTGTCTGCCATTTCTCTTGCAATTCTAAAGAACCTAAGGAACACATAAAGCATCTTCTTTTTTGTTGCTATTGTATTTTCCCTGCTGCTAGTTTATAAACAGATGGATTCAATATAGTATTCAAGCAATTAAGTAGCTAACTGAGTCATTCATTACATTTTTGTATTTAATCTTTATTTTTGAGTTGACAATGCAACTGGATTATTATATAAAATAATAACCACTATTAAATGGAGAACATAACAAAATCAATACACTTTGAAAAAGACAGTTGAATTCACAATGGGCAAACAGTTGCTTATCTCATTTATCTTGATTTTAATTTCGCATAAGTGTTCAATTTTCACAGGAAGGTCCATTTCTATACTGATATAGGTACGTAATTATTAAAATGTATAAATATTTTAACATAATAAGCCTAAGAGAAGTCAATGATTTCAAGCTGTCCTTTGCAATTGAAGCTGATGAAGAATTAAATTGGGTTTGGAGGACGAGTCGAGGTTAGAGGAAGGTGGGAGTTCCTTTCCTCATGGGAAAGAACTGTGCCTCCCAAGTTTCCCTACTGAAAACAGTTCAAAGAACAGAACATTAGGGATTGGAATTCTGCTACAGAAACAAGTTTGATGGGATAAAGAAACTGAAGATTATGTCCCAAGACAAATACAAATGTAGTTTTACATTTGTCTGGTATTATAGTTCACCTGGCTTAGTGCACTCCCCATCATAATCAGATGCTTTATTTTACAGGCAGATAAAGGAATAGCCTGAATTGTTGGTGTATTTATTTTTGTTCCTGATAGACATTGGAGGCATTTATAAATCTTTATCGAGTTTCTGCTTCATTAAGGTAATATGGCTTCACTTTTTATTTTTTTTTTTTAAGAAAAAGGACCTGTAGATGTGATATGCAGGTTGCTTGTTAGAAGTTGTTGGTAACTCAGGTTGCCCCGGACTTCCCATGAAGTCAGGAAGGATTACATAAAATCTCAGACTAGCATCATGCTACCGACCACACCCACTCAATAGGTTCAGACCCACTGGGGACCTTTAACTGGTGTCTGGCTATGTTCCCCACAAACTCCAGTGACAGCCTTTTTTCATAAATAATTTCAATTTTACATAATCATTGCCCAATTCTTGTAACTGCTTTTGCCTTGCACTTTTGGTTTGAACTTTGCTGAGGCTGGAGACCTGCCCTGAACTCCAGCCCAAAACTGCCTCTGCCAGCTCCATGATCCTTATACCACAGCTTCTGGTCTCCAAAGACTCTAGCTGAGCAGAGCTGGGTAAATGCTAAGGTTCAGAGTCGCCACAAGCTTCGTAAATGAGAGAGAGAGAGAGAGAGAGAGAGAGAGAGAGAGAGAGAACACTCTAAAAAGAAATAGGTGTGGTGGGGGTAACAGTAGATATTGACTGAACATTTTCTTCTCAGGATTGTGAAAGAAGAAGTCTGCTTTCATGGTGTGATCCTGAATACATAAAAACAGAAACGAAATGTTCAAAGTGATGCAAGCTGGCTTCGAAATCAGGAAGGCTTGGCTTTCACCAGTTTCCAAATTGGCAGGATTGTTGGAAATGATGTTCAAAGCAACTCATGGAGGAATGGGAAAAGTAGCTCCCCGTTCCCTGCATTGCTCTCTTCCGTCTACAGTGCATGACCCTGTCACCCTGCCGCAGGTAAATGTGCAGAAATGCAAACACGCCCTCTCTGCTAGTGAGTTACTTGCTCATTTTGAAGAGAGCACTGATTGCCAATGGATCTGAAAACAAGTCTACCCACTGGCCGAGTGTAACCTAGGAGGTATTTATTTAGTTCTGTGAAATGCTTCTATGAAGAAATCCAAAGGAAGTTGAATAAAATATTCTGTATTTTATGCTTCCTGGTTGTTTACTATCAAGATACCCAGTTTTACAGAACCAAGAAGAAACGAAGCTGGTCTTTGGTACAAATCTTGTGCCTACTCCCAGAGGTTTTCTAGCACTGGTCCATAAAAACATGCTGTCAAAACAGACATGGTATTAGAACTCTAGAATGCTAGGGGTCTCTCTTCTGTAGTGACTGGTTTAAGTTGTTAAGATGGGGTTTAGCCAGAGTGGGAAAGTGGGCGAGGCACTATTGTCTCAGTGTGAATGTAATGCCATTAGAGACCACTCTGTTCCAGGGACAGGATTTCATATGTTCAGAGACCTAACCCAGCTGTTTAGACAACTATTTTTTTTCTTTTTATTTATTCTTCTCTCCTACAATACATTCCAACCCAGTCTTTCTCTCTCCACTCATCACAGTTCACCACCCCTCTCCTGATCTACTGCTCCTTCACTGACTTTCAGAAAAGGGCAGCCTCCCAGAACACAGCGTAGTAAGATGCAATAAGAGTAGGCACAAACCCCCGCCTCAAGGCTGGGCAAGGCAGCACAGTAAGGGGAAAAGGGTTCAAAGAACAATGAATTCCTGTACTTCCTTCTTGCCGTCCTCTGCACTTCTGGTTTCTCTGTTTATTCTAATTGCTACTTTGTGACACTTTCAAATGTCTTAGTGTTTGGTAATCACTGTTGGAAAGACAATTTAGTAGAATTATACATTATAATAACTACATAATTATTAGTATTCTGTTTACATAAAAGTTTATCATTTACAGTATCTCTCAAATTTTATACTCTGATTCCTTTTAGATGAAATCAATTTTCTCAGGAGTCTTGCATTTTGCAAAATAATACTGTCGAGCTAATCTATTGCAAAACCTTGTTTCCCAATTATGATTAGTAAATCAGGGCTTTCTCCATCAAGTTGTGTTTGACATTACCCTATCTGGGAGAAGATTATAGATGTTTAACTTTCTACAGCAACACATGGGAGGATAGCAACTAAAGTGTGATTACTGTCAAGACAATTATTACATCGAGAAAAACACAGCGCCATGAATACCAGACATAGTAAGTTTTTAATCTTTATGCATATTCCAGGACGACTTTAGAAATCATCCCATTTTGCCATGAGGTAGATGGGAATTAGTGCAATGGAATACAAATGGAAACAGGACACATGATGCAACGCCTTACGAACAATCAAACGAACCCTGCGTACCAAGTTTATTTTTCCTTTTCTTCCTTGTTGAAATAGGTTTACACTAGCCAGGCACTGTTGCTCACATCTGTAGTCACGCGGCTCAGAGTACCGGCAATACAAGATGATGTAAGCAACCGAAGCAGACCTTGATGGAGAAATGGGATTGAAAGAGCACTTGTTAAAAAGTCTAATGACTACAGGTCTGGTCCAGCTGGACATGCTGCTGAGTTCTCAGTATTAAGGATGGACTGGCACCAATGCTCTTTTTGTTGTTTTTGTTTTTTGAGACCAGTTTTCTCTGTGCCATCCTGGAATGTGCTATGTGTAGTCTTAGCACTTGCTCGGTAGGCCAGGCTCGTCTCGAACACAGCGATCTACCCGTCTTTCCCTCCTGAATCCTGGGATTAAGGTGTTGTACCACCACTGTCTGGCCACCAATGCCCTTTAAACTATATAATAAAATAGGAAGAAAAGAGATGCTACCAGATTATGAAGCCAGTACTACCTTCATACAAAACCAGATAGCGAAACAATCAAGAAAGCAAATGTCAAGCTCCCTGATGAACATGGATCCAAATATTTTCAGTAAAATGTTAGGAAGCTGAATTTAACAACAACTTATAAAAAGATCACTAACTATGGTCAGCTTAGTTTCCAGGGATCCAAGGATGTTTCAAAAATTACAAACTAATAAATGTAATGCCGCAAACATCATAGACCCTAGCATAGAAACACCATGATCACAGGCTTCAGGAAATGACTTTGACTAGGTTCAACAACATTCCTGACAGAAATGCTGAGAAAAGGCTGGAGCGATGATAGGCTGTTAAGAATGAGTCTGTCTCTTGGAGGGGACGAGAGTCTGGTTTCCAGAATCCTCTTGAGATGACTAGCAATCACCTGCAACTCCTATTCCAGAAGATCTAATTCCTTTCAGGCCTCCATAAACATCTGCATTCACATAAACATGCTCACATTAATCTCCTCACAAACATGCAAACATAATAAGACCTTTCTAAGTAAAATAAATCTTGAAAACAAAAACCTAGGAACAAAAGGATGATACTAGGACCAAAGGAGCATAGTTAATACAGTACAACAAGGAATTATAAACCTTTAACAGTGATTAAACCAAACTAAAGGAAAACAATATAATATACTGTTAAAATCACAAATAAAATAAGTGTCTGATTTCTTCATTTTTAAATGTAGATTAGAATTGTCAAATACCTTTAATGATAAAAGGTATTTTGTTTTTAGTAAAACATACATTTAATTTTTAATAAAGATATCAGTATTAATGTACTGTGTATACATGTGGATACAAACATCTCTTTTCCATAACAAAATAAGGAGCCATGTTGTCTGAATACATTTCTTTTAAATTCAGAAAAACTACTAGAAATTATTTTTTAAACTATTTCTCCTCTTCTCTTTTTACTCTCTTCCTTTGTCTATTATATATATACACATGTATATGTATATCTTTTCTATATACATGTATGTCTGTTATATATATAATAGACACATAATATATAATATATAATAGACATATACAATATATAATAGTTATACACACACACACACGTATATATATCTTGAATACAAACCTTACCATTACATTTCAATAGTAATATTTTTCACAGGCTTTGTTTACTAATTGCTAGTCTCCATTTGCTTATTTCTTATTAATTTTAGCATATGTTTCCTTATCTATTTGATGGCATTCCAGAGAATAATACTAGATTTCTGCTGCATCTTCACAGTCTACTCAGTGTTTTTCTCTCTGGAACTTAAAATTCTACTGCCATGGCACCGCTTTCTGAGGATGCATGACTTTTAACCCAGCCTAATTATTTCTAAGAAATCTCACATAATGAAGGTGTCGCTTCATAGGTGGGAAGCGTGAAAGCATTGCCTTCAGTTGACTCTTCTCTATGGCACAAACTATTTAACTAGATGAATGTCCTCAGAAGACGAACGATCTGGTAAGTTGAAAACAAAACCTTCCAGTACAATTCACAGAGAATATTGTCAGTATTCACTTTGAGATTACAATGTGCACATTTCCAACCCATCTTCTGGCATTACTTTATGTGTATTTTTTCAATAATTATTTTAAGAAGTAAGATTTATAAATGAGTCCTTTTACGTATAGTTACTATGGACTCTTTGTCAATACAGATACTGAATATACAGATACTTCTCACAGGGTAGAATACACAGAAAAAAAAATCGCCAAAGGATACTCCTGGCAAATGGGGTATTCTAAATTCATAATATTTCAAAACTAAAATTTCAAGCTCATCTGTATCTCATACGTTAAATTATTTGACTCTGTTCTTATATCATGTACCAGTATATATTAGTGAATTTCAGTTTTGTTTTCAATAACTATAAGGCCCAACCTGATTGATGATACATCACAAAAGGTAAAGCTTTGACTACCATGGATCAGATTACTTTGTTTCAATAGCAAATTTATTACAGGTATTTTATGAATATATATTCACTAACAATTTTCAAGGTTTCTTTTTATCTATCTATCTATCTATCTATCTATCATCTATCTATTCTATTTATCTATCTGCTTTGTGCTCATTTTACATTTATTTTGAGAATTTTACACATGAGTGCTATATTATACTCCAACTGTTTCCATGTATTCCCATCTCCCTCTAAATTCATGACCTCTTCTTTAATTATTACTGTTACATATATTCATATACGTGCATATTTATATACATATATATATGTCTTTATAAATACAACATGCATCCACTAAGTGTGTGTGTGTGTGTGTGTGTGCGCGCGCACGCGCATAATTTTGTCTTTGGTTTTTCCCTGTGGTCAGTGGCATGACTTTCCTGAGGGATGTTAAAAATTTACAAACTCTTGCAGGTTGCATATGAATTCTCAACTTTCTGGAGAACTGTGAATTCTGTCCTAACAGTGTCTTAGAGTTGAGTTTAGCATTTGAGATCGTTACTGTGAACATGCTTGTTCTGCTGGATTTAACTGTGTGCACAGCTAAATGCATGTGGGATCCTGACATGTGGAGGATCAAGGGAACACTCCACACATCAGATGGAATCCTGTCCTTCTGTGCCCAAGCATGTTTCATTTCAACAAATAAAAATGAGGGTACTGACTCCCAGATCTAAAGTTCCCATCATACACTGTTCTGCTTGGGGCCCCAGTTCTTGAAACTTTCTTTTATAACCCAAACAAGGAGGGAAGAGGAACAAAAGCGTCTGGAAAATATGCCCATGAGGTATTGGATAGCCGAAAAGTGGGAGTTAAGGTTCTCTGCGACTGTGTGTGATCTCAGAGTGCCAAAGCCTCCATTAGGAAACTAAATACGTTCCCCTTGCTTTGTTTGAAGGTGCCTGCTTTGAATTGCTGAATATGTGCTTGTTCAAAGGCCACAAATAATTTTACTTCTGGTACGGTAGGCTGATCTGTTTTCAAAATGAAAATTGGAATTACAGGAATAATTAAAACAACTCCTTGAATTTTTTTTTACCTTTTCTTCAATTTCTGCTCTGCAGCACTTAGCAGCGAGTAATCTGTTTAGCCATACAAAATGCCATTCATACTCTGATCTCCTCCTGATAATTAAAAGGAATGTAATACAAAAGGGAAATCAATATCTGAATCTTAAATGTCTTGCATTTATTTCTTATAATACCTATTTTTTCTTTATTATATTTAAGTCAGTTTTGCTGACTTCTTTGATATTTGAGCAGTTGTTTCCAAAAGGAAATTTGCATTTTTGTGATGAAAGTTACTTTTGAATTAAACTATCATTTTGATAATTGTTTATTAATAATTAATTTACTAGAGACCGTGCTTCCTAGCATCTTATGTTAGTTGGAGTTTCTCATCCACCATACATGTGTAGTCAATCTATATGGGTCTACTTAATCCATGTAAAGTTCTTTTGAATTACCTTTGATCCAGCAAAATAGCATTTAACCAAGATTAAAATGTCTTGTAAAGACAGATTTTATTTACCAGAACTAAATATAAAGATAGCTTTTATAGGCTATTTTAATTAAACAAAATTTGTTATACTTCTCTAGTTCAGAAACTGTGTTTTTATATACATGCATATGTGTGTGTGTGAGAGAGAGAGACAGAGAGAGAGAGAGAGAGAGAGAGAGAGAGAGAGAGACAAGAGACCACTCTAAACAAAATGAAACCTTTCAGATGGAACCCTGTGCTCCCTGACCAAGCATTTTTAATTTCAAGAAATAAAATCAAAGGGAACTAACTCACACTTCTAATGTTCCTGTCGAACACTGCTGTGCTTGGGGCCCTAGTTTTTAAAACATTTCTTTGAAAAGAACAAACAAGGAAGGAGCAGGAATACAACCCTCTGGGAACTATGCCCATGCCTATATGCATATACACATATACATATATGAATATATATGTATATAATACTGCATGTATCTGAACTTTAATTTTCAAGATATATATCTGTGTGTATACATATTTATGTGTATAGCTATACATATATATCTTACAAGTTAAAGTTCAGATACATGCAGTATTTAACTTTCCAAATTTTAAAAAATCTTGCTCAATGTCTCTAAAACTCTGAAATCATTTTCATGTTAAAATATTTTAGCCTCATTTATTTGGTTGAATATACTTTTTTATCCCATGTTAATTATAATTATCAAATACATTGTTATGCATTTTAGGCAATACCACATTAATCTTTAGAGCAAATTTCTTAAAGAACCACCTTATTTGCAATGGAAGAACATAAAAATACAGAGACTTTGGAAGACTTTTCCGCGTTGAAATTTTAGAAGAGTTTTCCCACATTCTACTATTTGACAATAATGGAAATGAACAAAAATTTAAAACATTAAAATATTATCAAATGACATTATGTGCATGTGTGGAAATTATTTTCATGATTCACAGTTATCACCATTCATAATCTTAACAAACTATCATTAACTGGCTCAATTTCCATCAATCATGGTTACTTTTATAAATTAAAGATAATTATTTATTCTCTTTCTCTCTGTGTCTCTCTAACCTTCTGTGTGTGTTTGTGCGTGCACATGCGTGCATATGTGTGTGTCTGTTTGTCGGTGTCTGTGTGTTTGTGCTCACACACATTACATCGCACAGCAGGGTAGAACAGAGTACAACCTGTGGGAGGCATTTCTTTTCTCCCATTACATGGTTTCTGAGATCAAAGATCAAAAATTGGGAGCCAGTACCATTATCTGCTGAGTGATTTTCTACCCTCTGGTTGTCATTTTTATTTACTAACAATTTTGCATATTAATTTTCTCCATAAATATCTGATCTCCTCATTAATATCAGCAAGGTTGATATTAAATTTTTCTTAGATTCTCAAGGACCTTTCTTTTCTCTTTGTTTTATTTCTATTAGGATAAATCTTCTTTTGCATGACTATTTTTACATTGTCTACTACTTTTCATACCCTACCCATTGTGAATGAATTGGATACACAGCCAGGGTTTACATGTCTACGATTCATACAGTGTCATAGAATATTCATAAAACCACGGTCTACATCATTGCCTATTCTGCAAACCTCTCTTTGTTCATTTTTAGCATTGTTCAGCTTAGACGTTCTTCTTGAAACTGTAGATACTATTACACAGAGGTTAGTGACTGCTCCTTGTAGGATGCATCTGGGTTCCTACTTTAGTTGATGACTTTAGAAAAACACAGATCTCCACCCTATGTCCTTTTCTGCTTGTGACCCATGACATGTGTAAATATTAACCATGAAGGTTGGCAGTAGAATCTGGAGTGCTGGTGCAAAGTTGAGGTGAGCGGCTCACTAACAGAACCTGAGATCTGCTTCTTCAGCACAGGGCTGAAAGTGAGCTAGTTAATCACTGATGGATTGACTGGCTAAGAGCTGTGTTCATTAACTTCTCAGGTTTCTCCTATTTAAAACTACAAATGGGTAGACAACAGCCATCTTAAGGTATTTAAAGTATAATAAATAATGTTAGGTATTTGAAAGTTTTGTTGTTCACAAATGCATATTTACAGAGTTTCCCAATGTCAACAGCTATTAAAATCTGGCCTGAAGGCATACACACAGACAGAATATTGTATACATAATAAATAAATATTTTTAAAAAATTATTTGAAGTGCATCTGTCATCATGTGTTCAGAAAAGACCGCCTCTGTTCTCACATTTGTGGTAGTACTGAGTAGGCTAACTAAGTTTCGATCCCCTTCTACCTCACAGATAGAGCATGAACCCTACCAGTTGGAGGCTAGAGATACCTCTAACAGTGGTTAACAAGGACTCTCATGGGGGCTTCTGAATCTTGGGAATCTGTTGATTTTTTTCGGCATCCAAGTGTCAAGCCAGGGAACTACCCACCTGCCTGACTGTTCTGGTTTATGCATTAGTATAGTCCTTATTGTTTTAGGTAGAAAGAAAGACAGATGGTAATTCTTTAAAGGTCCTTCCCAGGGCAAGCGTTATTTTGGATATTTTCATTTATTAGATCTTTCACTTTCCTGACAGGGCTTGTATCCAGGAGAATAATAATCACTAATGTTCAAATGAAGAAACAAAAATGTAAAAACGTTACATTGCACGTATACTGTTCATTTGTTCTCCAAATTTTGTTTTTAGTAAAAGTTTAAAAGTTATTCAATTATTGTTGTATATGTTTGGAAATAGTGTGGATTCAACACATTTTGATTTGATTTGATATACATTTAATAAAAAGAAAGAGAAAGATTGGGTAGAAGGCAATTATGCATAAAAGAGATACCTAGGGCTGAGTCTGATTATTGAAATGTGTGCTTTTGGATTTCACGGAGGCTATGGAGGACTATGCCACCAATATGCTCTCTGATGGTGCGGTGCATAGTCAATCATGATTGATGCACACCATTCAGACTTTTGTGAGCTGTGTCATGACAACTGCTGATCGTCTTCCACAGGGCCACTCAGTAGATTTCCTTCAACAGATAAAATAACCTTAGAATAGAATGTAGAATGCGCTAATATATTGATTACCTGCATAGGATTAAAATCATACTTAGTCTCCAGAGAGCATCATTGTACAGAATAATCTGCTTAGTAATATTTGTTCAGAAAAAGAAAATAATTCAACAGTACAAGGAAGACTATTAGTCATCAAAATTCACATCTTCATTTCCTTTTTCTTATATGTATAGTTTTAGATCTATATGACCATCTTATAAAAACTTCAAAGACTTTCATTACTGTCAGCTTTATATTTGGTTTGAAGTACAAGATTTGGGGGGAAATCCCACAACTTCCCTCAATTACCCCAAATCCTTGCATTACACGAACTCAGGCGTAGCTGCTTCTGGGAAGCAGCGATGAGAACATTGTTGATAATGGCTGCAATCTTGCCTTAGATATGAGGCTGAGAGTTTCTAAACTTACATCCTATGATCATGACCCAGATGTCTACTATACCACTGTGCTTGGCTTTACTTAGCTACTTACTTATGATTCTGGGAGAACAGACATAATTCCTCATTTGCACAGTGATTCTGATGACAACCACAGAATGTGGAATGAACTTTATTCTGGGCTGTGTCGGCAAACACTGTGTTCTTATAACCACAGCCAATTCTGAAAGAAAGAAAGAAAGAAAGAAAGAAAGAAAGAAAGAAAGGAAGGAAACATTTTGTTTTATTTAGAGCTCTTTTTGTATGTAGTAATTTTTAATACCCTTTTCAATGTGCACGCCTTTCTCCAGGATAACTCAACACTGTGTGCATGGGAGTTTACAACTTCACTTTCATCTCTGTGGTTTTGCAACGCTGTGGTGTTTGTTGTATGATGGTGCTTCTGGCTCTCAAAGCCTGAAGAGAGTCTCAAGGAAGAAAACAGCCTCCTCCTTTGATGGCTCTCCAGGCGAATGAAGGAACTGTCACTTCTTTCACCTCGGTTTCTTTTAATTTAGTTCCTTGACTGCTGCAAAGCAAAAGCCAAGCATTCAGACCCTAAAATGGAACAAAAACTCTTAATTAAAGAAAAGTACAAAAAGGATTCGGGGAAATATTTTTTTTAAAGATTTCACCATGGCTATAAATATAAGATGAAGTCTGTGTTTTAAAAGCTATCGTAAAGAATAGCTTGGGTAAGATTGAAGTGCAAGGACTTTTCTGGGTAAGTTCTTAGGTTGTCACAATAACTTGTAGTGATTACTTTTGGATGCTATTATTAAGAATAGTCTCTCTCAAATTGCCTCAGCAGCAAAATCCCCATTCTTTTACAAAGTCAAATTGTTTCTAATTTTCCCAGTTGGTTTTAACTGAAAAACAATACAAGTGTCACAAGGACATTGTGTGTTTGTCTCAGTGAAAAGAGATGATGCAATCTATGACAAAAAAAGATCAGGGAATGAGCATATACTCTAAAGCCTGCCTGACTTTTTCTCCAAGAAAGAATAATTGAAATTCTCAATAAAAATAGCACTTCCAGAAAATTACTGATATCAGCCTGTTACTGTGACTTTGAATTATGTACATATTTGCTTGACTTTACTCTGGAGAAAGGATTCTTAATAATTAAAATACAGGAAAAAAAGATGTTTCTATTACGTGATACAATGTAAAGTATATTTTCTCTAGTAGCCATTGTATGATTATGTGTAGCTTTTCTGTTGTTTTGTATCCTGCATTTCAGAGCTTTTAAGGGAAAAGTTGCTCCTTTGTATCTAAATGACTACTCAAGAGAGAAAAGTGAAGACATCTGTTTAAGACACATCTTTAAATTCATGTTAGGTATGCTTCATTAACATCATTTTAAATAAATCGCTGTTTTTCTTAAAATAGAGGTAAATATTAAATCTTGTATAACGTAATATATACATGAATAAAAATAATTTATTATCCATCATAACTGAATATTTTCAGGCACCATAACTATATTGGGAATGAGACATTCATAATGAACATAGAAATTTATGATATATATCTGAAAAGTTGCGTAGGCAAGGTTGTTTTATGCACAGAGAATGTTTAAAAGACCTCCAATCTTTCACCTTTGGGTTATCTAGAGGGCCCCAAAAGAATAAGAAGATAAAGCTAAGAAAGAATTATTATAAACTCCTTGAGTAACAAGGGCCATCTCTCTATCTCTGTCTATCTGTCTTTGTCTATCTTTTATCAATCAATTGATCGATCTATCATTTATCTATCTCTCCTGAAAGAGAAACACAATAGTTTTAGGAAATAAAGACTTTATCTCTATAATCACAAGGCTCATACCTCCAACAAACACACACACGGGGAGAGAGAGAGAGAGAGAGAGAGACTTAACTGAAGTGAAACACAGACATTGATAGTTTTAAGATATTGAAGGTGATATCTCTAAAGTCATGAGGAAACCACCTAGAGTCTTCAGTGGATTAATAACTAGGAAGACATAAGCATTATAATTCTACTGAAAAAATGGTACACAATAACAGGCAAAAAAAGCATCACAAATAGTAGCTTCCATAACAACAAAATAACAAGAAACTGAAGGACCAGAAAAAAGAGAATTTGGATTCTTGAATTTCTGTATTACTTTATGTTAAATAATTCTAAAATTAATATGTTGAATATGCTATGAATATTTTGAAACATAGCAGGTTGAAATACATTAAAATAATTTGTTGGAATGCACCATGAGTAAAACAAAATCAAGAAAAAAATCTTGGAACATATGCCAGGCTAAAAAAATTCAGCCAAGATAAGCTCTGTATGAACTGAACAAAACCTTAGATATAACATATAAATCATAGTTTTAAATACATTCAAAGAATATAATGAGATATTGCCCCCAAAATTAAAAGTATAAAGATGGTGTCTTAATAAATCAAAGACCATAAATTTCAAAACTAAATCTTCAACAAAGATAAAATTGAAGTTACTTTGAAATTTAAACATTCATTGGAGGGTTCTACAATTTATCAAATGTGGCCAAAAACTGATGGAATTTATTTTAATCTTGAAAAAAAGATATGAGTTGAAAAAAGTTACCAACCACTTCGATAATCAGAAAGAAAATGGATCTGCCAATGCCGATACTGCAGTACCAGTACATCAGCAAGCACAGAAGATGCTGCAGTACCAGTACATCAGCAAGCACAGAAGATGCTGCAGTACCAGTACATCAGCAAGCACAGAAGATGCTGCAGTACCAGTACATCAGCAAGCACAGAAGATGCTGCAGTGCCAGTACATCAGCAAGCACAGAAGATGCTGCAGTGCCAGTACATCAGAAAACACAGAAGATGCTGCAGTACCAGTATCAGCAAGCACAGAAGATGCTGCAGTACCAGTACATCAGCAAGCACAGAAGATGCTGCAGTGCCAGTATCAGCAAGCACAGAAGATGCTGCAGTACCAGTACATCAGCAAGCACAGAAGATGCTGCAGTACCAGTATCAGCAAGCACAGAAGATGCTGCAGTACCAGTACATCAGCAAGCACAGAAGATGCTGCAGTGCCAGTATCAGCAAGCACAGAAGATGCTGCAGTACCAGTACATCAGCAAGCACAGAAGATGCTGCAGTACCAGTATCAGCAAGCACAGAAGATGCTGCAGTGCCAGTATCAGCAAGCACAGAAGATGGGAGTTTCTGAAAGGAAAGACAGTAACAAGGGAGCAGAAAAAGTATTAGAAGACAAAGTGGGCAAGATTTTCCAAAATTTGTCTACAGGTTAATCTCTAAATTCAGTAAACCTACAAAATTCCAACTAAGAGAAACTCGAAAAGAGGAATGCTAACATACCATGTGTCAAATAATTTTTAAAATTGAGAAAAGTTAAAAAAAAAAGCCTTCTAGTATACTCAAGAAAGGATTCCAGAAGAGTTAAAACCTCACCTCTCACCTGGGACTGTAAGGGGCTTAGGGAAACTTGGACTGAGCTTGGAAACATTGAGGTAGTTTTTTTTTTTGTTTTTTTTTTTTTTTTTTTTTTTTTTGCCAGAATTTTGAAGTTGAAGAGGTGCCTTTAAGAGGGGCTGCTCTCCAAGATCGTGCCACTTCTCCCTCAAAGAGATTTCAAGTATTACAAAATAATGGTGGCAAGGATCAGGGCCAGTCAGGGAAGAGAGGGCATCCAGGGGGACAGGGAGTTCCTGAGAGTTTCAAAAAATATCTGATTCAGAGTCTCTAGGTGGAATCCCACCTGGGGCTCATTCTTTAATCAGTACTAAAGAACAACAGTGAAAATTATCGCTGAACACCATTGATTGGCTACTGTAATTTATGTGTAAGATTAAAGTCGTTATCAGAAATATGAACTAATTTTAGCATAAGACATTAATTATAATCCTTAAACAAACACCAGAAGAGTAATTTTTCCACAGTAAACCAGAAATCTGTACAGTAAAACACAGAGATTTCCTAGTTTTGTTTTCTGTTGGTATAATAGCATACCTTAACCAAAGCAACTTAAAGGTGGGTGTATTTTATCTTACAATTCCAAATTATAGTTCATCATTTGGGAAGTCAAGGAATTGAGACTTAAAGTAGCAAGTCATGCCCACAGACAGGAGCGGGGAAAACATATGAATGCATACATGCTAGTGCTCAGTGCATTCTCTCCTCTCTTACCCAGCTCAGGTTCCCCTTGCCTAAGGGATGGTGACATCCACACTGAAAAATTGGATATTATAATTATAGCTCTTACTTAATAGCTATTTTATTATATATAATTTTATGATATGGGATTTCCATCTGTATGCAGTCACTATGTTTTATTACCGTTGATTAATAAAGAATCTGTTGTGTCCTGTGGCAGGGCAGAATAAAGATAGGCAGGAAATCAGAACAGAGAAGAAGAGAGAGCAGGTAGAATCAAGGAGATACCATGTAGCTGCTGAAGAAGAAATATGCCAAAAAAGTTACTGCTAGGCCACAGCCTTGTGGTGATACATAAATTAATAGAAAGAGGATAATGTAAATTAAAAGAGTTACTTAATAAGAAGCCTGAGCTAATATGCCTATAAGTGTTGTAATTAATATAGTTTCTGCATAATTATTTGGGTCTGGGTGGCCAGAAAATGAAAAAAAAAATGTCTCTGCTTACAGTTTTACAATGTTAAGGTTAAAACTTTTCTTTTTTGTTTAGATAAAAAGGGGAAATACTGTGGAATAATCCTTCTGTGTGGTATGAATATATATTAATCTATTTGGTTAATAAAGAGCCGACTGGCCAATAGCTGGTCAGAATAAGGTTAGGCAGTGGAGCCAGATTAGCACAACTGGGGGAAGAAGGGTGGATCCAGAAGCATTGTCAGCAAGATGCAGAGGAACAGGACATGTACAAAGTGAGGTAGCAAGCCATGAGCCTAACAAATATGGGTTCATTTAAAATGTGAGAGTTAGCTAGTAACAAATGTGAGTTATCAGGCAAGCATTTACAATTAAGTTTCTGCGTAATTATTTTGGAATGGCCATGGCACAGGAAACCTCTGTCTACAGAGACTTGAGTAAAATGTCTTTTCTTCTCATGCCCTGTTCTACAACCAACACTAAGGTCGCATAAGATAAAACAGTGGAAGGAACAGGCAATCCAGTGGCTAAAGCATAACGTTAGACCTAAAGAAGAAAGAAGCAAGCCTTCAGGGTTTGCCTTTTCTGAGCTTCAATCTATACTTCTTGAGAGTCTTAAATATTGCATTTATAGTTTGATTTCTCTTATATGATTATGTCTTTTCCTCGGAAGATAATTTTATCTATTATCTCCGGTTGCCCAAATCTCTAGATAGTTGAAAAATTAATATTTTATATCCACTAAATAGTGAATCTCACAGACTCCAGTCACAATACCCCCCATCTTTGCGTGTCTCTTAGTTAACTGACACAGTGCCTCGTACACTTCCTTAAGGGGAGACTAGAGGCATAGTGTAGTCCAGAATGAACAAACACAACGCAATGGAAAGTTCTACTTTTTGAAAATAGAAAATTAAAGTTGCCTGGCGTAAACACAGAGCTGAAAGGATCTTAGGAGCTGAATTAATGAATATTTAAATGGCTTTGGCTTGTCAGAGTTCCAAGTTCTGAAAGTTCTCCATTACTAGCCAAGTGATGGTTTCGAAAGGAGACGTGTTTCTGTCTTCAGCATCTCTGAATTTGACTGATGCTACGTCCTTATCATTCAAAGCTTCACAAACACTAGCAACAGGAAGAAAAAGGACCATTCCATTTTTAAGAAGACTTGGAAAAACTGAATTGCTTCTTCACATGATTGATTAATCAGATTATAAATTTTTCTGAATAAGTAATTTGCAGGCATTAGAGTAATCCTCTGCCCGGCTATTCCTCTTTGCTTATTCTCAGAAGCTGAAGGATTAGAAACTCCAAACCACAATAAGTCTAAATGATATTTTGAATTCACCATGCCAATCCAGTTTTAAGATTTTGATTCTACATATCAAATTTCCTGGGTTTTGTCTTGGATTAGATTTTCCACTTCTGCCAAACTTAGCATCAGAATATAAAAATCCTCAAATTATATTTCCAGACATCCACTCCTAACAACTGGAGGGGAAAGAAAAGAACCAAGAAAGCAGGATTTTTTTTTTAGAGCCAGAAAACTGACAATACTTAACTAACAATAAATGATAATGTGTACAGAATTTGTGCAGTGGGTTTGAGTTTCTGAAGAAGTAACTAATCTACAAACAGTTGTAAATGCTCACTGGGGGCAGACAGGAAATACACATTAAGATTTGTCTGTAATGAAACTTCATAACACTATGAAAAATTCAACTCCACTCACAGGGACCTGTGGATAAATCTTAACAAAATGTGTGTTGCAGACGACGCATAGCCTGAAGCTACTTTTATGACATTAAAAACGGCCACGCTGAAAGCACGTGTTGAATTAGACAATGCAGACACAACAAATGTTCCTTAGCTATAACAATGCTGCTCAGAGTGAGGAATTATAATGTTAGTAGGGAAGGAAGGGGTTAATATTCCACATGCATTTGCTACTATTATTCCTAGGGTTAGATTGGATGCTCTGTTTTGGTTACAGTACTTTACAATTTAATAGAATGAAGATTTTAAAATGACACAATTAGAAAACACAACCACACTTGAACAAAATTAAGTGGCAAGAAAGGGTGGGAATCAGAGACTGGGAAAGTAGCCAGGAAGGCAACATGGAGAAAGACTGGTGAGTGAATGCTAGGTCACACTAGGGAGCAGCGAAAGGCTTGTGGGAGAGCTAGGAATGACAGTGGTACACTCTATCTCAGAGATGCAGGGCTTGAAGAGTTGGGAATGTTTACCCTGATTTAAACACTACACTTTTTATGTATTACAAGATATTGATACAAATACAGAGTTCTCATGTACCAATTAAAATGAATTTAAATGACTATAATCGTCATAATACATTTTAAAAAGCATGTGAAGCAGGTAAAAACTGCAAAAAAACTTTAATTTACATTTAATAAAAAGAATAATTAAATAGCTCTTAAAAATTTGCAAGATCAAACTACTTATTTAAAAAAGCAACAACAACAAAATCTGTCTTGCTTATAACTTAACTGTAAAACATTTTCAAAGTTTAGTTTCTGTATTATTTATCAACTTTTAAAACAATTCATAGTATTTTTTCTCATTAAAAATAGTTTAGTATTGTTCTTTTAAATCAGGTAAAAATTGCTAAAGCTACAACTTTCCTATCTAGACGATACTATGCCATTGTACTTTAAATATCTTTCTTTCTGTCTGTCTGTCTGTCCGTCCATCCATCTGCCCAGGCACCTATCCATCCATCCACCTATATATCCATTTGCCTATAGCTCTGAGAGGCTTCTTTGCTTTCTCTTCTTCACTGAATGTATTTCTACTGTAAAAAGAGATAGTAAAGGAAAAAAATAAAGACCCAATAATCTTTTGCTATTAATTATAAGGAATTAAATATTTTATTTTATTTTTATATGCTAGTACCTTTTTAATTATCTAATTTGTTGTTAAATATAGAAAATGAAATAAATTCAGGCTAAACATGGAAGTCTTACCAAGTATTATTAGGACTATTGTAGTTCTACAATTGCTTCATAAGTTTAAAAAATTATAAACTTTTTCCCTTAAATTCATACCAAAACATTTATGCCTTGGTGACTACAGACTTATTCACTTTTTGAACAATAACATAAGAAGTGCTTCAAAGTTTTGTTTGGATAGCCTGAATTTATATTTGAATATTTGAATACTTCATAAAGATCATATGTCCTCATAAAGGCTTTTGCTTTTTATCATCATAATCATCATCATCATTATGGCTTTTAATTACTCTTATTTTCAATAATTTTGAACTTACACAAAGGTTCAAAAATATGATAAATATTTCCCATAGGTCTTTTACCCTGATGTTTCAGATAATATGCTACAGAGACAGGGTCAAAAGCGATGTTGTAACTGATCTACATAGGGAGGGTCTAGAAGTCAGGTAGATGCCTGGGATGCAGACAGACAGAGAAAAGAGTCTGTATGTAGGTTCATATACTTTCCATTGATCATCTATCCAGGTTCTCCTATATGACAAAAGCTTGGTGGCTCCTTTTCCCCACTGCAAGGAACTGCTCAATAGGAATTCCTAACCTCCTACAAGTGGACCCTTGGGCTAGAAACCACTCAGTTCCTTGTCTTGTTCAGATTATCTGGTCCACTGCAGTAACCCACACTGGCCAGTGCTAATGGTGAAAAGGAACTCATGGCGTCCTCAAACATACAATAGACTCAGGCACTATTTCTTTGTTCATGCTGCCCACCCTGGAGAGTCCATCTCTTTTTTGTTTCCTGTTTCTCTGTGTTTGTGGTGTGTGTGTGTGTGTATGTGTGTGTGTGTGTGTGTGTGTGTGTGTGTGTGTGCAGGTGTATGCTCTTATACTCAGTAAAACTTGGCTGAATGCCGAGACCTTGATTTTTCCGTCTTTTCATTCTTTAAATTGGCAGAGGGAAAGAATCCATTCCTGTAGCCCTAGGCAATATTTTCCTGACAGAATTACACTATTCATATTTCACCATTTATTTCACTAATGCTCTTTTACAGTCCAAGTTTTGCCCTAATTTTACATATTGCGCTTAGCCATTCTCCTTAGCACCCCTTCAAATGGGTCAGTATATTGACTTCTTGACTTTTTAAATATGGATCTTTTGGATTAAAATTGTTTAGTAATCTTACATATTGTTCTTCGCCGTGTATTAGTCCAGTATTTCCTCATCTTTTTGTTCTACACAGTTTTGTAACCACACCATAGCAGTACTTTTATGTTATTTCCATCGTATCTTATGAGGAGCTATGAGGTCTCATTACCGGTAAATGCTAGCTGATACTTTGATCAAAGTGATTTCTGCCAACTTGCTTCTGATCCAAAGAAATGCCAATTCCCCAAACTCCAAGAGGCAGTTGAAATATCAAGAGATGAGATCCACCTGAGATAAAGGAGAATTTCTGGCAGTCAGATAAAAGCCAGCATTCCTCAGGAACTTGTGAAACTGGTTCTCATCTGCCAATATGAGTCATTTCTCTTACATCTGGCAGAGGGACCTGTGGCACCTATCACTTATCAAAGTTCATGCCGACCTCCAGCCTCTCTCAGTATCTTACTCAGGTTCTACTCAGCATCCTCTCCCTTCTCTCATTATGTTTTCTCTGTTCTCTATCCCCTGCTCGTCTGCCCTCTGTCACAGATAGTCCTGGCGATACCCAGTCCGATGGCCATGTTCGGTCTACTTCTTTTTCTGCCCCGGACTCTTCCAGATGCCTCTGGCTTACCTCTTTTATATTTACAATAATACTTTCCCTTTAACTATACATGGGGCGGTCATCTCATCAGCTTCTACAATTGGCATCAATCATCTTGTGGCTGTGGTGGTATGGGAATATAATGCATTTCATTACGGCTGTGCCTACAGTGTAGTTGTGAGACAGAGTCCTGCTGGTATTGAACTTCTAATCCTTCTGCTTCAGCCTCATGAGTGTTAGGATTACAAGTAGCCACCCTCATGTCTCACACCTACAAATGGTTCTTCCCTAGTAAAGCTATTTACCTAAATAAAAACAATATTCTGTCCTTAGTGTTACATTATCAATAAAGATTCTCTTAACGAAAATAACTCAATTTTGTTTTCTCCTCTCTATTAGAGTCCTAACATCAATAATTATCATTAGGTTGAAAAAGCTTTGATTTGATTATTTTCAGCAATGTTACCACTGGACCCTGGGATAGCTAAGGGCAGCATTAATTAGATTCTCTTTCATTAAGGTATTTGAAGGAAAGTAGTAAGGATATTATGGTCTTTCCACTTCTCTCTTCTCCACAGTGTTTGCTTTGTGAACCCTTTATCTTTTTCCCCACACTCTTCATTCCTTGTTTACTTCATTTTATTTCTCTCATACTGAAGATATTTACCATAGTCATGGAGGCATTTGAAACAATACCATCTAACAAAATGCAAACTAATTAGTGGTCATGGAAAAAGGGTGTTTTATTTGGGTCTAAACTCCAAAGACAGAGAAATCACCACAGGCGCAACATGAAGGAAGGCTGGCTAGGTCAGAGGCTCTCTGGCCTGCCTCTCCCTACCACTTCAGTCCTTACAAAGAAATGGGAAACAAATCATACAAACCAGGGGTTGGCTGGAGAGAAGTGAAACAAACAAGTTCTGAACAGAAAGAAACTGTTCCCTGAAGGGCTTTGAAAGGAGAAGAATTTTAACTGGATCTTGAAATAAATGCTTCTGACATTGAACAAAAGGAGAAGCAGCCCTCTGGCCACACAGCCACGCTCTGGGGCTACTGGTATGTGTCACTCTGGAATTTCACAAGCCAGAGCAAAGCAAGGAGGTCATAAAGCTGAATGGCTGCGTGATTACTGGGATCAAAGGAGGGCGCTGGTAAAAGAGCTGTTTCCATTCCGAATCTGAACGTCCTCTAAATTCAGTTTATTTTAATCTGGGGAAGATTTAAGGATGCGTGTTACATGATAGCAAAGCTACATTTGAGGCTCATCTCCAGGAAGAACATGAACCTCTTTAGAAGGCAGTAATTCTACACTGTCATTTTACTGGGAGCACATAATTGGAAAAATTTATGTTGTAATCTCCTTGATAAAGTTCAATAGCCCAATAAACTGAGTCAACACTAAACCTTGGCCCAGTCCTTAACCTTCGCATACCTCCAGCCCTTCATCTGCACAGTCTAAACAACAGATGAATTGCACATTAACTATTCTGTGTCTACACCATGCTGCAGACTCACAAGATAAAGCTCATTCCAGCTCTAGGGACCAGTAATCCATAGGAAGTCACAGTCAGGTTATCTGCTGCTCACACGACCTTGAGCCTCTGTGGTTCTTTGCAGATCAGCTCCATCCTACTGTGGAGAAGAACACTATGCACTAGGAGCAAGGCTTTGTATGATGTCTCTACCTCATTGAACATGCAAAGTCAAGCCCCAGAATGCTTTATCCCACTTCTTAAATATTTTACCATAAACTAGTTTAACAATAATTCCCTAATCACTTCTCTTTAATCATGTTTCATTATCATATCCAAAGAGGGCAGTAAGAAGCCTGGAGCAAGCAAGCTCAAACATATCCCCGTAAAGACACAGGTATGTTACATCTATCTACAAACCTGAAAATAGCTAATGTTTGTCAAATCTCACTGCATGTAGCAGTTTTGTATATTGCCTGAGTTATCTAGTGTTGCCATTGCTTAAACTTCATAAAGTGCATGGGGATTGCTCAGTTTCTCCAGCAACCGAAAACAAAGCACAAATGTTCAGTGATTTTTCTTTTCACTGTGCAGTTAACATGGGCTCCAGAATGTGGGGTCAGCATAGCATAAAGGACCACTAACCCAAATATATTGCTGTGAATCATTTGGTTTATAAGTAAAACACTTTCTCTATGAGGTGGGACCTTCCGCTACAGAACAACAAATGCATGCATTCATTTAAATGGTTCCTTAAATCTTGGTTTTCACATTTGCCTCAACTTGTATCCATGTTAAAGTTCTTCTGTAAGAAGATGTTAGGCTTTTCTGAATAAAGAAAGAACATGTTACTTGACAAGTGAGTCACAAAGGCTGAGGGGAACACGATGCTTACTTGGAGGGTGGAGGTTCCTAAGGGGTGGGATTATATGTGCAGCATGTCATTGGCATGCAGAGTACCAGTTTCACAGCAGGCCTGGTCAACCAAGACATTCTAATGTGCTATTTGTCCTGTCTTAGACTTATGACCTTCTATACACTTCCAGTATCGTTTTAGAACACTTTCTTTCGTTGTGTTCAATACCATAAAAATATAGCATGGCACAGGCTCGGAGGAAAGTTTAGGGCCTCAAAACAAATGGATGCTTATCTATTAGAGGTTCAGAGAGAAGGGGGCTATCCTAAGCCACTTAGTAGATGAACAGTGCAGAATACTTATTTGCAGAGCAAATGGTCCCTGATTAAGGGATGGCAGAGGAGGCGGGAAAGGTTCTGCCCTCTGGTTAATGTGTGCCCACCAAATGTTTGTACCACCCAATAGACTGATTGCTTGGGGTGCTTGGTAAAATCTCCTCCGGGAAGTGAGAACTATAAACTCAGAGTCATAGGATGGTACCTGCCTTTTCTTTTCCTTCCACTGTGAGTGCAGAAAAAAAAGGGGGGGAGCTGTAGGCGAGCGTGGTTAGTACAGCTCCTCCCCAAACTTAGTAATAGGAATGTGGCTGCAGAAAGTGCTTGACAAAGAAAAACATGATGGTAGGAAAGATGATAAATACATCTTTTTAACATTACAACTTGGGAACGATAAAGAACAACTTAAAGCATTGTAAAATCAGTTAAAATGCGATGTTATCATTCAACGCTCCAATGCCAGCACAACATAACTTACTGCCAATGCCCCTTAACTTGGAATTCGGAGAGACAATAAACCAGACATTATCCTTTCGGAGGCAAACGGTTTCATATTTTGCTGCATTAAGTCTCATAAAGCCGGTTCTTATCCTTTTACAGACAGATGCCCACATTGGTCTCTATCACAGCAGGTAAGATGACAGTAATGGTGGGGGAGGGCACAGCAGAGCACAAGAAAGTGTCTGTGTCCATAGAAACACTCTTAAGATTCCCTATACTGCCACTTCAGTGGCGTAAACAACAGTCGAAATGTCTCCAAACTAACCACAAAATGTATGCAATGAGCAAGACAGATTCTTCTTTATTCTCCATGGTTAGAGCCTTCCTAGGACTGAAACCTGGAAAGATGCCTTGACTGCTCTCTAAATATTGAACTGCTTTGACAGGTACAGTCATCATTCTCCTCGTGTCTCTTTTGTTATTCCCCTAGATGCTGTAAGAGTGCAATTCTGGTGTCTTGGCTCCCCAACAGAAACTTAGCTGCAGGTTCATGCTTTGAAAATTTTTTAATGTGATTATTGGAAATTCCAACTTGTGTTTGTGGCTACAGTGCTCTTTCTATTGATTGGCCCTTCACTCAACTGTTATTGTATTTGCTTTATAGATCATGTACGTTCACAAAGTTCTTTTCTTCTTTTGTTTTCTTTTCTCCTTAAAATATTCCTTTTATAATTGCTTACGTGCAATGTACTTTTATCATACACACCCTATTATACTAATTTTTTTTATCTCTAGGTATTCTTTCCCGCAAGCCCCTTTCCTACTTGCGTGTCTTTTTGTTGTTGTCGATGGCTCACTGCATTCAGTTAGGGCAGTGTCAATGGGAACTTATTCACTTTGGCCAGAGAGATTCACCAGCTGCAAGATTCCCCCTTTGAGAAACCACTAATGGCCTCTGCTTCCTCAGGGTGAGGTGTGCCCTTATGCTCCTCAGTCCAGTCATACATAGGACTTCTGTAGATTGGCACTGCTGTAGTGAGTTCCAGCAGTGCCGGGGCACAGAAGCCATGGCACATACAGAAGACAGTTTTCACAGCCCCTTCCACATCCTCTTCTGCTTACATCCTTACCACCCCCTTCCATGATGTTCCCTGGACCTTGGAGAGGATAACTGTGATTCTTCCCTGCCCTATAAAGTTCTTGTTGAGATGTCTGCTGTCTGGACAATTGGGAGGGCTTTAGTGCTGTTTGTTATTCCATCTTGCTTCTTTGAGACACTTCTCCCATTCTTTCCCATTTAGAGACTGATAAGAGTACTTTTCATTAATTCATTCATTTATTTTTCATCTCGACTGCAGCCTCCTCTCCTTTCTACCTCTGTTAACAGAGGTTTCTGCCCTGCCCAGTCCTACCACCATTCAGTCCCAAAGAAACACACGGAGGTCTACATTAAATCTTAACTGGTTGCCCAGTGAGCTCAGACTTCTTATTAACTAACCCTTATATCTTAATCCATAATTCTTGTCTGTGTTAGCCACGTGGCTTGGTACTTTTATCAGGGAGGCATCTCATGTTGCTTCCTGTGCTTCTGGGTGATGAGTGCAAACTGAGCCTTTCCTCTTCCCAGAATTCTCCTATTCTGGTTGCCCTACCTATACTTCCTGCCTGGCTACTGGCCCATTAGCATTTTCTTAAACCAGTTCAAGTGACATTCTTTACAGGGTACGAGACCATTGTCCCACAGCACATCTCCCCATTTCTTTCTCCTCAATCCAGTCCTCCTCTGTAATCGCTCAGAAAAAGGCAGGCCTCCCCTGGGCCTCAGCAAAGCATGGCACATCGAAGTACTTTTATTGTATATTTGGTTTACTTAAATATTACTGATGACCTTGGTCTTTCTGTACCTGGATATTTGTGGTTTTTTCCTAGGTTTGAAAAGTTTTCTGCTATTATTACCTCTTTGGAAAAGGCTTTCTTCCCTTATGATCTTTTTTTTTTCCATTCTTGAATTCCTCTGAAGATAGATTTGCTCTTTTAATGGAGTCACAAATCCCTGTGATTTTTCTCCTTTGTCTCCATTCCTTCCCCTCCTTCCCTGCTCCTTTGGAATATTTTCAAATAGCCTTGAGATCACTAAGGTTTCCTTTGATATATCTTGCTATTAATATCTTCTATCATGTTTTAAATCTTGCTTAATGTATCTTTTTCAGCTCAAGGGTTTCTGTTTGCTTTTTCCAAAAATTACTTCCATCCTTCTCTTCATTTTTTTTGTAGGAATATTGAACCACTTCTCTGTATTTTCTTGCAGCATTATGGGTTTCTTTTAAACAGATGTTTTAGATTCTTTGTGTCAGACTTTGCATATACTATTCTTTTTCTGATGCTTATTTTGACTATTGGTAAGGTTCTAGTTTTTTTTTAATACCTGTGTGTTAAAAATTGTATGTTTAAAAAATTGTATGTTTATTATAGTCTTTGCTATCTATTTATTATATGTCTGTCTTTCTTAGAATGTCTTAAAATAGACTGTGTATTTTTTGGGAACTAATATTTGCTTTTACTCCTTCAACACTAAATGGTGGGGTAAATCCAGTTCTGCAGTGAGTTTGCTGTTATGTGTTGTCCTTATTTCAGCACTAGGGGGCAAGTTAAGCCAAGGTTTAATTCAAATCTGCTGCCCATTTGTTTATCAGCCAAAGTGAAGAGGACCTCAAAAGGGTACCTCCTCCCAATAACCTTGCTAGACATGGAACAAACCCAGAAGACTTTTTCATAATTGTTGACCAGTGAGACACTTCTATGGGATAATTCTTGGTTCTTAAATGGTCAACCAAGGAGAGACCAACCAAAGGCTCATGGCACTAATGCTGCAAACTGTGTTAGAACGTGAGCCTGCAGACTACCACAAACACAGAAGCACTGGGGTGGACCAGGATCCCCACCTTGGATGACTACAGCTTAGATGGCCTTGTGGTACTGAATTGTTGGAATTAGCCATAGCAGATGCTGCTTAAGATGGAAGTCAAGAGGCTGGGGTCTCATGCCTGCTTCCATGTGATGCCAGAACCCTTGCAAACGCTCCCCCTGTGCCCACCAACCTAGCTGATAGAAAACACTCGAATCTGCTAGTGTTAGTCTTCACCAGCTCAGCCCTGAGTCTTGCACTTACTACAGTGTCCTTCCCTCAGTGAACCAAGCCATGTTCCATTCTATGGCACCAAAGGCTGGGGCTGCTGTGTTGCTGAAGGCAATTTTATGTTAGCCAAAGCTGATGCTCAGCTGTATCACATCTTTTTGTTTTGTTTTGTTTTTTGTTTTTTCGAGACAGGGTTTCTCTGTAGCTTTGGTGCCTGTCCCCGGAACTAGCTCTTGTAGACCAGGTTGGCCTCGAACTCCCAAAGATCCGCCTGCCTCTGTCTCCCAAGTGCTGGTATTAAAGGCGTGTGCCACCACCGTCCAGCTTTTTTTTTTTTTAAGATTTTATTTATTACATATACAGTGTTCTGTCTGCATGTACACCTGATCTCCCAGATGGTTGTGAGCCACCATGTGGTTGCTCAGTCTTCAACTCAGGACCTCTGGAAGAGCAGACACTGCTCTTAACCTCTGAGTCATCTCTCCAGTCCTAAAATTTTTTTCCCGATTAATTATGCATGCAGACGTCATCACACAGCACACAGTCACACACAGCACACAGAGATATTCATACACAGGCACAGCACAGACACACTCACACACACCACAGACTTACCTGGGACTCGAACTGGGAACCTCAGGCACTGCAGGCGGTGCTCCAATCCTCTCAGCCAGCTCTCCGAACGTTGCTGTATCACATTCTTAATCCCACAGCCAGAAAGTTCCACAGTGTATCTATGCCTTTGCCACAGAAAAATGGTGTTGCAGGCCGAACCACCTAGGCTTGGATCTCTATTCCGTGCTAGAACAGGGCTATTGGCTTTTCTGCAAACACTGGTCTGCGTGCTTCTGCCAGCCTGAAGTCTAGGCACGGGTGACAGACACAGTTTCTTGGCTATTAAGGCTGCAATTAACTTGGATATGCCTGACTTTTACAAGGAAAAGGTAACTGGGAATCTGGAGGTGGGGGGGGGGGGGCAGTGTTACCTAAAGGTAACATAGATGCATGCAGAAACTCAAGTCAAACAAACCGCAACACAGGACTTACATTTAGCATCTCATGCCTGGGTAAGTCTAGAACCCTGGCTGGGATCTGGGGGCCACTGGATTCTGCCTATTGCTAGCTCCCGTCGGCACAGTCGGCTCCGTGCTGAGCTTCCAGACCATAGCTTTCATGTCCATCTTTCTAGTGAGTGGAGTTTTGCTGTCCCGGGTGAGGATGGAGAGGTGGTACAGCTCACAGGTCAGCCACTTCACTGCTACACTTCCTGTGTCGCGGTCCACAGGTTTCATCCTGGCAGCAGGGATCACGGGGTGCGGTTTAACAGATTTCACCATGCTGTACCCGGAACTGCCGTGCAAATCCGAGACCCAGATATGGTTCGGTCTCCCTCCTCCAACCAGGTAGGCTCATTCTCGGGGCTGTACTGTTTGGATAGAGCAAAGGAAATCCCGGAAACTCACTCTTCCCTGTTGGGAGCTGTGAGACCCCAGATCCTGAATTTCTTGTAAACAACTTGTTTTCCCCTGATCTGAGTGCCTACAGCTGCACTGAGCACGAGACCCTCAGGAGTTCCTAATGGCAGGGGAATGGTTTCCGGTGCCTTTGGCTGAGACTGTGTGACTAGCAACACTGCCTATGTTGGCTGCTGGTTTTTAAAGCGACGGAGCCTAAGATAGACTTTTTACATTTCAGATTTCCACACTGCTCCTTCTCTGTTATTTCCATGGCGGAATCAGAAAGAACTGATGATGTTAGTAGCACTTTTGTAAATGACTATACTATGGCATGTTGCTCAGCAACTGCCAATTTCACAAAAGCAAATTACAAAAGAGACTTTTACCCCAACTGATCACTTCCTTGATCTCAGCAGATAGGTAATGCTTGACAAAAAGTTCCATATTAAAAATACACTTTTCCAAAACTTGTTTCAAAAACAGTACCATTGAACTCCCATCTAACAATTCAACATTATAGTTAACAGTGAGGTGTGTATGGTTATATGCAAACAATGTTTTGTGGAACTCAAGGAAGATTCTCTAGATTTTGACATTTTTGTGCAGGCTGGACCCTCCCATTGAAGACACAGAGGAAAGAATGTATATTTAATTCTGAATGTTTTTTATAGGTTATTAATGAAAATATGCTTATATATGATTTTGGGTTAGTGGATTGCTTATAGGAGAAGAAATGTTGAATATATGCCTAGCTTCATTCATTTTAATATTTCTGTGCTGATACTGTGCACATGGGAAACCTTAGTTTAGGTAATCTCTCAAAGACCCTGGAGGTTTATCTACTAGATGATTCTGATTGATGTCAACTTAATCCACACTAACAACCACAGGCCCATGCTACACGTGGACCTCTAGTAACATGCACCACCCAGGTGTCACTCCTAACTTACCTACTCACATGATATGCTTCTCACCTCCAAATTTCTCATTGTCTGTGTCACCAGCCCCACAGACAGTAGCGGAGACAATGTGTTTCCAGACTTAGAACATTGCCAACATCTTTTAAACAATTGTCCCTTGATGGTATGGCATTTATCACCCAGATAAAATCCATTTAGCCAACGAATCACATCATAAGCTCAATAACAAAGAAAAAGATAAGTACTTCGTGTGTAAGGAAGCAAGAGATAAATAAATCTCAAGAAAGATTTATTTAGAGATTGTCTAATGAAAATTGAGTGAAGGCTCAGTAGGTAGATGGAAACTGCTCTGAAATGAGAGGGATTTCTTTTCATTCAGTTTGAGGTAAAATCTGAGGATCTTGTATTAAACACGCTCCATTGATTGTTGGTCCCTGAACAGGACTCCGTGGCTGCAGTGCAGGGATTTAGAAGGCAAATCTAAGGATGACGGCCGGAAGAACCTCAGTGATCAAACTCCTTGCATTTCAAGCTATTTGATTGTGGTAGGCTGTTGTCTCAGCTAAGGAAAGCGGCATTGCTAATAGTACACCGTGGCTTCTCTCTGGAGCTAATTCAGCTGTTGAAAATGATTCGACTTTACTCAGTTCCGGTAGAGACCAGATATCAAGGACATTAGCTGAGTTCATGTAAGGGGATATAAAATACATGACTCTGGAAGACTTCTGAACATTGAGAACCATGTTATGTTCCAAAAATTGGGCAAACTGAATCTATTTTGTTCATTAAACCTATTGCTACAAGTGTGGGTATCACAGCTTATTTTGAAAGATACATAGCACATAAAAATTGTACATGTTAATTGGGTACTAGCCTAGATATGTTTACATGCCCTGCAGAGCTCACATCATTGTAAACATACATAGATCCTCGAATAGCTACATACTATACAGTAGAGAAATAGAAATATGTCTTTATATTTGTTTTCTAATTAACTCACAAATAAAAACATCACATAGCTTATGGAGGAAGTCACTAAAACACTTGCCAACTTTAAAATAACTAATTTTAATCTAATCACTGTTGTGGAATACTAATTTAAATTGTGTTACATTTGTTTGTGCTTGGAATATTTGTTTAATGATGAGAAGATGTGTTATATTCCTTTATGTTGCATTTTTTTCTTTTGATTCTGTGAAGCTGTGTTACTTTGCCTGTTTAGAACACCTGATTGGTCTAATAAAGAGCTGAATGGTCAATAGCAAAGCAGGGGAAAGGATAGATGGGGCTGGCAGCCAGACAAAGTAAATAAGATAAATCTAGGAAGAAGAGGATTGATTAGGAGCAAGAGGAGGAGAGGGGACACCAGAGGTCAGCCACCCAGGTACACAGGAAGCCACGGAGTCAGAAAGGTATATAGGATAAAGCTAAAATCCCAGAGGCAAAAGGTAGATGCGGTCATTTAAGTTACAAAAAGCTGACTAGAAACAAGACAAGCTAAGGTCAGGCATTCATAAGAAAGATGAAGTCTCTGTGTGTGATTTATCTGGGAGCTGGGTGGAGGACCACCCAAAAAGCCAAAAGAGTAAAAGAAAGTAAAAAGAAGCAACCAACAACGAATCACATTGAAATATTTGTATCATATAGTAAGGTATCAAAAGGCAGAATTTTCTCTGGTGGCAGTCCTAAGAAAATGATATGGGGTAAACGTGCAAAAGCAAGGGGGAGAAAGAAAGGGAAGAACTCTTCCCATGTCCACTCGAGGTACCGGTGGTTATGAAACAAGATTACAGACAAAACCTGATTGGATAACATTATACAAACCACCATCTTGTGACTTATTTTTCTTTAAAATTCCTTGGCTATGAAGGGCTATTGTTGTCATATGTTGTGGGCATAACATAGCTCTCCCGTCTTAAGCACAGAAGCACAGTGTGGAGAGCTTCATTGTAAAATATTTCATTATTGGTTTGCAAATCCTCTGAGACGTTCACAATCATTTCTGCTGGAGAATTTCATATGCCTTATGTATAGAGAAGAGGAAGGACTCTGAGCCTTCTACAGAATGTGTTCTGGATGGAAGGTCTCTGATCCAATTATAAAGGCGTTATTTAGGGATTTATTTGCTATATAAATTTAGTATAATAGGATATCTGGACTAAAGAAAGACTAACTTATTGAATTATTCAACACTTAGTGACCCTGATTGACCCCAGGAAACTATACTATTATAACCATAAATGATGCATGAAGAATATAAACTATGTACACTCTAGGCTATAACGTTTTATAGGTTAAATTACTACACTAATTAAGCAATGGAATGGTGTCACACATTTTATATAGCCTCTAAATATGAAGTATTTTCCATTTCCTACTGTGAGCCAAGAATTTTTTTCAGATTAAATGTGTTTCTGTAATATGTTAATCTCTCCTTGTATCACTATACCTGTCCTTAGACCAGAACACCCCTATTACTACTAGCTACGATCACTCAACTTTTTACAGAACGAGTTCAACATAGTCTTATAATCCCATATCAAAAGCAGTCATTTTTCAGTCTACCTTAAAGTCACCCCTCTTTTACTATTGAGCTAAAAATTGCTTTCTGAGGATAAGTACAAGGGTCTCTATAATGGTGAGCAAATGAAGGGATCAGAGATGGCATTTAGCTTTAAGGTCAAGGGTAGAGAAGTATTACCTTTTGGGGGAAATTACTGATGCGACTTCACTAATATCATTGCAAGATATTATTTGGTGCTGATAAGGATATCATTTAATGTCAGTTTGACTTTGTTTCAATATTTTTGCCCTTTTCCATTAACTTTATATTCTATCTGTGGTCACATAATTATTCACCCATATACTACTATCATTATATGCTTACTCCCAAAAGATTGGTGCTCGTCTTAATCTCTGTTCTTGCTATTCTGACAAAGACAAATTAAAGAAAGAAGGGTTTGTTTTAATTCAAAGTACGGGAGCTGAAGGAATTTGGGCAAGTGATACAGTCCAAAGAAGAGAACAAGGAATGGGAGCTTGCTGAAATCCCTGTCTCCACTTGTCCAGTCCAGGATCCCACTCAGGAAATGACTTCCCCGCTACCACAAGCAAATAGACTATATCATAACTGGTCAGTGAGTACAGACAGTCCCCAAGGCCTGGTCTCTAATACTGTTTTTCACTAAACCCAGCCAGGCTTCTTCGGAGAAATGACGGATGAAGGGTGGGTACAAAATGAGCTCAGAGTATTTTGTTATTCTGCAAAAAAGAAAGTTATTTAAAAACCATATCACAAGGATACAAAATTCAGCAATATTTTATTATCCAAGTAATAAAACATTGGGTAATAAGGAAAAATAATAATTATAGATCACTAAAATGTAAAGATGAACATATCCATGCTTATAAAAGTAGGTGAAGAAATGTGAGACAGGATAGAAAAGAAGGGGTGCCTCCTAGCTTAGTGGGGTACTGAGAAAGTGAGAAGAGTAGACATGCAGCATGCAGCAGGAGTGATAATTCTTCACCCTTTTTCAGTCGATACAGGGATGTTGCATGAGGTACCATCACCAGATGAGTTTGCATCAGAGTTTTCACGGGAGCATCATTTCAAGGACTTTTTGAAGCTGGATTACAGACTGCATACCCATTTTAACTGAGAAAGAAGATTGCCCGTGGATAGCCCACAAGAGGGATCGGTAGCACATTGGCCAGACCCTGAGCTCTATCAACAGCTAACAACAATTTGAAAATACATTTCTAAATGTGTCATATCAACCTCATCTCAAGAAGACATCACAAAACATGGAACAACAAATATATTTAAATATAAAAGATTGGAGCAACTCTATCCTTGAAAATGTCAGTGTCATGGAAAACAAAGTCAAGGATTGTAGGTTTGTACCTAGAAATCTGTAATTGGGGATATGGTGGAAGGAAACTCCAGAGTTCAAAACCCCTAAGCTACACACTAAGTTGAAGATCACCAGGGGTATATGAGTCCCTGTCTCAGAGAGCACAAGAGAGAAATTGATTAAAGCAGGCTATAAAGACACAATAAGCAAATGTCCTCCTATCTGGCATATCTTGACTCTACCAGCTTTTGTTTGGATAGTACATATGTAGCAGAAAATGATATGAAGGAACACTGGGGCATGAATAGATCAACTGGCATGATTGAAATGTGCACAACCAATTGCATAAAACATCACTGTTACTGTTGTGAACTCAGGAAGCTTGAGTCCCAGTTACACAGGAAGTACTTCCAGACTCTCTCACAGCAGTGTAAATGCTAAAGTATAATTTCCCTCAAAGGCATCAATGTGTTTTCAACACCTTGTAACTCAGTGAAAAGCATGGGAGCGTGTCCTAGTCTTTGTAATAAGTATTACCCAAATTTCTACCTATCTATTTCAATACAGATACTTTTCAGTTTTTCATTGGACAAAAATATTTCAATGTTCAGAACTTAATATTAGGCAACAAGAAAATGGGAATATTATGCCTTTCTAAATCTATTGACAGCACATACATGAAATAATGTGTATGAAAATTTGATATATCCCAACAATATATAATCTCACAATTCCTTTGTTTTCCAGTTTTCCCTTTTCCTTTTTCTCTAAACGATTCCCAAATCACTACACTAAGGTTCAAAAGAGAGAGCTGTTATTCCCATACACACTCAAAGGCATCCATTGAGAAGAGTAAAAATAAACCTCAAAAGAATTCATGTTAAATTAGATTTGAGAAAGCACACACAGAAAGAATAGCTCTTTAAAGGTCAAAAGGATTCTGCAATCAGATTGTTTCATGAATGTCTTTGATTTTCACTTCACTTAAAAAAAATTACAGAATTTACAAATCACAGTGATGCAAGGTGGGTGTGATTCACAGAAGCATTGCAAAAACAGGCAGCTAAGTCAAGAAAGGCCACCCTTGCATTAGAAGAGAGGCAAAGTGATCTGCGAATGCATATTGTGGACTTTGTTGGAATTTATCAAATGTCTATGTGGATATTTTCTGAGACTCCCATCTTTGCTAGCTGTCTGAAGACATTCAGAATTGCATTGCCTTAGAACACTCTTTGCTTTAAAGACGAAATAAAGAAAGGCTGGGAATTTTGTCCATTGATGGGAGAATCAGGAAGATATTACTGAATACTGATATTAAAAGACTTTCACCATGTCTTAGTGTGTCTTATTTTGCCATGTTTGTTGTCTCTTGGAGGCCTGCTTTTTCTGAAGGAACACAGCAGGGTTGGTGAATCTGCCAGGTGGGGAGGTGCGGTGCTAGCTGGGAGGAATAGAGGGAGGGGAAACTGTGGTTGGGAGGTATTAGATGAAAGAAGAATCTATTTTTTTTTCCATTTTTTTTTATTGAGAAAAGGAGAAAAAAAAACAAGTTTCCACCTCCTCCCAGCCTCCCATTTCCCTCCCCCTCCTCCCACCCTTCTCCCCCTCCTCCCACCCTTCTCCCCCTCCCCCCACTCCTCTCCCTCTCCCTCTCCAGTCCAAAGAGCAGTCAGGGTTCCCTGCCCTGTGGTAAGTCCTAGGTCCTCCCCTCTCCGTCCATTTCTAGGAAGGTGAACATCCAAACTGGCTAGGCTCCCACAAAGCCAGCACATTACGTAGGTTCAAAACCCCGTGCCATTGTCCTTGGCGTCTCATCAGCCCTCATTGTTCGCCATGCTCAGAGAGTCCAGTTTTATCCCATGCTTTTTCAGTCACAGTCCAGCTGGTCTTGGTGAGCTCCCAATAGATCAGCTCCACTGTCTCAGTGGGTGGGTGCACCCCTCGTGGTCCCGACTTCTTTGCTCATGTTCTCCCTCCTTCTGCTCCTCATTGGGACCTTGGGAGCTCAGTCCAGTGCTCCAGTGTGGGTCTCTGTCTCTATCTCCATCCATCACCAGATGAAGGTTCTATGATGATATGCAAGATATTCGTCAGTATTGCTATAGGATAGGGTCATTTCAGGTTCCCTATCAGCTGCCCAAGGAACTAACTGGGGACCTTGGCTTGGGCATCTGGGAGCCACTCTAGGTTCAAGTCTCTTGCCAACTCTAAGGTGGCTCCCTTAACTAAGAATTGTGCTTCCGTGCTCCCCTATCCAACCTTCCTTTATCCCAATCATCCTGTTTCCCCAAGTTCCCCCCATTCTCCCCTTCTCCCTTTTCTCTCCCCAACTCCCCTTACACCCATCCCACCCCACCCCCAAGATCTCAATTTTTTCCCCGGCCATTTTGTCTACTTCCCATAGCTAAGAGGACAACTATATGTTTTTCCTTTGGTTCACCTTCTTACTTAGCTTCTTTGGGATCACCAATTGTAGACTCCGTGACCCTTGTTTATGGCTAGAAACCAATTATGAGTGAGTACATCCCATATTCATCTTTTTGGGTCTGGGTTACCTCACTCAGGATAGTGTTTTCTATTTCCATCCATTTGCATGCAAAATTCGCGAAGTCATTGTTTTTTACCGCAGAGTAGTACTCTAATGTGTAGATATTCCACACTTTCTTCATCCATTCTTCCATTGAAGGGCATCTAGGTTGTTTCCAGGTTC
The DNA here is from genome assembly GCF_018167655.1 of Microtus oregoni. Classification (NCBI taxonomy): domain Eukaryota; kingdom Metazoa; phylum Chordata; class Mammalia; order Rodentia; family Cricetidae; genus Microtus; species Microtus oregoni. Next base: position 4,493,811 of record NW_024543069.1, read on the forward strand.
TGGCTATTACAAATAATACTGCTATGAACATAGTTGAACAAATGCTCTTGTCATCTGATCGGGCATCTCTTGGGTATATTCCCAGGAGTGGTATTGCTGGGTCCAGGGGTAGGTTGATCCCGAATTTCCTGAGAAACCGAAACACCGATTTCCAAAGTGGTTGCACAAGATTGCATTCCCACCAGCAATGGATGAGGGTACCCCTTCCTCCACAGCCTCTCCAGCAAAGGCTATCATTGGAGTTTTTTATTTTAGCCATTCTGACAGGTGTAAGATGATATCTCAAAGTTGTTTTGATTTGCATTTCCCTGATTGCTAAGGAGATTGAGCATGACCTTAAGTGTCTCTTGGCCATTTGAACTTCCTCTGCTGAGAATTCTCTGTTCAGTTTGGTGCCCCATTTTTTAATTGGGTTAATTAGCATTTTAAAGTCTGTCTGGAGGCATTACCATCCCTGACTTCAAACTCTATTACAGAGCTACAGTGATGAAAACAGTGTGGTACTGGCATAAAAACAGAGAAGTCGACCAATGGAATCATATAGAAGACCCGGATTTTAACCCACAAACCTATGAACACCTCATTTTTGATAAAGGAGCCAAAAGTATACAATGGAAGAAAGAAAGCATCTTCAACAAATGGTGCTGGCATAACTGGATGTCAACCTGTAGAAGAATGAAAATAGACCCATATCTATCACCATGCACAAAACTCAAGTCCAAATGGATTAAAGACCTTACTATCAATCAGAACACATTGAACCTGATAGAAGAGAAAGTGGGAAATACCCTACAGCAGATGGGCACAGGAGATCGCTTCCTATGTGTAACCCCAACAGCACAGACATTAAGGGCAACATTGAATAAATGGGACCTACTAAAACTGAGAAGCTTCTGTAAAGCAAAGGACACTGTCACCAAGACAAAAAGGCAACCTACTGACTGGGAGAAGATCTTCACCAACCCTGCAACAGACAAAGGTCTGATCTCCAAAATATATAGAGAACTCAGGAAAGAATCTATTTTTAATTAAATGAATGGATGGATAAATGGATGAATTAATGGAATATATATATTCACACATACACCCAATACTTATAGGCATCTTTCCTAAAGAAATATATATTTTATTTCAAGGAAAAATTCCTCATGCAACAATATTTTAAACCAGTTACGTATATAACTTATAATAAATGTCTGGAATTGGTTGGTTCTCTCTCCCTCTCTCCTCTCTTTCCTTTTACTCTTATCCTTCGTTGTTCTTCCTGCCTCCCTTCCACACATCAAGTTACCTAGTAGTGATGTAACATCCATGTTTGTACAAATTTGATTTCTCCATGGTCTAGGACTCAAGTATGTGTGGTCTTTAACCATGGTGATACAGGCCAGTTCTGGAGGGTGAAAAAGAAGCGAATGCAGCAGTTTTCAATATTTGCAGTGTATGGGAATTCACTGAAAAAAAAAAAAGAACCCAAAAGAAGTAACCCATTCCTGGCTATGGGCCTTTAATTTGACAGACTGTGATGTGTGGTAGGAACATTGTCTCCCTCTTTAAAGGGTATTTCCATTTAAACTCTTCCAGTGTATGTCTAGGCCTACAGTAAAGGAAGCATCAACAGCAGCAGGTTTCCCTCTGCCTTTTTCACAGGGCTAGTTATCTCTTCCTGTATTTTTCCCTTCTACCCTGCCTTCCCATCCCCCATAGCATTTAACTTTCCCTGTTCCATTATTTCCTTCATCCCTTTATAGAGTAAGTTCTATGCCCTTACACTCTTACACTTGCAAATACTCCCACACAACCTTCATGGGAATTTCCCCCCCTCCAAAAAAAAAACCTCCAAAGATTCAAAAGTAACATACACAAATGAGGGAAAAATATGTGGTATTGTTCTTTCCATGTCTGGGTTACTTCTTTCAGAATAAGTGTTTCCATTTCAACCCATTTGCCTGGAATTTCAGAAGTACAAGAAATTGCATAGCATTTATGTTTATGATTTTGCTGGGTGACAATTTATTTTGTCTTTATATAGTTTTATTATTTTTAAATTTTATAAGCTTACAATATTTTTAATCAGAAAAGCTAAACAGCATTATTTGTCAATAAAATAGTTTTAAAACTAGTTGTATAACTTTATTTAGTCCTTAAATATGTGTTTCCTATGTTTTAAAATGTCATTCACCTTGGTGGGTGAATTTGGAGAGGCTAGTGGACATTTTTCAAAGTCATCATACGATTTTTTCTCTTAAGACACACATGTTCTAGAGTGAAACAGAAAGTCGTGTTGCATGATTTTATCAAAACAGAATATAAAGTTTATGAATAGACAAAGCAGGATTATGAAATATTCTGATATGATTATAATTTTAATATAAAGCTCTAACAAATATTTTACCTTTCATAAAGCTAGATTTTTTAGGATCTGACCTCTACAGCCTTTCCATTGCAAGGGCACGATTCTAAGATAGTATCTTGGAAAGCATGTGCTACCCATACCTTTATTTACCTTTGCACTGAGTCATGGCATGTGTAGAAGGGATGGGGGATTTGGCCTTACCCCTTGAAGTAAAGAGTTCTTGCACTTCTCTCTGTCTCATTTCTCAGATGCTCTAGCTTTCATGGGATAGGGTTATTCTTTACAATAATGTGGTTAAGCTCCCGGGAACTCTCCTTTGGGCTTTAATTCTCTTAGTTTCCTCCTACAGTTTTATTTCGTTTTGCTTTCTTTCTAAGGAGAGACCATACTTCCCTCTTTATTTCCCCTGTCATTGAAATGGCTTTGCAGTCCAGCCATTAGGCAGTGGCTCCCGAAGATACCATATGTTTCATATAAAGTTGCCAGTCTCCTCTGGTGTTAGGGGACAGCTTCCTTGAAAGCTGAAGACAACGTGCATGCACTCTGTCTAAAAGAAAGACATCATCTGAACTAACATAAATTTACAGTAGCCAAGAGTAGAGTGTAATTGAGAACTCTGTAAGCCCTAGCAGAGGAATAGCTGTAAAGAAAAATTACCAAGGGAGAGATGGTTCAACTTGTGTGATAGGACATGGGAGCCTTTCACCAAGGAGTCTCCAGAAAGAGGGCAAAAGACCAGGGAATTGAAGCTGGTTAAATATTGCACTTTCCTACACAGGCAAATCAAATTAAAAACAACCTTAATGTTTCAGTAAGAAAGATAGAATCACACTCCAGAAAGGCTTTCCATAGCTCAGGCAGTTTTATATGAGATCTTTAAACCTCCCTTTTTACAGAATTACTTATTTCTGGCTTATTTTCTAAGGCGTGTTCTTTTTATTAATAAGCTCAAAGCACCTCAAAATCCAGACTGACAGAGAAGGTTGAAAACAGGATTGATGGAAAAGGAAACAAAGATAAATTATACCTATATAGCTCATTGATCCCGTTACTATGCCCTTCGCTCTAGTTCATGAAAGTACATGGAAAATAATCATTAAGGAGAGGTGGGAGGAGTAGAGAGAGTGGAAGGGCTGAGTGTAGCTAGGAGGAGCTGAAGCAGAAGTGGAGAGCTAAGTGGGAACAAGTGTTTCCTGTGGCAGAGTGTAGGCAGAGAGCTCAGAGTTTCCAGGGCTAAGAGCAAGTGTCCCCTGAGTACAGAATGGTGCTAAAGGGATTTTAGTTAAGTCTAAAATAATGTTAACATCAATATTAATTTTAAAACACAATGCATTATTTTTTTCAATAAATTTACCTTCCAACGCACAAGACCAAGGAATTTTAAAAGTTTGAATGTGACGTGATGAACTTTTTGAAGAGGTATTCCAACAATCACTATTAATGAAATAATACAGCTTCAGACTAGCACAATCTCCGCAGTCCACAGCTTCAATCGGTGGTTGTATACAAGACAAGCACAGGGCAGGGGAATGTGCATGTCTGGTTATTGTTATGGGCACCTTGTGGGAAAAAAACTTTACCTTTTTATGAATCTGGATGGTTTTTGACCCAAAAGTTTAATTCCTAAAATCATATTTGTGGGAAGGCCAGAAACCATGGAGTTTTTATTTCCCAAATAAAAACAGAAAATTTAAGGGACTTACCCAAAGAGAAAGAAAATCTAGAAAAGTTTGATCAGATTACTATCTGGTTATTATTTTAAAATTTAAGTGTTCTGAGTAGATTATATAGGCAAAAATATCAATTCAGTATAACAATACCATAAGTGAATTCAAAACAAATTTATCATGTCACTTAAGAGACATAGATATTCCAAACTAGTAAAAGCAGACAAATAACACTAAAATTAAAACATATATCTCACAATTCACAAGTCAGAACAGTTGAGATCTGAAGATTAGAGCTAGATGCCAGCATGGTCTAGGGAATCCATGGAAGGAAGAGAATATCTGACATCAACCCTGGAAAGTATTCCTGTGACAGAGCCTCTACCACGGAGAAAATCTATGAGAGGACTATTGTTGTCAATGAATCGCTGTCCTAATGCCAGTCTCAGACAAGAACTCAGGGCACTATTGTTACCTTCGTCAATAATGTGAAACACTTGAATAGAGAATTTACTGACTACATATGTGACTTCCAAATAAGAAGCCAACTCTCTCCCTTAATCTCTTAAATAGTCAGGAATTAAAATGCAAAATCTAAACTCCCTCATAAGTCCTCGCCTTGGCCTGGCAGATTTGGAATTTTGGTCAGATTTCACTACAGTCTTTCTTCAATACGAGGAAGCATACACGTCTCACTCTGGGTGCAAGAAAGCAAAATAGGAGATTTGAAAGAAAAAAAAAAGTCCTTTGTTGGTCCTCAACTACATGTCTTTCCATGCACACACAATAAGCTTTGCTCACCACAATGTAAATAAGTCTAAAGTCTACTTGTGATGTATTCCATAGCTGGTATTTTCAGTGTCTATTCCATCAGCAATGTGAGTGTCATCCCCATATTCTCATGGTGGACCACATTCATCAAGGAGATGTATCAACTCGTTCAAAGCAGGATAAGATAACCACCTAGGAACTTTTCCCCAAGGATAGTTGGCTTTCAGATGTCTTGGTGTTGGTTGCATATTCCTTTGTCTGTCTCAGAGGGCATACCCATGACTACAGCCAGGAGGCGCATCATCCAATACCATACAGGATAGGCAGCCATCATCATGAGTGCTCTCAAAGATGCTTCACGTCTTATGTGCCATGGCACTTGTCATCAAGACCTTCCATGGAGGAATGAACTGATGGTTCTCTTGACCTCATGCCTCTGCAATTCTATGCAACAGCAGATCCTGGTTATTTCATTTCTGAATTTAGTGTTAATCCCTTCACTTTTCTCTACATGACCCATAACCTCTGCTTCAATGTACATCACCATTAACTCTTATGAGATGGCAGATGGTGTCTCCATCATTTTTAAGCTTGTCTTTCCACAATACTTTTTGTTGTTGTTAAAAGCAATAACAAGTAATTAAAGTTTAACCAGGATATGCCACCCTGTTATTTAAAATAATTCTTTCATTCTTAATTTTGTTTACACTATACTTTGAGAACCTTCTGTTAGAATTCACTCATGCTCTTGGAACCAAATGCAGGTTGAACATACCAGCCTTGAGATCCTCAAGTTGGAAATGCTACAAGACCAGAAATGCTTTGAGCCCCAGCATGATACACAATGGAATATTCCATATCTGACTTCACATGATGAATGATAATTGTTGCGGGAATCTTTCTGGACTAAACACTCTCCCACTAATGAAAGTGGAAGAGAGATGTCACTGGCAGGCCGAAATCAAGACAGCTCTCCAAGGGCTCAGACGACGGTTAATTTGGCCAGGTCTAGTTTGCATTCTCATTTTAGTCTCTAAAACCACAAGGTGTGGCGGGCAAGCAGACAAGGATTTACAGAAGTTAACATGTCAGCCAGCAAAAGTAGTTAAGGACAATCACCCATTGTTTCAGCTTCTTTTCCAGGTCATTCTGTTCTAGGTGGCAAGGGAAGTCATGCTTGGCAAATAGTCACATGAGCAGTAATTTAAGGAAATCACTAAGTAAGTCAATATCTAATAACTGTTCTTTTGAACCTTATTCTACTCACTCCTTCCTCTTCAGCCTCATAATACCTTATGAGACTATCTCAATGATATGAGCTGATCCTCCTGGTGTACTACCTGCATTGTCTTCCCCTGGCTCTCATTGGATGTTTATCCCTAATCCTTATAATGACTTTTTTGATTTTTTTTGTACTATTAGTATAAAACAGTGTGCATCATCTAATACCACGTATATGCCTTTGTTTTCTATGGTAGTCAAGCACAGTTCTCTGTGATTTTAGAGGATCATTGCTGTCATTGAGCCCATTTCATCATGATCTGAGTATAGAAAGCTGGCGATGGTGATCTTGTTGGATGCTTGCCGCAGAGGCACTGGTGGTCATGTGGTCAGTCTATCAGGGTCACTTCTATCAGGACTAGTAAACGTACAGGAGTTTTGTTTATTTTCTTGAATCTAAGAGGTATAGGTGTTGATGAACCCTGCTTCTCAGGAGCATATGTAAGTCAAGGGGCAAGAATATCAGTCAGCTACTGATGCCTGGATAGCATGTATAATTATCCTTGTGGCAGACAACATGTGTGCTATTAGGAGCTACTCTTCTTTTATAGTAACTGTTCTTAGTCTGGTACAGTCCTTTTTATTTTATACACTTTGGGTGCTTCCTATGACCTCATCAAGTGGTAAAGTCTCTTTTATGTTATTACTCAGGTTTTGATTATTCATTTTATTCCATTATAAGCAAATTGACTTGCATATAAGCACATACAGCAGTCTTGACCAAGGTAAGACATGTCTCTTCTATTTGAAGGGCTTTTTATGGTCAAATTCCATATTGCTCCTCCATGGTTTTCCCCTGCTACTGAGCCAAAGACCCATTATGTCCTTAACTCCTTGTCCCTCTATGGGAGCTAACTTTTCTGACCCCATTTATGGGAAATGCCACATATGATCAGTATGTAAAATAAGCCCAGTAGGTTTCTCTGAAACATAATTGTCCTTTTGTTATCTAGCCATCATCTGTAGGCTATCATCTTTACAAAGAATTACAGTCTGTTTTACCAGTATGGGAAGTTCCATCACAGCAGGAGAGGTCCACAGTAAAATTCATAGCAGGTCCATTTTTCAGTAGCACCACGTGAAGGAGATGAGGCAGAACTCCTCAGTAGGGGGTTCAATTAGTAATATGGATGAGTGTCTAGGAATTTGAGTGGACCTCCAAATTAATTTATGTGGCAATGTCAGAGAAGATGTGTGGGGTCTGCGTGAATGCACAGAGTATGGCAAAGTTGGCCAGCCAGATAAAGTTGATGAGCAAGGCTTAGAGGTAGATGCCCAGGGAGTGGCAGGATGGAATGGTCTCGTGACTCAGAGGGACCGTCAGGAGGGAGTAAGCATCATGGGCATAGTCCCAGCATAAAAGCAGCACATAACCTATGATAGGTGGTATTTATGCAATATGTGTAAAACTTTAATTGATTGTTTCGCTTAGATTTGGGTCCCATCTTTTTGGTATTTTATTACATATATGCTTATGTAATTTAGTTTGTAAAAAACAAAACATGAAAGAATTCTAATCCCAATTCTAATCCCAAACATTCAGATGAAGGATATATAACCTATACTATAAACTATGTATTTACAAACCCCAGAAACTCCTTTCAAGTCACTATGTATGTATTAGCTACTCATTCAAATGCAGAGCATGGCATCAGGCCATGGCATGCAACAGATGACAGTAGTTTCACAGAAAGGCTGTAAGAGATTTTCTTGATTTAGATAAACACAAATTCAAACTGAAAACAATTAAGAAGGAATAAAATTTACTATTGAGAATTTAGAATTTACTCTTAAGAATCCCATCTGTAGATAAACTAGAATATCCTAGCTTCTTATAGAGTTACATTTAACACATTCTGTCATCCCAAATAAGTATGCAGTGCAGAGAATCACAGAGACAGCTAAAATTAGGAAATTTGGAAACTCGACACAAAAGCAGTTGACCTCAATCAAGTCGCTATAATGAGCATGAGCAGTTGGCGACTGAGCCTGGGTCAGTATACCACAGATAAGGCTACTGAAGACTAACAGTTGTTAATGGGATAATTTCCTCCCTGGTGAAAAGCCATATTTCATACCTTCCTTTAAGAACATACATCTAGCTATCTTTGCTGCAGCATTTGGACTGCAGATGTAATTCATCAAAGCAACTTTCATATGAGCTGTGAGTGGCTGGGAAGAGGATCTCTGGTAATCCTAAACTGAAACTACAAACCTAAGAGAGCTCCAGAGCTCACCAGCAGCGTGTGATCAAGGGTTTGGTTTTGTTTGATCATTTCTCTTCTCTAATGGTACTCTCTCTCGTGTGGCTCTTCAGTGTCACAGGGATTTGCCATGTGCATATTTGTAAGTTGGAAGTTTGTTGATGGGTTTTGATTCTGAGAATGTAGGCGTCGTGCTTCTATTGCTAGACCTTGTATTTAGCCACCATTAATAACTGGCCATGAGAGACCACTTGGGACAGTTGGGTTCTTTGCAGAGTTGAACCAACATGAAGAATCTGATGAGGAGATTGAAAGCTTGGATCTTACAAACCATTAACTATGGCTGAATGCCTTTTTCTGTTTGCACCACAAACAGCCCAGGTGCAGGGCACACTGTAGTGATGGAGAAGACAACACAACCGTGAGAGCTAGAGGTGACAACTGGGATCTCTGCGTACTCTTTCTCTTCCCAGGGGTGGTGCTTCCACCCTTCTGCTCAGACCTTCTGTCAGCAGAATGGGAAAAGTTATCAGTTCTAAAATTTAAACACTTAACCAAACGTCACATATGACAGGATAGAAACTCTTTAGATAGGCACTTGGTTTTCACTTAATGTATGATAAGAGAAAAATACATTTAAAGTTTAAGTAAATATTTGAATAATTCTTCAAGCCCTTTTACATAGATGATATAAGGCAGACACTGGATTTCAAGTGTTTGCTGAATAAGGGAAAGAGTAAGGAAAGAATGAATAGCAAACTTGGGGTAATTAGAAAGCTGCTTGTGGTTAGCCCTTAGGAGACATAAAACTCCAACCCCCCCCACCCCCCCATCTGATGCTCTTCCTAGCTCTCTGATGTGCAGGTCCCAAGGAGTAACTTTTACAATAGGGTATTTTCTTGTATCTAGTTTGATGTTAAAAATGAGTTTAATTGTGTGTATATTCCATCTATAACATGCATAAGTGATGGGTAAATATGCAAACATTTGTAACAGAATTTTCCTTTTTATAATATTGAAATGTAAGTATATTTAAGCCATAAAGGAATAGGAGCAAAAACAATTTTTATGTTAAATGTACATGAATTTAATGTAAGAACTTGTGTAAATGCCTGGATTCTTCTTAGTTTATAATTTAGGATCAAGTTAACAATACCATGACTGTATTTTGAGCCCACAATATACTATTAGAAGCAAGTGAGACTATCTTATTATGAGAGTGCTCTTGAAAAGGAAACAGGTTGGAATTAAATACAAGAAACATTGAAGTGAATTAAAAGTATGCATAAGATACAGTTTGACATCACAGTGACTTACTCTGAACTGTGCTGTTGAGACAGCAATTCATTGAATGTTCAGAAGTTCGCAGGCATTTGTGCTATAGAGATTTGCATTGGTATGGATCTTGGTTTATTGATACAAGTTTAAGGTCAATTTTGTTATATGTATATTTCTGCTCTTGATTAAGTTATTGTGTTTGTCCAGCTCATTTAGAAATGTAATGTATAATTAAGAAAAATAAGTCAATAGATAATCACCTATAATAGTCAAACTTGCAGTCATTTAGTTAGATTTTCTATATGCACAGAGATGTATTTCAGATGGATAGGCATTCTTCAAACCTTTAAAAACTACAGAATATGGCATTTAAGATGTTTTAAGAACTTAGGATTTTTCATGACAGCGAGGCACATCTGCTCCTGGCAGCAACAATATATTTCAAGAGGAAGATGGCATCAAAGAGTTTCTTTATGGAGTTTGTTAGCCATTTGGGCAAGAAACTACTCTTGTCTGGACAGCTTGATGATCTGGACATGCAGGGCCCACGGAGAGATAACTGCTGAACTTGCCTTCAGGGTACCTGCTTCATAAAAGAGTCTGTTAGACATTCTGCAGGATACAGAGAAAGTGACTGACAAACTGCCAATACAGGTGGAACTGTCTTTGAAATTTCCTGTTTCATGAAAAATCTGGGATATTATGGACCTGTAGGCTGAAGATGGATACCCCAACAGTATAGAAGAACTTTGGATGACTGTCCAGGTAGCGAGATGTCTCTGTCAATTCTAGAGTTTTAGAAGTTGCTTACAATGCACTTCCTGTTAATCTAGGTAATATTATATCCTTCCGGAGTCTTTGATGGAGTTGAAGATTGATATTTACAGTTCTTTAAGTTATGATAAAAGGTAAAGTAGATATAAATATTGTAACTGTAATTCTTACTTGATACATGTTTTGTTATATGGAATTTTACTATGTTAAAGACAAAGCCTTCCTTTTAATTTAAACAGAAAAGGGGAGGTGATATGGGATCCCCTCTGTATGCTGTGAATATCATTGGTTAATAAAGGAACGGCTTTAGGCCTGTAGCAGAGCTATAGGGGAACAGAGTTAGGTGTGGAAAACGAAACTGAACGCTGGGAGAAAGGAGGGTGAGTGAGGGAGAAGCCATGGAGCTGCTGCCAGAGACAGACATGGGAACTTTACTTGTTAAGACACAGCCATGTGGTGATACATAGATTAACAGAGATAGGTTAGTTTAAGATATGAGTTAGCCAGAAATATGCTTAAGCTATTGGCCAAACAGTATTGCAAATGATATGGTTTTTGTGTGATTATTTTGGGAGTCTGGGCAGCTGAGAAATGAACAAGTGGCCTCCTTCCTCCAACAGGTTTGCAGTGAACCAGATTCAAAAAGAGGTAGGTGTGGACCAGGCATGAAGGTGAAGAAGATTGATTGTATATGCACAGATAAGAGAGGGATGAAATGCTAGCAGGGCAATCTCATGCTTCCTGGCAGTGAAACATTTTCTTCTTTCTTTTTAATAACAGAAGCAATATTTCAAATTATCCCTCATTTGAAGGTCTGAATTTGTAATTATTAAACACTATCATATTTAGAGTTCTAAGAATACAGCAATAGACTTATAGCTTGGAACCTTTATTGCTATTGCAAGCATTAGATTACCTCATCTCAAAGATGAAGAAAAGCTTAACTTTCACTGACCTTCCATTCTTATGATTTTAAGAACAAGAGCTGATCACAGGCCTTCTGCCAAGGCATAGTATTGTCTACAGGCTCCACGTACAACTGTGGAAATGAACATGTACTTGATGGTGCAGACACAACACAGTGATCTGAGCTCCTTCTAAAAAAGAAATCCTTACCTACTCATGTGATAAATTGGTGCCACATATTAAGATGTACTTTGACCCAGTCCCAAGCCCCTAGTTTAAGCAACTTTGTGACTATTAATCCTATTTCATCCATGCTAGTCACTAAAGTCCGTTTTGTCTGTGAGTTATACTTGAATTGTCTTTTTATCCAGAAAATCAGAGAGGATCATGAAGTGGCAGCTCTGCTGTTGATCTATGCAGCCACAGGGTGTCATTCTAGCAGTGCTGAATACCCTGTCTCGAAGCAGCACTATAGCTGCACAATCACGCAGTGTCATAGTCCACGTGCAGAACAAATAATGGATGCTCTTGACTCTTGACCAAGTTTAGTACTGAGTTTTTCATTAGGAAAATGTATCAGTATTTTCCTAGATACACTTTGTAATTTTTAGAATGATATTTATTTAAAATTATGAATACCCCTCACCTAAAATATCAACAAATGACTCAATGCTCGGTCAATCATTGCTTGCTTTGGGATGATAGATGAATATACAGTACGTGTTACTTTCTCATGTCCAGTTATAAGGGCAAATAAAACAGATTATGGATAGCTATATTTATAGAACATACTTATAACATAATCTAATAGAACATATTTCTTCCTAAACATCTGTTTTTATATATTTCGTCAAACAGTTAGACCTTCTTTTACCATTCATAGTTTAATTGAGAACTTTGCATGGTTTATGGGACTTAAACTGAATCTGTAAACCCTTTCGGCCTTGAGTTAATGGACTGAAAACACAGTTTGGCTGCAATCTCTGCAGACTTACAACACAGGAGCCCCTCTGCTTCTCCCTGATTAGGCATAATGCATGAAGAAGGGCAACTTTAACTCTTGTAGGGAAATAGGTGGCAAATTATTCAGAAATACCCCTTGCATCCTCATGGTGGAGGTAAAAGGTTAATGGGAGGTGGCAGACACTTTCAATCTGTCTTCTTCAGTCGCTGGTACTTTGGGACACTTAAAGCTTTGTCAGAAATCCGAGGTGGGAACTCTCTCCTACTTAGTTACTTTGATATGAGAACTTTCTCCTGCTTAGTTGCATTGATTGTTCAGCCAATCACATCATGCAGGAAACAGAAGAGCAAATCTGTCTGGGATGCATGGCTACAGGAGAGAGAAAACTGGACTTGATCCTTTCCCTTATGCAAGTAATTCTCTAGTGAGTGAGTCCCGTGAATCAAAGAACCATGTGATCTGAGACGAAGTTCCGATGTGGTTCCAGCAAAGAAGAATAAAAATACACTACAAGGCAACAAATGTTTGATGGTGTCTTATCTAGTCCCAGCGATCAAAGAAGAATTTCTCGAGTAAGCCATGACAGAGTTCGGATGTGAGCGATGAGCAGTGGGCAACCATCAACCTGAGAGCAGAAAGAGCTCAGATGTGCAGTCATACAAGAAGACATCAGGCAAAGCTCTGGGCATGAGGAGTTCAAGCAGTTTGTCTCCAGGAAGGGCAGTGCAAAGGTTTTAAAGAGCGACTTCATCGTTAGATGCCCGTCTGCGCTCTAGGGGCCATCATACAGTTCGTGAACCGGGCAAGGAGCTGGAGATTGAAACACACAAACACTCACAGAGACAGAGACACATGAGTCATCCTTGAAACAGGAATGCCCCCCTTTATTGTGTCCAGGGGCAGCTTATATAGAGATAGCCACGCTCCAGCCAAACACACCAGAAACCATTCCCCTGCCATCAGGAAATCCTAAGGGTCTCGTGCTCAGAGCAGCTGTAGGCACTCAGATCAGGGGAAAACAAGTTGTTTACAAGAAATTCAGGATCTGGGGGCTCACTGCTCTATGCTGTTCTGCCTATTGGATCTGTGCGGCAGTCAATTTTACTTTCTTAGCGGCTAGTAAAACGCTATCCTAAAAATGTTATAGTATAAAGAAAGAAACACTGAATTCTCATGAATCTAAGCATTATAGTAAAAATCAAGCCCTGGTGTTATGGGTTCCTTCTTAGAACCTGAGACTAGGTGCCCGTGTATGGCAAAGTGGGCTTTCAGATGGGATTAGCTAGATCATCTGGAAATGAAGAAGTTTTTGTGAATTATCCTTATGGATCCTGGACCCAACTACCTTATCAACTCATCAATATCTCAATGATGTGGGGGAATTAGCCAAAGAATTCCAGGTGGTAGTGGTAGAAACTAAGAGAAGTCAGAAGGTGCTGCAAGGCCTTGGGCTAAAGAAGTTTAGCAACATCAACGGCTGAAAGGCAGAAGGAAAGGCATCCCCCAACATACAAATGAAATGGAGCATTGGCAAAACATTGGTTAGCCCCATTTCCTGCTTATCACTTCCAGCACAATAAATAAAAACAAATATTCATCACTCTATATCGCCGTATCAGGATTCCGTCTTGCAGTAACAGCAGAAACCTGATGGTGAGAACTCTGAACATTCCCGAGGTTCCTTATATATTGAACTAGTAGAATGAAGATCTCAAATTATTTACTTCACTGTCTCTCCCTTCATTAAGATAATTCATATGTGAAAATGAAATCGCTATAATAGAGCAAAGGAGCATCTTCATCAAGCATCAACTGAAACTGCCCAACAAGGAACTTGTTTTCATAAGTTCAGTTTCTTGTTTTAGAATTTTATTATTGGATCCTCTCTAAGAATAAATCTTTCTGGTGGATTATGGAGTTTTCATAATATGGGAAAAGGGTTTTATAAATATAACAAATTATTGCTTTTCTAAAGATAGATATTTGCAGCATAAATTAGCTTAATTTAGTTTGAACATTCACAGAATGTTTTGAAGTCAAAAAGAGAAATATTAAAAATATTCTTTTTTTGAAGAGCATATGTTTCATGTCTGGCATTCAAAGACATATTTAAATATTCTATTTCAGGAACTAGTTGGATCTCCTCTTATGCATTCATTTAAATCTACTGGCTTTAAAGACAGATATAGCAAAGAATATACATGTCAATTAGCTACCCTGTGGAGCCTGTAGAAAGACAGAAAAATGACATGGCACAAGCCATAATTATAGGGAGTTCAGAATATGTATTTTAAGAAGTTTAACAGATTAATACCGAGAATAAGCCTGCTGCTGTTGAGTTTGCTTTTAATGTCAAGTTGGCTGTGTGTTCAAACTGATTGAGTTATCAGGCATACAAGATGTCATTATGAATGCCAGGCAGTGGTGGCACACACCTTTAATCCCAGCACTCAGGAGGCAGAGGCAGGCAGGTCTCTGTGAGTTTGAGGTCAGCGTGGTCTACAAGAGCTAGTTCCAGGACAGGCCCTAAAGCTACAGAGAAACCCTGTCTCAAAAAACAAAATAAAACAAACAAACCAACAAAAAAATGTGCTATGAACAAGGTCATATTTATAATGCCTTGTATTTTCGGTTCTTAAATTGATAAGGGACATACTGTTAATAGGGTTCTCTTTTGATTGAAACATAAAACCATTTTTCATGTGTGTGTGAATGTGTGTAGGTGATCTTGCTTGTAAATACATATATTTGCATGATTGTGGATGTGGAGGCCAGAGGACAAATCTAGATTTCATTTCTCAAGAGCTTTATACCAAGTATTTAGAAACAGAATCTTTCATTTATCCAGAACTTACCAGTAGATTTATTTGCATACTGATCTCCAGGGAGCTGCCTTTCTCTGCGTCCCCAGTTTTACAGACCTTCCCTGTCAGTGGCATAAATCCTGCTTAAGATATTGCAAGATCACGGGGTCAATGACCCTTCATGTGGTTCCTTCTGTCTGTATCTGTACCTGTTCACCTGCCCCCAAAATAGACCAAACATGTCTTTCAAATCTCCATGTCTTTTTATTTTTATCAGTGTAAGCAATAACAATCATGATAATTTGTTCCAATGTTGGAGGATGACGGTAACTTTAGAAATAACTAAGCCAGCATAATCCCTGCTGTAATTGCTTCACAGAGTTGAGAGGATTCCTTACGAGGGAAGATTTGCCAGGCATTTTTTATGCCATCTTTCATGTTGTACACCTCAACACTTACCATGTCCAGAATCAACAATATGATCTTGTCAGAGCAGTAAGTTGCTATGAATATTCAGAATCTATAACAGAACTAGTTCAAGATCAGAAGGCTAGGAGTCAGACCACCCATAAAACAAATTTTTGAATGAAAATGAGAAGATAGGGATGGGTCTTTACTGTCTCCTTCCTCTTTTCTAATAAAATGATCAGATAAATATTTTAATCCTTGTTCCTGTGTCATAATGGAGGAAACAGACCATTTGTTACTTAATATGAAAAAAATCACTAAAAATAGATAGGCTAATTTCATTGCATTAATCTAGTTATGTAATGATGAATATTGATTTAATCTTTCCCTTCAATGCTTGCTGCAATAAGGAAAATTCTCACTGAGGTAGACGGAGGCCTTGTTTTATAAGAAAAAAGTAAAAGACACATGACTTTTGGGAATTATATGGTGCTAAACAGTAGTTAGAAATGTCTCACCATAGTGATAAGCCCCTTTCAGCAAAAAAAAGAAATCTCCCAAATGTTTCTTGACAATGATCCTGATACCAGTCTTCTCTCAAGGTTTTGCTTGATTTTTCTCACAAACACCCCTGCATGGCAGATGGCTGAAAACATGAAATTGTTGGGGACCTGGTTGCCCATGCCCTCGCCCCTGACTTGATCCCACACTAGTATTTTTGAGTTTGGCCTTCAGGGAACTGTTGTCTCTATGGCAAGAGTGTCGTGAAATTTGCTATAGTTGCCCATATGGGCATAGTCACAGCACAGAGGCATTACATGATCTTTCCTTTAAGCTATTGTAATCCTTAGATTACGGACCAACCTCTAACTCAGACACTCAGTCTGGAAGGGTCACTGGGGCCAGCCCTCCTGAGAACAGTCTGACTCTACCACCCAGTTTCTGAGCTCCGCCCCAAGCAAAACTCAAACTGCATGTAACAAGCTGCAGTTTCTTTTTAATGCGCAGCCTGGAGCCTGTTCATTTTAGAGAATAGTTTGCCCAAAATGCATGCTTGGACACTATGAGCAGATCCCACTGGCCTTGCTAAATATAAGATCTCTGTCAAAACACTGGTTCCCAAGAAGGAACTTCATTAGTAATTGTTCTTGAGATAATGCTTTTGTTTTAATGAAAAATGGGTTTTTCTCATACAATGTATTCTGGTCCCAGTTTCCCTTCCCTCATCTCTTCAAAGATGCTCTCCATAACCCCATTCACTCAACTCCACACCTATTTTCTCTCCTTAGAAAACAAATAGGAAAATAAAAAATAGAAGCAGTAATAGAATAAAATAAATAGAGAAACAAATAAAAATTGACAGGAGAGGAGAAAACATTTAAAAGCACAAAATTGCAAGCTATAATATATAAACAAAATAGAGCAAGGTAAAATGTGCCCAGACAAATTATTATGAAATTTTAAAAGATCCTTACAAATACCATTGGTAGACTATAGAATGCTGGGCATTGGGTCTGCCCTTACGTGTGGTTTGATTGCTCAGTGAGACTACTTTGAATAAACTAATTTTTCATTTGCAAGAGGTTGTTAATTGTAAATAGCTTCTGAGTTAAGCAAGGTGACTCATGTCCACCCTCTCAGAGCTGGGACCCTGTCTGGTTGACTTGGACAAACCTCGGCATACTGCTACCATATCTGTGAGTTCAGATGGTGTGTCAGTCTTGTGTGTAGAACACCATGTTTCCTTGGTGTCCTCCATCCCCTCTGAGGCTTAAACTCTTTCCTCCTCCTCTTCCTCTATGTTCCCTGAGACCTGAGGGAAAGGATTTGGTGGAGACACACCATTTAGGACTGAGTGTTCCAAAGTTGCTCCTTCTCTGTACATAATGCAATAGTGGATTTCCGTATTGATAGTCTAGCTTTCTTCTATGTACTTTTCTAAATCTCTATCATCTTTAAAATAATAAACTTTAAAAATAAACTGAGATTTATTTTACAGACCCAAAACACATGACTAATTTACAGTACAGCTTTGTCATCAACTTTTGGGGACAGGTCCAAAATTACAGACATCTTTAACAATGTTAAACACTATTAAAAGGGTAATTTTCCTTTTATTGCTTTCATTAAAACACAGAATCTTTGAGTGTTGTAAATGGGCATCAGCTTTCTCCTGTCAAATCTCCAACCAATACAGTATTGGAACTGATCTTCCACAATTCTATGGAGAAAGCAGATGAATAGCATCGTCCTGTGACCTTTTTATGTGTGATACAACGGTGGTTTATGGGATTTTAGGTTTACAGAGCACACACAATGGATCTTTTGAACAAATGTATTATCCTTTCGGTCCCTGTTGCTACCATCTGCTGGTTATCACCAACAATGTTCTCTAGACAAATGGAGAGCTGGGAGCAGAGATAACCAGACTCTGGTCCAAAGTGGTTGTATGTTTTAAATGATCACAAAACACAGGTAAATAAAAAATGGCATATTGGGAAATTCTAATGATGAACTATGTTATATATGATTTAGAATATAACATTTGGCGCCCAGACGCGTGGACAGCTAAACCCACTTAAAAAACCTGAGAAGGCTTAAAAATAAGGGAGCGAGAGTTTAACACAGATTTTGCTGTTTGTTGGTGGCGTGCTGTAGAGAGATTTCCTGATTCGGCAACAGTAGCAGAAAAAATGCTGTGTCATTTTAAAGCGCGACATCCTGGGGCTGTGCTGCCATTGCGATCTCTGTCTGGCTCCTGCGGGAGACAGAGCTTTTGAATAGAGCATTTGGAGTAAAGTGCTACGATTTGTTTGATGGCAACTAGACTCACTGTGTTCTCGGGTCTGCTCTGCTTGTTAGAGGCAAGCATGCGCTTTCTTCTAAGAAAAGCTTCCTGACTCAGCTTTAGCTGCAAAGCCTGCAGCTCATTAAGAGGTCCTGCCACGAAACACTTAAACGGTGTTGACCAAAAGCTGAACGCATGCTTTTCGGTTTTCAGCCGTAGCAGGAAAAAAGCTGCGCCGTTTAAAAATGCCGGCTTTCTGGGCCATCCTGCCAGGGCAAACTCTGACTGTTTTGAGGCAGGAGGGCCTGCTACTGAGAGAGGACTTGAGTGTTGTCTGTTGTAGCTCACTTGCTGGCAGGGACCTTGAAATGCCATACAGTTGTTGCAGTAAACATGGCTACAGCCTGTATATCCGCCATGAGGCTGGAAAGCTAAGGAAAGGACTGGATCTAGCTGGCAAAGCCACGGCTTTAGTCCTACTGATATTGCTTGGTAAATTAAAGACTCATGTGGTCAGAAAAAGAGAGATTCAAAGACAGAGAAAATTTCTAAATGGTTTGAAGTGTGTTAAAAATATATGCAGACTAAAATTTAAAGTTCTTAAAGTAAAAAAAAAAGGAAGAGAGTTGTTGTGTGTGGTAGCACACGCCTTTAATCCCAGTGCCTAGAAGGCAGAGACAAACAGATCTCTGTGAGTTCAAGGTGTAGTAGTGTACACCTTTAATCCCGAATGCCTGGGAGGCAGAGATAGGCGGATCTCTGAGAGTTCAAAGACAGCCTGGTCTACAGAGTTACTTCAGGTCAAAGACACAGAGAACCTGTCTCAAAAAGCAAAGAGTTAAAAGTAAAAATAAACGAAATAGAGGTTAAAACAAAGCTGTACAAAGATGGAAAATAGACAGAGAATTTTGACACTGTATGCTATTATGCTCTCTTTGAATTATTTGAATGCTGAGGAAGGAGCAACAGCTGCTAAAAGATATTTGTTTATAAATGCTGAACTAATCCAACATAGATATTTTGAATTTGTATCTAAGGATATGATACTTTGGAAAGGAGTTTCTTATTTTGTTTTCACAGAGGATGAGACGCTGTTCATTTCTTCTATTCCGATTTGGTATGATGGACCACGCCCTCCTGAATGGTTGGTGTAAACATCTTCAGAAAATTGCTTTGCTCAACTGCCAACTGAGAAGAAACTAGCACACAGGTTATACCATGAAAGACCTAATTAACGACGCCCCCATTCAGCAGGAAGCAGTTTGGAGAGAAAAAACTGCGCCCATGTTCCCAAATATGGTTTATAAACATTCTTTTACATTTAAAGGGGGATATGATATAGGTATGAATAATTTGCATTAGTATAGATTTTGCTTTATTGATAGAGATTTAAGGTCAATTTTGTTATATGTATAAGTATTTCTGATTTTGATTAAGGTATTGTGATTGTGTAGTTCATTTAAATATGTACTGTATAATTAAGAAATATAGGTTGTTAATGGATAATCATCGATAATAGTAAAGCTTGTAGTCATGTTAGTTAGATTTTCTCGATATATAGAGATATATTTTAGATAGACATTCTTCATGTCTTTCAAAGATTACAGAATAGGACATTTAATGTTTTAATAACTGAGGACTTTTCATGACAATGAGACACTCTGCTCCTGGCAGCACCAATCTACTTCAAGAGGAGGATGGGCATCGAAGAGGCTCGTTATGGAGTTTGATAGCCATTTGGGCAAGAAACTGCTCTTGCCTGGACTATTGCATAAACTGGACACAGAGAACCCGCAGAGAGAGGACTACTGAACTTGCCTAAGGTGAGATGATCTTTCAGGGTTCCTGATTCATGAAAGAGTCTGTGAGGCATTCTGCAGGACACAACAGATAGTGACTGAACTGACTTTGAATTTTCCTGCTTTATGGAAATGTCTGCTGGATACCATGGGCCTGAAGGCTGAAGATGGATGCCCCAACGGTACAAAAGAACTTTGGGTGACTGTCCAGGCAGCGAGATGTCTTTGTCATTTCTAGAGTTTGAAGTTTCTTAGTTCTTGTTTACTTAGGTAATATATCTTTCTGGAGTCTTTGATGGAGTTAAGAATAGTTAGTTATAGTTATAGTTTTCCTTAGTTATGATAAAGATTATTGTAACTTTTACTTGATAACTGTTTTGTTATATGTAATTTTGCTATGTTAAAGCCTTTTTTTGTTTAAACCGAAAAAGGGGAAATGATGGAGGAAGGTCATTGGCTAATAAAGGCACTGCCCTGGCCCATTTTATTGGTTAGAGGATAGGTGGGAGGAGAAAACAGGACAGAACGCTGGGAGGAAGAGGAAGTGAGGTCAGAGACGCGACAGCTCTCCTCCTGGGAGCAGATGCCTGAGAGAGACGCCATGCTCCCGGCTCCTGGGCAGACACACGCCATGAAGCAAGCCGCCAGGTTAGACATGCTGAACCTTTCCCGGTAAGACCGGTTCTCACAGATTATTAGAGATGGGTTGATCGGGATGTGAGAATTAGCCTGTAAGTGCTAGAGCTAAAGGGCCAAGCAGTGCTTAAAAGAATACAGTGTCTGTGTAATTATTTTGGGGCATAAGCTAGCTGGGCAGGCGGCCAGGGTGTTGGGGACTCAGCCCCTCCGCCACCCTTACTACAACAAACATTTACATGGGCTTTAATGTAATAGAATCTTAGAACAAAGTCGAGGGTTAGTAGATAAGGGAAGATTTTAATGTTGTATCCTAAACAGTACAGAATTGGGACTGTAGAAGGGCAGATACACCTCCAGTTTCTTTTAAAAGGAAAAGGATTTCAATGAAGAATGATAATGGTGCCTCGAGAAGCATGGCAAATAGCATGAACTGGCTCTAAATTATAAGTTGAGGGTCCTGAAGGAAATGACAATGGGAAATGTCTCTTCTTCATATCTATCATTACAGGTAGCCATAAGATGTTCTCCTATTTAATATGAAAAGGAACATGGCTAAGGACCCTCAGAAAACATGCAGATTTAGGGAGTCTGGTCTGTGAGTCTCAGAACCAGGAAGAGGGACAAAGCAAACAACAAATAAAAAAAGCAAACTTCTCCCTGAAATACTGCATCACATTGTTTATATTGATAGCAAAGACAAAAGCGGGATGTTTAAATGAAAACTTTTGAACGAATGAGGTTGATTTCCAGAGCAGTACTGCCCTTTTATCTTCCTTGCACGCCCTCATATAACACATATACTAGATATGCAAAGTTGGAAGTTGAGCCATCTTCTCAGCGTGTTTGTAAATGGCCTACGAAGGCTGTATTTTCCACACTTGTCTCGCTTAGGAAACACGACTGAACCTAGTCACACATTCCATCTCTCAAAGCTGCAAGGATACAATGTATTCCCCACTTAAGGTTATTATTGGGATGAATGCTTGATTTCTGAAGAGTTGGAATCAAATTTGTGTAAGAATTCCAAAGGTCAACTACTGAGGAGACAAACAGTCTTCCCCCAGCCAAGGGCTTTCCGCACTATTTCAGGAGAATTCTGACTCAGTGTCACAGCTCTGGAGGATCTGATTCTTGCCTCGCTGTAGAGATCAGCTGCCCAGATCTGAGCAACTCTATCATCAGGTCAAAATAGAGGCTGGCATTCACAGAATTGTCTTCTTGCTGTTTGGACTATAATTTTGCCAAATATTCCAAAACAACACAGGCCAGTCACATGATGCATGCTAGCTCTTTGGAGGTAGAGGCAAGAAGGTCAGGAGTTCAATGTCATCCTCCTCAACAAACTGTCTTCAAGGTCAAGCTACAATATGTGAGCCCTGGTCTCAAATCATAACAAGTAGAGCAATGGCTGTGAAATTGATTTCTGCATTTCCATTTCTTGGTCATTTATAAAGGAGATGTCTGCTTGCTCAAATCATTGTGAAGTGAAAAGGGGAAGGAAGGACACTTTGTTATGTGAGTTTGAGGTCATGATCTTTAAAGCTCTACACCTCTCAACCGTTCCTCTTGATACAGAAGCAGAGGTTTGGAAGGGATAATTGTATTTTGTCTCAGAGAGAAAAATTAGTCAAGCATACATATTTTAATTTTTCCTAACACTAGAAGTCAAAACCAAAGAAAATTACTCAAAATAATTTGTCATTGTTTTTGACATTTATAGCCACTGATGACAGCACACAGCTGATTTATTCATCCCACAAAAGGTTATTAAAAACATAGTTCTGTGATAGATCATGGGAGAAATGGGGAAAATAAGAATCATCTCTTTTTATAAAGAAGTTTCAAAATTCTACTGAAGTGGAGAATGTATGGGGTGTATACGTTAGTGTGTATATGTGTGGGGGTGTATGTGTGTAAGATTGAGTAATTGTGTATGTGTGTATACTCGGCTCGCATCATCAAAATGTACCATTAGATAATGATTAAGCTCAAATTGCCCATCTTCTAACAGTCTTCAAGAACACAGGTTTTCACAATATTTGTTCCTCCAAAGTGAGTTCAGAACTTTTGAAACACATTTTCCAATAATACATTTACCTTTTCTCCACAAAATTCTAGAGAAGATAAGACTTTAGGAAAGGCTACATTGATTTACATTTATAACTTTCATGATGGACTCATTAAGTATATTTTAAATGCAACCCTTACAACCAAAAATACATCGCCTCTGTAAGATATTTTGCACGAATATTCAATGAAGATTCCAGAGAGGGTTAATTCACCCAGTTTTCTTTTTCAGCAAGCAATGGTATTTTCCACAAGAGTTTTGGGGAATGGCATGTTATGCATTTGAAGGATACATATTTTTTTTCTTTTTTCTTTTTTTTTTTGGTTTTTCGAGACAGGGTTTCTCTGTGGTTTTGGAGCCTGTCCTGGAACTAGCTCTTGTAGACCAGGCTGGTCTCGAACTCACAGAGATCCGCCTGCCTCTGCCTCCCGAGTGCTGGGATTAAAGGCGTACATATTGTTTTATTACAAGTGTTACTTCACTGCCATTGGCCAACTCTTAACACCTTGATGTGTGATTTATTTGTTTTGTTATAGTCACTGTTTCCCCCAGGACTCAGACTGCATTCAAATAGTGCCCAATAAAAATATTTTCTATTTTCATACAGTTTGGCACTAGATATTAATTTTTAAGTTGTGTGTAGGTATGTGTGTATGCACGTGTGTGTTGCCAAATTTGTCATGATTTGATAGAGACTGTTGGAAATCACGGTGAATTCTGTGGAAATGCCCCTACCGTGCATTAAGTCCTAAATCAGACATTCATTTCTGTTGAGCCATCTGAGTTTTCCTGGACATGTTCTCAAACAATACTAGTTGCTTCATTCCAGGACAAGTTCAAAAGAAAAATATTGTTTTCTCACCCACATATTTTAATTTTTCTTTTATTTCCCAGGTGTTTTCATGGGACTGGGGATTGTCAGTTATTAAAATTCATGGGATGCTCATATCCAACACTGATTATCTCAACTCATTTAAGAATTGCTACAGAAACTTCTAAGCATTCCAGATTTTCAAACTCAAGACATTCTACTTATAAGTATGCCTATGCTAAGCATTGTCAAATATAAAATTTCTTAATCTGGTCATCAAATCAAAACATTGGGTCAAATATTAAAGTGTGAGCAAAGGCAAGAGAGTGTAAAATTCTGTTTGAATGTTAGGTGTGAATACTTTCTCGTTTGAGAACTTTCAGTCACATGATATAGTTATTTTTATCCATTTATGCTTCTCTAATAGATTATCAAAACTTAGTAATTTAGAGAGATTATAAATTTATGTCTACATGTCTGGAGATTAGGAATTTAAGATTAGGAGATCAGAAGGCAGAAGTCTGGGCAGGGCTCTCTCTCAGATGCTTCTGACATGGTACCCTGGAAGCTGGGGAAGGATGCTGTGTCCTCATGTGAGAGTACATGAAAGGCATGCTTCAGAAGTTCAGCTAACTTTAAACCTCTGTGAGTTCATTCTCTCTCTCTCTCTCTCTCTCTCTCTCTCTCTCTCTTTGTCTCTCTCTCTGTCTCTGTCTCTTTCTCTCTGTCTCTGTCTCTCTGTCTGTCTCTGTCTCTCTGTCTGTCTCTGCCTCTCTCTCTCTCTCTGTCTCTCTCTCTTCCCCCCACTGTGCACACTGGAATGTGACTCAGGTAGGTGAATCATACTATTCTTGCCGTCTGACTAGCAATCTGTCCATTCTTACCCTTAGCCCAGTAACGACCTGCTTGCAGCAGCCCTTCCTCAACTCATTAACTGGAGACTTAAAGTCTAGGTTCAGACCCAGGTACCCTCAGCCCTTTCATCCCTGTCACTCCAGATAAATGTTTGCTTTATTGCAATCTACTTGCAGAATCACCTCTTCCCATCACACCTTCAGCTTCCTGTAGACACCAGCTCTAGGTATGAACAGGATCCCCGCAGCACCTTCCTGTAGCCCTGTAGTAATATGGGGCGGCAGGGCTGCGTCCCCCACACCCGGCCACCCACATGGCTAGCTTATGCTCCGAAATAACAACACACAAACTGTATTCTTTTAATCACTGCTTGGCCCATTCTCTTCTAGGCTAATTCTCACATATTAATTTAGCCCATTCCTAATCATCTTTGTGTAGCACCCCAAGGTGCGCTTACCGGGGAGATTCTAGCCTAGTCCATCCTGGGTCCGAGCTTCATCCCGGGAGCAGGGCATGGCGTCTCTCTCAGGCGTCTGCTCCCGCAAGGAAAGCGGTCGAGTCTCCGAGCTCACTTCCTCTTCCTCCCAGCATTTTGTTCTGTTTACTCCTCCCACCTATCCTCTAACCAATAAAATGGGCCAGGGCAGTGCCTTTATTAGCCAATGACCTTCCTCCATCATTTCCCCTTTTTCGGTTTAAACAAAAAAAAAAGGATTTAACATAGCAAAATTACATATAACAAAACAGTTATCAAGTAAAAGTTACAATAATCTTTATCATAACTAAGGAAAACTATAACTATAACTAACTATTCTTAACTCCATCAAAGACTCCAGAAAGATATAATATTACCTAAGTAAACAAGAACTAAGAAACTTTTAAAACTCTAGAAATGACAGAGACATCTCGCTGCCTGGACAGTCACCCAAAGTTCCTCTGTACCGTTGGGGCATCCATCTTCAGCCTTCAGGCCCATGGTATCCAGCAGACATTTCCATAAAGCAGGAAAATTCAAAGTCAGTTCAGTCACTATCTGTTGTGTCCTGCAGAATGTCTCGCAGACTCTTTCATGAATCAGGAACCCCGAAAGATCATCTCACCTTAGGCAAGTTCAGTAGTCCTCTCTCTGCGGGTTCTCTGTTACCAGTTTATGCAATAGTCCAGGCAAGAGCAGTTTCTTGCCCAAATGGCTATCAAACCCCATAAGGTGCCTCTTCGATGCCCATCTTCCTCTTGAAGTAGATTGGTGCTGCCAGGAGCAGAGTGTCTCATTGTCATGAAAAGTCCTCAGTTATTAAAACATTAAATGTCCTATTCTATAATCTTTGAAAGACACGAAGAATGTCTATCTAAAATATATCTCTATATATCTAGAAAATCTAACTAACATGACTACAAGCTTTACTATTATTGATGATTATCCATTAACAACCTATATTTCTCAATTATACAGTACATATTTAAATGAACTACACAATCACAATACCTTAATCAAAGTCAGAAACACTTATACATATAACAAAATTGACCTTAAATTTCTATCAATAAAGCAAAATCTATACTAATGTAAATTATTCATATCTATATCATATCCCCCTTTAAATGTAAAAGGACGTTTATAAACCATATTTGGGAACATGGGCGCAGTTTTTTCTCTCCAAACTGCTTCCTGCTGAATGGGGGCGTCGTTAATTAGGTCTTTCATGGTATAACCTGTGTGCTAGTTTCATCTCAGTTGGCAATTTTCTGAAGATGTTCACTGCAACCCTTCAGGAGGGCGTGGTCCGTCATACCAAATCGGAATAGAAGAAATGAACAGCGTCTCATCCTCTGTGAAAACAAAATAAGAAACTCCTTTCCAAAGCATCATGTCCTTAGATCCAAATTTCAAAGTTAAGGCATCAAAATATCTATGTCGGATTAGTTCAGCAGCATTTATCAATAAATATCTTTTAGCAGCTGTTGCTTCTTCCTCAGCATTCAAACAATTCAAAGAGAGCATAATAGCATACAGTATCAAGATTCTCTGTGTATTTTCCATCTTTGTGCAGCTTTGTTTTAACCTCAATTTTGTTTATTTTTACTTTTAACTCTTTGCTTTTTGAGACAGGTTCTCTGTATCTTTGACCTGAAGTAACTCTGTAAACCAGGCTGTCTTTGAACTCTCAGAGATCCGCCTGTCTCTGCCTCCCAGGCATTCGGGATTAAAGGTGTACACTACTACACCTTGAACTCACAGAGATCTGTTTGTCTCTGCCTTCTAGGCACTGGGATTAAAGGCGTGTGCTACCACACACACAACTTTCTTCCTTTTTTTTTTTTGTTACTTTAAGAACTTTAAATTTTAGTCTGCATATATTTTTAACACACTTCAAACCATTTAGAAATTTTCTTTGTCTTTGAATCTCTCTTTACTATATATCTCTCTTTTTCTGACCACACGAGCCTTTAAATTACTGAGCAATATGGGTAGGATTAAAGGCGTGGCTTTGCCAGCTAGATCCAGTCCATTCCTTAGCTTTCCAGCCTCATGGCTGAGGTACTGGCTGTAGCCAGCAAGCGAGCTTCAGCAGCCTGTGTTTGCAAACCGCAGGGACCGCCTGCGTAAAAGAGTCAGAGTTTGTCCTGGCAGGACAGCCCAGAAAGCCGGCATTTTTAAATGGCGCAGCTTTTTTCCTGCTATGGCTGAAAACCGAAAAGCATGCGTTCAGCTTTAACAGTTTAAGTGTTTCGTGGCAGGACCTCTTAATGAGCTGCAGGCTTTTGCAGCTAAAGCTGAGTCAGGAAGCCTCTCTTAGATGACGCGCCCGCTTGCCTCTAGCAAGCAGAGCAGACCCGAGAACACAGCGAGTCAAGTTGCCATCAAACAAATCGTAGCACTTTACTCCAAATGCTCTATTCAAAAGCTCTGTCTCCCGCAGGAGCCAGACAGAGATAGCAATGGCGGCACAGCCCCAGGAAGTTGTGATTTAAAATGACAAAGTGGTTTTTCTGCTACTGTTGCTGAATCAGGAAATCTCTCTACAGCACGACACCAACAAACAGCAAAAATCTGTGTTAAACTCTCTCTCCCTTATTTTTAAGCCTTCTCAGGTTTTTTAAGTGGGTTTCGGCTGTCCACATGTCTGGGCGCCAACTGTAGTAATATGGGGCGGCAGGGCTGCGTCCCCCACACCCGGCCACCCACATGGCTAGCTTATGCTCCGAAATAACAACACACAAACTGTATTCTTTTAATCACTGCTTGGCCCATTCTCTTCTAGGCTAATTCTCACATATTAATTTAGCCCATTCCTAATCATCTTTGTGTAGCACCCCAAGGTGCGCTTACCGGGGAGATTCTAGCCTAGTCCATCCTGGGTCCGAGCTTCATCCCGGGAGCAGGGCATGGCGTCTCTCTCAGGCGTCTGCTCCCGCAAGGAAAGCGGTCGAGTCTCCGAGCTCACTTCCTCTTCCTCCCAGCATTTTGTTCTGTTTACTCCTCCCACCTATCCTCTAACCAATAAAATGGGCCAGGGCAGTGCCTTTATTAGCCAATGACCTTCCTCCATCATAGCCCCTCTCAGCCTTTTCTCCTAGCCCACCTCCTTTCTTCTTGGTCACCCATTGACTTCCTACCAGGCAACCCACTTCCTACCATCGAAGAATTCTTTAGAAAAACTAGAACACTAGAAGGAAGAAATGCCTTCTGACAGTGAACATGTCTTAAAGAATATACAATGGTTTTTCAAGTTGGAACAGATACTTTTATATGCTGTATTGGCTTTCAAAATATTTGGGTACCATTAACCTGGATATAACTATGAAGGTGTTTTTGGATGAGATTAAAAATGGATCAATAAACTGTGTAAAGACTGCTAGTCTTCCTTTTGTGGGATGTACTAACTGAACCTGCTGAAGACAAGAATAGAAATCATGGAGGTAGGACTCACTTTCTCTTCTGATTATCTCTGACCTTATTGCAATTGCCTTCTGTTTTTATATCCATATTTGTGTTGATACAGAACCAGTAGTTTTCTTAGATTTCCAACGTTATGAGTACAGGAGGTACAGCTGCTTGAACTGGTTTCAGTTTTCTGAAGAATCTAGACCAAAGTAAAGCCCGATATGTCATCAAGAGGAAAATAATAAGGGAGACACTTAAGTACACAGTACACTTAAGCTCACTGTAAACAATAATAGTAACAATGATAGGCATGGGATTGCATGCTTGAATGTTCCCAAGGATGTGAGACATGAGGGGATTTACTGCAAGTCTGGGTACTCACAAGGCACACACCTACTAACAAACAAAATCTCACTGGGTTATCAAATTAATCCTTGCCAGCAGAGGATAGCAGGGGAAATGTTTAGATACTGCTAAAAGGATTGACTGTTTCTCTAGATCTTGCTTCTCACTAAAATTATAAGACATAAGAAGGACTACAGTTGCCCTAAAAATCAGGAGTGGAAATCATGGTGGCATGAGAGAAAGACACGGTATGTTTGGTGGAAGGGTATACAGCTGTTGTTTAAGACAGAGTGACTCCAATTAGAAGAACAAATGTAACTTCATTTATTGAAGAGTTCATAAACTTGATAATTTTGAGTTGTAGGAATCAGGAAAAAAAGTAGATATTTCAAAATATAGAACTGTGAAACAGACTCAAATAAGAACAGCTTCTAAGTGGGCTCTTTCTGAGGAAGCTTAACAGTATGATTTTCCAGTTTCCTGGTGTTTTTCTTCAGTGTGTGCTAATATTTGAGGGCCATGCTATGGCTTTTTTGACTTACATGAGTGTGCCACAGATATATTAAAACGTCTGTCTTTTTAAGCAGATGCTGTCTTAAGAAAGAACAAGCACTCAACTAACAGCTGAGAGACATAGCTTCAGTTAACACATTGCCTCACAAGCTTTGACATCCCTAAGTACAATAAGAAGTTCAAGGGCAGACTGTTAAGGAGGGAAGAGGGCAAGGCAAAGAATTAAAAACCAACATTTAACAAAGCTGTTAAACTTTGCTGTGCCATAAACTTCTGATTAATTCTGTCATCTTCTATTAATATATAAAAAGAAAGGATTAAAAATATCATTCAAATTTACTTAGATATAGTTATTAAAAATATATATTTGGAGGTGTTGGATTTCTTGAGACACAGTCTTACTATGTGTAGCCTTGAGATTACTGGAACTCAATATGTAGAACAGATCATACTCAAACTCATAGAAATCCTCTTGTCTCTGCTCTCTAGTGCTGGGACTAAAGGCATGTGTCATTACACCCAACAGTAAAATATATTTTAAATTGTTGTATCTATATATTTACATATTTCATTACTAATCATTAAATTTTAAAAATACAGAGAATATCTAATAACTTATGTTTTATAACAGCAGTATATATAAAATAATTTTGGGATGTCTGCAACTGCAATAATGTACAAGAGTTTATGAATTCATGGTAGACAAAGACCAAGATTCCACTGTTGTTGTTTTGAACGTTTTTTATCTGGTATTTATAATGAAAATATGTTATGTTTTTAAGTTAAATGTTAGAAAAAATATAGCTATGACTCATCATATATATTATTTGAATCTAAATGGTTCACCCCACAAAAAGCTGTGTGTTGATGGCTGACAAGATGAGGTTCCTTTGAGCAGTTTCAAAGCCAATATATATATATATATATATATATATATATATATATATATATATATATATGATAGGTAGTCTTCAAACACATGAGAGACCTAGAGAATAGGCCATTTAGGATGTATTGATAGCACAAAGCTTTTCATGACAGTTAGTCACGTCTGCTCCTGACAGCAACAATTTACTTCAGAAAAGGAAAATGGGCATCAATAAACTGCCATAGGGAGTTTTCTTTCTTTAAGTCAAAAGCAACAAACTGCCCTTGTTTTGACTGCTGACTACATGCTGTCCAAACTTGATCACTAGGATACAAAGAAAAGTGACTGCCTAGCTTTGCCATGACAGCGTAGGACAGCCCTTCAAAAATTACTGCTTCACAGAAAAGTCTGTCAGATATTGTAGGAATGTAGGCTAAAGACAAATGCCATAACATTGCAGAGGAAACTTCGGTAACTTTCCAGGCAGTCAACTGTTTCTGTCATTTATTTTAGTTTTGGAAATTGTTTGCTTTATACTTCCTGTTTACTAAGGTAATAGTACATAAATATATCCTTCTATGGTCTTGATGAAGTTGAAGACTAGGTAGTCATAATTATGTTTTCTCTTAGTTATGATAGAAGATAAATTAGGTATATAACTTTGAACTCCCCAATATAAGATAAGGAATGAAATATTTTATACAAAATTGCAAAATACAAATGGATTAAACATTGTGAATATAGTTCTTACCTGATATTTGTTCTTATTATATATAGCTTTACTGTGTTAGAGTTAAGCCTTTTTCTTTTGACCCCTTTGCTGATAGTATAGCTCCTCCCTCTCTTAGCCTGGCCTTGGTAACCTGGACTCAGTGTTTTGCTGTAGATCTCTGTATCAGTTTCCATCAGTTGCTAGTTGAAGGTTCTATGATGACAATTAAGATAGTCATCAATCTGATCACAAGGGAAGGCCAGTTTAGGCGTTCTTCCTACTGTTGCTTAGAGACTTAGCTGGGGTCATCCTTGTGGATTTCTAGGAATTTTCCTAGTGTCATGTTTCTTGCTAATACTTTAATGGCTCCCTCAACTCAAGAAACTAGATATCAAATGACCAAATAACCCAATCAAAAAGTGGTGTACTAATCTAAACAGAGAATTCTCAATACAAGAATTGCAAATGGCTGAAAGACACTTAAGGAATTCCCTTAATCATGAGGGAAATGCAAATCAAAATGACTCTGATATACCATCTTACACAAGTTAGAAAGGATAAGATTAAAAACACCAGTGAGAGCTTATGCTGGAGAGGATGTGGAGTAAGGTAAACACTCTTCAGTTACTGGTGGGAGTGCAAAAAAAAAATACTTTGGAAATCAATATGGCAGATTCTCAGAAAATTGGAAATCAGTCTATCTCAGGACCCAGCAATATGACTCTTGTCCAAAAGATGCACTAATACCACAAGGACATTTGCTCAGCTGTGTTTACAGCAGCATTATTTGTAATAGTCAGAACTTGGAAATAACCTAGATGCCCCTAAGCTGAAGAATGGATGAAGAAAATGTGGCATATTTGCACAATGGGGTACTACTCAGTGGTTAAAATAAAATACCCAACCAACAAAACAAACAAACAAAGGATAATCATCCTATAATCCATGACCTCAGAGAAGCTAGGTAACAAGGAGAACCCTAAGAGAGACATACATGAATCCCCATGGGAAGGGGAAACAGACAAGACCTCGTGAGAAAATTAGAAGAGGAAATGGGAGGGTAGAAAGGAGGGGTAGGGAAAAGGGGTGGCAAAAGGAGAAAGTGAGGGAATAGGATGCTCAAGAAGGGGCAAGGACAGTGAGGGGGAGAAAGGAAAGAGATACGTTGATTGAGGAAGTCTTTATTTTTTTTTTTAATCCTTATCATCTCTGTGGTTTTACTTTTAGCTCAGCCATTTGCAAGAGAAGGCATGGAAGATTGTAAGAGCTATCTTATGGGCAGGCCTAGACACACAGGTGTAGGTGACATCTTTCCACCATGCTATGTCGACTCAGCACTAACATACTATTCTATTGCAAGAAAAACAGTGGAATGGAAGAATTCTCTTGCTAAGAAGCTGAAGACGACTGTACATTTGTAACAATTATTTGCTCTGATCTTTAATGCTTTCATGTTGTCTTTGGAAAGTGAAGGAGTCAGAAGAGTCATTGCCAAATTCCTTTTATGAAGTTACAGTTACCCTGATACCAAAACCACACAAAGACCCAACCAAGAAAAAGAATTACAGGCCTATCTCACTCATGAATATCGACGCAAAAATTCTCAATAAAATACTGGCAAACCGAATCCAAGAACACATTAGAAAAATTATCCATCATAATCAAGTAGGCTTCATCCCAGAGATGCAGGGCTGGTTCAACATACGCAAATCTATCAGTGTAATCCACCATACAAATAAACTGAAAGAAAAAAACCATATGATCATTTCATTAGATGCTGAAAAAGCATTTGACAAAATTCAACACCCCTTTATAATAAAAGTCTTGGAGAGATTAGGGATACAAGGGTCATACCTAAATATAATAAAAACTATTTGCAGCAAGCCAACAGCTAACATTAAATTAAACGGAGAAAAACTCAAAGCCATCCCACTAAAATCAGGAACACGACAAAGGATGTCCACTCTCTCCATACCTCTTCAATATAGTGCTTGAAGTTCTAGCAATAGCAATAAGACAACATAAGGGGATCAAGGGGATTCGTATCGGAAAAGAAGAAGTTAAGCTCTTGTTATTTGCAGATGATATGATAGTGTACATAAGCGACCCCAAAAACTCTACCAAAGAACTCCTAGAGCTGATAAACACCTTTAGTAATGTGGCAGGATACAAGATCAACTCCATAAAAATCAGTGGCCTTCCTATACACTAAGGATAAGGAAACAGAGAGGGAAATTAGAGAAGCATCACCTTTCACGATAGCCACAAATAGCATAAAATATCTTGGGGTAACTCTGACCAAGGATGTGAAAGATCTATTTGACAAGAACTTTAAGCCTTTGAAGAAGGAAATTGAAGAGGACACCAGAAAATGGAAGGATCTCCCTTGCTCCTGGATTGGGAGGATCAACATAGTAAAAATGGAAATTATACCAAAAGCAATCTATAGATTCAATGCAATCCCCATCAAAATCCCATCAAAATTCTTCACAGATCTGGAGAAGACAATAATCAACTTTATATGGAAAAACAAAAAACCCAGGATAGCCAAAACAATCTTATACAACAAAGGATCGTCTGGAGGCATTACCATCCCTGACTTCAAACTCTACTACAGAGCTAAAGTATTGAAAACAGCTTGGTATTGGCATAAAAACAGAGAAGTCGACCAATGGAATCATATAGAAGACCCTGACATTAACCCACAAACCTATGAACACCTGATTTTTGATAAAGGAGCTAAAAGTATACAATGGAAAAAAGAGAGCATCTTCAACAAATTGTGCTGGCAAAACTGGATGTCAACCTGTAGAAGAATGAAAATAGATCCATATCTATCACCATGCACAAAACTCAAGTCCAAATGGATTAAAGACCTCAATATCAGTCCGAACACACTGAACCTGATAGAAGAGAAAGTGGGAAGTACTCTACAACACATGGGCACAGGAGACCACTTCCTACGTATAACCCCAGCAGCACAAACATTAAGGACCTCATTGAATAAATGGGACCTCCTGAGACTGAGAAGCTTCTGAAAAGCAAAGGACACTGTCGCTAAGACACAAAGGCAACCCACTGACTGGGAGAAGATCTTCACCAACCCCGCAACTGACAAAGGTCTGATCTCCAAAATATATAAAGATCTCAAGAAACTAGACCATAAAAGGCTAATCAACCCAATTATAAAATGGGGCACTGAGCTGAACAGAGAATTCTCAACAGATGAAGTTCAAACGGCCAAAAGACACTTAAGGTCATGCTCAACTTCCTTAGCGATCAGGGAAATGCAAATCAAGACAACTTTAAGATACCATCTTACACCTGTCAGAATGGCTAAAATAAAAAACACCAAGGATAGCCTTTGCTGGAGAGGTTGTGGAGAAAGGGGTACACTCATCCATTGCTGGTGGGAATGCAAACTTGTGCAACCACTTTGGAAAGCAGTGTGGCGGTTTCTCAGGAAATTCGGGATCAACTTCCCCCTGGACCCAGCAATACCACTCTTGGGAATATACCCAAGAGAGGCCTTATCATACAACAAAAGTATATGCTCTACGATGTTCATAGCAGCATTGTTTGTAATAGCCAGAAACTGGAAACAACCTAGATGCCCTTCAATAGAAGAATGGATGAAGAAAGTATGGAATATATACATATTAGAGTATTACTCAGCAGTAAAAAACAAGGGCTTCTTGAATTTTGCATACAAATGGATGGAAATAGAAAACACTATCCTGAGTGAGGTAAGCCAGACCCAAAAAGAGGAGCATGGGATGTACTCACTCATATTTGGTTTCTAGCCATAAACAAAGGACATTGAGCCTATAATTAGTGATCCTAGAGAAGCTAAATAAGGAGAACCCAAAGAAAAACATATAGGCATCCTCCTGAATATTAACCTTCATTAGGAGATGAAAGGAGACAGAGACAGAGACCCACATTGGAGCACCGGACAGAAATCTCAAGGTCCAAATCAGGAGCAGAAGGAGAGAGAGCACGAGCAAAGAACTCAGGACAGCAAGGGGTGCACCCACACATTGAGACAATGGGGATGTTCTATCGGGAACTCACCAAGGCCAGCTGTCCTGGGTTTGAAAAAGCCTGGGATAAAACCGGACTCTCTGAACATAGCGGACAATGAGGACTACTGAGAGAACTCAAGAACAATGGCAATGGGTTTCTGATCCTACTGCACGTACTGGCTTTGTGGGAGCCTAGGCAGTTTGGATGCTCAACTTACTAGACCTGGATGGAGGTGGGGGTTCCTTGGACTTCCCACAGGGCAGGGAACCCTGATTGCTCTTCGGGCTGAGGAGGAGGGGGGACTTAGTTGGGGGAGGGGGAGGGAAATGGAGGTGGTGGCGGGGAAGAGACAGAAATCTTTAATAAATAAAAAAAAAATAAAAAAAAAAGAAAGTGAAGGAGTCTCAAAGCATATGCAACTAAGGGGTCAAGAAAGAAAACCATCTTTAAATCTCATGAAATATATACTCTCATTAAACTGAGACAGACAGAGAGAGAGAAAGAGAGAGAGAGAGAAGTCATAGTAGTTTCAGATGTTTAAATTATTAAAACAATAAGATATCCTTATAAATGACTTTTAATTCACTAGTGTAGTTTAGGTCATAGTATTTAAGTGATTTTGAATAAAAACTTTGAGCATGTGTAATTAATGACTATGATGCTGTGTATTGTTACAGATTTGAGAGATGATTATCCACTTAAATACAGCATGAGGTATGTGTGCTAATGCTATATTTAAGTGAATAATCATAATATAAGATAGAACTACGTTAATATTGTCAATGTTCATTCTAAGGTTTGTGGATGTACATAAAGAACACACAGAGCAAACTTCAGTAAAAAATGTTTGTGTGCCAAAATGAAAAAAAAATTATAGAATTTTGCCTGCTAATATGCAAAGCATTGTTTTTCACTAATGAGATTCACTTAAAAAGTTAGCTCAAGTATTTTTATGTTTTATACAATCAAAATTTTGTACCATTAATGAAGTAGAAGATAACCATGGTGAAAGTCAAGATCAAATGTATATTATCAGAGTAGCTCTAAATTTATACATTTTCCTACAGGCTGGAGCTATAACTCAGAAGTACACACACATGCACGCACACACAAACACACTAACACCTTTTTATGCTTCCTCCTCATTATAGTTGTGAGAAAGAAACAGGTTCTGATAGCTAGGTCCTCTGCCTTTATTTGAATTTCCCCACCCTTAGCTACTCTGTCCCTGGTCACATATACTTCCTGGACTTCCTTACTCGTGGCTTTCTTATGTACTCCCTGTACTGTAGTGTTTATCCTCACACATGCTGTTCTTGCTTGTGGGCCTTTCTGGTCAAACTCTCTATAAACAGCCATGCCCACATCATGCTGTTAAACTTACCAGGTTTCTCTTTAAGACCTCTCAGTCATCTATTTGATTCTATATCATTATATACTGAAATCCTTCACAAAGTGGTTTTACATCTCAGTCCATCTTCTGTTCTACATGTACAAAAGAACACTGAAAACTCCAGCTATACACAGCCACAAGCAAACCCCATCATCTTCTTTTCTGAAATTATTAATGCTTCATCTGTTCTCAGGAATCCTTGCTCTCTTTTCTCCTTCCCAGACATCATGTCAAGATTGTGCTTATCCTCGAAGACCACCTGTTCAAATTTCCTTTCCTTCAGATGTCTCTTTTCTAATCCTCTCAACCATCTTCAAGCCTTTTTATGAGGGCAATTAGTGTATTCTAGCTTGTATGTCAGATACAATGCTCCAACTATGCACTTCATAATCTTCTTGAGGGATGGCTTTTCTGTTTGCACCTGGGTAATTCCACAAAGAACCTTGAACACAGTAGTTATTCAGTTTGATGGATTTACACATCCTTTATAATATCCACACAGCTTGTCCCATCATCTGGAACTTAACTTCAGAAAATTTTAACAAAACTATGATGCATTAAGTTTAGGATTACTGGGAACTTTCTCAATAGGTTCAGATCCTTCACAAAAATCAAAGTTGAAATCTCATGAATAAACTAAATTCAGGGATGGTAACAAAACTATGAATACATATATAGTAGAGATTGTATATGAGAGGAAAGTTCTACATATGAGAAAATCATCTTTCTTTTCAGTGAAAACTGGAAGTTTTCTACCTCTAATAGTTGTTATTTTAGTCTTATAAATGGATACATTTGATATAAAAATATGGAAGCCAGCAGTGCGATTTCTGCTACTATTAATTTTCTGTTATAGACCCTGTGTTGACTTCACCATCAGGAAAACCTGCTTTGTTTAGAGACAGAAATTTATCTGTGATTTTAATTCTTTATAACTAGTTTTAAATGTAATCCCCAACTTAACTTTCACAAACACTTTTCTTGTGGCTTGAATCAAAGTTTGAGGTTTCCGTTCAAAACTTCTGAAAGATCCAAGGGGTTGAAACTTTATACGATCATGAAAATAAATAACTGAATGGGAACGGAGTAGGTAACAGTCAAGACTTATAGAAAACGAGTTTGATTCTTTTAAATAACTCACTTTGCAATGTTGAGGTTCTGCATATGTAGTTGGAACATGATTGACAGCTGAGTCCTGTAAACACTGCTCAAAATGACAGCGATGTTGTCTGAAGGTCTCCAGTAAATGTACTCTGGACAACAGTGCAGGATCTATGGTAAGACTGACTGCTGTAGATCTGTTAGATCAACTCCCCACATCTGAGAACTGGCCGCTGTGCAAAGCTAAAGCTTAAAGTTTCATAATCTGAGCTTATATAGTAAATATAGTTGAAAAAAATATGTCTATGTGCTAGTAGACACAAACATCATTTGTTTTTGAGAAAACTGCCCATAATTTCTCAGTTGGCTTTTTTATATTTCAAAATCTCAGAAACTCTTAGTTACGTTTAGTCTTTGACTTCCCCTCCTTCATAACATGAATTATCCAAGGATTTCCAGTAATGTTTAACTCCCTTTAAGTAAGTTTTTTTTTGTATGCATCTCTTTCATTTTACTTTTGAAAGTATTTCAAACAAAATACCAGAATTTTTTCAAAGCTCATTTTGTTCTTCCATATTTTAATGTATTCATGTTTTAACTCTACAGCTTTTCTTAAAAAATTCTTTCATATTTTGAAAAGTGAAAACAATGTATTTTGAATACTGTTCTATTTCCCTCTGAAGTCACAAGCCTTAGAAGACTGCCAAAGTTTCTGAAATATATTTATGGATGATTATTGAGCCATAGTAGTTAAAGTCTTCTTTTCCCAAGAATCAGATATTTAAAAATCTCCCATGGTCATCTGTTTTATGTTAAACAAAGTAAATATGTTAACTAATTACTGATTCTATCTCCCCTTGCATACAGACCATTCAATGATTCAGTGTTCCAGAACATTATAAAATATACTTTACAGAGAACTGAAGAACACAAGCTTCTATAAGTAAAGATTCAAAAAGAATTCCTTTCTCAGGGCTGGAATAGCTCATCATAAAAGGCCGGATTTTTTCAAGAGGCTCAGAAGAGAACTTGATCTGACTCTTGGTTTTCAAGAATGCCCTGCAGCACAAATACAAAGACAGCTTACATGGAGGAAGGGGAGCTGTCACACCTGGCTGAGTGCCTGACGGAAACTCCAAGGAGTGAACCGCTGGGTTGCATGGAGGCCCTGCGGACTGCAGAAAGTTATTTTCTGTCTTTAAAACTCATAAAAGTTATAAAGATCTCCATAATTCCCTTATATACAAGATGCTTTGACTTCCTTTTACTTTAACTAAAATCTTGTATGCATTATGAGTAAAATTGGACAAATATAAGCAGAAGCTGCCTTTACTTTCCACTCGTTTCTTTCTGGAATGAGATAGTGGTGCCTATACTGTATAGATGCTCAGCACACACACTTCCACATCTGGGTAGCCTTTTCATGAAAAGCACAGCACAGGTATGCGAGAAGTCAGGCAAGGTATTGATGATGTTGAACATATGGAAGACGTGCCTGCATCACACCCTCATATTTCCTAAGACTCACTTCTGGGCAGATAGAAAGTGAAAAGCAGGAGACTTCATAACAGCTTTGCTGGTGCAGGTTGTGAATATGAGTCTATATGGTGGCCACATAGCTGATTGAAAAGAGAAAGTCCTGCAGGCATTAATTTTCGCCAATCCCTTTAACGGCACACCGATCCCTCTAATGGCACACACACGCATATGTCAGCACAGGCTCTGCTAGCCAGCACTATTCACACTTGATCTTCGCGCGCCTTACCTGGTGATTATGATATGCTCTTTGTCTGAAAGGAAAATAAACACCCTGTCAATGTCACTGTGAAGGGATTAAGGACGTAATTATATGACAGGATGGGGCGGAAGGATGGATTCTGTCCTCTCATTGTGTGCATGAAAAGAACAAAGGCTAAAGCAGGCATTCAAGGATGAGCAAAGGCCTTTCACAGAACTGGCGTTCCCTGAAGAGGCAATTATTTACTTGAGTAGATCTAAAAGACAAGTGGAAGCTCACCCAACACTTCAAAAGAAAAAAAAAACAGGAAATATCCTGAATATTGGAATATAACAGTAAAACAGAAATCACTTAGTTTTCAGAATTTTATATTACCTCCAGGAAACATATTAGGACCCAATAGGATTTCACCGTCCCCAGTTATATACCTACTATCAGCTATTATTAGTCATTATATCTTATTCATAATGTCAACTCTGACTTCCATGAACAGCGAAAGCATCTTAATTGTTTTTCTGTGTGTGAGAGAGAAAGGGAAGGTTAATTTTAGAATGATGGCTGATGAGGTATTCATGAAAAGATCAGAGCCTAAAACACTGCCGGTTTCCATGGTGATCATTTATAAAAGAAGATAAGTGTTAACGAACTTGGACAATTTGAAAGCCAAAGGAAGCCATTTTCACTTTCAGACAACAGCCATCTAGCTCAACTCTTTCTGTGTAAGTCATCTTTTAACATAATAAAGGGAAGACAGCTGCATGGTAACCTCTAACAGAAAATTCTTTAGAGAAATTAAGGCAAATATTTCCGAAGCTGCCTACTTCTCAGTAGATGGTCCACTGCGGGGTAATTTCATGTTTAGTGGACACAGACAGTTGCACTGCCTATGTAGATTCAAAGGCCATGACAATCCTCAGTATATTATCTTAAAACATGAGTTCATATTCAGTTAAAGTAAAAGCACAAGGAAGAGAGTCAGGCAAGGAAAAGAAACACAAGTTAGCACTTTTAAGAAAGCAAAGAACATGAATATCGATGACACGTGACACTGGGGTGCAAAAAGTACCTACAGATGTTGGGAGGTGAAGAGCAAAGTTATTGTACGAAATTAACGAGACCTGTTTGGGGGTGAAACCACATCAGTATTCAGAGGAATATGAGTCTGAACCTGAGCAGATGGAGGGTTGAGGAGGCAGAGGCAAAGGCTGGTTTATTTCAAGAATGGTACTGCAGCAGAGACCAAGATGAATGAAAAGGAGAGGGGAAGAAACGCATTTGAAAACTGATCCAACTGGGATTTAGTAACAGAAAACAATGCAGACAGCATTAACCCTCAAATGAGCAAATGTGATAAATCTTAGTTAAGTGGAACTCGATAGTGCTGAAATTACCTAAACACAGCAGAAATGAATTAATAGTTACAGTAGTAGTACTTGCCTATAAATGAAAATAAAGGCCAAACTACAGATGTTAAGATTTGTTCCAGTGGAGGGAATTTTGCTCATTTAGTATCTGTGTATTAAAAAATTGCTTAACACAATTCATACACATTGAGGTATAGGCAACAGTTTTATGTTTAGGCATCGGTGCCTGGGCAACATGGTGGAGGGTTGATGGAAGGATTTCTCAAATGCCACAGAACTTCATTTTAAGGGAAGGGTGGGGCATAGCTAAACAGGAAAGCTAAAACATTCAGGTCCAGGAAGAAGTGACTTGTGGCCTGAAGGGGAAGAAGCTGGGGCCTGCCTTGATTGTGTCAAAGGAGTCTGACAGTTCCTAGACTTTAATTCTAGTTCTAAAATTTCTATACGATCATTTTAAACACTGATTCCAATGTTCTTGGAACCCCTTCATAGAGCTAGGATAAGTAGATTATTCATCAGTTAAAACCAGCACATTTCATCATCAAGGAAAAGTTTATCCCTTGCCCACGTGAAACCTTAAAGGAGATTCAGCACTGATAAAAAGATCCGTGCCATTTGAAAGCCAGTGGACAAAAATAAGAAGAGAGGAGCGTCCCAAACAAAGAAACCAAGAGAAGAGGGGATGGATGAATAAAAACCAAAAGGGGAACTGCACAGAGTGTTCCATACTATGAAAGCCATGTTGAGGACCGCAATCCACGTTACCACAAGACAGCTGTCATTTACAACAGGAATTGTACGTCAGCATGAATAATTGTTGTACTTAGAAAGATAAATTCGCTGCTCTATCTTCATCTTCAGTTAGTCAGTCATCACAATTTATTAAACATATTTTTGAAATAGACTCACATTCATCAAATAGTGAAGTGTAGATACATGTATCTTGTGAACATAAATCAAAACAAAACGGATCATTTCCTACCACAAAAAAACCCTGAAATTTGGATATTAACTGTTTTTAAATAATTTACACAAACCTCGCATACCAGACTAGTCCAAAGGCATGCGTGCCTTTCCATAAGTAGAGCTCAGAAATTTGAATTTTCAACCAATTTATCTTACACAGTATTGAACTCCTAAAACAAGTTTGGATAATGTAATTTTAATTGAAGCTCAGCTCATTATAAATAAATTTGTATCAAATAAAATCTGAGGGAAATGCAACTCTTAAGTTATAAGATTGAATAAACATGTTTAATGAAAACTTGTAAAGTGTTTATCTGGTAAATTTGCCTGTCTCAATTTAAAGAGAAGATATTGTGTAAAAAGAGTTAGTATATATGAGGGTAGAGATTCAGCTTGGTTGGTATAGTGCTTATTGAAGAAGCATGAGAAGCTGAGTTCAACCACCAGCACCCACGTGAATCACTGTGGTACCTGGTTGTAATCCAGCACTGAAAAGGTGAGAACCAACCAGAGGATGCCTGAGACTCTCTGGCTAGCCAGTCAAGTATCATCAGCCGAGTACCCGGTTCAATAAGAAACTTGATTCAGCAGTTCTCTGGTGGGGGAGGTCCTTCTGTATATGTATTGTGTGTGTTGGTTAATCAATAAAGAATCTGCCTTGTTGTGTGACAGAGCAGAACAGAGCTAGGCTGGAAAAACTAAACTGAATGCTGGGAAAAAGAAGGTGGAGTCAGGAGACACCATGTAGCCCTTCCTGAGAACAGATGAAGGAGAACCTTGCCTAAGGTAGGCCATAAGTATCGTGGTAAAATGTAAACTAATAGAAATGGACTAATTTAATATGTATCAGTTTGCTAGGAATATGCTATAGTGATTGACCAAGAAGTGATTTAATTAATACAGTTTATGTGTGGTTATTTCGGGAGTTTTGACAGCCAGGAAATGAACAAGCAGCCTCCTACTACAGTTGTCAACCTGTGAGTCATAACTTCTTTGAGGTTTTGTGACCCTTTCACAGGTGTTGCCTAAGACCATCAGAAAACAGATATTTGCATGAAGATTCAGAACAGTAGCAAAATTACAGGTATGAAGAAGCAATGAAAATAATTGCTGGTGGCAGCCTTTAATCCCAGAATTTAGGAGGCATAGGCAGGCAGATCTTTGTGAGTTTGAGGCCAGTCTGGTCTACAAAGTGAGTTCCAGGACAGCCAGGGCTACACAGAGAAACCCTGTCTCAAAAAACAAACAAAAGAAACAAAGAAAGAAAGAGAGAGGGAGGAAGGTAGAGAAAGAGGCAGGGAGAGAAACAGGGAGGGAGGGAGGGAGGGAGGGAGGGAGGGAGGGAGGCAGGGAGGGAGGGAGGGAGGGAGGGAAGAAGGGAGAGAGAAAAATAGAAAGAGAAAGGAAGGAAAAAGGAAGGAAGGAAGGGAGGGAGGGAGAGAGAGAGAAAGAAAGAAACAAAGAAAGAAACAAAGAAAATGTTTGAAATCACTACAGCATGAGGAACTGTATTGTAGGGTCTCAGCATTGGGAAGGCTGATATTCACTGCTCTAAATAAAAGAACAAAAGGCTAATAGTGATTGAGGAAGACGCACAATATCATCACCATCATCAGTCTCGGGCCTCTCCATACACACACACACACACACACACACACACACACACACACACACACCGGAATGTACAACCATAGGCACATAAACACATGAACTCATCTGCACATATACAAAGGAGGTAGCATGTATGAACTTTCATAGAAATTAAATTTAAAATACTACATTTTATACATACTAGCCTTAAAATTGTATTTATAAGACATAGTAAATCTAAACTTTAATTAAATGGTTTGACAACAATTTTCTCAAAATTAACTTAACGTGTGACTTTAAATATTTATTGATGCTGGTGAGAATGGAAACTGGTGTGGCCACTTTGGAAGTCAGTGCTCCAGCTCCAGCTTCAGCATTCCAGAGCAGATTTCCAAAGAACCCCGTGTTCTTGATCAGCCATCAGTGATATTCAATGTCATTGATTAAATGTCACTCACCTAGCACATACCTGCTGGGTAATAAGCATTCAATAAATGTTCATTTAATTTTGGATCTACTATTTGGCTCCATTTTTTTCCTTTTTCTGGGCTGCTCCCATGTACTTTATTACCAGATATTTTTTGACTGACGTGTTACTCATACACCCATTAACTTTTCAAATTGAATGCTTTTAAATTTATTGCTTTTGTTTTTCATTGGAGCACCTTGTTGGAATACTGACATGCTTTGTCCTCAATTGTTTCATTTCTGTTTTGCCTTCTAGACAAACTGGTCTTTGGAAGGCACTGTTTTATCCTTTCCTGTGGACAGTCTGTAAACTGTGCTTTGCAGATCTTGACTGCTAATCAACCTTTATCACTTATGAAGCAAGTCAAACAAAAACAATACTGCTTGTAGCGTTGTATAATCAAGTTTGTCCTTGCCCTGAACAATCCCACACATTTGTTTGCCTCTAAGGGTGCATCGTAGACCATGCGCTCTTAAATGCCTCCACTCCTATATCTGTACAGGTCTTTCTACACAAACATAGCATGGTAGGCAATACTAAAAAATTTCTATGTTAACTTTGACATTTTATTTTCTTTCATATGTATGAGTGTTTTGCCTACATGTACACTTGGCAATATGTGCGCATTGTGCCTGGAGAGACCAGAAGAGAGCATTGCACCAGATACTGAGAAACCGGAACTACAGATGGCTATGAGTGGCCATGTGGGTGCTGGGAATTAACCTGGGTCCTCTAGAATAAATGCTCTTAAGCACCGAGTCTTCTTTCCAAATCATGATCTTGCCTTTTTTTTTAAAAAAAAAAAATCTTTTTTATACTTTCAGATTAGTTTCTTACCTCATAAGGGGGAAAATATTCTACTAAAACTTTACTATGGGTATCAAATTCCTCTTATAGTATTGACTTAAGTAATAATGT
Organism: Microtus oregoni; assembly: GCF_018167655.1. Lineage (NCBI taxonomy): Eukaryota > Metazoa > Chordata > Mammalia > Rodentia > Cricetidae > Microtus > Microtus oregoni. Next base: position 4,538,070 of record NW_024543069.1, read on the forward strand.
ATTCATCTGTATAGCATGTACATCTATTTTATGTAGGTTAATTGTAGTTATTAAACAATGATATATAGCCATGCACAATATTATATTTCTGTAATGCTGATGCTTACATTCCAGAAAGTTAGGATGAGATAAGAAAATGCATGCATGAATTTTGGAGTGATAATAAATGCTAAGAAGCCGAACTGAGCAAGGAAAAATAAAATTTAAAAGGAAAGAAAGTTTGGGCTTCCATTAAGTCTTTAGGCAGTATCTTTCCTGAGGGAGATAGGGGAGCCAGCCATATGTGCATCTGAAAAAGCAGTTCCAAAAGCAAGAACTTCAGGGATCTGATAATCATATATCTTGATCAGGTCTAGGGAGCAAGAGAGCTAGGGTTTATAGGTAAGTGGGACAGAGGAAACAAAGGATGACGTAACAGCAAAGAAGTCTTGGAGGAAGAGGCTCTGGTAGAGGACATAGAAGCTGTACTAGGAGCTTAGATATTACTTCAAATACATACACAGTTTTGAGCACAGGGCTGAATTAATGTGAGATAAAGTTTATAAGTTTCTATCCACAGTATACCAAAGAAAACCCCAATAAACAAAAAACCGAAAAGCAAGACAAGCCTGTAGGAGACATTTTGAGCAGAGATTGAAATGACAAAGTTTCAATCATTTAGGTAAAAGCTGTGGTTACTTAGAACAAAGTGATTAGTGCGAGGCTCTATGTGTACTTCTTAATGCACAATGGAAGGAGAGTGAGAGACAAAAAAAAAGACAGACAGATACACACAGAGAGACAGATAGAAATAGACAGAAAGACAGAGAGACAGAGAGAGGGAAGAAGCTGATGAATTAGATGTGAACCATAATAGTAAGAGTGCTGCCAAAGGTGACCTCAGGGGTTTATAGACTGAGAAAATGGAAGAATGAATTGGCAAGATTATAAAAGGAAATGATTTATAGGAAGTTTTAGAGATTTAGAAATGGTCATGAAAGATATTAAACACACAAAGGAGGACTTCAAAGAGTGGCTCAAAGAGAAGATCACCTACCACTTGTCTCTTTTCCCTCCAGAATTCAACTCCTGCTCCCCAACTCAAAACCTCACCTCTTTCTTGGTAAAATTAGAAACCACTCAGTAAAGGCATCCATTTTACCACACATGATAAGGACGTTTGCATCAATACATTAGAAATAAACCATCAGTATCTTTCCCCTGTAAGGGAAGGATTTCTCCATCATAACCTTATTGTCTGAGTTCGTAAATAGAGCACTTCCCTGCGAGTCCAAACACCGAGGAACCATCTTTAATAACAGGCAATGTAGATCAATACCTTACATAGATATGAGGAGCTATGCCATCTCAGTGAGTGTCAAACATAGAACTGGCACACTTGGCATCTCAGCAGGATTGCTGGCATCTCCCTTGGTATTTATCCTAGGCTTGCTTTGTAGAAACCAGGACAAGAAAAGTCCTCAAATGTCACTGATCTATGGCAAGAGTATTGTAAACTCTCTCGAAATGCAGTTGGGTCCCAGACTTCTGTCAAAATCTTAGGTCCTTATTCACTACCAAGAGAATATTTGGAGAAGTCGGCTGGAAGGTTGTGGCTTCTGTGACTGTGATAGTTTGCATTTCTTGGAATACCCTTGTTTTAATTGACAGCTAACTTAATTGTAACTACCTCTTCTCCTATTGTTATATTCTGCACTAACTTGTCTACATTTGCCTTGCTGTTGACATCTCTGTCAGAGAGCCAGGGGTCTGCCTGAATTGTGACCTTCTGAAAGCTCATTCTTTTATTTTGCCACTAAAAGACCTTAAAACATAAATCTGACCACTTTCCTAATGTTCATATGACCATGCCTGGTCTGTCCCCCACTTGTAAGGAAAACTCCAACTTCCTTTCTGCTGCATTTTGCCCCTTTTTGTATGGCATTGTCCTGTTGATATCAGAAGACATCCAGGTTTAGGGGACATTTCCTTATTATGCACAAAAGAACTTGTGTCCCAGAATACAGAATTGCACGAGGATAAAGGGATAGTGTATCAGGGTTTATGAGGAGGTAGTTCCACTTCCAGGTGGAAAAAGATGACTGGAAGAGAGGAAGGGAGGGTAGTCGCACAAACAACTCTGTTGTACAATAGATGGATGTTTAAATCTCATGGTGTGGGCTTTTGGAATAACTTACTTTTATTCTTTAGAATTTGCTGAAACGTTGATTTTTTTATACACTTAGAAAAGACAATAAATTGCAATTTTATTGGTATTTTCATTTTCAACATTGTATTTGAAACAACTTGGTACCCAAATTTTTGTTATTGTATATTTTATATATTGTATATTTTAAAAAGTAATTATACTTCATTATTCTATTAAGGCCATCCCAACTAAATATTAATCTTGTTTGTTCTTATTTTCACCCACCAAGCTATACCAATAGTTTATCAAACTAGAAAAAAAATCTACCATTATCAAATTATGTGCCTAAACTATGAAAAGTCACACTGATATTTTAGGTCATCATTACTTTAATTTTCATCCATTTATAAGTAATAGGAATGTTTCAGCTTAGTCGTTCTCTATAACTATATAATTCCATCCTTAGAGTAATGTCAGTTTTATAGAGTGCCTAATGTGTTTGCATAGCTACCAAAAGATTTCGGATGGCCTTAAGTATTACAGTAATACACATTTGATTGTTCAACATTAAGTGGTCATTACAGGTCATTTAGAATCAGTCAACACATTGCCTGGAATCATGAATTTAAATAGGGGGGATTTCCACTTGACTAGGAAAGCAACACAGCTGGATGAATGGTTTTCATGCATTACCTTTAAGTCTTTGCTTTAAATTCTGTTCAAATACACAAACGAACAAGGCAACACAACGTAACTGCCTAAACGTGAGCTGAACATGAATGGCACTAATGAACCAGCCAAACCGCAAAGGAAAAAACTCAAAGGCCTCAACCCTATACAGAGGACTACAGACCACTGAGGAAAGATATGAATGAAAGGGGTGACCCTCCCCAGGGAAGAACACACCAATTTGTTTTCCAGTACCAAACGGTCAGCTCTAAAATCATATATACAAGTAATATTATATGGGCTTGACAGGTTATACTAAGGAATACCTATGTACATACAAATACTTATATGAGTTCTATAATAATTGATGAAAAAAAAGCCATGTATTTGAGTGAGATCAGGGAGGAATATGAGGAATGTTTTAGAGGGAGGAAAGGAAAGGGAGAAAGGTAATTAAAATATGATCTCATATATAAATGGAAGAAAAAAACAAAAGAAAACAACAAAGATGAATCATCTTAACAATATTTTAAAACATAGTATATATTGTCTTACTAGATTATTAACAAATTGTAAAACTGTCACAAGCATACTATGCCAGAAACAGATGAATACATATTTTTTGTCATGTCAGAATTTTTTTTCTTTTTTTTTATTTATTTTTTCCATTTTTTTATTGAAAAAAGGAGAGAAAAAAAACAAGTTTCCACCTCCTCCCAGCCTCCCATTTCCCTCCCCCTCCTCCCACCCTTCTCCCCCTCCCCCCACTCCTCTCCCTCTCCCTCTCCAGTCCAAAGAGCAGTCAGGGTTCCCTGCCCTGTGGTAAGTCCCATGTCAGAATTTATTGAATGACGATAGGTTCTCAAGACATAACGGTTTCATTGCCATCAAGTTGCCAGAGCCTGCCATTTTCTCCGATATCCATGGCAAATTTAAACATGGCCTCTTTTATTCTGATTTAATGTAAAACCAACTCTCATATTATTTATTACAGATTTGTAACAACTGTGTGTGTGTGTGTGTGTGTGTAGGCTACATAATGACAACAAGGAGCTAAAATTAAAGTGGATGGAGAGGCAAGGAAGCAGAGAGAAATACAAACGGAATCTCCTGGGAGAAAAATGAGGAACTGTGCTGAGAGTCTGCAGAAACGGCTGCTGTGAGGGTGACGCTGGGTTGGAGCAGCAGAGTTCAATCCAGCTTAAGAGGTGAAACACTGAGATCAGCTGAGCGACCAGTCAGATGCATGGATGGCAGGTCTCAATGGGTAAAGAGGAGATGACCAGAGTAAGTCTACTTGAATTCAAGCAGACTGTGTCACTGATGGGGATTGAATTGAGCTGAAGTCTATGGGACAGCTGTAACTAACCTATTTATTAAATGACTTGTCACACACATCCAGTGTTCAGATGACAAGTCAGTGGGGCCATCACTAACTGTCACAGTGCTCACCTCTTAATGGGTTACAGGTGAGGAAACTGTGTCATTTCCTCAGTCTTGTGTGTGTGTGTGTGTGCGTGTGTGTGTGTGTGTGTGTGTGTGTGTGTGTGTGTGTGGTGTTATATTTTTGGGCCTGGTTTTCCTTATATTATATTATTACACCCGTATATGCCTACAGTTTCAATTCATATGGATACATTTATAAGGCTCCATCTGTCTTGCTCCCAGAAATAAGTCAAGTATAAGCTTGCGCTGTAAGAGGGGTGCTAGACAGATAGTGTTAATCCTATGTCTACTAAAGCAGGCAAAGGTACCAAACAGACAAGAAGTCAAAAGCTGCTTGCAGCATGGAGCATTTCAGGGCAAGGAACAGTCTGAAGAACAGTGGGGTTTTATGTTCTATAGAATAACTTAGGACAAGGTACTACCTTATCGCAACATGAAGCCAGGCATGGAGGAAGCAGCCTAAATTCCTCTTCAACTCCCCAGCAGCTATCTTACAATTTATAGAAAGCCATAAGTCAGTGGCTAGAACACACCTAAATTTTGCTGTGAGACAAGTTAAGGTTGGTGTTGTGTAGCAGTTTCCTCTGAGATTGAAGCATTCCATCCTGCAGGAAAGCTCCTTAAGCAGGAAGGTAAACACCTTAAAATAGCTTCAGGAAGTCCCTGAAACCAACCAGAATTACTTAGGCCCCTCTCTCCTATTGCCAAAAGTCCAAAGCTGCCGAGAAGATTCAGACAACCCACCATGTAAAGACTGCTCTCAGATAAGCTAAACTGCACAGACTCTCAGGAAAACCAAAGTTAAAAAAGAAGATCCTGAGACCAGACCAGCTTCCATGAGGAAGCAGGAACCAGCTGAGCTGCCTGGAAGAGGCTTAGAACAACCAAGACACCTGGAAAGGACACTCTTCACAGTCAAGCTGTCTGCACTGTGTGCAGTGTGCTCCAAATTCCCCGTTTGTGAGCTGTGATGGGGTGGACTTGGTGATACAGTTGTCTTTGAGTCATTCTGCTCTGTAAGTAACCCCTCATCCATATTCCTGTTAGTAACCTCAATAAAACTCACAGTTCATCAAGTTGGACTTTAGGGGTATCTGTACTTTGGTCTCCCGTGAGATGTGCATCTGGAAGGAGGTAAATAGATGCCTGTGTAGTGTCTCCCTGGGAAAAGTTCTGTCATCCAACAGTTGGGTTTGGAAGGAGAGGAAGAGGAGAGTGTGCTTGAGAAAAGGAGCTGCTGAGTCTTTTGACTTTATGAATGCTGAAGCAGAAAATAAAGTGGAGATCAAAATGGAAATTCCTGCTCATTATAGAAGGCAAGATGTCTAAATTTAAAAAATTCTGAAGGAAGTAGTAGGTCTTGATCCACAAGGAAGCAGGCTTAGTTAATATGTAATCTGTGTTATATGTCAGTGGTAAGAGATGGGGGCATGTGCAACCTAGACTATGTGACATAGGGCACATGCAGCGTCGACCACGTGATATGGAGCACCCATTTTCTAGTAGGAGAATGGTTCTTGGGTGGTGTGTTAACTGGAAGATGTGGCCATAGTCATGTTGCCTCTGCCCCCCAAATGGTATTGTGAGGGGCTGAGTGTATTCTTGTGTTTCAGAAAATCTCTATGTAGAATCCGGAAGGAGTGAATTATTCAATGTGTATAGCCTTTTGTTTATATGAAGGAAAAAAAACCAGCTATGTTTTTTATGTAAATGAGATGAGGGATAGCACATGAACAAATTAGTAAGAATCAAATTGGGCTTTGTCTTCTTCCTGTCTCAAGTCTTTTTCTGGATCAATAGATACTAACAAGGAGAAGACAGAAGACTGACTTTTTATGTTCTTGCTAAGCATGACTATTTTAAAGCCCATTTCTTGGGATGGTGACAGATGTTCATAACTTAAAGCTTAAGAGAGAATACCGAGCACTGAGTCAGCAAGGAAACAAGAGAGGTAAGGGAAACAGTTTCATTGGCTGGTTGTAAGCAATAGTTTTTTGTTTGTTTGCTTGTTTTGTTTTGTTTTAAACATTTGTTACATGGGAGGGAATAGAAGAGTTAAAAGAAAAAGTTTGAAGATATTTTTTGATCTCAAAATGTAGAAGACTTTATTTATGGTTATACCACAACAGAAATAATCTCTTGTGCATATGTCTGCTTTAAGAAGGAATATTAGATAAAGAGTATGACCCAAAACATGGGATATCTTCAGGCATCCTAATTGATCATTATCTATCTGTTTGGTTGGGATTTCCTCTAAAGAGGAAATTCAGAACTCTAACTGGCTTACAAAGACACTTTACCTGAGGCAAGCACTGAGACTCTCTGACCCAGGAACAAGAGTAACTTATAAATTGGCTGTCTAAGGGATCACGACAGGCCTTGGTTGATAGAGCAGGGTAGATTCACTTCTCACGAAGGTTGAGTCCTTTGACAGGTCCAGGATATAAGGCTTTTTCCTCTGAAGATCAGCTTGAAGTTAGGATTCTTATAAAGTTAGGAGTTCATGTGCCTATTAAGCTAGTTTTACAACTGAAGCAAAACCTATTATCTGATGACTAAAGAGGTCAAAAATCTCTCTCTCTTTTTTTTTTACTCACTATCCCACCAGAGTTGGATGTGAGATCACACACTGGTCATCTGTAGATCTAGTCCCATTTCAGCTGAAATGTCTGCACCTAGAGAGTCACTGAGAAGCAATTCCTATTTCCTGTTGCTCTGAACTACTGACAGTGTGGCTTCTATGAATCTACCAGTTTTAGATGGCTCATCTAAATGGGGTCATAGTCTAAGCCCATACCCTGAACACATCCAACCTCTTTAAATAGGATCAAACACTTTATTCTTCTGTTAATGCCTTATACCTATTAGTATAATCATTTTAAAACTTATTAGATACTGTCACATTTTTTTACCTGAATATTCCACTGTGAGCTTTTCCTTCTATTCATTATTTGATGGAATTTTAGTTTCTATATCTTGGTTATTGGGAATGAATTTTCAATGAGCATGAATAGAAAAACAGCATTTGAAAACCTGTTTTCAGTAAATAGAAATGAAGATGCGAGAACTTCTGTGGTCCCCTTTTTGATGTTCCCTGGAAGCTTCCAGTTGTTTTCCTAGTCTTCGTTTGCTTTTCTACAAGCAGTGCAAACACTGGCCCAAAATGACTTCAGAGTTTTCATTAGTTAGTGTTCATCCTAATGGGTGTGAGGTAGTAGCTCTATGTGGGTTTTGGAGGCTAAACAGAATTGTTGGGGACATAATGACCACAGTGAGAGAAAGGAGACCCTCCACTCTGAAGTTCGATAGAAGCCTCTTGATAGGTGAGAGTCAAGAATTTCGGCACAATTCACAACCTTTGTATGGAAGTCTCTGAAATTGAGATGCTATTTAATTTTATAAAAAAAAATGTTAAAATACTAATAGACCCTGTTTAAGCCTAAGGCTGTAAGACCTTTAAGGATGAGATTATGCCTTTTCCAGCTAATTTTAGAAATCTCACAAATGAGACTAATGCTTTCTCTACAATAAAACATCTCCACTTCCCCCACAGCCCTTGTGATCTAGGGCTTTACCTTATCAGCTGTAATCCTAGCCAATCATGGGAACCACCCTATGATTTCATTTAGGTTTCATAGCAACCCTTAAAAGATAATAGCTTCAAAACCCACAAATGATATGTTTAGCGGTTTTCATAGACCATGACCCAAGACTTTCGTTTGAGAAGTCCACGCTTACTCTTGAGTGAGCTTTCCCTTTTTTCTCAAGCACTTTCCTTTTTAATAATGTGAATGTTTAACATCTATGTTAAATTTTCTTTTGCTAGACCCCCGTCTTCTTTACACTGGCCAACCCTGTAGTTCTTTGGTATAGTGGGGTTTTTAGCAGAATGGAGTTCTCTAAAAGATGACATGGATTCCTTGGGCTTTGAGCAACAGAGCAGAGTGTGTCTCTTCCCTTTCACCATAGAGAATTTGATTTAAATATGCTTAATAATAAAGGAAGTTATTTTTAAAAGACACCATGTTGTATATATCCTTTAGAGAAATATCTCCAAATCCTCTGCCCATTTTGTGAGGGGAAGAGAGGTTACTGAGTTGTAGGCCTTTTTTGTGAGTTTAAATGTTGTTGCTGTTAAGTCATAGGTCCTCTAGTTCCTGTCCCACCCTTTATTCCAGTTATCTGACCGTCCTGATGCATAATCTGTCTCTTAGGACCTAAACCTGACAGTATGTCTTAGAGCTCACAGGCTCTCCAAGGGAAAAGGAAGCCTGGCCTCTTCATCTTGCAACACAGGACGCAGGGTGGTCCTACGCAGAACCTGCTCCCAGACCAGGACTCACTAATGCTAGTCCAGGCCACATGATAAGAAACGTCATTCCAATCCTCTGACTTTAAAAGTCAGAAGCACCCTTGTGTGCCGTGGGAGCACATTCTGCTCCTTTAGCCAATAGCCTTTAAGATACCAGCCCACTTGGGTGTTGTCTCTTATATTATAAAAAGCAGTGTGTGCCCCCTCTCTTGCTTCTGGCTCCTGCTTCTGGCTGCTATACTCTACTCCTGTTCCCTCAGAGGACTGTTGTCTAGGACAGTGATCTATAAATTTTCCCCTTAAATAAATAACCCTTTTATTATCCATAATTCTGAACTGGTGCAGGATAGTTCTGTGACTTACACCTTCACTTATACTAGAGATTTGAAGGTCCTCTCCTTTAGGGCCATCTGTCTCCATGCTAAACCCAGCAAGTAATCTGTCTCAGTGCTCCCCCACATTCTGAGACTCTCTTTCTCCTAATGATAGTCCTCTTGGGATGGGAAAGTCTGCTTTTTGAATTCTAGCCTCAATTTAACAAAGCTCTTTTGAAGAGTAACTTATGTCAGCTCCTATTCAATCCTTAATTTTAGTTTTGAATAGGCCTTTATCAAATGCATGGCTGCCCTGAAAATGTTTACTCCTATCCTATAGTTCCTTTTTATTTATTATTATTTTTTAGCTCTGTTTATTGGTCCCTTCTTTATCCAGAGTTTCTTAGCTTGATTTAGTACTCATTTCTTCAGTTTAGCTTTTCCTTCCCATGCTTTTGGTGTCGTGCACAAGAAGTCATAAAGAAATATGATGATTTTATAGCCTCTAACTGTGTAGTTATAGTTTTAAAAGTGTTTGGCAGAATCTTTAGGATTTTCTTAATAAAAGGCCATGTTATTTATGAACAAAGACGAATTCATTCTTTTCCCACTTGGGATTTATTTTGTCATTTAGGTCAAGCAGTTCTAAAGCTATGTTGAGTAGAAATAGACAGGCTGGGCCCAGGGAAAACAATCCTATTTGCCCTTGGTATGAATCATTTCTGCATGATAGAAAAAAAAGCCAGTGAGTATTTAATGGAGGGCTTTTGCATGTTCGTTATGGATGCTGTGCTATGTTTTCTTTTGCTGCAGTTGGTATTATTATCAATGTGGCAATACTGGTCTCATAAAATAAATGTGGATGTAGCCTTTTTCTTTTGTTTTTTAAATTGAAAATGATTAGTATTGCTCTTTTGTAAGCCATCTTGTCTTGGGCTTTTATTTAGCGAGAGGTTATCTGGATCCAATATCTGCATATTCTTTTAAAATTTCCTGTTTCTTTATGACTCAGAGTTGGCAATGTGTATATAGCTAGAATTTATCCATTTCTTTAAGTGGTTAAAATCTTTGTCATATTTGTCCTAAAAGTTTCATAATATCTTTTAAGTTTGTGACATGAGTTTTAATGTCTCTTCTTTCAATTTTAATTACTTATCTTTTTTTCTTATGTAGTTTAGAAGTTTTTGAATGCCATTGTTTGTACAAGAAAATAACTGTTAATTTTAATTTCATTATAATTTCTCTTTTTATTTCTTCCCTGATTTTCTCTGTCTATTTAATTTGGTTTTAATCTGTTTTTATTCTTCTGGTTCCTTGAGACTTAAAGTCAAGATATTTTTGTTGTACTGCTATTTTTTTTAATAATCTTTTCTCGTTTTACCTACCAATTCCAATTCTCAATCCATACACTCCTCCTACTATGTCCACCTTGTCCCCATCTCTCTCCCATGGACTCCTCAGAGGGCAAGGTTTCCCATGGGGAGTCAACAAAGTCTGGCACATCACTTTAAAGCAGGACCAAGACCCTCTCTCCTATATCTAGCCTGAGCAAGGTATCCCTCCAAAAAGAATGGGATTCTAAAATCCAGTTCATGCCCTATGGATAAATCCTAGTCTCACTGCCAGTAGTGCCATAGACTGCCCAAGTCACACAACTGTCAGCCACATTCATAGGGTCTAGTTTGGGCCAACATAGGTTCTCCTGCTGTCAATCCAGAGTCAGTGAGCTCCCACTAGATTAAATAAGATGTCCCCATCATGGTCTTGATCCCTTTGCTCATATTGTTGCTTCTTCCTCTATTTGACTGGACTCTGGGAGCTCGGTCTATTATTGCTTAGGGTCTTAGATGTCCACTATTACTTAGGGTCTTAGATGAGGTCATCCTTGTAGATTCCTGGAAATTTCCCTAGTGACAGGCTTTTCACTAGCCCCATAATGTCTCCCTCAATCAAGATATCTCTTTCCTTGTTCTCTATCATTCCTCCATCTCAACCATCTCATACCCTCATATAGTATAATCGAAGTTGTAGTCACATTAGGTATGTTTTCAAGGTCAAAGAAAGATGTGACTTAGATGGATAAGTCATCTTCAAACACTTCAGAGATCTACAAAATGTGGCATTTAGGATGTTTTAATAACTTAGGTTCTTCTTTTTTTTTTATGACATTGAGACATGTCTGCTCCTGGAAGCACCATTCTATTTCAGAGAAGATCATCATAGATCTCCATAGAAGCTCCACATGGAGTTTACTTTCTTTGTAGCAAAAGTAAACCACTGGGCAAGAAAATGCCCCTTCCTCAACTGCTAACATTATGCTGTTCTAATTAGACAAGCAGGACACAAAATATCCTGCTTCACAGAAAAGTCTGTCAAATATGGTAGGCCTGTAGGCAAAAGATGGATGCCCAATCTTCATCACAGAGGAACTTTGGGTGACTGTCCAGGCTTCTAGCTGTTTCTGTAATTATTCACATTTTTTGGAAGTCACTTGCTTGCACTTCCTGCTTACTCAGTTAACATTATTTCCTTCTTGGGTCTCTGATGGTGTTGAAGATTAGATAGCTATATTTATAATTTACCAGACACAGAAAGCAAGTTTTGATAGAAAGCAAATTAGGTATAAGACTTTGGAGTCACCAAGATAGGATAGATATGAAATATTTTCCCCAAATTTGTCAAATGCAAACGGACTAGACATTGTTGATGTATTTATCGCCTCTATATACTGTCATTGTACTTATTGTATATAGTTTTCTTATATTAGTTATAGCCTTCTTATTTATTTTAGACAAAAAGGGGGAATGTAGTGGCATTTCAAATCCATTTTAATAAATAACGACTGCCTGAAGATCTGATAGAAAGTAGTCTCACTGGTCAGCCTTAAGGTGCTGTGCCTTTAATCCCAGTGGTGCATGCCTCTGATCCCAGCCCTAGAGAGGAACATAAGATGGAGCAAGACAGTTGTCAGACACAGTTTCCTTCTGCATTCCAGGAGGCAGGATCACCATCCCAGACTGAGGTCAAGGCAAGAGCCAGTTTCTGGCTGTTTTACTTTTCAGATCTTCCGGTTGAACCTCAATTTCTGACTCTTGAGATTTTATTAAATATGCCTTAGTAAGTAGCCCCAATAAACTTAGTGCTTCACCCTTCTAGATGTAATTTTTGCTCTGTTATGGATGCCCTACCATGTATGCTCAGGAAAAGCTAAAAAATAAGCATTGAAATATTTGGCTGTTATTGCTCTGCTTTCTGTTTGTTCCATGAGCTTTGTTGATGTTTGCTTCCTATATTTGGGCAGTTTAATGTTAATGTCTCTTTGTGTGAGTTTTCCCTTCCATTTTCATATAATGCCCACTTTGTCCCATTTTTGACAGATCGAGACTTGTCCCATTTTTGACAGATCGAGACTTGCCCTATATTTTTCTGACATAACTCTGGCCACTAATGATCAATTTTGATTGACATTTGTATGGACTACCATTATCTGTTATATTACCTCTATGCACATTCTTAAATATGTATTTTCCCACTTGATATATTTGGTGACACGCATTGGATTTTGTGTTTTATAATGTTTTTAGGTACTCTTTATTTTTGAGTGATTTATTCATCTAAAGTAAATACGTAGAGGGTATATTTGTTATTGCTGTTTTTTTGATGTTCTCTATTTTCTTTATATATATATATATATATTATCTGTCTTTTCTTTCTGCTGTCTTCTTTTGTGTTCATTGTTTTTTGCATAATGGTATTCTTTGTTTGGTTTTTTTCTTACTATTTTTCTCTCTTCTATAGATATTTCCTTTGCAAATGTTCCAAAGACGTTTTCTTTGTTCTGTGCACAGTGTATACAGAAAACAAACTTTTTTATGACAGCCTGTTTTGAGCTGAGAATCACTTCAGTTGTAAACCAAATCCTCTACTCTTTAGTGCTTCTACGTCATACTTTTATGATGACATATCAAAATATGCTTTCAAATTGTACATCCATTAGCATACAGTATCAAACATAACAGATGTAACTATTTATACTTTTTTATTTATTTATTTTTTACTTTTATCATTTACTTTCTATACCATTACAAAAAGGAAAAAACAAACTATGAGCCAGCTGTAGTATTAGAGCATCTCTGGTGTTTACCTTAACCAGAGTTCTCCTCCTGCTTGACTTTTGTGCTGTTTTTCCTTTTATCTTTCTTGCTCCAACACAAGAGATTCTTATTGGCATATGTTTAAGCTCAGCCTAGAAGTTACACTTTCTCTCTACCCTAGAGCATCTTTGTCTTTTCATTCTTGAAATTTTTCTTAAAATCTTCATCATACTTGTGGGAAAGTTTCTTTAGTAGTTTCTAGAAATACCGTGAAATTTTTAACTTCAAACATATTATAAAAAACTGTCTAGCTTTGTCTGTTTTTGCAGTTGCCATAAATGATAGCCCACAGCATGTTGTATGGCATGGTATATTTGATAATTTTCAGTCAATTTATTATTTTCTGTTTGTATCATAAATAAAATCATCATTTATTTTTATGTACCACCATATTGTGTTATAAAGTAATGCCCGCTCTCAGTTTTAGCTTCCTTCTACACTGTGTCCAAGTTCTTACAGAGGAGGCTACTGCACAGCCCCGTACCATAGTGGACCAGCTGTTACAACAGAGCATCCACGTTCATATCAGAGAACACATGACAGGAAAGGATATATTTGCTGTTCATCTGAAATTCAAAATGTCTTGGTCTTACTTCCTCTTCCATTATTGCTGGATACAATGTCTTACCAGTGCAAAGCTACTGTTGCTAGGTAACTGCTGTGGGAATTAAGTATAAGCATTAAAGATTACTCAGCCCTTTCTTATTAAGGATGTGAGATGCTCACACAAGACCTACAGCAGAAGATAAAAAAAAAAAAAGATTTATAGCAAGGCAGAAACCACTGAAAATGTGCAGTGTGCCAGACACAGTTTTTAACTTTTAAGCAAAATTTAGCACATAATCCTTCTAGCCACTCTGTCTTTAAGACAGAAAGCTTGAGGCTTAGTAAAGATAATTTACTAGAGCCACATCTCAAGGAAGTAAGAAAGCCAGTACTCTAAACAAGACTAATACTTTCCAGAGCCTGTGCGCTTGCTCAGAGTACTGTGTTGTATGAATCAAAGCTCAGTGTCATGGAGAATTACAATCCACCTGCTCTTTGTCCAGGCATCCTTATCTATCTATCTATCTATCTATCTATCTATCTATCTATCTAACATCTTTCTATCCATACATCTGTGTGTTATCTTTCCATGTATGTATTTATGTATTTACCCATCTCCTGAGTGTCAATATAAATATAATATCTATGAGTCAATGAAGTTTGATTTCAATGTCACTAAGTAACATCTGCATGCCATTATTAGGCTCCATGGAAAACATGTTAAAGAAGACCAGACTCTACTACTCTAGAATACAATAAAATGTACAGTGTTCTCAGAGAAAAATTAACTATCGTTATGGACCAAAGATTTAAATTGTGAATATTTCTTTTAACAAAGGCATGTACTCATTGTTTCTGAGTTTTGAACTTCTTAGAAGACAAGGATAAATTCATACAGGCCTAGAATGTCTGACGGACTTTTTATGAAGCAGGAATTTTGAAGGGATGTTCTACTTTGTCTTCAAAAAGTTTGTCAGTCACTTACTTTTGTGTCTTATCTATCCAGGATGGAAAACTCACTGTCAGCAGTCAAAGAAGGCACAGTTTTATGCTTAGAGTTTAGCTTTTCCACAATGAAAGCATACTCCATATGCCCAACATCTCTTTCTGAAGTAAAATAGTACTGCCAGGAGCAAATATGTGTCAATGTCATGAAAGATTTCTGTTATTAGACATCTTAAATGTCATATTCTGTAGGTTTCTGAAATGTTTGAAGGCCATCTGCCTATCTAAAATATATTTGTTTGACCTTGAAGACATACCTGACATGGCCACAAATTTGATGTTAAATGATGAAATGCAAACGTGCATTTCTTAATTAGAAATTATATTTTTAAATGAGCTACATAGTTATAATACCTTAAGAAATAATATATATATATAAAATATAACAAAAATGACCTTAAATTTGTATCAATATACAAAAATACCATAGGGTAGAAACATATATACAATATACCAAAAATAGTCTTAAATTTGTATCAATATATAAAAATATTTATTAATATAAAATATTAAGATTAGTAGTTGCTTTTTTATTTTAAATGTAGTTTCAATATCTATCCTTTTATCCTATCAATCCTACATCCCCTTTTTTCTTTTCAGAACGAGATCCATGAACGTAATCTCCTTTACTTAGTTTTCTCCCTGACTATGACCAAAAAGAGCTTGGAACCAACACCTGTAAATGATGATAAACATCCATTATCCATTCAATGACCAAACAATACCCACCCCTCCTCTTGGGAATATCACTATTGTGTTCTTAAAATTACTTCCAACTGTCTTGGGGATGACAAAATCTTTAGGGGAACCTGAGACAATTGAGATAATGGTCAAGTCCTGGGATATTTAGCTGTTGACCTGTCCTAGCATGATGGGAAAGTGTAAGGCTTATCTGAAATCCTAACTGGAGCTGTCTGTGAAGTTGGACTCCCTCAGCTAATCTCCTTGAAATTGTCTTGGGCTCTTTGTAGCCCAAAGCTGATCTTTGGGTGATGTCTGTCAGCTAATGGTGCCACTACAATCCAGGAGGATTTGTTGTTGTGGGGTCGCATCATCCTTTTGGAGACTTCAAAGGTTGCTGTTAGGAATGTTTACAGTTCATTGAAGAAAAGTTAAAGATTTTAAATGTCATATGCAGCAGATATCAGAGAGGTTAAATATTAAAGGACTACAGTCTCTAAATACAGCTGGGGTACACAAGCTTAGTTCCTCATTACTTGATTCAGATTCAAACTGGAGCTTAGAGTTGTTCCTATCTAGCTCTTATAATGTAGACTAACCCATTTCTATTAGCTTATGTTTTATCACATGGTGCTCTCTCTCTGTCATCTTGTACCTCATGTTTCCTCTCTGTGTCTCCTGGCGTCTGCCTTCCTTTTTCCCAGATTCCTGTCTGTCCCTGAAAGTCCTGTCTAACCTTTTCCTGCCTAGCTATTGGCCATTCAGCTCTTTATTAAACCGATCACAGTGACACATCTTTACACAGTATACAAATATTCCAAAACAGTATTTTGTGGAAGCCTATGGGAGACCTGCTGTTTTCTGGACAGAAACAGGGGAGGAATGGAGTGGGATGGAGACAGAGGAGGTGGTGTGAGGGACAGGGAGGGGAAACTGTGACCAGGATGCCAATAAATAAGTACATTTTTAAATTAAGAAAATCCAAATATATTTGATCGAACATGTTCTATTTAATTCCATCAAAGAAATAACCTTGAGAAGAATTAGGACTGATTTACAAAAAGTAAAGAAGTTTTGATCTATTTTGCTGTTTGTTTATTAATAGATGTTTAGTGTAGGATAATGCAAAAGCCATACACAAAGTGATAAACGGCTTAAAGTTAAATTTACCATTTACTAAAACATTGTGAATTTAGGTTTTCTGCTTTCTGATAAAATGCAGTGATTTAAATGCAGTAGCTGTTTCTATGCCTTCATGTGTCTAAAAGCCATGGAGCCCTCTATGTGTTTGCTCTATGAGCAGCAGTCAGTACACGATCTTTAATAATAAATTGTCAAACATACAAGAAATCTGTGCAGATTTAGGAATAATGTCGATCATACCACTTTTCAAAAAAGGTAAAATAACAAACTGTATTTAAATATGATTTCTTTCCACTTAAATTCTTTTAAGAGCCCATAGAATCAGTGATATTTGGTGGCATCTCTGCAAGAAGAGCAATACCAGTTACTGTTCTTACAGCAGTGGAAAATAGACACAAGGAATTAAGGGCAGGAGAAACTATGGAGGACAAAATATTGTAAGAAGGACCAAGAATAAAAAAACATTGTTGCTTCACAATTAAAAACTAGTTATTATTGTGTATATTCATGTGCATAGGGTTTATGGTATTAGAGATGCAAGCAAAAGAGCACTTGCCACAGCATTTGGAGGTCAGAGGCCAAATATAGAAAATAGAAAAGTATTTCTGCATGTACAATTATAGGCAACTTAATGAACTTTCAGATGCTCTGCTAAAACACATATTTATAGTACTACATGTCGAAAAAGAAATCTTGAAATACTGAATAGGCAACTAGGGACTGCTGAAGGAAGAAGAATTAGCATTTCCCAAAGAAATGCTAATTATTAGTTATTATAATAATAACTTACTAGTTATTCAGTGTTGAGTGGTCTGACTTGATACCCTACAGATAGGAACAACAAAAATAGACTCCGTAGGTTTTAACATATACACATATAATCATAAACATATTTATATGTCACAATAATAGTAATAATAAGAATGCTATCAAGTTGAGAGTGGGGGAGGAATGGGGGAATTTCCAATACTTATCACTGACTTTACTGACTGCATCAGAACACAGGTTTTTACATGCATTTAATTGTGTATTGATGTATATGTAAATGTTCTGAGTGGGCCAGGGCTGATTGTCTGCCCGTCTTTTAAATATTCACTCTCTGGGTGCAGTGACATTCTAACACTGTAGGAGCACAGACACACTTTGTGCATTATAAGGTACTGTGTGGCAAGGAGCATGGTTGAAGTCCGAGGTCTTTACACAGTTGGTAATTTCATGTGTATCTCTAATTCAGACTAGACACACAGAGATGAAACTGTACCACCAAAATCTATGGAAAAGAAGCCTTTCACACACGAGTTTTTCTACAGTTAAGCGATGTTATGATTGTCTGGCACTAGGAATCAAACTTCCAATTCTTCAGTCTTCTGTAGACCATCCATTCATCTATATTTTAATCACATTTATTACACAATTATCAATTGTATAACTTCCAGTTCTGTCAAATCACCACCTTTGTTGACAACCAAATTATGTTCTTTGTTTTCTGATAGTATTTTTTTCTTTTCTTTTTTTTTTTGCCAATTCACTTAAAATACACAATTTAATTTCTCAAACACAACTGCTTCTATTTTGTTCATTTGTTCAGCCAATGTGATACCCCTCTGTATACTATGAATATGTTTTATTACCATTGGTTACTAAAAGAACTGGTTTGGCCGATGGCAGCACAGAATATAGCTAGGTAGGAAAACTAAACAGAATGCAGGGAGAAAGAGGGCAGAGTCAGGCACATGCCATGTAGCTAACAAAGGAGAGAGACTCCAGAACTTTATCAGTAAGCAACAGCATCATGGTAATACACAGATTATCATTAATGGGTTAATTTAAACCATAAGAGCTAGCTAGGAATACGTCTGATTTGTTGGCCAAATAGTGTTGAAATTAATATCGTTTTTGTGTGATTATTCAGGTCTGGGTGGCCAGGAAATTAAAGCACAAACAAAGTTACAAAACTTTGTTTACTTTGTCCTGCTTTTTTTTATCATTTCATTTTTAGTTTTCCAGACACACTGTGTTTTTGTTCGTGCTATTTTTGTTCTAGGTGCTAAGACTGGAACACAAAGCTTCATTCACACCAAGCTTTTGCTGTGCAACAGAGCCCACACACACCCCAGCCCCTGCTTCCCTTTTCCTGGGCTTCATTACCCACTCATGTTAAACTTCAGCTCCTTCTGCTCCTCTTTCTGGGTTTCCTGTTTCCTGCCCTTTCTTCTAGCATCTGAGCCAGCCCCTAACACTCTTTTAACCTTTTAAAGGTTAGAATTATTTCCAAAGGCCACAAGGGGAGACTTCCTTAAAGACTGAAATTTCAGTAAACTTTGCTTCAATGCTGAATCTACACATTTGAACACTCTCCACGTTGAATGCCCTTGTTACATATTTGATGAGCATATATTAGTAGAACTGATTGCCTGTCCCAACTGTCTCTTATGCCACAGATAAAGGCTCCATTGTAAATTCATCTGAATAAGTCAAACGTGATATCTCTTAATATTCCAACAGATTTCTAAGGTCTTGCCTATAACTTAAGTGACTTGAAACAGAGGCATAGTATAATCCTTGAGGTGCTCTAATGGTAAGTTGGTTTTAATGTCTGAATAAACTGAGAAGGTAGCATTCCATACCTGCTTGATATCTTCTAAAGTAGTGAAATTCTTGGGATGCATGTGTTACAGTATTAGGAATAAGATAGCACCTATATTACAGATGGGTGGGGTCAGGGTGTCACTCAACACCAGGGTATATGTTAAGCATGAGGAAGCCCTAGATTCTACCATCAGTGCTATAAACAACCCCAAAAGATGTAAAGTAGGGAGTTTATTTGTTTGTAAACACTGTTTTGACAGTGTCTCAGTGTGTACCTCAGCTGGCCTCAAACTCAAATCTACTTGCTTTGGTTTCCCAAGAGCTAGGATTACAGGTATGAGCCATCCAAACAGGGAAGAGAATATGTTTTTAAAATTGCATTTCTCAGTATAAAGTGATATCAAACACTTTTCTGTGATAGGTAACTTAAGTTCTATTTTATTAGGCACTTTACTTTTGCAACCACAACTTGCAGAAGGTCAGGACCCAGAACCGTTTGCTTGAATGGCTCCTTAGGAACAGGAGCTCTCTGTCAGCTCTGATTTCAGCCCTTCCTTTCTTTGCTGTATCATGTGACTGCAGAAGGGCTCCACACCCATCCCCAGCCTGCCTTTATCTTCCCCTTAGTGCCAGAAACCTTTAATGGGCAGCAGCTTATTCTAATTATTACACTCCATTGACTTGTCCTGCTAATTCCTAGGTCCCCACCCCCACATCGTTGCATGAATCTTTTCCTTCTCAGACTATCATTTAATATTATTAAATTATAAAAATGAGTTATTTTGAAGTGTGTTATCCTTTCTTACATGAAAGAGCAGTCAGTACAAGGCAATCAAAATCCAAAGTGTTTTTCCACATGCATAAAATTACAATGTAGCTTGCTTTTACATCTGAAAAAAAAAGTGTTTAGCAGACAAAAGAATTGTTCTATCCTGAATGTTATATACTATACTTCCTTTTAGGTCTCTGGAACTCAGACATATAAATATTAAGAGCTACACTGTTAAGTGCTCTCTGCTTAAGAAAAATTAAAAGATGAAATAAAAGAGAAAATTGCTTGAAGTTTTCATGGACAACTTCTTCAACAGCTTTTTTTCCCTCTAAGTTCAGTTAAAGAAGCTCACTCAAATGTGTTTACAGCCAGAGACTCCAACACTTTCATTGCTTTATTTCTACATGGTGTCCTTACTGTTCAGTGATGGATAATATGCCATCAAAAAATTACTGATAGAGTGACCATATATGAAAGGTGCATAAAGACGAACTGGATTTGTACACAGCAGACCATGCTATGAGTGTGTTCTTTTTTCTACTGTGAAGGGAAAATGGCATGTAATATTTTCTTAGCAGATTTAATAACATCATCTGATATCTACAAGATAGCAAAACTAAGTTTGCATATGCTTGTTATACTGTCTTCAATCTACTTAAATTGCAGCTCTAAATACACGAAATCATTTTCCTGGTGTCAATCCATCACAGCCCTTTTGACAGACTTCGCTCTCTTTCTCGCTCTGTCCCTTACCCTCTCATTTTCACCACCAAAGCTGAAGTTTTTCAGGTCTGATTGACAGCTGTCCAGAGGGATTTGGTCCGGATCCGCTTGACCAATTGTCTTTGTTTGTGTGATAAGAAAGCAGAGCTACGCGCCAAGGCGAGAAGCACGTTATTCCTTCTTTGATCTCAAAGATGAATTAATTCATGGGTGGAAAGGTGAGAGCATGAGCCTGGGACTTTCCTTACCGTTCCGATCTAAACACAAACAAACAAACAAATGATGTGTGTAGACACTTGGAAACGCCCAACAGCAAAACTCTAGAGTGAATGGTGTCTGATTTTTAAATCACTTAATAGTATTGATAATAAAACATATCTTCTCTTTGTAGAACTTGTGCATCTCTGAGCCCTAACTTAAGTGTTTTTATTTACTTAGAGTCTGGATGCTCTGTATTTAGCTTAGGAATAAATAAGCTCTGTGAAATTCACTGGTCTGGATTTAAAAGTGATGCTTTCTTTCCTTGTTTGCCTGTCCTTTTATTCTGCTTGCCTCTAATGGAACTGCTGTGGTCATTACACCTCTTTCTTTCCTTTCTTTGCGGCATCCAACTTTCAGAATTGAACTCATCTCTCTATTAGCCTGTTTTGCCTTATGCTCAGTTGGTAATTTTCCTAGATGTTTGTATACATGAGTGCATTAAGGTGGATCTTTCTGTGGCGTTCTGTTCTTTCTAGACATCAATATTATTAATAAGAGTTGAATTGACAAATACCCTCTGCTCTTCTCAGCTCAATATTATGCCTTTCCTAGAATTATGATTAAATTTTATGTGATACTTCCTCATCTTACAAAATTTTAGTTTGTTCAATATATAGTTTGCATAAAATACTGCAGAAGCTCTTATGGTGGGCACACTATTTCTGGTCAAAAGTGAATACAATTCATTAAAAGTAACAAATATAACAAAAACTACAGTGCCAAGCCCCATACAAAAGACAGTACATGAATAACCCTAAAATAACACTTTTGGAGTTTTGAATTACAGCCTCAGTCCTCTGGAAATGTTGCTTGTACTCTTAACCCCTGATCCATCTTTTCAGCTTTTAAAACTTTCCTCTTAAAAAAAAAAAAACTTAAAACTTTATGTATATGTATGTAGCTGCATGTGTTTCTCCTTCCCGTGTACATACAAAAGGACCATTGTGTACCGCTGTGTAGGTACTGAGAATGGACCCCAGGTCCTTTGCAAGAGAAAGAGGATTTTGACATTTGAGCTACCTCTCTACCCTCTCAAAACCTTCCTTTAAAAAAAGAGACACATTTCAGCTTGTGAAATTCACTGTTGTTTGTGATTTGCTTTAGATAATAGAGTGTGGGCAAAATAATTTAAAAGTTCTCAAATGAGGCCTTTCTGCATTATCACACGACTTCTGAGCACAATTGAGGACACCTGTGATCACCACAAGAGAAGGAATTTTTTAGCATACCTCCTGAGTTAAGACATGTGCAGCCTACCTAAGGTTAGAGGAAAATGTCAGTTAACCTACAGACAAATAAAATAAATACTTTACTTTTCTACTAAGTCATTGAGTTTGGGGTGTGTAGTTATGTAGGGAAAAGGTAACAGGAAACAGGAGTAAGCAAAGGAAGTCATTAGAGTGCGGTGCAGATTTGAGCTATGACCAGTTTCCTGCCAGTCTAATGGGAACTCTGGAGCATACACTGGTAATACCACAACATAACTTTGAGTGCAAATTCCCCAGAGCCCTTGACCACCAGCGTTTCTGTAACATCCGGAAGAGCTGACTCTTAAGGTGCTGTCACTTGACTTAGTCATTGACTAAGGGTTTCCAAACTAGGGTGACTTTGCCCCAAATGCTGAAATAGGCCAGGCAGAGTTCACAGCTGGAGGCTGGCAGCTAATTACATTCCTGTGGTCAGTGGAGGCCTTTTTGGAAGGGATATTTAAGCAGGACATCCTCATGATTTTCAATCCATAAAGTTGAAATCACATAAATTTCAAAACCACCTTACGGTATGAGATGCCTTGATGGTGGTTATTTTTGGAAAACAGAAAAATGCTAGTGGTTAGGAAGGGCTGAGAGAGCATCATCTATGGTGTCAGTAATGTTCCAGACCTTAGCCCAAGTATAGAAATGTGGAGGGTTTGTTTTAGGATAGTCCATCAGGGCATGCATGTAAGTGATATATTTTTGTGTATGGTTACTTAACTAAAAGAAGGATTTTAGAAATTTCAGTAGTGAGACTATAAACCCCATTAAAAGAATGAATTAGTGGTGCAAAAACCTATCATATTAAAGATATTTAGATAGATAGATAGATAGATAGATAGATGAATGGAAGGATGGTTGGATGATGGATACATACACACAAACATGTATAATGTCTGTTACTCACAATAAGAGTTAATAATAGAGTGACTAGTTGTGAGCTATTATTTATACATTGGTATAGATTCTTGTATGTTGATACATGTTAAATTATATTTGTTATATTAAATAAGCTTCTATATTTCTTTTTACAATATGTGTACACCTATGCAAGGTTATTTTGTCATATTTTATATATGCATGTTTAAGACATTTTGTATATTGATACAATTTTAAGATATATTTATTATATTGCACTATACATTTCTTCCTCTGATCAAATTATGTATACATTGTTTACATTTTGAGTTCATTGTCTTTATTTGCTGCACAATAGTTTAAAGATTGTTTAATAACAGCAAGGAAATGACAGTGAATTCACTGAGAGACTAGAGAAGGATTCTTTAGGTAAGGGGGGAAATACAATCGAGAGCAGGGGAGGTGAAGAAAAACTTTGTCATCTAAAATTGTTGGAGATTATAAAACAGAAAACTACAGTCCAGGGAATGAGAAGAGAGGCCCTTGTCTGAGAACCTCAAGCTGGGGATGTATTGTAAAGTTCTGAAGTTGACGAGGGTCATTTATTCAGTACAGTATAATATCCTAGCCAGGGAACTGATCCTGAAATGAAGCAATGCATAATTATTTATATGGTGGATTATTTTGACAGATCTTCATATGTTGAACCATCCCTGCCTTTTTGAGATGAAGCCTCCTTGATAGTGCTGGATGGTTTTTCTGATGTGTTCTTGGATTTGGTTTGCTATTTTTTATTGAGTATTTTTGTATCAATGTTCATGAGTGAGATTGGTCTGTAATTCTCTTTCTTAGTAATGCTTTTGTGTGGGTATCAGGGTAATTGTAGCCTCGTAAAGAGAGTTTGGCAATGTTTCTTTCTGTTTCTATTTTGCGGAACAATTTGAGGAGTATTGGTATTAGTTCTTCTTTGAAAATCTTGTAGAATTCTGCACTGAAAGCATCTGGTTTGGGGGGCTTTTGGTTATGAGAGTTTTGATAACTGTTTCTATTTCTTTAGCAGTTATTGGTCCATTTAACTTGCTTATCTGGTCTTGATTTAATTGTGGTAAGTGATATTTATTCAGAAAATTATCCTTTTTCCTCTTCTTCTTTTTCATCCCCCTACTTTTCCCCTTGCCCTCCCCTCCCCTCCACTTTCCTCCTTTTTCCTTCTTTCCCTCTCTTCTTTTCCCTTTCCTTTCTCTTTTTCTACTTCCCGCTCTGTCCTTTTCTCTTCTTGCAGCCTGCTCCAGCTCTGTGGTCCTGACTGCAGAGCTCACTGTACCAACCAGGCTGCATCAGACCTGTAGTGTTCTCTGCCTGGGGTGGAGTCTTGAAGTACAGATGGACTCATGCTACATGCTCCACCTCTTTCTTTTTTACCCTTCATTAGATTGCCCCTTGGGATAGAAAAAAAAATAATTTATTTTTGAGAATGATTATGTTTAACATAATAGACTACAAAAAGCTCAGGTAAAATTAACTGTTCTGTGGCTTGCTAATTATTTCCGCCATTCACTGTACCACTCACAAAGAAACATCAGAGGGAAACATGCTACCTCACCCACCAGCGATCACAGTCAAAATAATAGAAGCAGGAGTCAAGAAAAACAGATTCATTTATTTATCCCTCTGACATTGTGTTCCTTCGCTTGTCACAACGCATTTTGAAAACTTGAGCGAGAGATTTGGATTGGCACACGTGTGAGCCCCGCGTGGTGATTTACACAGGACTTCTGTCCCAGAACATCTAAACACTGCATATTATAGACATATATTAATACTTTTAGTTTATACTCTAAGACCGTAAGGTATGCAAGGTGAATTTAATCGTGTGCCAAACTTCTAAAATAACTTTCAGAAAAACAGAGGGGAAAACTAAAACAAACTTGAATTTGAGTGAAGACACCAAAAACGGGAACTGTGTCTTGATGTGGACTTTGAGTGATAGAAAAAGGCCTGAGGAATATGTTCTTCCTGTTCATGGTCAGTTCTGTCTTCAAAGGGTTTATTTTTCTAGAAACTGGAACAGGTGTGGTCTGTCTTTGCCAAAGTCTTCCAGAAGTTCATACCTGCCCCAGGCTTCAGGTTTCGGGGCTGGTTAGGGAGACTGTTGAGTAGCATGCAATCCAAGAACTCTCCTCTCAATGACACAGAAGGGACCGGCCAGCCCAGCCTGCCCCAAAGCTTTGTGCTGTCTCATTTAGAGAAACTGAATTTGCAGTTTGAAGGGTGTGACTATTCTTATCCTTAAGAAAACCATCTTCTTGGCACAAGTTTTTACAAAATGAGGGTTCAAGTTTATGTGTAAGCACAAACTGAGCGGCTTTCATATTAATTTTTCAAATGTCAGTGCAAGCCAAGGACTAAACACGGTCCTTTGCAAAACTCAAGAGTCGCTGTTATTATAGTAACAGGGAGAAAAGCTGGAGGTCAGGAGGAGAGGTGACTGTGCTGTTTGAAATGCAATGTTTTGCCGTGAACTCTACCAGAACATAAACTGAAGTAGGTCAAAGGGAAAAAGGAAAAAAGAAAAAAGGTTCTCTATTCCAAATCAGGAATCTCACCTTCTGTCAGATACTACATATAGAAAATGCCTGACTTTGTGAAAGAACTCACATAATGGCCTTATTTTCTCATAAAAAAAAAAAATACACAGTACAGTCACACAGGTACGTTTGTGCTGGGCCTGGTCTGTGTGACCAGTTCATCTGAAGGTGCCGCAGGCCAGTCACGTGCTCAGGACAGCAAAGAGGTAATGGGAGCAGATCGGTTTGCTGACCCTGACTGCTATAAATGGCTACGCGAAACGAAGGGAGGAAGATCAACACAGCTCAAGTTCTGAAGTGAAATTTTATCTCATTTCTGGCACCGTGAAAACTAACCTGATCTTTATCTATCTAAGAAAAAACATTCCTCTGTGACCGGCCAGCATAACTCCTGCCGATTTCCACATACCGCTCGCCCCGCAGCTATGAAAGCCCCATTGTGTGAAAGCTTGCAGTCAACAGGATATTTAAGACTGGTTAGTGTGATCGGGTTCATCTGGAAATTGGACTTTTGTTTTAAAATCGCTGAAGGATCGTTGGGTGCTCTTCACGTTTGTTCGATTTTCCTCCCTTAGGCAGATAAAAAGCCATGAACCAAGGGGGAAGGAGAAAAACATATTATTAAACACACTTGTCTATTGTTGTAGATAGAGGAGTCACAGCTGAGAGTCTACCACTCTGCTCTTAACTCCTGCCTGCTATCAGTGAGCCCTGAATGTTTAGCTATGTGGTTTGGTTTGGTTTGTGTTTGTTTTTACCAAAGACACCTAACATCATATGGGCTTTCATTGATTAGATGACTCCCAAATCATTTCCAGTTTTGATAATCATGATATCTACAAAAATACTGCAAGTTCTTAATTAACTGTAGGAGAAAGAGACAAATTGGGGGGGGCAGGAGAAGGAGGAAGAAGGAAGGAAGGAAGGAAGGAAGGAAGGAAGGAAGGAAGGAGAGAGCAAACAAACTTAGAGAAATGGAATCAAATGGGGACTGCCAGGGAGAGGAAGTTGGCAGATGGAAGAAGATAAGGGAATGAGAAACTGGAGAAGGGTCAAGGATCCTTCATCAACTACAGGATGATTAAGTTCTGAGCGTCACTATATACCATCACTTCAGATTAATATTCACTTATATACAGCAAAATTCCTGAGAATAGATCCCAAGTGTTCCCACTACATTGGCAAGGAAGGCCGACTACGCAAGTGATAGATATTCTATCAGACTTTTTATTGTGCTGATAATTTCCATCATATAAAAGTAATTCCAAATATTGTATGTTGTTTTCATACCAGTAATATTTGATGTGTATTTTTATTTGAACAAGAGGGTAACTGATATGTTTAACAAAAGAAAATATCTAAGGGACAGAAATAAATATTCTTTTTCATATACTAGCTTGTAAATATCACACACACACATACATGCCATATCTCTTAGAGTTAGAATGCCAGATTTAATTCCCAGTTTTGGCATTTATAGCTGCGTGACCTGGTAAAAGTATTCCTATGCAAAAATGAAAAAAGACACCCATATTTCATCTCCTTTGTCGTGAATATTACTGATCATAGAACATGAGTCAATCTACTAAATCATAGCACAAATGTCCGTTCTTCCCATATTATTGGTGACTAATGTTGGGTCTGATATACAACTCTTGTTCAATGCACATGTCTTCAGCATTTCTACATCAGTCAATCTAACATGATCGAGTCTCGAAAGAAGCAGTTCTAACTATGGAACGTGTTCGCTTTTCTGAGCTCAGTATTTCTGAATAAAATTCAAAGTTGAATAGATTTCTATTGAAAAGCCTCTTCCTTTTCCTGCAAACTTAATAATTGCATCTAGACCACCTGAGAGTATGGTTTGTGTTTCCTTTTTTTTTTGTTTGTTTGTTTGTTTGGGCTGGTTGGTTTTGTTTTTTGAAACACTCAGCAACAGAGGAAGATCATAGAGGCTTATTGTTCAATCAGGAGAGAGAGAGAGAGAGAGAGAGAGAGAGAGAGAGAGAGAGAGAGAGAGAGAATTATATCATTTAGGGAAAGAGAGATCAGAATTTAGTTGAATGCCATTTTCTCTGTTTTTTTGCTGAGTTGCTAGTAAGTGCTGCTATTACAACAGACACCTGAGATTTGCAGATTGAAAATAAGAAAACCTGTTTTGATTTTTGACTTTGGAATGTTCAGTTGTCTGGAGCATGTGCAGCAATGGTAGAACATGCACTCATCTGAAGGTCAGGAAGCAAGATACCAGTAAGGACTGATGAAGCTTCCCATAATCCACTTCCAGACATTCTTCTAGTAACTGGAGGACCTCCCCCCAGTCCCAAATATCATAGATTCCAGGACATCCCAACGGCACTGCATGCTGGGAACTCTGGGCCTTTTGGGAGACATTACAGATCTGAGAGACAACATTGTTTTGTTTTGTTTTTTTTCTTAAAACTTGAGTTTGTTTTGAAAATGTGCAAAGCAGGTTGTACTAGATGTGACTTGCACTCCTGTGCCCCTGTTTTCTTTTCTTAATTAGTATATAGATTTAGAGAAAGCTCCATCAGAGGTAGAAATACGCCCCTCAGGGCAGTGAGAAGCATCCACAGAGCAGGGCCCATGATAGATTCTTATCTAAGCCCTGTGGGCGTGTGAACTTCAAGTTCAAGCCTTTTGAGAACAGATTGAGGCACCGCATTCCCGGTATTTCTCTCCAGTGGGAACAGAAATACCCATGGAGAAAGTTTCTCAAACACTCTGTGCCAAAACATCTTGCTCCAAACTCCCACAGTGCTCCCTTCCATGAAGAATTCTAATTTGCTTCAAAAATAAATCCAGAACTTACATGGAAGAAAACCCCATTCTGCTAAGGACATTTAGAGAAGCATAGAATGATGAGTAAGAAATAGTAACTTAAATTATAAAAATCACTGTACTTTTGATTTTTATAGTAGTAAATAACTTCTGAGTACAAGTTTACCTTTAAAAAATAATCCTCTATTGAATGCAAGCATTGGTTCAGTAATCTGTGTAGCAGTTATTATATATCTAGGCTAGCCCAGATTCTTTAAACACACAAGCACACACACTCAGACACACACACACACACACAAACAAACACACACACATTTAAGGAAGATGACCACCCAAGGTCGCATCATTTATTTGCCATTAAACACATCTGCCCAAAGCCACAAGGTGGTATATTGCTCTTTTCTATAACCTGCAAAGAAATTATAGCAGCTTATTGAGGTCAAATACTGAAATAAATTTAGTCTGTCATTCTGATGATTCCTTTTTAAGTGTGATGTTATGGTGAATAACTATATTGGAGGAAATACTAAGATATGCTTAAAGCCCATTGGTGGTGTGCACACCTTTAACCCTAGTACTTGAGGGGCAGAGCAAAGCAGGTAGATCTCTGTGGGTTTGAGGCCAGCCTTGTCTGTAGCGTGACTTCCAGGACAGCCAGGTCTACACAGAAAACATAAGGCTTAGCCAGACAGGATAGCTCATATCTGCGATCCCAGACCTTGGCAGCCTGAATTAGAAGGGTTCCTGCAAGAGTGAGGCCAATCTGAATTGTATACAGTGAAACTCCAGTTTATCCCCAGACATTGAGGGAGATTCTGTCTTGAGGAAACAAAGAGAAAATGCTTCTGCTGTTTCCTGCAATTAACAGGAGGTTTAGGAAGAAGGGAGAAGATGGGAGGATTAACACTTGCTGTCAAGGTGAAGCTACAAATGGAAAATATCACCCAAGCATGGCAGGGGACCAATATAGTGGCTATCTTTACAGAAGAGGGTCCCCTGTGCCCAGTCACACCAGAAACACAGGGTGCCACTAACCATGACTCCCTTTTACAGGAGAGGGTCTTTTGTGCCAATAACAGTGGCTCCCCTTTACTGATAGGAATAGGACCAGCTGTGTCTGGTGACACCAGCAAAATGGGGAACCAAGAAACATGGCCTCTCATTTACCAAATAGGATGAACTCTGCCTAGTAACTGGAGGTCCAGGGCAGTGACCAGGTAATGAATAAAATATATTTCATGTAGTGGGAGAATATTGAAAATGCTGAGATAGCTAAGCTCGCATTTCAAAAGATAATTCGACAAAAATAAAATAAAATAAGGATAGCATAATTTGTCATGTGGTTATTTAAAGAATTCCTACAGAAATGGTGGTCATGTCCTGACTTATTCCATCTGCAACCACACAGAATCTTTTTACCTGAAACAGTGGAAAATACCTTGCAAATAGTGGGCCATGAGAGACCAACACTGGGAATCCTTGAGGCTCAAATTTCTTAATTAAATACAAAGAGTTTATGCTGATTAATTCATTAATCATTTCCATTGTGATTATTTCTTTTTTAAAAAAATACTAATAAAACCTAGAAACTGCTTAAATTTTTCTTTCACTGATTCATTTAAACAGTCAGTAATGAGTACTGACTGACCAGTAATGTGGTCAAGATCTTTTCAGTAAAAATAAAATGAGCTAAAGAGAAAAGATTTCATGAACTATACGAAGTTGAACACAGATCCCACAAAACTACCAATGGCTCCATTACTACTGTTGAATAACTTTTTCCAAACTCAACTTCAGACCATCTCAAAGATAACACAATTCATGGAATCTTCAACAGAAAATGAATACAGTCCCTTAACTACTCCAGAAGGATTAGCTGGAGTAAAATTCACCTGAAGAGGAACGCTGTCATTCAAAATGTAAGCCCTCTCCTCAAAAAGCTAGAACACTGGTTAAGTTCTTTTCCTTGCGGGTGGAACTTCCAATCACAGATGTCATTTGGATGTGACAAGGTCCCTGAAGATGCTGGCGCATGTACCTGGCTGCTTAGTTCTCACTGTGTACCATTCCGCCTACTGTTTATTCTGTGAGTGCAAAGCCTATATTTATAATACCTCAGAATGGATCCCAAATGTCTTTCATATTTTCCGTGCTAAGAAATATGGTTCTTCTCTCCCTTGCCTGGCATAATTGTAAATATAACTGTTTTTAGAACAATTAAAGCTAAAAGAAAGCAACTCCTTTTAGAAATGACCTAGGTCAGGAGGCTTCCTGGTTTTTATTGCCACTTCAAAGCTCAACCAGATAAAGCGGCTTAAGGTATAACTTTGGCCTTCGGTGGAATTCCACACAGCTGTCTGAGTAGGATGCATTTTAAGATCACAGGCATTTTGCATGCTTTCTGGTCCATCTGTAGTCTATGCTGAGAATGGTAAGGATTTTCTTTCTTCTTTCTTTTGGTCCACTGCTATAACAGTCAGGATTCTGGCGGCTGAGCAGTTCATTCATGTTTTCTGAAAGTCACACGAGAGCTGTTAGCTCTGCTGCCCAATTTAAACTGTTTATATTTCCTTTCCAGGACACTCCGGCCAGCAGGATGGACCGCAAACAGAGCCTGGCCATAGAAAAGCAAGTGCCTGGATGCCACGTGGTCCATCTCCTTTAGATGCCCTTGACTCATGCATCCTGTCTGGGCTGATGTTGTTTTTCTGATTGCGGAGTGTCTGGAATGTCCTGAGATGGACACGCCACCTTCCGAGGGTGAGTCCTGTGTACAGTAACAATTGTGCTTCCCTGGGCCTCTCTGTCACTCTCTGATTCCACTCAGGGGTCTAAATAAAGCCAGTTTTCAGTATAAAATGAAGCCTTTGCTTAAAGACCCCCAGTTTAGTGCTCCAGAGAGAATTAAACTAGAGAATCTTTAAGCCTAAGATATGAAAAAGATAATTTTTTTAAACTAGACAATTTACGTTAAAGTTTTAAACAAAAAATTATTCCTTCAGAGAACAGGAAATTTAATTGAGTTATTAATGTTTTATTTAATAAATGATCCAAATTGAAAATTAATCTCACACATGAAGCAAAATGTTTATGGAGGTTCTCCCAATGTTTATAATTATACCAAATTTTAAAATTGTTTCAGTTCAACTGTATTAGTAGATAGCCTGAAACTCAGCCTGAGAAATGAAGCAAGCAGTCAGTTCAGTTAAGAACATTAAGAGGCAACGGGATGATGGTAAAATATATTGGTCTTTTTCTTTTGACTACTCACAACGAAATGTCTGTTTAAATACAAAGCAAACGTAGTGGAAGAGGAACAGGATCAGGATTAGTAAGAAAGGTTTTCGGTATAGAAACATAGAAATGCTTAGGTTTCTCTCCATGCCACTGACTGGGAATAATGATTGCGAACAACCCATCTGTTTGAACTTTCTGTCAAAAGTCCTGGGAGAATTATACTCATCATTCTCATAACCAATCCTGATCAAATGTTAATAAAATTACAAGGTATAGAGGCATGTAGCTTTTATTCTCTTTGTACATTCTGGGAAACATTTGAAAGATAATTGAGTACTTGTACTCTCTGTGCAGAAGCTAAAACCAAGGTAACTGATGGCTCATGTGTTACATCATTGCAGAACCACCACTTGTGAACCAACCTTTCTCTTGGTGAAGGTTTCCTCTTCTGAACCAGCTTCTCCTCCACAGTTCCAGCACATTTAAATGGAGATAAACAAACACAGAGTATGTCTATTTTTCTCCTAAGTGTAACCCTGAATTCTGAGAGATCAGTTATGTGGGAACTTAAATCCCAAATGGAGCTGAAAGGATGCAGAGGAAGAGTGTGATGTGTTGCCAACTGACCGAAGGTTTATCTTTTAGGGCAGACTTTGTCTGCAATGACAAATTATTCCTTGCATTCCCATACAGTTTATCTTCTCGCTCTTTAGACTCTAAGCCTAAACTGCCTGCCCTCAAATGTAATTGCTTCTCTTGCTCCTTTATGAGTCATTGCCGATTCAGCTAAGTCCACCTTGGAAAATCCCACAGCAACGAGAACACCTGATAATGTGCTATCGCAGTGAATTACGATGCTTCTTCCCTGCATTCCTATCCATATTTGGACTCCGTCGTCATGGAAGAACCGTTTTTCTTGTGTTAAGAACATAGCAAAACCTTTCGTGTAGTACAATTATTCTATGATTTAATCATTCCTTTCTTAGAAAAATGTCTGATTAGAACATGATATATTTGTAGTATTCTTTTGGAAAATTTAGGGGCTGTGAGAGATGATTAGCAGGCTTCCTTCCTTCTGGCAAACAGGGAAAACAGTGGAAAAAACAAAAAGAACTTGAACAAAGACTTTAACATACAATTGGAAAATCTATACAGCTCAAGACACTTGGTAATTATTGAAAAGCTTTGATGTAACAAACAAAGAAAAAAAAAAACATGGCAGAGAGAGATCTTGAATTTGGTATGGAATACAAGGCCGAAAAGTTCTGCCAAGGGTGGCTAGGCTTTTCACCAACAGTTGAACTTTGAACATTGATGCCTTTGTCAACTGTAGTACATGGATAAATCTACCCAAGCTTCAAGTACTGAGTTCTAAGTCTGAAACAGTACAATAAGTTCTAAATTTTCTTGATGCTGTCTCACAGTGAGAGCAAAAATGTTCTATCACACCACATAATTTTCCTTTCTTTACTAATTTCTAGGACTGTGTTACCTTCTTCAAAATGTCATTTCTGTGTTGCCATGGACAGTGAGAACATCTCTGTTGCTTTTCTTTTATCTAACTTCAGCAGAACTGCTTCCCAAGGAGAAACTCATCAGGCTTCAGACAGGAACTTCCAGAAAATGTAGCTCTTCGTAGAGAATTAAAAAATCAAGAGTCTGAATGGTAAGAAGTTCACTTCAGCCAAGGCAGGTGCCCACTAGAAGATGCAGGGAGACAGCATTTTTTACATTCATGGGTATAACCCACAGAGGTGGATGGGAAGCAATCTCCATACTGTTTAGGCTGATAAGAATTCTATTCCTAGGAGTCTGCAAAGCATCTACGAACATGCATACCAGTGACCCCTTTCCAAGGAATAACTGAAACTTTGCATGCCAGGTGTGTTTGTCTCTCAAGACCTGTGGCCTACTGAGTAGACTTATGGATGGGACAGATTCACTCAAGAGCTAAACAGTGCCAGTGCCAAGGGAAACTGATGTTCCAACAGATGTTTATAGAGATGCCTCCCTCCCTAAGGGCCGTGGAGACATAGTCTGGCATCTAGATGGAGTTCTTGTGCATGGCAGCAACAGTGTTCTCAGGAGAGAGTATTTTACTTTGTGGCTGGTCTTCAAGTCTGTCTGCATGCCTTTGAAATCTAACTCTGATCATCTCGACAACAGCCTCTAAGGAAACACTTTTGTTTCTGTCTAGAATGGAGGCTGTTATTGGGAACTGAACACAGCCACTCATGTACCAACTGCCCCAGCACTTTTATTCCCCATAATTGGAAGTTTCTTTGTTATGATTTGGCAGATAAGCATTTGCCTTTCTGAGTTATGTTCTCAATTTTTTTGTTTGTTGTTCAAAACAGGGTTTTTCTATGTAACAGTCTTGGCTGTCCTGAAACTCTAGATCTTGCTGGTCTCGAACTTACAGAGATCTGCCTGACTCTGCCTCCCAAGTGCTAAGGTTAAAGGCATATGCCACCCCTGTGTGACCTCAGTTCTTTTATTGGTGATAAAAAAAAGTTCACTTTCTTTCCTGACAATGTCCTGGGGTAAGCTAACCAAAAGAGCTGACAGCTACTACTTCTGTCTTGACTATCCCAACCCAAAAGCAAATGAGTATTGACAATTTTGTAAAACGTGAATACTATAAACCAAATTGCCAGTAGGCACATTTAGGGAATACATCTAGGGTAAGATGATTCTAAAAGGTGCCCAGTGCTCCTCAAATCCCAGGAGTCCGTCCCTTGATATTTTTGTTGTAAGCCTGCCTATTTGTCTTCAGGAATCTGAACGTGGTTATGAGCACTCACATGTGAAGTTAGTTATAAAGCCCAGTAAGCATCCTCTTTTGCCTCCATCTCCCCTTGCATACTCTGATGCAGCACACTGCCAGGTGCTGAGCTACTCCATGAACACCATAACTTAGCAGAGAGCAGAGGAAGGACATGGTTACTGGCCGAGAAGCCGCAAACACTTTCCGTTGAACATCTCACTAAAAGGAGGCACGTGGCATCAATAACCATGTGAGCATCCTTGGATGGCCTGTTTCCTTGGTTACCCTAAGATGAGCATGGTTTCTAATCTTCATTTCCACCTCAAAGTTTAAACTCCCCTTTTACTGGGAATTATGAAGGAATAAAGAAAAAGCATTAGTACCTAGGTGACCCCTGGCATCATGTGATCTCCTCTGCCTACAGTCAACTCTGCTCTTTGGAAGGTCCCCCGATGGCAGCTGTGCCTGACCATCTTATTGTCAAGGCTGGAAGATTTATCTTTACGGGTCACTGCAGCCATATGTAACACCTGGCTCCGAGCCCAGGCCTTCCAGGATGCTGTCCCTCCGCCCCTGCACTATAAGAAACTCCTTTCCTCTGGTGTCCCACATCAACACAACCGCACACGACAGTGACATGCATACTGTAATTATGGATAATGTCAAAAACCTGGTGGTGGTGCAGGCCAAATATGCTAAACTCCTTCTTTGCCTGACATTTCAGTTGATCTATTGGCATTAGTAGTCAAAGTAGTCAACCTCCAGGACTTTCCCTCCTATCTGGAGAAAGATTACTTCCTTCGGCAATCTGTTGTTACAGTTTGCCCACGTTTTGAGGGTAATAGCTTTTATTCTATTACTTCGAATGTCATAAATGCACTGGTTTTGTAATCTCCAGCTCCTTTGTGGTGGTAATACGGGCCTTACAAGATTTTACTTATACCATATTCCCCTTTGTTGGAGCTAGTGGTCCGGTCCACATTACCTACCTTGCCTCATGGCTGCTATCTACAGGAGCTGTCACTTGAGCATCTAATCAGACTTCCTTAGTCTTCTACAGCACATAGAAAATGGAAACTCTTAGTTTCCAATATTTCACACACGCACAAATGCACGCACGCACACACACACTCACAAACATCTTAATTACAAACGTCTCTCTGTGAAAGCTCATTGTTCTGGCTTGCTTTTTTGCTGCAATAAACACCATGGCCAAAAGCAACTTGAGGAGGAGAAGGTTTATTTGACTTAAAGGGTTCTGTTCATCACTGAGGAAAGGAAAGCCAAGAACTCAAGGCAGGAACCAGGAGGCAAGACCTGAAGCAGAGAACGTGGAGAAATTTAGCATACTGACTTGCACCCAGGACCATGTTTAACTACCTTTCTTATATTTCCCAGGGCCACCCAGACTACAGTGTTACGACCAACAGTTGGCTGGGTTCTCTCTCTCACATTCATTATCAATAACGAAAATGCAACCCAGGCTAATCCAGTAAGGACTTCTTCTAATGTGACTCTTGATTAGTTTCAAGGTGACAGCTGAGGCTAAGTATGACACTCATCCTTGATCAACAGCACAAGTGCCTTTGACTGAGTATAAAGCTTTAAAACTGAGCTTGGGGATGGGGCAGAAACAGGCTGCCCTTGTCTGTGGACCAACCAATAAGATAGTATTAAGGACCTGTTACTAGTGCACAGTTTTAAAATCCTCTGACTTATTTTTGTGTTACTGGAGCTAAAATATATGGATGAAACAACAGAATGGGGGGGTTGATTAATTTACTAATTTTACTAATTGCATCCATCCCATAGTCCTTGCTTATGAGATCTGTGAGTCCACAGTGGGGACAAATGCCATGGCTGGGAGAACTCTTGGAGAAGAAGCCGTCTGTTCATATCACAATAGAACAGGAAGGGGCTGGGGAACAAAAGCAGCAGTAAAACCACTTCCTCAGAGACATATTTGCAGCTTGGTCTCTGTCTAAATCAGGGTTTTTATTGCACTGAGGAGACACCGTGACCACAGCAACTCTTAGCAAAGAAAACAATTTAATTGTGGTGGCTCGCTTACAATTAGTTCATAGGTTTAGTCCATTGTCATACTGGCAGGAAACAAGGCAGCGTGAGTCAGATATGGTGCTACAGAAGGAGCTGAGAGTTTTTATATCTTGCCTCACAGGCCACAGGAAGTGGTCTGGGACACTGGACAGT
Organism: Microtus oregoni; assembly: GCF_018167655.1. Taxonomy (NCBI): domain Eukaryota; kingdom Metazoa; phylum Chordata; class Mammalia; order Rodentia; family Cricetidae; genus Microtus; species Microtus oregoni. The sequence continues at coordinate 4,574,529 of NW_024543069.1, forward strand.
ATCTTGAGCATATATGAGACCTCAAAGTCTGCCTCTACAGTGACACATTTTCTCCAACAAGGCCACACCCACTCCAACAAAGCCCCACTTCCTAATAGTGTCCTTCCCTTTGGAGACCATCTTCCTCCAAACTCCCAGTCTCACCTCCTAAACTTTCTATCCCTGCCCTCAGTGTGCCATAAGAAGGGCACCAAACACTGGACGTACGAGCTCTAGGATACAGCTCATGTTCAGATCATAGCCTTGTTTCTCATCAAGATAAAGAGACAGCAAGAAGAGAAGGCACGGGAAGAGGCAGCGTTACCATGGATGCACTGATCTTGGAAGCTCTCACTGTAATACGTACCAATATTTATAATTTGGAGAATATTGCTTTCTCTTCTACCAAGGGGGGGTTATGCATGTTGGCAGCTAGGTAGAGACTGAGCTTTGGTTACTTCTTGCCATCCTGGTTACATCCTGCCCCTACCCCCATTACCAGGGTCTTCCCAGGTGAAGAGCAAGTGCCAGAGCTTTGTGCTTCGCATGTTCAACCTTTCAAGCAGTTAAGTTAAAACAACAGGAGTGGTCAAGGGATTTTACTAATTGTCGCAATTCATCTCAACTGAAGAATAATAAAGTGTAGCGCTAATGAGATGAACCAATTACAGTTTGTGAAATATTGGTTCGAACAGATAGGCATTGTGAAACAGTAATTAAGTATTTTCATATCTGTAGAACTTGAGGTGTTAGACTAGACATTGTAGTTGGGAGTTTAATTTAAATGTACAAAAATTCTAAGACCAAGAATCTTATAGGGAAATTACTCTTTTATCACATAGATTTGTAAACACCAGTTTTAATGATTAGGGAAGCATGTTTTAAATGAGTCACATGCCAAAGGCATCCTAAAAATGTAAAATTTGAAGGTTTATTCTAGGTACAGGAAAGTGCCTAGCAAAAGTAGTGAGGGGTAAAGACAGGAATAAAATGTCAGAGTCATGTCTCACTAAAGCACCCAGAGTCTGAAAGACAGCAGTGAAACGTCCATCATCAGTGGGGTGGCTCGGGTCTCACTTGCATTTGTATAAGCTAACCACATACAGGAGCCATGGAAATTAGTTTTCCATGTCCACACTTCTTTTTTCAGGACAGTACTATGGTGAGCCTCCAATTGCTGGTGGCTTTGGATTTCCTGACTTTTCATTTTTGTCATGGTGCAAAAACAAAACAGGCTCAGTAGACAACCTACTCTAAAGTTCAAATCTTTATGTGATACTCGACAGTTGCAGCTAGCTGCGCCTCTCTGTGAGCCGTTTGCTACAGGGGAAACAGCTGATACTCAATGGTGAAAATTGCTAAACAAAGATGCTCTGAAGATTGGTGCATGTTCAGTTTCTGTTGGTGTAGCTGGAACTCCATCAGAAGTTGAGTAGCATCTGTATATAGAAAGACTCAGAGCCTCCCATTTCAGACTTTAAATTTCTGGAAACTTTCCAGACACTAGATTGTTCTAAAGACTTGGAACAATCACTCACTTATGTATGGAGTCTTGGCACAGTACCAGCACACAAGGGAGTCCAAGGACTTAGATATGATTAATTTTTCTCAAATTTTAAACTCTGTGTTATGTTGGAAGCAGAAGTTTTAGACACAGCCCCATTGGATCCTCAGGTTCTCCTGAAATGTTCTTTTGTCTGTTGATGTAAAGACCCAACAATAATAAATCTAAAACATCTTTGATCATGTGAAAATTATTTAACTTACCAAAGACTTGTCAGGTGGTTGTGATCTCACTGCTTAAGTAGTATGAACTAACAGAGACCGTCCCACAAGGGGCATACCAACTCAGATCATTCCATGAATAAGTCACCCAAAATATCAAACACTACCTTATTATACAAATATCCAGAAAAAAAATGTAGCATAGGTAAATATAAGATGGAAAGAGCTTTCATACAGATTTCTTAAAATTAACTTAATAAACTCCAGGGTCCAGAATTAAATTATCTCATGAGCCTTAAAGATATTATCTCTCTGGTATCCTACATACCAAAAATAAGCAGGCTTAAACTCCTTAAGGTTGGTATACCCATCAGAATCATATACTCATGAATTTAGAAGGAAACAAGCAACCTAGTGACATTATGGCATAAACAAAATATAGAGTAATTTAAGTAACAATGAGATAGATGCACAGTCTCCATTCGAACAGTCAAGGAAGAACTCATTTCTCTTGTACGGGTCCTCTTCCATTCCAGTCTCAGCTCTCTTACCAGTATACCACTCAAAACTCACGTTCATAGCCATCATTTATGAACTTACAGAGTTTACAAATCCAGCACTTAAAATTCTAACTCCACATGCATTTTACTTGAGGGTAAATGCTATGGAAAGTTAATAGCTTCCACGACTAGTGAGTACTAGTGTCAACTGTACTTCATGTGAACCGTGGCCGTTGCAGCAGACTGTACTCCAGCTATCAGCTCCGGGGGAGACAGCTGATACTAAGAGGTGGACTGATGGAGGAAGGTCATTGGTTAAAAAAATAAAGAAACTACTTGGCTGGCCCTCATAGGTTAAGACATAGGTGGGTGGAGTAAACAGAACAGAATGCTGGGAGGAAGAGGAAGTGAGCTCAGACTCGACAGCTCTCCTCTCGGGAGCAGACGCCTCAGAGAGACATCATCCTCTCCTCTCCTGGGCAGACACACGCGATGAAGCTCCGACCCAGGATGGACGTAGGCTAGAATCTTCCCAGTAAGTGCACCTAGCTGTGCTACATAGAATATTAGAAATGGGCTAGTCCAGGTGCGAGAGTTAGCCTAGAAGAGGCTAGATAGAAATGGGCCAAGCAGTGATTAAAAGAATACAGTGTCCGTATAGCAGGTAAAGCTAGCCGTGGGGGCGGCCAGGTGCCGGGGACGCAGGCCCACCGCTCCTTATTACAACAGTGGACTCTCTTGACCGTGCCCTCATGACTGGGACTAGTGCTCTTTTTTGAGAGACAAGAGAAAGCCTGGGGAGCTCACTCATCCCTTCCACTGTGTGAATCCACAGCAAGCACACAACTATTTACAAGCCAGAAAGTAATCCCCGACCAGACACCAGATACGCCATAGCCTTGATTTGGGAGTTCCCAGTCTCTTAAACTTTTATTTGTTGTTCAAGCCACTTGTGGACAGCCTCATGAATGGACTAGGACAGCATTTAATTATGGAAGTAATTGCCCTACAGATATGGTTATTAACATTTCTTTCTCTGCTAAAGATTAAAAAATTAAGCTGTTTGGTTCACATGTTTTAGAAGAGATATTTCACCACCTCACTTAATATAATCCTATGTTAAACATATAAAGATGATGAATTAAAAGAGAACCCCAGTCTTGTGTGTTTACCAACAATTAAAAGGGCATAATTAGATAGTAGAACAGACATGAGGAGATTGGTCAATTTAGGTCAAACATAGTTTATTATTAGAAATAATATTTTTCCAAGCAAGAAAAGCACTTTGCCTGAATCAAATAAATAGATCCACATATTAATATCATTTTCTGTATGTGTGTGTTTGAAAATGATTCCTGGACCACGAATTCAGAAATATGATTAGGAGAGAGAATTAATTTAAGATTGCCACAACAAATCAAACTTTGCAGAAAGGACAAGGGGTGGGGGTTCAAGCCCTTATTTGAGACATCTTTTTGGAGTCAGCCTAAGAGTTGAAACAGACTAAGCTGAGATGTGGTGGATTCCTCTGTGCCCAGACGGACTTGGCTCCTATTACCCAGAGCAACTGCTGTGGGCTGCACCACAAAGAAGATCGAGCTGCAGCGTGTGCGCTGAGGGACAACCTGCTCACATTCCTGCTAGATTAAGCAATATGTTTCTGCATCGGACCAGATGAAATTTTTTGATAACATCAAACCTCAAATCCAAAATCTTTCAGCAGCCAGACTTTTAGTTCAAAACTCTTCCTAATTATTGCCAGCACAGCAGCTGCCAGGAGCTCTGGTGAGACCGACCTCACATTTTTCCATTATCCGACTACAAAGGAGAGGACAAGGAAGACCGTTCCCCTGCGACAGCTATCTAATTTGGCTCAGATTCAGAGGAGAAGAGGGTGGGGCATTTGGGTCACAATGGAAGAATGGAAAAGTCCCCAAATAACACTATGACTTCTGAGCGGTTCTCACCTTTGGGGCTAAGAGAAATTCCTTTTGGAAGAAGACAACAAGAAGTTGAAAAGTGAACTTCAGGGAAGATCCAGAGCGAGTTGGAGAGGGGAATGAACGGTGGATATGAACATGTGTCTCTGCATAAATATATAAGATTTGTAAATTAGGGAAAAGAAACTTCTACCTTGAAAAACCCAGTTTACACATAAAACATAGTTACTTTCATAATCTTTATTATTGTCTCCCATGCAGGGTTGGTGCATTTATGATGCATCAATTTCTTAAACATATAGAGAGGCAAGAGCACTCTGGTTGGGAGATTTGGGACTTTGTAGAGTCAGTCTCTAGCTCATGTGGTAAGTTACTGCTTGAATCTGGGCCGTACTTTGTGAGGCATCTTAAAGATCTTCCATGGATACCATGGTCTCTGTGCTAGCTCCTCCGAATGTGGCAACTCCGCAGCACCGCAGAGAAATGTTCCTAAGAACCAGGCTATTGTTACGTTCTCAGAAAGAAGAACAGCAATGAGGATGCACACTCATTCAGTCATGGCCGATGAAACAGCAGTCATCAGACATGCCCTGGGAAATCTTGATCTCCTCATAAAACATCGCCATGGAACTCAGTGGTGATGTGCAATGCAATGAATAAAATTACAGATAGGCTGTAAATATTTTTGCAAGAACTGGTATTAAAAAACTATTCTCAATTTATTTCTTCTGAAGAAATTTATCATTAAAATTTGAAAGCAATATTTCATGAAGATTAAATGAAGAGATTAAGGACAACCTACCATTCCTATCTCTTGAGTTTGGGACTTCCTTCTGAGACTAGACCAATCAATGATTAGAAAACAATTTCTTTCTTTTAAAAATAGGTCACTAACCAGAGTTAAAGGCAAAAGATAGAATTCTGTGTTCACTCATCTAGATTAGACAAGGCCTTATGTTCACATTAGATTGATTTAGCATTGGGTCTCACTATGTCCATATTGTAATTACCAAGTGATATAAACAGCGTACCTTCTAGTCAGTGGCATGAGCATGTGTATAAGTCAAATCAGTCTAATTCTAGAATCACAGAACATATTCTGACATCAAACCAGTGTTCATGTGTATGTAAAGCAGCAAAGACAGACAACTCTCGTCCTGCTCTTTGTTTTACAAACGCCTCTACATCTGTGCCATGGCACTGCTTCTACTTGTCTCTCTGGCTCAACAGGGTGCGGCAGAATGACTGACTGTTCTAGGATAGTCACAGCCAAGCAAGGCAGAAATGGCCTTTTCAGATAGGAGGAATGGTGGCTTCCTATGGGAAAGTCACAATAAACACATCAGCAGTAAACTGGAAGTCTGGTAAATCGCCTCTGCAAATCAAGGCTGTAAATTCCCTGGAGACCCTGCTTCCATAGCAACAACTTTATCATCATCCTGAACTGCTGCAGGAGCATCCACGTTCTTCTCACCTCCACTGAGGCAGGGAGACCACTGATGGAGACCCTGCTTCTATAGCGACAACTTTATCATCATCCTGAACTGATGCAGGAGCATCCAAGTTCTCCTCACCTGCGCTGAGGCATGGAGACTACTGCTAGAGCTCTCACAACATAGCCTGGAACGCGGGTGTTCTGAGGCCATCAATAAAAGCGGCTCTGGCTTCACAGAGATACAGCCTGACTGTCATCCATGATATATGTAAGGAATGAAAAGTAGAGGGGGAAAGATTGAAAGTGGAATACACTTACTGAAAATTTTAGCCGTGAAGGCCATATAAAATAGATCTTGGCATTTTCTTTAGTAATCTCACCCAATACCTATGTTTTCGTCGTATATAATTAAAAATTAACATAATGATTATATCACATGATTTCATATAAAGTCCAGCTGCCCTTGAAATGTCCACCAACCTAGCAACAAAGACTTATGTTCTATCTCTTACTTCCCAAAAGAAATCTGCAGTTGAAGAATTTAAACACCTTGCAAGAGGAGACAGAGCCCTTCAAAAGCTGAGACCCAAGTCTGTGCTATGCCCTTTGTTTCTCGTGGGACTTTCAGGAATGACTGTACATAGTTCTGCTTCAGGAATCCAAAACACCAAATCCAGGCTTCTCTTACTGTGATTCTGACCTGGAATTAATTTATGCCCTTGGATGTGTGGAATAAAGCCAGAGACCCTCAGCCTGGGCTTCTTCATCAGTGCCTCAGCTGCTCCCGAGCCAGGAAGAATGCTGCCTGGTATTTGACAGAAAGCTGCGGGGCTGCCTGGACCAATGCCCCACACAATCTCCTCCTGAAGCTGCGGGGCTGCCTGGACCAATGCCCCACACAATCTCCTCCTGCAGCTGCGGGGCTGCCTGGACCAATGCCCCACACAAAACTCCTCCTGCAGATGTGCACGCCCGGTGTCACGGCTCACTCAATGATGAAAGTCAGAAAAGAGTCTAGAATCCAGTAAGAAATAAAACACTTGGCTCCACATTTGATACTCACCGTGGCTGCCCTCCAGATGTCTGGGCTCCGAGATGGAAATAACTTTTGGTAATTCTCTGTGGTTCCCGTTCAGAGGGAGCTACTGTTCCAGGGGACAATGAAACCCAAAGCTACTCACTCCGCCTTTGTTATTTAGCCTCTCTCTCTCTCTCTCTCTCTCTCTCTCTCTCTCTCTCTCTCTGTATGTTTATGCACACACTCACTTGTGTGTGCGTACACGTATGCACCTGTACAGCAGATGTGTGTGCATGGGCTTATGTATTCTCTTAAATGAAACCATAGTTTAATATTTTGCCTTTTTTCCTAGTGCCTACGAAGTAATTGTATAACTGATTTGAAAGCAGTTTCAAATGTTTCTTTTCATAAGCATATGGCCCTGCTAAGAATCTCTGTTTTACTCTAAGTTGTGCTCTAGCTAAAAATCTAAGAATTATTACAAGTCCATTTTCTTCAGGATCAAGCCAGTGCTTCCCTTTTGCCCATTTATTTTCTTACTCTTCATTACCCTCTTTGCTTAAGTGTGGAAAGAAACAGAAAAAAATCAAATCACTTCCTTTCCATTTTGAGGTCCTTAGAAAACTTCTTGATAGTAGTAAACATGGATTTGAAGTGAAAATTGGATGACAACTTTAACTCCTTAACAAAAGCTTAAGTAAAGTAATTTAAATTAGCTAATACATTTAGCCAAAATTAATAAATCAGATTACTAGGAAAAGGCTCTTAGAAGAAGGAAAGTGTGTATAAGTTCCCCAAAAGAAACCTAAATATAATCATCACAAGACATTTCCTCTAAAATGAAAAGTACACCTCGTGGTCCTGAGTTCCTTGCTCGTGCTCCGTCTCCTTCTGCTCCTGATTTGGACCTTGAGATTTCTGTCCGGTGCTCCCGTGTGGGTCTCTGTCTCTGTCTCCTTTCATCGCCTGATGAAGGTTAATATTCCTGAGGATGCCTATGTGTTTGTCTTTGGATTCACCTTATTTAGCTTCTCTAGGAACATGAATTATAGGCTCAATGTCCTTTATTTATGGCTAGAAACCAAATATGAGTGAGTACATCCCATGTTCCTCTTTTTGGGTCTGGCTTACCTCACTCAGGATAGTGTTTTCTATTTCCATCCATTTGTATGCAAAATTCAAGAAGTCCTTGTTTTTTACCGCAGCGTAGTACTCTAGCGTGTATATATTCCATACTTTCTTCATCCATTCTTCCGTTGAAGGGCATCTAGGTTGTTTCCAGGTTCTGGCTATTACAAACAATGCTGCCATGAACATAGTTGAGCATATACTTTTGTTGTATGATAGGGCCTCTCTTGGGTATATTCCCAAGAGTGGTATTGCTGGATCCAGGGGTAGGTTGATCCCGAATTTCCTGAGAAACCGAAACACTGCTTTCCAGAGTGGTTGCACAAGTTTGCATTCCCACCAGCAATGGGTGAGTGTACCCCTTTCTCCACAACCTCTCCAGCAAAGGCTATCATTGGTGTTTTTTATTTTAGCCATTCTGACAGGTGTAAGGTGGTATCTTAAAGTTGTCTTGATTTGCATTTCCCTGATCGCTAAGGAAGTTGAGCATGACCTTAAGTGTCTTTTGGCCATTTGAAGTTCTTCTGTTGAGAATTCTCTGTTCAGCTCAGTGCCCCATTTTATAATTGGGTTGATTAGCCTTTTACGGTCTAGTTTCTTGAGTTCTTTATATATTTTGGAGATCAAACCTTTGTCAGTTGCAGGGTTGGTGAAGATCTTCTCCCAGTCAGTGGGTTGTCTTTTTGTCTTAGTGACAGTGATGTTCTATTGGGATCTTACCAAGGCCAGCTGGCCTAGGTCAGAAAAAGCATGGGATAAATCCGGACTAGCTGAACATAGCGGACAATGAGGAATACTGAGAATTCAAGAACAATTGCAGTGGGTTTTTGATCCTACTGCACGTACTGGCTTTGTGGGAGCCTAGGCAGTTTGAATGCTCACCTTACGAGACCTGGATAGAGGTGGGCAGTCCTTGGGCTTCCCACAGGTCAGGGAACCCTGATTGCTCTTCGAGCAGATGAGGGGCGGGGGGGGGGGGACTTGATCGGGGGAGGGGGAGGGAAATGGGAAGCGGTTGTGGGGACGAGGCAGAAATCCTTAATAAATAAATAAATTTAAAAAAAAATAAAAATAAAATGAAAAGTACATTTAAGAAAGGTAAATTAGCATGAATTAGTGAATTGATAATGCATACATGATTAAAGCTTTTAACCTGGAGTTACTTAAATCATATTTGAAGGCAAAAAGTGAAAGAGAAAATGTTTTATTCCACAAGATGCAGGATTAAATTTCCTCTGAAAACTTCTACATAAAATAATCAATGTAATAAAATATTCCACTCATGGACATAAAGAAACTGCAGTCTTTGAAACTTAGCCATTCCAAATTGCTTTGCAACACATCAAAAAGTCAGATCGCAGTGCCTGCCTCTTGCTTATTTGTGAGTGAGTACCTTGAACCAGAAGAGGAAATCTCAGTCATTCCTGTGGCTGCCTGAATTCACTGGAAACCATTCCTGAACTGTTTCAGTAAGCCAGAGATCTAAAGGGAGGTTCCTTTAAGTCATCACTGGGAGAGAGCAGACATAGAGACAGAGAAGAGAAAGGAATGGGGATGGAAAGGAAGAGGAAACATAGAGGTACCTGGAGGCTTTGACACCTTCTTCTTGTGACCTCAGCCAGCACCGTGCAAACCCCAACACTGAAGACCCTCAAGAATCCTCCTGACTGAGGCAGAGGCCCAAGTTTTATGGTCATGTCCATCATGGGAACCAAGACTCCCTAGAAATGATCTTGGGCCATTCAAATACAAGAAGTTTTTTAAATAGGGAACACTGTGTATCTCTCTCTCTCCATCTCTCTCTCTCCATCTGTCCGTCTCTCTCTCTCTCCCTCCCTCCCTCTCTCTCTCTCTCTCTCTCTCTCTCTCTCTCTGTCTTTCTCTGTTGTTCCCTCACATGAAAAGTTATGTAGTTATATTTCTTTTCATTTTACCACAACCACACTGCCAACATGGCTAAGAAGAGGAAATAACCTGTGTAGGTTATCTTGTAACAATGTAATGTTGATTATTGTTATCTAGAGGCAACATAACCCAATGTTAATAAGATAGTGTGTGGCCACTTACATTTTGTCACAACCTCCTAAAAACCAGTGAGCTCTGAAACATACTGAATTCCCGACATCCTCGGCCCTTTGGAAACCAAAGTTTGTATTCTAAAATCCACCGATGAATCGGTTTTCAAACATATTTTCTTGCCTTCTTCTTGAGGCTTACATTGATGTCACCATGGGCCATTTTGGAGTGTAATCAGTTCTCATCTAAGAACAGGAATATACAAACTCCATTTTTAAGATATTCTCTGTATACATAAAAATTGGATGAGAAAATTAATTAGTATATGAGGAACACAAATTGAACTTGGTGTTTTTGTTTGTTTGTTGGGGGGGGGGGGCACAAGGTAGATAAGATAGACCTGAGAGGGATAAGAAGCAAGAGTGATCACTGTGTATTGTATGAATTCCCAAGTATTTATTATCTTAGGGAAAAGGGGGTGAGAAGGCATTCATATTAACTATCCTAGCCAGGCTCTCACGAACACACACACACACACACACACACACACACACACACACTCCACACACCCGTGGGTGGGTGTATGATGTTACTAAGAAGACTCCAAGTAAAACCCATTCTGAAGCCTCCAGCTGGGAGATTAATTTATAGAAAATGTTATTCTGAGCCAGACTCTGGGGAGCTGGCCGTCAAGGATGTCCTAGATAGCTCTTTGCTTTGTCTGGGCCCCATTTCCGGGCTGCATCCTTAAAATTGTTTAATTGAATCATACCCAATTCCTTTAGGTCTGAGTAAACCACGAGTCCTGTGACTTCAGTTCCCTGTAGTGGGGTCATTCAAACGACCTAATCACATCCTTCCACAGGAGGAGGTACCCTAACTTCTTGATATAATTAGGCCTGCTTTCTGCACACCTCGGTGCTCACTCTGTTCAGCCCCTCATCCCCATGCATGGTATACTGTGCTCTCTCCCCTGTGCCGTTAGTACACGTGGCTGGATGATTGCTGTTACTGTCAACTCTCCAATATCAAGTGTTGTTTGCTCAATAACCACAAAACACAAGACAGGAATATGGAAACCAGGTAAAGGGCTATCCCTTTGGGTAATCTGCCTTCAGGATTTTGATGCTTTTTACATGTTTTAAGCAGATTAGAACTTTAGACTAATTTATAAATCCTTTGTTTCATCTTCCAGAAAGGGAAGAGCCTTTGGACAAATCCTATTGTTCTAGCATTTTGTAAACGGCAGCAAAATATCCAAGGTCACCAGGCTACTTTTTCTGCCAGTCTCTGAAGTTCGACTATGACATCTCTACCCCATTCCTTTATCTAAGTTGCTAGGCAGAGTCTTACAAGAGTGTGGGCCTGAGGAGCTACCCACCTCATGGCTTCTATTCAGGAAGCAAAATGACAAATTAGAAAAAAACAAGAGTCCCAATATCCCTTCAAAAAACAAAAGCCCCATGATTTTATTTTTCTCTCTTAAGGTTCTACCATCTTCTGTTACCACAACAGACCTTCTGGATAGACTGAAAATTCCAATATCCAAACGTAGTAAATAGTCCATGAGAAGTTGAGATTCTTACCACCAGTATTGCTCCCACTGCCACGCTGGACTGTTATTTTTCTATAAATCTATAACACTGAAGTTAACATTTCATGGAAGAGCCATAATATCAAGGCAGCCATGGACATTTGGCAGTATTTCCCTTCTTGAAGGGTAGTGTATCAAAACCGTTATTATTAATATTATTATTGTTGATAAATGAAAACAATGGGAAAAACTGGGACTACTGGTGTGAATTAAACATTCAACAGACATAAAATTCCCGATAGTCTTCTCAAGGGATTTAATCTCTTAATTCATTACTTCATTTAATTTTCAGAAAGTTAACTTCCAAGGAGAATTATTATCTCCTTGGTAAAAACGTTGACACACAAAGATGAATCATTTTCCAGGGCCACAAAATGATGATAATGATGATCACAGAACTAGACCCTGGGAAAACATCAAGATGATTTCTGTTCTCCTGCCTTTACTGGGGCAGAAACTGAGTTGGCTGTGGTGGGATAACCCTCCTGAATGCTGTGAACATATGTTGCTCTCATTGGCTGATAATAAAAGCTGCTTTGGTCTATAATAAGGGAGAATATAGCTAGGCAGGAAAGTCAAACCAAATACAGAGAGAAAGAAGGGTAGAATCAAAAGAGATGCCAGTCAGCTGCCAGAACAAGATGTATTAGAGCACAGGTAAAGCTGCTTGAGCAACATTTCCCATGCATGGGTCTTGACAGAATAATGCTCTGGCTTGGCCTATTCTCTTTGACTTTTGCTTCCCTTCTTTCCTATTCTTCAGAGAACTCTTTCTAATAGAGAACGTTAAAAACACACACACACACAAACAGGACTAACTTTTGGGGCACCAATTCTGAGATCCTACCCCTCATCTATATAATACAGAACGTTTCTCTTAAAATTGTGAAATCTCTCTGGCCAGGGAAGGAGAGAAGTTATCTGGACATCTTCAGCTCTTCTTCCTTTCCTCCAAATCCAGTCCCCAAGTATCACTCCCAGCTCTGTAGTAGCCCACCAGCTGTGGGCTGCCTCTTTTCTCTGCCTCAACCTCCAGTGGATCAAACAGATCTTCCCTTCCAAACTTCTTCCCTACCACTCATCCCTTTACACCAGCCCACAGCTCCAGCAGGCAATCCCTGAGAATCCAGAGTCCACTATGACCATGGAAGTAGATAGGCTAGCTGTAGATCTTTACTCTCCTTTCTCTCCTCCAAATGCAATTCCCTGGTCTCATCCCCAGCTCTGTAGCAGACCACCTGTGGAGGCCTCCTCCCATACTGTGGCCCAATTTCAAGAGGGAGTAAGATCCTAGTGGAACAAAAGGCTTTTCTGTTGACCTCTTCAGCACTCCTCCATGCCAGCCCATAACACTTATAAGCATCAGCTCTCAATACATAGAAACACATTGTATCTGGAACCCTCAGTGGCCACACCTAGCATTAGAAAATTCCCTACCAGGCGACATATCACAATACAACCTCCTAAGAACCAGAAAGGAGAACAGAAACCAAAGAACAAAACACCCACCCATAAAAACAAGACCAGATATCATCACTCAGAGTTACAACTTTCCCAAAACAGATTCCTAGATACCAGCATAAAAAATTAATAACAACCAGAACATTGTGTCCCCACCAGAAACCCTAGCACAATAAACCCCAAGAACAAAAAAAAATCTAGATAGATTTCTTACTAATAACAGCACCCCTGAAACATCTAGAAGTAAAGAAAATATCACACAAAAAAAGAATAGAAACCATGGAATAATCTAACTTGGAACTGAAATCAGAAAAAAAAGGACAGGGGTGGTAAAGAAACAATGAAACAAAAATATTTGATATTTTAGAAAATTAATAAGATTAACAAACCTTTATCCAAATTAACTGAAATCCAAAGAGAGAATAACCAAATCAACAAAATTAGAGGTGAAAAGGGGAACAAGAGTCACTGAAGAAATCCAGAGAATACTCAGGACTTATTTTAGAAACCTAAGGATAGTTAAATAATCCTGAATAAAAGATCTGCTAAGGTCTTAGCATACCTGATTTAAATTTGGACTCCAGAACTGTAGCAATAAAGATTGCTTAGTGGCTTGTTCCTTTTGCTCCTTTGCTCCTGTTCATTGTTGATCTGCAATGAAGTGATTGCTAACCCCATGTCACAGTCAGTGTTAGTCTGTCTTAAAATCTCCTTGGAAAATGTCATTTTTCCAAAACCCTTCAATATTTCCTCGGGCAGACTTTTAGTCTAAGGTCAAAAAACAACCCCATTTTTGATATAAGCTTATAAGTATGGTCTCTAGGCTACTTACTAATACTCCTGCCCTCTGAAACTTCTTGAACTGGGCCCCACAGTTCACATCATTCTCAGAACTGTGTTCCATGCTTCTCCAAGGATGGTCCATTAAGCATCACTCAAAGCATCCGTCTGCTTTTCTTACAAAGTCTTAATGTCTTCCATATTCCTCCAACACACAGCTTGGTCACTGCAAATACTCAACTCCTGACACAAATATCTGTCTCTTCAAAGAAATAGAACAGTGACTAGGGCATACAGAATAGCTAAAAATCAACCACAAATAATAAAAAAAAGAACTTCTGGAGGCATCACCATTCCTGACTTCAGTTTGTACTACAGAGATATAGTAATATCAACATCAAAGCATTGGAACAAAAGCAGACACATGGATCAATGCCATCAAATTGAAGTGCCAGATATGAATCCACACACTTCTATGTACACTTGACTTTTTTTTTTTAAGGAACCAGAAATACACATTAGAAACAAAACAACATCTTCAGCAAATGATTCTGGAAAACTAGATGGCTGCATTTAGCAGGATCCAAATAGATCCATACTTATCATCCTGTACAAAACTCAGCTCCGAATTTGTCAAAGTCTTCTACATAAAACCAGATAAACTGAACCTGATAGAGGAGAAAGTGGGGAATAACCTTGAACTCATTGGCACAGGAAAAAAAATCTTTCTGAATAGAACACTGTTAGCACAGGTACAAAGATTGATAATTAATAAATGGGACCTTGTGAAACTGAAGACCTTCTGTGTGGCAAAGGACCACATTATTTTCACAAAGCAGGAGATTACAGAGCAGGAAAAGTTTTCCCCAAACTGCACATCTGATAGAGGGCTAATCCAAAATATCTGAAAAACTGAAAAAGCTACATATTAAGAAAAATAATCCAATTTAAAAATGAAATACAGATCTAAGCAGAGACCTCTCAAAAGAAGAAATACAAATGGCTGAGAAACACTTTAAATTTTTTTCACATTCTTAGTCATCAGGGAAATGCAAATCAAAACTTCCTTGAGATTTTATCTTACATTCATCAGAATGTCTAAGATCAATTTAAAAAGTGGCAATCTCATGCTGACAAGGACACAGGGTAAGGGAACACTCATCCATTACTGTTAAGAATGCAAACTTGTATAACCACTATGGAGATCAGGGTGGAAATTACTCAGAATAATGGGAAAAGATATATCTCCAGGACCAGCCGTATCACTCTTGGGCATATATCCCAAAGACACTTCTTCCTACCACAGAGGCACTTGCTTAACCATGTTCTTTGCTCCTCTGTTCTTAGTAGCCCAATGTTCTTCAGCCAATGAATGTGTAAAAAAAGTGATACAATTATACAATGTAATAGAGTAATAGTCAATAAAAATGAAACCATGAGGCTAGGCAGTGGTGGCTCATTCCTTTAATCCCAGCACTCAGGAGGCAGAGGCAGGTGGATCTCTGTGAGTCTGAGACCAGCCTGGTCTACAAGACCTAGTTCCAGGACTGGCTCCAAAGCAACACAGAGAAACCCTGTCTTAAAAAATGGAAAAAAAATGAAATCATAAATTTAATAGTTAAATGGGTGGAATTAGAAAAAAATAATCCCAGATGAGGTAATTCAGACCCAGAAAGACAAATGTGAAATATATTTCCTTTTATGTTAATGTTATCTACTTAGTCAGTGATAACCTAACTGCAATCCATAGAAACACAGAGCTTATACATAGAATAAAGAACTGGGGAAGGGCATGTAAATCTCCCTAGGAAAGTAAAATAGAATAGATATCTATGGATGGAGAGATGGACACATGGATGAGTTATGTAGGCTTATACAGAAGCATCAAATGGGGAAGAAGGAGTGAAAAGGGGATGAGGAAGTATGTGGGGGAAAGAAAGCAAAGTTTAAGGGCCATTTGAGAGATTATACCAAAGCCTAACACAGGAGAAGTTTCCTAAAATACATACATATATAAAGGTAATCTAAACAAATTCATAAACAATGGGGGAGACAGAGTCCCAACTGAATGTCTCTTGTCACCAAATGAATCTTTTCCTACCAGGCATGACTTACATATAATTGATCTGTTGGCCATATGGGTTCCCATGGGAACCCAAACAACTCAGGCTGTTGTTAAAACTATAAATTGCTAAGCACAAGTAGATACTCCATTACTGAAGAGAACACCTATACAACTCATTAACCGTGAACTAGTTGAGCTGGTGCCTACAAAGATCACTCACCCAAACATGATAGTGTCTGTGGTACAGGAGGGTATTCTGCATGCTACCAAAGAAGAAGAGGAAAGATAACTGATCCATAAATCTTTTGATCATGTCCTACATGCAAGGTACGCTAATACAATGGGGACACAAAGCCTGTGGGAGTGACCATCCAATATCTGATTTGAATTAAGGCCCTCTGTGTAAGATTGAACTCAGCCAATGCTGCCTGGGTGGCTAATAACTGGAGTAGATACCCCAGTGACCTATGGTAAAACTAAATACTACTGTTCTACAAACAAACAAAAGTAGTAAAAATGAAATGACTCCTAAAGACATTTTTGCTATACTCAAAGATCAGTGACTCTCTCAGCCATCAGCAGAGAAGAGTCCTCCTGCAGCAGATGGGAACGAGTACAGAGACCCACAATCAGACACCTTGCAGAGTGTGAGACCTTGAAACCTTGAAACACCTAGCCCTAAACATAATGTCTATCAAATTTCTCCCCTCAGGGCTCAGGAAACCCTGAGGAAGAGGATGCAGAACAATAAGAAATAAGAGCCTGAGGGGATGGAGGACACCAAGAAACTGAGGGCCCCTAAATCAACAGGATCGATACAATGAACTCACAAAGACTGAGGAAGCATGCTCACGGGTCTTTAGGCCTAGATGGGGCCCTAAAGCTGAAAAGAGAAGTGGAGAAATGTCCCTATTCCTAATCCAAAAGCTGTCTCCTATTGATTACCACTTGCAAATAAAAATTTCATTTTTTCCTGGGGAGTATCTCTGGGAAAGCACACAATGCTTAAGGGTAGACTGCATGCCTACCTGTAGATGACCATTGAAATATGAATTCAGTGGCAACTTTGGAGGCTTCGGGTCTCTGATTGTTGTATCAGAGCTTTCCCTTTTTATAAAAAAATTATCATATATATGTGAAATATGCAATATACCACACATATGTGATCTATCACATATATAATTTATATAATGTATATGATAATTTAGAAATATAAAATATATAAATATGTATAATAGAGAGAATACATACATACATACATACATACATACATGCTTATGTATGTTTTCCCTCTCTTTACCCAACAGGTTTTTTGTGTATATATTTTAGGGTCCAATTTAGTGTTTTTAAGGAAATCCTATGCATAGGAATGAGTGAGTTTCTGCATCTCTATCTGTCTATTGTGCTTTTTCTTGAGTTCTTTTCACTCTGCTTGTTTTCTTGGTCCTATTCAAATGTGTTAAGTTTCTTTTATCTAACATTTTATTTTATTATATCTTATATTAACCCTTAGAAGCCTGCTTGTGTTCTAATGAGAGACAGAAAGGGGTGGGTCTGTTTGGGAAGGAAGCAGGAGCAAAGAGGGATAGGATACTGTAATCAGATGCATTATGTGAAAAGGTAAAATCTGTTTTCAGTAAAAGGGAAAGAAAAGAATAAAGTAAAATAAAAGTGTGAAATCATTGATCTGGACTATCTGGAACTATACTGAGTAAGCCAGCTTTGTGTTGCATGGCTTGACTCCAGTAATAAGAATAATTTATTCTGCTCTTTTCCATCTTCCTCTCGGAGAGGTAGCTTCGCTTCTGCCTCCCTCCCCACTTCTCTGCTTCCCCCCCTTCTCTGTCTCTTTCTCCTCTTCTCTCTCTCTCTCTCCCCATCTCTCTCTGTCCCCCCTTCACCCTTCCTCTTCCATAACCCTCTGAATAAACATTCAACCTACCCTGCAAAAAAAAAAAAGAATAATTTATTCTGCACATTTAATTTTATCCATATAATGGTAACTTTATTGTTTAACTCTGCCTAACTTTGGGTTTGGGTGTTTCCTTAACCCTACACCTATAATGTCTGCAATGAGCACTCATTTTATCCAAGGAAACCTTTGAACTCTCCTCAAGGAGCAAGGAAAATTTTCTTAATTTTTCTATTTTGTATAGTCTTGATTTTAAAATCACCTTCCACTTCAACAAGACTTCAGTGGGCATTTTCTTTGGGCTACCAACCAGTCCCCAAATAGTGACATGGAGACTTATTATTAATTATGAATGTCTGCCTTAGCTTAGGTGACATGGAGACTTATTATTAATTATGAATGTCAGCCTTAGCTTAGGTTTGTTTCGAGCTATCTCTCTTTAGCTTAAATTAATCCATTTCTTTTCCTCTATGTCCTGCCCCAAGGCTCATTTACTTTATCAACATAATGTCTCTACTGCTTTCCAGCTTTCTCTCTGTCTGTCTGTCTGGCCCCCAGCAGGCTGACCCCCAAATAACTGGCTGACTAGCTACCATTTTCTCTCTGCCCACCAGCCCCACCCAGCCCTCCTTTACCTAGCTATTGGCTGTTCAGCTTTTTATTAGACAATTGGGTGCCCTAGGCAGGCAAGAGGAACCAGCAACACATCTTTATATTATTAAACAAATGCAGCATAAACAAAAGCAAGACACCTTTATATAATCAAACAAATGCAGTATAAAAATGCAACACATCTTTACATAGTTAAACAAATGCTTTATACCATAATATAAGATTATTTTCTCTTCGTCTGAAAAATGCCCTTATTTTTAAGATCTTTGGCTCCCAGTTGGGGGAGAAACGTTTACATGTCATTCAGAAGCAAATCCAGTTTTGCTGAGGGTTAGTCTGGTGCTCCTCATATTCATCAATCACTTCATAAGCTGATGTTTTCTTTTCAGCTACTAGAGTCATTAAGGTTGTTTTTAGGTGGCTCTGAAAATCTCTTAACTCAGCCACTTTTTACAGTCACATACTAACCCAGAGGACAGATACTGCATAGAACATAAGAGAAGACTGGGACATTTAATTCCTTGCATACGTGGCAAACATTACATTTGGTGTGTATATTCCAAATCCCCTGACTGCCATTGAACTCTAGATGAAGTCATGACTAACTTGTCCGACAATACTTAGATCGGTCTAACAAGGTCCCAAAGGTTCCTCAGTATGCATACAAAACTGATTGCCGATAAAATATCTTTTATCAAGTGGGATATGAGTTTGTGTTTTCAGAAATCCTGTCTACAGTCGGGTTGCTTACCTCCAGTCAGGGTACTGTGATGTCACACCTCAAAGTTCTTTGCCTCTGAACTTCTTTCATAATTTTTTTCTATAAATAAGAAATAAAAATCCATATTTTTCTTCCTAACATGAACATTAAAGCATATTAAGAACAATAAAGAGTTCCTCCCGACGCTCATTTATCTACTTCAACATCTGTTTTATGAAGGTATTTCTTTATGATGTCAATTTAAAATGATGCATCTTCTAAAAATAATTATGCTAACAGTTGTGCAGCAAAACAAAGACTATTTAGAGAAATAGTGACTCATCTCAGAAGTTTAAAATACTTTAATTCTCCGTGGACACATTGAAACAATTGTGCATACTCAGAAATTAAGTTTGCTTAACTCACTGTCTTTTTGACTGTGGATGAAAGAGAATTTTTTTAGAGGTCAGTCTGTCTTATCTGTCCAGAAAGCATTTGCTTGCCAATAAGAAAACAAAAATGTTGATTGAACTAAGACAACAATTGTCATCAAAAGTCTACATCTGTCCTATTTCAAAAAAAAAAAAAAGGTAGAGGTTATTTATTTATTTTCTTGGTATTCTAAAAACGATCTCCTGAATATATTTAGTTCTTATCAAGACTTTGGGAAAGGTGTTGAAGAAGCTCAGAACCTCTCTCACACCATGCTGTCACTTATTCAGCTCATGATGATGCTTACATTGCAAAGACATCGCTCCCGCTGCAGGTGTGACCTCTTTCGGAATTTGCAGTAACAGGAAGGAAAGACAGAAAATTGTGTTTGGGTAAAAAAAAAAAATACAGATAATGTAATAGCAGGTTGCAATGGACACTGTTTAAATCAGATAAGGTGACATCGACAAGAAGGTTACTAGGTAGTTTAATGTCAGCTTGCCACAAGTCAGGGTGATGTAGGATGACCTACTGTATGCTGTGGCTATGTTTCTTTTATTGGTTGATATAAAAATCTGTTTCAGCCAATTACCAGACAGAATATATTTAGGTGGGAAATCAAAACAAAGATAGAGAGAAAGAACATGAAAAGTCAGGAAGATGCCATGTAGCCATTGGGGAAGCAAGATGTGGGATAACAAGCCATGAACGCACAAGCCTCATGGTAAAACATAAACTAATAGAAATGGAATAATTTAAACAGAGAGATAGCCAGTAAGAAGCCAAAGCCATTGGCCAAATAATTGTAACTGATATTCAGCCTCAGAGTAGTTATTTCATAAGCAGCTGTAGGGACTGGTGAGTAGAGAGAGAAACCAGTCCAGTGGTACCATCGAGATGGAGAAAAATTTCCATCTCTATTAGAAGCATCAGGGAAGAAGCATCTTAGTTGAGAAAATGCCTCCATAGAATGACCTATAAGCAAATCTATAGGGTATTTCATTGTTTGGTGATTGATGTATGAGGGTCTAGCACATATTGGTAGTGCTACTGCTGGGATCTATAGGAAAACAAACAGAACAATCTAGAAAGTTCAAGCCAGTAAGCAACACCCATCCACTGGCGTCTGCACCAGCTCCTGTCTCCAGGTTTCTGTTCTGTTTGAGTCTCTGCTCTGACTTGCCTTGGCGATGAAATGTGATGTGGAATTTTACAGGGAACTAACGCTTTCCTCCTCCAGTTTTTTGGTCATGCTGTATTTACCACGAACTAGAAATCCTATCTAAGGTAGAGATGGCTGGGAGGATAGTTTAGGCAGGGTGATGTAAGATACTTTTGGCAAGTGGAGAAGCAATGAGGTGTTAGGTCAGCAAGCATCTACCTAAGAGAAGAATGATCCAAGAAAGAAAAATATAAGATCCAAAGGCCTAGTTGTGCTCAGCATATTTCAGAAGCATGAGAAGACAGTTCAGCAAGAGAAAGAAGTTTTCAGGAGGCTGAAAAGGGTTATGTGCAACTTTGGACTCTGGCAAAAAGCCTCTGGATAAGATCAAAGTTTAATGAGATTTGAAGCTATAAGAAAAATAAAACTTGCTGATTCTAGCTTTCAGATTGTATTGAGACCCTTCTGTTTGAGAATTGAGGTTGGAATCTGTTGCAAGGAGAGAGTCCCTTGTTAGTCCCAGCTGCCCAACTAGCTTACACCCGAAATAACCACACAGAAACTATATTCATTAAAACACTGCTTGGCCCATTAGCTCTAGTTTCTTATTGGCTAATTCTTACATCTTGATTTAACCATTTCTACTAATCTGTGTATTGCCACCTGACTGTGCCTTACTGGCAAGATTCTAACCAGCATCCGTCTCTGGCAGAAGATCCATGGCGTCTCCCACTCTGTCCTTCTCAACATTCAGTTCTGTCTTCTCCACCTACCTAAATTCTGCCCAAAGCAGTTTCTTTATTCATTAACCAATGAAAAGAACACATGAACATAAGAACCTCCTACACCAGGAATCAATCAGAAGGCTACAGCTGTAGCTCACAGTCGTGATGTTAACCAAGGAATAGACGTAAGATAAAGAACATGAAGGTATGCAGAAGAAACAGTGCAACTTGGGACAGTCTGGCATGTATTATTGTGCATATTTCTAAGGAAGAGCCCACAAATACTAGTTTTGTGTAGGCTCAAATGCTCTATTCTTTAAATTTTGTGCAAGACAAACCAAGCCTAGCATCTTTCTTCTGTAAATTTCTCTCCTCTCTGAGCATAAGTAAAATGTAGGTTGCAGAAATGATGTTGAAAACCACAACAAAGGACAGACTGCTGGGAATTTCTATTCATAGTAACTTTATTGTCAGTTAATTGTCACTTAGGACACATGTTCATCCAGGCAGGGCACTAGCAGTGAGAGAGAAAGAAGTGGGCAGGATCTCCCAACCCTAATCAAAACGTTGTCTTTAATTAGCAACTGCTTGTGAGGGAAAGGTTAGTTTTCTTCAATGGAATCTTACAAGGTATATAAACTACATTAAAGGGAAGGCCCCATGCCCAGTACTAGAAGGGCCAACACCAAATTCACTCAATGGTATTATGGGAGTTGTTGGTTTTTTTTTTCTTCATTTTTTGTTCCAAATGCTTTGTTTAGACAATATTTACCTTGCTGGTTTTCGCTTGTATATTATGGCTTTCGATTTTGTGTGTGTGTGTTTTTTTTTTATTTTCCTGTGTTTTCTGGAGAGAAAGAGAGAGAACAAGGAAGAGAGAGGGAGAGGGGAGAGACTTTCAAATAATACTATAGCAATTATATATATAAACCTATCATATACAACTGAAATATAATGATAAACTCAATATAAAATATTATTCTTGTATTTCATGTATTTATAATTCTGTGTATGACATATAACATCATCTTTTCCATTCATGTTAAATTTAATCTGTGTTATATTTAAAGTAGGGAACACATACCATCTTTTATAATAATTATATTTGGCTGATACAAAGTGACACACTAGAAAGCTTTCAGCTTTCCTGATCACATATTTGAATAATTAATTAATTTATGCATGTCTCATTTTGCAAACGGTTGTTGGGCCTCAGAAAGCCATTGAAATAGAAACATAGATTATTAATAAGACTCCAAATTAATACACTCAGCACTAGTGTAGTTTGGTCCATAATCACTTATTAATAGCCCCACCCAGCCCCTGGTGCTCAAGATGACTCACATTGGTAGTTCTGGTAGACGGATGAGTACCAACTGACATCACTATGGTAGAGTGTACCTATCATGCTTTGGCAGAAAGAGATCGCCATTGTCTTGTGCGTAAGAAAACACAGATATTGTGGAATGAACCCAACTGTAAAAAGGAGATCCTAAGGATGAAGCAGACTGCTTTTCCTGAAACGTGTGGGCTGTGCATACGAAGAGATTGTTGTTTTTCCATTTTAAAAATAAAGGCACACATTTCCCACATCTCCTTGCTGACTTTCCTGATGTTGTGTTTCAGGATAAGGTACACACAAATTCCTGCTGTGGCCCCATGCAGCAGCATAGCTTTAAATGATTCTAATGGTACACAAGAACACATGCACTTGCTAGGTCGCATGCTGCATCACTTTGCCACACACACACACACACAAACCATAGAGCACCATTGCACTAGGCTGCTCTGCTGTCAAAATCATCCGAAAACCAGATCTTTGCTTCGGCAAGCTTTATTTGCAGACAATGATCAGACAATGATGCATCATGGTGGAGGTTACTGTTGCTGCCTACACAGAATTGTTTAATTTGGTCTGTATATTTCTTCTATATGTACTTATATTCCAAAGAGCAAAAGAACACACAGACCTGATCAACCTGTAGTTTTTTGCTGGCATTTCCTAGTGAGGTTGTTAGTTACTCAAGGACTATTTCCTCCTTTCTTTTCAGAGTTTGATCAAATAAGTAATAAATCAAAGGAAGCAGTTGGGAAGAGGTGGGAATCTGACCCTATTTCACCCATGAAAAAAGACTCACACGGGGAAGTGTGTCATTTCCAAAACAACGGACAGGCAAAGCTGGAAAATGCAAACATCACAATGAAAGGCACTTTCCAATACGTTAGATCCCTGCTTTATTTGGCAGACTGCCCACACCTGAAATACAACAATTCTCATAAATATGTAGAAATAAAAGCAAAGTTTTACCTGCCCCTGAAGAAATTATTGGTATTAACACTTTAGGCACTATAATTGGGACGCATTTAATGGAAACCAAAAGGTTTCCAACTTACGTTAGTTTGTCCTCAAGAAATGAGAATGTCAGAAGTGACCCCAGTCATTCCAGACAGCTTTCCTGATAAAAATCAAAGAGGACAACCTCCAAGTTTGTAAAAAATTGGCTGCAACTCTGCAACTGGCAATTGCTGGCAGATTTTCATTTCTTCCTCTGTATCTCAAGTCTGGATTTTGTGCAGGAAAACCTTTGAAGTCCATGGGAGTTCTCCTGCAGGGAAGGGGTGTCTGGGAACTCAGATCTTTGCTCTCTTCTCTGCTCCCACCTATTTCGTAAGTGAAGGAGTGTTGAACTAATACACGCTTCTGCTTTAGCTTCTGCTTCTCCTCACGTTATCACAGAAAGATTGGTTTGAATAGTACAATTCAGAGAAAATATTAACCTGCATAATTTCTCCAGATATGGCAGTAACTCAATTAAAATTAAAACATGCATTTGCACCTTAATTTCTAGTGGGCAGGTAGAGAGCAAAATGTGAAAAGGTGTTGTGTGTGTGTGTGTGTGCGTGCATGTGTGTGTGTGTGTGTGTGTGTGTGTGCATGTGTGTGTGTAATGATTCTGAAAAATACGCTAATTGGTACATAAATGGCTTTAAATCTTGCTGTCTGCCTCTAATCCCTGCTTTCATCTCTCCTCCCCCTTTCTCCCCTTCTCTTTTCCCTCCTCTCTACCTTCTTTCTGCCCCTCTTTCTTCTCCCTCCTAGATATAAGACTTTCAAAAGTCAAGTCATTTGGCATCAAGTTTTCCACATTAGTGTCTAGTCTAAAATGGAATTTCTTCTGAAGGCTTAAGCAAAATCTGTCTAGCTATTTGTGAGTTATGTGAAAATGGAATAAATATGTTTCTCCAGTTATAAAAAATACTGTTAAGATTTTTTTCTCCTTGCTCATATAAATCAAATGGGGCTAAAGCAATAAACTTCAGACCTGGAAAGATTAGAATCCCACTGGGGAAAGAAAATGTAGCCAACCTCAATGAAATTCTCTTAAGTGATTTTTTTATTTGTTAATCTATAGCATTTTGAAGAAAAGTGGGTTAAGTGCACCTAGCAATACATTTTGTCTACCTGTCCTGAATGTGCTTTTCTCTCTGCCCTAATATCTCTGCAATTTCAAGGTATTAGGAACTGTATAGTCAATAATATAATAACTAAGTGATTAATAATAGATAACTAAATAAAAATGTTTTTATATTTAAGGACTCACTAGAATAAAAATATTTTAATTTTTGTCATATTTATCTACTGTCTCCAAAAATTCTTTTCAGATCCACGTTTCCTTCCATGCCCACTCAACTTTGTGTCTTTTTTAAAAAAAATCCTTCATGAACAATTTTTGTTTCCCAAGTATTCTTGGATGCATGATTTTCCAGTCAAGAAAACTCAGCTTACCACACCTGTTGTGAATCCATAGGTTCAGTCCTGCAATGTCCAGGAGACAATAGCCACCACCTCAGTTCTCTCTCATTGTCCACAAAGATTCTTGTAGTCTGGGAGGAGGAAATACCATGTATAGGTTTCATTTAGAGCTGAGCATCCTGCAAACTTATTCTCTGCACCTTGTTCAGTTGGGAGTCTTTGTGTTGATCACCATGTACTGTAAATAGAAGAGAGTTAGGAGAGGCATTACTCTGTAGGCATACTAAGGTCATTAGGAGTCCAGTCAACACTATGTCCATTTAACAAGATATTGGTAGGTTTCCCTTAAAGCCCATGACTTGTATTTTTGGTGATTAGCCTAATCTTTAAGGGCTGAACCACTTCTCCAGTCCAGGCCTCTGACTTGTCTAGCCATAGGTTCTTTGCCTGATAATGGTGTTAAGTATTGGTTTCATATCATGGATTAGGACTTTAATTTGATCATCAAATGGCTGGTTACTCACACAATGTTAGTGCCATTATTGCATCTGTGGGTAAGTCTAGCCAGGCTATTCATTGCTGCATCTCGCGGGGTTTATAGGTGGGTATGATTGTTGATTGCTTTTCTCCACCAAGAGCTTGCATACCACGGCAGTATCTTGTACCATTTAGGATCCTATGGGACCTCGCAAGCCAATGATTACACAAGAAATAATTCATTTCTGGCACTGGGATTTTTACTACTTAGCTTTTAATGTCTGCTAAGTAAATGTTTTTATGTGTTTGTTTATTTTGGGAAGTTTCTGCATTAGCAGATTTCCACATCTTTTTCAAAAATCTTTCATGGTATTTGTCCCTCTCAATACTCTCTCCTGTACCCTACCCTCTGTTCCACCACACCCAGTACATCCTTTCCTATTCTATATTTACATTTTTGGTGTGGATGTGGAGGGAGGGTTCTTTTTCTTCATTGGTGGCAGGAATGTAATGTAGTACAGTCACTACAGAAAGCAGTGGGGCAGATTCCCGAAGGACTCCATATCCCATTCTGAGAATACCTGCTCATGTATGTTCACTGCTGCTACACTCACAATACACAGTACTTAAAAGTAGCCTAGCTGGGGCTAGAGAGATGGCTCACAGGTTAAGAGCACTTATTGTGATCTAATGTTCTCTTCTGGCTCTCAGGGGAGCCTGCACCCCCATGTCATAAACCACACACACACATACAGACAGACAGACAGACTGAGAGGGGATTTACAAGTAATGTTAAGTGTGTAAACAGCCTTTTTATTTTTTAAAAAAAAGGAATAACTAGGACTATAATTTGCTCTGCAGACGGTTTTCCCTTGATTTATAGTAGAAACTATTTTCCACAACTCATAGTTTTGCTCAACAGCTAACTACAGCCAATTAGTAACCTGGTTTTACCACTGGGGTAAATACAGTATAATAATAATGTATTTTGAGATAAATTTTTAAAAAGGGACAGGGCATGCACACGCATACACACACATACACACTCACAGAGACAGGAGAGAGAGAGAGAGAGAGAGAGAGAGAGAGAGAGAGAGAGAGAGGAGAGACACATACACTCAGAGAAAAAGTCCACTCACCTTTCATTACAGTATATACACCTTGCTCCATTTTCTCCTCAGTCTTTGCCCAATCTCTTATTGACTCTAATGCACAAACTAAACTTCAGTGACTATGTTAGTGGTATAGAAAGAGGCACGCTACCTTCAGAGCCTCACACCAGGCAGAGGTCCAGGCCTCTCTGGGGAATCCAGCAGTACCACTTACTCAAACCCAGGGCCACTGCGTATGCCGCTTTGGTCTTGTGTTCTCTCCCGTGGCCAGATTTAGCCTTGCTCCCTGCTGATGTCTCTGGAACCATTTCTACACCTTATCCTGATGACTACTCCTGAATTTAAATGTGAAGAAACCCTGTGGGCCATAACACCTACTTTGTGTCTCTGTGTGACCCAACGGAAGTCCCTTTGCCATGACATTTTAGTGAAACCTTCAGTACCCATGATTGTCATCCATCATAGATATAGGAGGAAAGTCTCTACATTTTCTTTACTAACCAGTTAGGTCTTAGTATTACGAAACCAACTTTGAACTCACCATCACTCTCCTTCATTACTGTGGATCTCTTTGCCTGCAGATCACACACACACACACACACACACACACACACACACACACACACACCGCTCTTTAATGTTTTTGGAATGAGTTCAAAGTTTGGTTATTTTGTATTCCATATTTTGAATGTCTTGGGCCCCTATGGTCATTTCTATGGATGGCATTGCAATGCTCTTTAGCTATTCTTTCTGTCAAAACACCTCTCTAAATTTGTACTTCCAGGATTTCTCCATTAAGTAATCTAGTCTTGAATCAACTCTGCTGTCTGGATAGTTCCGGAACTATTAATTTCATCTTGGCTTATTGGAATTGAACTTAAACTAAGTCCCTGGTGCAAGCTTCATCTTCCTCGTCCCCATGCCTCCCGTACAATAGACTTCCCTTTAACTAGCTGCAAGTGCTTTTACTTAACAGGTTTCGGTTTTGACAACCATGAAGGCATGCACACAGATTTTTCCTGTATATCTCAGCCTGATCATAAGCTTTTATTCCCTGACCCATCGATGTGAACAGCAGCAATCAGGACTTTCTTTCTGCAGCCTGCTCCTCTTTGTTGTATTGGCATGGTTTTCTGATTTTTCTTCGCATTGCAACTTTTTTTAACCTTTATACACAATGCTTCAATGCCTCTACATTAAGCAGATTTAGAGACTATTTTTATGCTTTTGTTAAACAAGAAGAGTATGAAAGTATTAATCCTAAGGACTGGAACAGTTTATGAGACATTGACATGCTGTTTTATACTATCTCTTCATACCGTCTGAGTTCCTTCCACTTAAGTGTGCTTGAAATAATAGATTTAATGTGACATTCACACGCAATGACTGATTTTCCTTAACTTCTAAGTGTTTAATTCTAAGCCTTTTCCATTAAACCCTGTTCCTTACACCTATTATTTTTTATCTCAGTGATCTTCTCTTCCTGCCGGGCTTAAAGCTCACCCCAAGAACTGCACACTAAAATACATGTACAGGGTCTTGGCCAGTGTTCTATTGTGATGAAGAGACACCATGACCATGAAAACTCTTATAAAGGATAACTTTTAATTAGGGCTGGTCAACCGGTTAAGAGGTTTAGTTCATTTTATTCATGGTGGTAAGCCGGGCAGTGCAGGCAAATATGGTGCTGGAGAAGTAGCTGAGAGTTCTATATCTGGATCCGCAGGCAGCAGGAAGAGAGAGACACTGCACCTGACTTGATCATTTGAAACCTGTAAGGACACTCCTAGGGACACGTTTTCTCCAATAAGGCCACACCTACTCCAACAAGGCCCCACCTCCTAGTCCCTGTCAATTAGTGCTGCTCTCTAACGTCCAAGCATGCAAATATATGAGTCTATGGGAGGAACGGCATCATTCCTATCCAGCCACCACCGACCGGCTTTGTTTCTCACATTATGAATTTCACAGCTGAAAGCCCTACCTCACAGTGTTCAAGTTACTCACGATGCTCTAATCCTGTGTCTGTGGGCAGTCCCTGACCTTTTATCGCACTGATTATGTCAGAAAGAAAATCAAGTCCTCCACAGACCTAAGTTGAAGGACGTGGAACAAAAGTTCAATTTTCTCTTAAGTAGCAGATCACACACAGTTCCCGTATCCCAGCCTACCCTCCGGAGAGAGCCTCTTCAACCTGCAGCAGTCGTACTGCGCACACTCCGCTCCCGCAGACTAAGACAAATGTGCATATCTGTCTTCTTAATGGTTCTCAGCTAGACTGTAGGAAATTCACGCCAAACTGTGGTTGTTGTTTCTTGCAGAAGTTACTCAAGCCGCTGCAATCATGGAACCAAGGTAACGTTTGACAATCAGGCAATTCGCTCAGCTTTTCTCAGCACACTTTCTTCCAGCAGCACGGACCAGTTTCACGCGCAAGCTTACACATTTCTCTTTCTGCCTGTTCACCCGTTTCAGCAGGCTCCTCACTTGTAGGAATATATTCCTCTTATGATTCATCGCCGTGTTCAAACAGAAGAATGTTTTCTTTCACCATGTGTATTTTTTGAGAGTAAACTTTCCATTTCATATTGGGAATGACAGTGGACAGCCCATGATTTCCAGTCAGAGCTTGACATTCTGGTCCCCAAACAGAGGAGATGCTGTCATCACTCACTCGAGAAGCCATTAGCCAAAATGAAATTGCTTGGTTTGCTTACTAGAGACAACCAAGAAAAGAGACTCGCAGCCAGGGAAAGAGAATACAATTTCTTAAAGCTTCGAAAAAGTGCTTTGCCTACATATTTAATACAAAATGCAAACGAAGGGTGTTTCTAAAATTGTGCAGAAGAAAAATACATGTGCAGCGAGAAAAGCACACTCTCCATTTAAGATACCCAAAATGCATTTCCCAAAGGGTTATCTTTATCAGCTTTGAAACTGACTTATTCCAGAAAAATAATATCAGCACAGTGAGCCAGTGCAGCTTTTTTTTCTATCAAGGCACAATATTCTAACATAAAGCCAAATGCTAGTCATTTTGTAGCTCAGGGGCAACTTCCACTTCCCATCACAAGGCTAAAATATCACAAATGAAACACTTTTAATTATATGTAAAACTAGAGAAGGAAGTTAAAAGTATCAGTAGCCAACAGTGTCTTCTGCCCCATGAGGGAGAATGACTGAGGTAGCCATAATGTCAGCGAGTCAGGATTTGGCCTGGCTCTAAAATAACAAAGAAGTCACTTAGGCACAAATGATACCACTCACAAGATTTTATGGCCTAGAAGTAATCCAGGCTTTGGGGGTGGGGAGTCTGGGACAAACATAATATTCTTGTAGGTATCAGTGGAGCCTAGCTCACCAGACAGAAAAAGATTTCTTGGTTGTAAAGTACATCCATTCCCAACATTCTGGGATTAGGACAGATTAAACATCCCCTTCCCTTGAAATAACTGTGTGTTTAACTTTCCTGATTTCTCCAGTGTTTATTTGTATAAATAATGACTTTTTGCTTTTTATACCTTTACATTGAGTACCAACTGCAGAATGGTCTGCATTGAAATCATATACACACGTTAAACAACAAAAATGAGCTTAGGATGTTGCACACACACAGACAGACACACACACCAATAATAATAATCAGACAACAGTCTATGAACTGAAGTGATGGGACATTGGGGGGATTTGAGGAATGTTACCTGCGAATGGCTGGAGGGAGGAAAGGGAAAGGGGAAAGTGTTATAATTTTATTTCCTTTACAGGCAATTTAATGAAAAGTAATGCCAAACCATAAACAGATATGCACTTCACAAACAATGGCGATCGATAGTTGATATTTTATATTATTGTAGTAAAATAAACTCACTAAGCAGTCAGGCCTCAGGGCACACCACTCAACACAAGTGACTTTGAATACTTGCATCTCGGAGTATGCTGCATACTGGTGTATAATATATTGTGCTTTATGATAAGTGATGTGTCTGCATGATCACACCTGTGCTTGATAGAACACGATGAACCAGAACCATTTTCATCTTATTTTAGAGACCTCCATTCTGAATTAGGAATGTCTGTCCATTTGATTCGCAAAGTACATATCGCAACCAAAATCCTGCTTTAAATCAGCAGTGTGTCCTTGGTCTCTCTGTCCTATGAAAGGAACTGAGGGAGGCAGACACAGATGTGACTTTAGGTAAAGTATAAATGTTCAATGGGGATGTAAGTTAAGACCCCAAAACCTAAAGATGAAATGCCATACTGACGTCTGTCACCTAGCAATTCCACAAAGACGACATTTTTTTAGATATGATATAAAAATGCTTGAAGTCATTGAATCATTTCCAAAAGATACAGCTCCAAAAGCCATGTGAGTAACATTTATTTTCAGGGTTACAGCTTCCCAGAAGCTCGTCGGTGTCTTCAGATTTGCACAAACTCAGCCAATTCTTGTTTATTGTCCTAAATCCAATCATTCAAATCTTCGCCCAGCCAAAAATAGATCAACCCAAAGCTAAAGGAATTGGATCATGAGGCTACAGTGATATAGATATATTTTTGAGGTAATATTAGGTCCCCAATTTCTGGAATAGTGTTTGATGTCACCTAAATTATATAGAAGAGTCCTCTAAAGGAGATCTTGGATACAAAGGAAGGAAAGAAGGAAAAAGGGGGAGCTAATTTTTAACATATAATGAATTTCAGAGGTTGATTTAGTTATATGCATGATTTAGTGGAGATAGCCCTTACTGATTCTGCATATTGTGTCAACTGCCATATAGACATTACAACCATATAGTAATGTTTTATCATATGTCATGTTTCTTGCCTGTAAATCCTCTCATTTATATCTGGCACTCCGTATTGTCATTTTTATTCCACTGACTTTCCATTTCCTAGTTTGCAGTAGTAATAGTCTTCAATGTGAATGACTTTGTTCACCTTTATTAAATCACTGGCAAGCTCCATACTCAGACTGACATATTTAAACACAGACTTAAAGTTAATTATAACTAAGAATGGAATCAGTAACTAGTAGAGTGGATACAGACCATAAAGTATAATAAGAATAAAGTAAAGTCATAGCCAGATTGATTGCAATGGATTCTCAAGTATAAATGTTTTTCCAAAACAGAGTTTCAAGTTCTAGAAAACATTTGGAAGGAATATACCTCATAAATTAAGATCATTTTCCCCCAGCATTCTTTCTCTCCACATAGATTGCCCTGACAGTTCTAGTTCTCTTTCTACTTTTTGTCCTCTTCCAGCCCACAACACACACAGTGAGTCACACACTGCTAGGATTCCTGATGGAATTTCTCTCCTCGTGATTCCAGCCCTTATCCATGACAATGTCATGCCGAATCACAGGTATGAATTAATTCAGTGTGCCACCCCTTAAACGAAGATGTCATGTTACCGATGCCTGGTCTACAGATAAAGATTCAAATGTTACATTTCCTTTTTGTCCACAGTGTACCTCTGAGATACTGAACCATTGATATCAGTGACATACTCTTTAGCCGGATGCATCATGCTTGTGTTCTGAAAGGACTATGTAGAAGCAATAATGAAAATTTATTTTTTAGGGTTTTTTTTTTTTGTCTCTATGTAATCCTGGCTGTTATTGCAGGGAGCAGGCTAGCTATATCTACATCAGCATTCCGTGTGAGGAGATAGGACTCAGGATTATCTGAGAAATGAAATACATATTATCACAAGGGTTCTTTTCTGGGTTAGTACTGCTTGAGTTCTCCTTGTGAGAGAAGAAATCTAGGGCCATTTCTCTAGGACATGGTAAAAAAGTGACTGAATTATCTATGCATCTATGTACACATGTTCCCCTGGGGATGGGCGAGGGCTGATGCTTCTATGCACACATGTACACATGATTACAAGCCGTAGAGTGAACAATACAAAGTAACTGAATGTCCTGCCTTTGTGAATATTCAGGAAACAACACTTTGTCTCATAAAATTTAGTGATTTAGTCTTCATAAAATTTATTCAGTTTTTCATAACTTCACATTATTCACAACACATTTGAAGGAACTCTTAGTGTAATAAAGCATTAGTGATCAGTTTTCAAATGTACTTAAACATGTGGCATTGCTATTAAATGTGAATATGCATATTCTTCTGCAATTTACACTTAGCTGTCGGCATGGAATGCCAAAATCTGCACTTACAGACATTCTTCTGAGAAGCCTCAACTCAGCCCTCCTAAAGTATAAAGAGATCAAAAGAAAAATATTTCCAGCTAACTCACAGTGTCATTTAAGAGGATTTCTAAGTTAAAGATAGATGATAGATAGATAGATAGATAGATAGATAGATAGATAGATAGATCGATCATACGTGAGCGTGCACACATGAAAATCTGGAAGTGAAAGACGATAAAATGTCAGTACTATAAACTGAAAAGATAACATCTGTTTGAATATTACTTCCCTGCTAAACCTTACTCAAATGTTTTATTCTAAAAGTATTCTGATCTGTTGACTGGGCGGCGGTGGTGTCACATGCCTTTAATCCTAGCAATTGGGAGACAGAGGCAGGCTGATCTCTGTGAGTTCAAGGCTAGCCTGGTCTATAAGACCTAGTTCCAGGAGAGGCTCCAAAGCGACAGAGAAACCCTGTCTCGACAAACCAAAAAAAAAAAAAAAAATTCAGATATGTTACTCATTATTACCTTTCTTCAGTATGAAGACGAGGCATCTTTTTCACACAGGAGAGAATGTTGTCTTAGATCCTAGCTGTGCTGTTAAGGGATGACTTAAATCCCTGACCATTTGAAAGGAGTTATTAGGTATCCTTAATAACACTGTGGTTTCTCCAAAAGTACTATTCATGAAAATCAGTTGTTGTTAGAAGAAAAAGTTCAGAAAGAATAAATGTGACAGAGTCCATATGAGCAAGGAACAATGCGTGGACTGGCAGCATTAGAGCAGAAGCAGTTCGGAAGTCCCCACCGCAGCATGAGCAGCGGATTTGAACGGGCTTTTAAAGAGAAGCAACATGGAGGAATCATCTCATTGCAGTGGCTACATACAGCAAGGCAACTTACTTTATTTGAATATGCATGACTAGACATTGGCCCTGTTTGAGCACAGTCTAATCTGTGACTGGCCAAAGCACAGTTGTTTGTCATTAGCCAAATCCCAGAAGCTTGTTGTGAGAAATACCTATTAAATTAGGTTTCGTTTTCCTTGCGCTTAAAGGTAAGTTGCGATACTTCCAAAGTCTGTTTCATTAGGAAATTAATCTACAGAAACTGTCACCGGCCAACAGCCTGTTTAAGTTATTACACTATGCCTGATAGCATCATAAATGTGTGTGGGAGGTTTTTTTTCCTGAAATTATTAAAGCATTCTCATCTAAAGTCTATACTACAAGTGCACAGATGTAATTGTTCTACAGTTATATAGTCAGCATTTCTTTTCATCCAACCAGTCACAGACAGACAGTCACACACACTCACATACACTCACACACACACACACACACACACACCTTCTCATACACTCTCTCTCTCTCTCTCTCTCTCACACACACACACACACACACACACACATTCTCATACACTCTCTCTCTCTCACACACACACACTCACATACATACACAAATACTATCCACATCACCATTACTACACACTAAGTTGGAATCTAAAACAAGAAAGCAGAGCAGGCTACAGGGTGAGAGAATCTCTACATTATTTAAGCTAATCAAGATCAGCATCTAAACCTGACCATGCTATAGATGACTCAAAAGCCTCCTTAAATACTTTGAATGGCATTGTGATCACTTATCTCCTTGATTAATGACCTTGATATTGAACCAATTAATTAATATGCTCAATGGGAAGACTCGTAACATCCACTAGATAAATAAATACTGGGACCTAGAATTATTTCCTCCACATTTCATTCGCCCTACAGGCTGACCCTTCCTATAACTGAGTAGATATGATTGCAAGAAGCATTCCTTAGATCTGAAACAAAGTTGACTGCTTAAACCTTGGCTTTCTTTTTCTACCTTGTCAGTATTATTATGAAGCTACAAAAGGAATTTCTATTCTGAGTCTGACAGGGGTTACCAGAGAAGAGGTCATCCATACAAGGAGACTCAGCTGCATACCATGGGAAAAGGACAGTGGATAAAGTTCTTGGACTTGACCTTTTTGGAGCTTTGTGTTTAGAGATGTTGGTACTAGCTATGACTACTAAATCATGGTGGTATTTAGACTATATAATCACCAAGCAAAATTGTCCATGTTCTATGTTTAGAAAACTAGCCAACAAATGGCAAAGGACAATTCAATTTTCATGGAATGCCAATAATCTATAGACAAATTCTTAACCACTGGAAAAAAAGTCCCTTGAGATTTGGAAGTCCTTGAAGGCCAATTATGACAATAAACAAGGCCATGAATTTGAAAAGGCGCAAGGTATGTATATCGGAGGGCTTAGAGGGAAAAAAGGGACCAGCAAACAAAACCTCCACTTTCTAGAACAAAGGCTTCCTGAGATCCAGAGAAAAGCACTCAGTAACATGTGGGAGACTTTTCTCCAAGTTCCTTCCCTTCAAGGGAATTACTTTCTGAAGGTTGAATCTGAAATGCTTTGGATATTGTAGATTCCTTAGCTCTTTGAACTTTTTAATTGATTCAAAACATTACTCTGCATCAAACAACCACCTTGAGGAAGACCTAAATAAAAACTTCCATAATACCAGTTTTTGGGCGAGGAGGAGGGATCCCTAAGATAATAGGATTTGACTTAGTAGGTTGGATTCTGAAATTGAGTAAGTCATAGAAAGTCTAATGAGAAATTATTTTGAGAGTGGATATATCAGTTTCAGTTGAACACCAAGAAACCCTGAGAGCTACACAATTACCTTTTTAGAAGCAAAGAAATAAATGCATCCACCCATGCTATTTTTTTTTCTTTTGTTTCATCACTCAGCCCCATTATGCCTGCAATGGAAAGCTCTCATGATCCTGGGCAGTAAAATTTAAACAATTTTCCACTGGAAACATTAACATCTCTCATCAAAGCAAATGTTTTAGAAACCCGAGCCGTCTACTTTACTTCAAAAACAACCCTGTAGCAATTACTTCACTTTTCAGTTGTTTGTATTTAAATGCCTATTTATAGTTTTTGACTTATTTTTATTTGCAATGTAAATACAGGTTAGCTATGCAAAATTATATGAGTGAAAAACATGTGACTATCCCATCATACTCTGGATTTCCATTAGGGATACTTTTCAAACAGAATGTTTTCTCTAGCAATGCTAATTAAAGGTTGCTTTCCCATGCAGAGGTTGTCAAAGTCTGTGTCTTCACATGTCATCGTTACCAAGGACGCCTACTCTGCAAAGTGTTCACTTTTATCCACCACATACTGCAACATTGTTTCTTGTTCCCTGATCTTATACCGCAACATTGTTTATTGTTCCCCGATCCTTGTTCTGATTTCATCCTCTTTCATTCTTAGCCGATTGCCTGAGCTTAACCTAAGTGAAACTTGCACACTTGCAGGTTTATACACACACATGTATGCACGCGTGTATCCATGCATATGTGCCAGTATAGGTGCACATATGCATGCATGCTCATAAACACAAGCACAGACACACAGGCACATACATGCCTGCGTGTGCATCACATTCATATGCATACTCACACATGTCATGTATGCAGTCACACCGACATGCACACGCAAGCAAACACACATGCACGCATACTCATGTACACACGTGTACACACACACACACACACACACACACTTATGCCTTGCTATCCTTCTTGATAACATTGGAGAAGGCAGTGATATGTAAATTAAAATTTAACAGAGTGACATGTTTTAATTCCCAGCAGATGTACTAGCAAGAACGTTTGAATAGACGTTAGTGGAAGGAAAACTAACATGTGTGGTGGTGGAAGATTTTGATACTAGAGCTCTGGGCTCCATGCAGTTCCAGGCCTTTCCATGGGTTGCCTGTGCAACCTTTAGGGATTGTTTTGATGTCTTTTGGGATCTATAAACACCAACTTATGAATCCCTGTTTCTAAACCTTCCATAGGGGAGAATAAAGTTGTCTTTTACACAGTCAACTACTAGAAACAGACCTCCAATGTAAATCCCACCAGCTCTCCGCTGACTAGTACTGGACTCTGGGCTTTATGTGCAGACGGTATTTCCTTAAGAAATGCACAGTTCTGAGGTGATTTCTAGTTCATCATTTGGAATGTAACTTTTCGCACATAATAGATCACTTAGAAAAGTAAAGCAAATGTTTGGAGGACTCAGCAGAGAGCAGCAGCTCACATGCTCCGTCTCTTCATACGGCACACAGGTAAGATCCAGCCCCTCAGGTGCATATGCTGGTCAGCCGGGAGGGGAGACAGCGGGAGTGAAAGGACATTAGTGTCTTGTCCCATAGAGTCAGATACACTACTATCTGAAAATCAGACAAAAATCCTGGAATAGTGGAAACATGATTGTAATCCATCAAATGAGGAGAATGAGGCAGGAGGATTACCATGAATTAGACAGAGTGAGATCATGTCTGAAATATTAAGGTTTAAAAATGGTTAAGCTATTTTTTGCTAAAGTAATGATCTTTAGGGAGCTTTATGAGAAAAATCACAGATGAGAAGCCAATATATCTATTTTTATCACAGATCCCTAGACTATAGATAAGTTCTCGTGAAGTTATTATATGGGGTAAAAAGTGTAACATTTCATATGAGTATGTTCTCATGGTAGGCCATGCAAACCTTACTTTGTCTCATTTTCCACAGTTCTGAATCTATTCATTAGGTCTGTCTCTTTCCTGGTTCACAATACCCTGCTCTGATAAACTCTTGATAAACTCTCAGTTTCGCTTCCGTGAAGTCTGCTCATGAATTTTGATATCTAAACACTAAACGCAGCTTCCTTTATAATTCTTTGCTGATCCAGTCCAATCTGAGACAGGCTTTCGCAATGATT
This sequence comes from Microtus oregoni, assembly GCF_018167655.1. Taxonomy (NCBI): domain Eukaryota; kingdom Metazoa; phylum Chordata; class Mammalia; order Rodentia; family Cricetidae; genus Microtus; species Microtus oregoni. The sequence continues at coordinate 4,612,052 of NW_024543069.1, forward strand.
ACCTATTTTATAGTCTTCGATGAAGTCCTGATCTGAAAGAAGAAAGACGAAGGGACAGCAGGGCTCAGGCAACATCAGACACAGAATTAAAGACAGCCTCTCTTTAACTCCAGAAATTGTTGCAATGTCATCTGACTTCACTGTTTATTGAAAAGCCGCTTACAGACAGGAAAGATGTAGATTATAAAGATATGATATAAGGAATATTTGCAAGATTATCCATATTGTTCTGGGATACAGACCATGATAGAGAAAATGGCTGACTTCTTTTCAGCCTCTTTGTCCCCTTCTGACACCACAGCAGCCACAGAAGTGACCACACACTAAGTTTTGTGAGCATGGACTAGGGTGTCTTATGCTTGAATTTATATGAATAGTATAAAAAGAAAAGCTCAAGACAAATTAAAATTAACATTTGGACAAATCTAAATTCATAAACTGGAGAGTACCTTGAATGAATAAACCTTCTCAGCTCCCACAAGAGTCAAGCAGTGTTTACAGATAGAAAGAGACAGCAATGCTGGAAGAAGATTTACTGATTGGTTGCAGTTCAGCATGTATCTTATCTAGGCTTGGTCTGATCAGAGGGCACCCTCCAATCGGATGAGGCTGGATAGATTGAGCCCCAGGTGTCTATGACAAAAGTACAACATATTCAGAAGCTAAGTTGCAGTTAGCTCCACACACAAGCTAAATTTAATTTAGTTTTTCAGGGTTACATACATTGTGATGATGTGTATTTGACTTCTCTTTATGTCTGTAAGAGCCATACATGTTAGTTTATGAAAGAAATCATGTGACATTATGTGAGACATATTAATCACAGATTCAGTTTATTTAGTGTGTGACCAAGAACTGAGATGTTCTGTTTTGCTTTCTGTCTGTTTCTGAAGGCTGCATTTCCCATAATGGGTTTGTGTGAAATTCATGGCTCTACTTACCTTCTTTCAGCCTCTTTTGGCGTTTGGGGAAACCAACACCCAGCTCCCCCCAAAAAAATCACACACAGGGAGTCTTATTCTTACTTATAAATGCCCAGCCTTGATTTGTCTTGTTTCTCTCCAGCTTTTCTTAATTTAATCCATCTACCTTTTGCCTCGGGGCTTTGACCTTTCTCTTACTTCTGTGCCTCTGACTTTCACTTTTATTCCACAGCTGACTGGGTATCTCAGTGGTTGGCCTCTAGTGTCCTCCTCTCCTTGTTCTCTTGCGCTTCCTCCTCCTTCCAGACTTCTCCTTCTAATTATACTCACTGCGGCTATCCCTGCCTATCTTTTCTCCTGCCCCACTATTGGCCATTCAGCTCCTTATGACACCATCAGGTGTTCTAGACAGGCAAAGAACCACAGCTTCTCAGAGTTAAACAAATGCAGCATAAACAAAAGCAGCACACCTTAAAATAATATTCTACAACACACAGTACTGTTGAGAATATTTGTATGGCAAATAGTTCTAGAAGACAGAGACAATGTTGCATGCTAAATCCATGGGCAGGTTTCCCTTCCCTTCCCTTCCCTTCCCTCTCCTACTCCACTCCCTTTCCCTCACCCTCTCCTTTCCACCTTGCTCCCTCCTTTCCCCCTCCTGCTTCTCTCTCTCTCTCTCTCTCTCTCTCTCTCTCTCTCTCTTTTTCTGTGTGTCTTTCTTGAGTTCTCTTCTCTTACTATATTTTTTTCTTAGTGCATAAACTTAAGTTTTTATTCTAATTATGGTCCCATATGAGCTAAAATATAATGATTCCAGTGAGCAGTACTCATAATAGTTTTGTTTTAATTAATAATATTGATGTGTGCTGAAACCACTGAGGGATAGTTTGATGAAAGACTTAAGCCTTACTCATCTCCTTGTGCATGTGTGTGTGCATGTGTATGGTGTGTATTAATTATGATTGAAGGTCATCAATTGTCTAAGGAAGAACAAGTTTAACCAAATTGCCAAAATCCTAGTGTGTTAAATGATGGATTGATTAAGAAAAGTAAATTTCCTATTATCTAGTGCTCATTAAGAAGAAAACACTTCGGCATCCCTGACAAAATGTGCAGCCTGTACCTCATTGAATGAAAACTGTATCAAATGAATATGAGGTTGATAATAATTGGGGCAATCCAGATGGCTCTGAGAAAGGGCCATGGAGGCAGTGGTACCGAGTAACCTGTGCAGTTGCTAACTGGAGAAGAATGGAGGAGCTATCTGTTCTCTAAAAAAGGATAATTTATCAATAGTATTTTGTTTATTAATATTTAAAGAATCCTTTGCCTTTGATTAATTCATGTCTATCAGTGACATTTCATTCCATTTTCTGAAGCCAAGAAATATTAACTGTTGGAGTAATAATCATTCGAATTAACTTTCAACAGTTAGGCCATTTCAAATATATTTTACATGATTCACTAAGCAAGCCATAGAAAGAATTCTGGAATCTTAATTATAACTTTTCTTGACATTCATTGCATTCTTTCAAAAGTGAGGTTTCGTTAACCACAAAAGAAATAAAAAACAAAACACAAATCCATCAACTTATTCTAATTTTAAAGTGTTGCATAAGGATACAGGGTTTGTTTGTTTTTCACTATTTTAAAACTAATATGGCAAGCTCTCCCTGATATGTTTTTAATGAAATTTCTGTGGCAGTTCTCTACTAAAAGCAGAGTGGCTAGGCCAGGAGATTCACAGCAGCATTGCCATCAAATTTTTCTCTCTTCCTTATGAAACGTGTCAGCTATTAAAGCCTCCAGACACAGGGACAACACGGGATGATTCCCCAGTCAGTGCAAAGGCAAATCCACATTCCTTTCACTCCGCATCCCCATGCCACTGCGGAAAGGCCAGCAAATGTGCATTTTTCTCATCCCACTTCCGTAAGCTCTTTTGTTTGCCAGAAATTTATGTTAATTGCTGGGGAAAGGGACTACCAAGGAACACAAGGGATACAATTCATGGTTTAATTTAAATACCAAATACTCAGCAGTAGAGACTTGCCTCGGGATCATATACCACCAAGATACATTACTGTAAATACTAGCAATTGTAAGTCCAGGTTTTCTCAGAGGACTTATACAGAAGGAAAACAATCAATAAAAAGAGGTTTACAGTTAACCAGGGAAATTCAATTCTATGAAGAGTTCCAGAGTTAAAATGGAACTCTCAGAAGCTTTGTGAGGCAGAAACCAGAAATGGCTTTGTCGCCATTTTAAGAAATGCCTTCTGTGTTTGTTAAGTATTTTCTTTCTTGGCCAACAACCTCTCCACAGATGCAAATAATACCAATCAAACCAAATCAAAGCGAATCAAAAGATGCCCATGTTTAGTAGATGACAATACTCCTAGTTAGCCCCTCAAAAACATGGAGAGGGGAAGAGAGAGAAGGGTAGACCACAGGTAACCCGGAGACCGTGTGTTCATTCTCTGGGGAGCAGTTTAAATAGCCGGTGAAAGTGGTCATCACTTTCCCCTGGGAGGTGATACTATTTTGGCAGTCTTTCTTGACCTCCCCCCTGAGGAGGGTCACCATTTGGTGGGCTCTCTTGGAGGTGGAATTTGGACTGAGGCAACTCCCAGCCGAGGGAGCTTATGCCAGGAGCTGGGGTGAAGTCCCCAGCTAAATATTCCAGTTCCAGACATTTTGTATGAAGGGGTGGCAGGGAGCTGAGGTGACACTTTTGACCAAACATTCCTGTCTTTCTTTGGATAAAGGGGCACTGGCTCAAGTCTGGCTACTTTCTGCTGGCATGGGGCTACAAGGAAGAGATGGGCGACACGATAGGGGAGAGCTGGGAGTTGGTGGGCGGGCTCCACTCAGTGAGAGGCGTGGCTGGTGCGGCATCTGGTTCACTGTCATCCTGGAGACCTTAGGCAGCTGTTGAGGGAGATGAGAAGGCAGGTGGCTAGGAGAAAAAAATATATTATTATTGACCCTATGAATGGCGCTAGCCACGGGAAGAGTCATTAACTGCTAGAAAGAATGGGACAGAGAGCTGCCCTGGTTGTACAGGTGAGGCTCAAGTGTATAAGTGGGACACAATAGGCCATAAAATCAGATTTTAGTTGATAGGGGTCCTTGAGCCAGGAGAGTTGGTACCAATGGTGAAGTTCCAGGAGCTGGTGAAGGTGTTGGTGTTGTCTGGAGAGCGTTTTTTTTAAGTTGGTCTTGGCCCAGAGAGCAGGAGTGACCTGTAAAAATATGAACATAGCAGACAATGAGGAATACTGAGAATTCAAGAACAATTGCAGTGGGTTTTTGATCCTACTGCACGTACTGGCTTTGTGGGAGCCTAGGCAGTTTGAATGCTCACCTTAGGAGACCTGGATAGAGGTGGGCAGTCCTTGGGCTTCCCACAGGTCAGGGAACCCTGATTGCTCTTCGAGCAGATGAGGGAGGGGGACTTGATCGGGGGAGGGGGAGGGAAATGGGAAGCGGTTGTGGGGACGAGGCAGAAATCCTTAATAAATAAATAAATTTTAAAAAAAAATATGCTTGAAAGTCCGTGGAGTTAAAATAGGCTCTGAAGACTGTTAGTTTGTATCAGACAGCAGCAGAACTCTTTCCCAGGAACCTATAGGTATCTGTAAGACAACTGGAACAGATTAACATCTTGGTGTCATCCAAGAGGCTATTGCTTTAAAATAGGTTAAAAGGTATGAACATTTTAGAAGACAATTAAAAGGAACTGGAAACTCTGAACCTCTGAACATATACTGAAACCTGTTAATCCTAAAAGCAGCCTTCCACTTTTCAGATTCCTGGATGCTACACCTGGGGAATTGATCTTCTCATCCTGCTAAGACAGGTAGACAAAAATCTTCCCACACACACAGGAAAATCTTTGGGCTTCTTGCCTTATTTCTGCTCACTTATCATTCCCAGATCGGTCTAATGGCATTTGATAACTTAAGGTAGCTCATTACTTCTTTTGTTACGTTTTCTGATAAATTACAGACAGGTGTGCCTCTTTCACAGGCTTCATAGTCCAGGATTAACAGGTTTCAGGTATATCTTCAGAGGTTCAGAGCTTGGTGTCATCTCTCGAGAACACTTGTTTTCAGAGTGGCAGTTCAACATCACAATGCAAAATACAGACAAGGAGGTTTGAGCCTCATGGTGTTCTCAGTAACTGTTGCTATTAGGTAGCAAACCCTCATCTTTCTCCATGTCCTGGCAGTAAAGTCCTAAACAATATCTCCGTTTAAAAAGCACCAAGGGGATAAGGCTGTGGGCATGCAAGCTAGTGTCTGGAGCAATCTGTATGAATTTAGAGATCAAGGCCGTTTAGTCATGGAGCTGTGACCCACACAAATCACAGCTCCAGAGCCAAAAGTGATTAAAGAGGAATTTCATCCTATGACCTCTTGGATGACATTAAAGCCCCTGAAAATAAAAAAGTCTTTAGAAACCCATTAAAGTGGTCTTTGTTTCCATCTCACTTTCCTCACAGGTTTCTTTCTCATCTGTGTTCCTTCCCAACACCAAAGGGAAAAAATCTGCCGTTTCAAGTCCATGAGGCTTTATTTTCCTTCCACTCCTATAGGATTTCTTCATTTATTAATTTTGATTAACAATTAAGGAGGACCTTATAATTGTCATTCTTCATGACTGATTATAGTTCTTACTTTGTTTGCTTTGTTTTTCATTGCATGTATTTATTTACTGTGTGTGAATAGATGCGTGCCATGCATGAGGAAGCCAAAGTACGATTTATAGGAGTCTGTTCTCTTCTCCATACAGGTCCTCGTGATCAAACATAAGTCATCAGGTTAAAAAGCAAGTGATTTTGCTGAGACAGCCATTTTGTTGGCCCACAGTTCTTTGATTCTGTCTACAAGTATGATCTCTGTTATACAACCTGTTATCTCACACCCACCCCAACATGAGGTTTAGCCATGCAATTGCTTTGCAGTTCTGAAGTTTTGCACAGTGAGATGAAAGCAAAGCTTGTCCAACTGTCCTTCTGCTGCTGCTGCTCATTCTCCTTCTCCACCTCCTTTACTCTTCCTCCTCCTCGTCTTCTTCTTTTAACAGTTTATAAGACTTTTCTTGAATTGCAAGGGGATGGGAATGCTTGAACTTGGTACCTGTATTGTTCTAGCTGGAAGCTAGCCTACCTCATGATTATACATAGACCACTCAGAAGAATACCTGAGACCTGCCTGAATCAGTGGCCACATTGTAATGAGGTAAGTAAATTCTTACACTGCATTCCTCATGTTTGCGCTGATATTTTATAAGGCGCTCTCATGAAAGAAGGCACCCAATGTACTGTTGAAACAACTGATGTATACCACTATTTGTAACTTGAGAAATGAAGAAGTGCTGTGACCACTTATCCACTAGAAATGTTCTCTCCTGTGTTTCAGTTATAGCATTGGAAACAGACAAAATCTAAACATGAATTTCAGGATAAGAGATGAATGATTGGTTTTTAATCTTTGAAGAAATAAATTGAAGAAGACACCAGAAAATAAAAAGATCTCCCATGCCCTTAGGTAGGTAGAATTACATAGTAAAAATGGCAATCTTACCAAAAGCAATCTACCGATTCAATGCAATGTCCTTCAGAGAAATGCAAATCAAAATAACTCTGAGATTCCATCTTACACTTTAAGAATGGCAAAGATCTAAAACACTGGTGACAACTTATGAGGGAGAGGTCGTGGGGTAAAGGGAACACTTCTGCATTGCTGGTGGGAGTGCAAACTGATACAGCTGCTTTGGTTATCAGTAGGGCAATTTCTCAGAATATTAGGAGACAACCTACCTCAAGATATATATACCCAAAGGATGTTCAATCGTACCACAAGGACATGTGCTCAGTTCTGTTTATAGCAGCATTGTTTGTTATAGCCAGAACTCAGAAACAACCTAAATGCCCATCGACCGAAGAATGGATAAGGAAAACATGGTACATTTACTCAATGGAGTACTACACAGCAGGAAAAATAATGACATCTTGAAATTTGTGGGCAAATGGGGATCTAGAAAACATTATATTGAGTGAGGTAACCAAGACCCAGAAAGACAAATATCATATGTACTAACTCATAAGTGGCTTTTAGGCATAAAACAAAACAACAACAACAAAAAAGCAGCCTACAATTTACAATCCCAGAGAATCTAGAAAACAAAGAAGACCCTAAGAGAGACATACATGGGTCTAATCTATATGGGAAGTAGAAAAAGTCAAGATCGGCGGTGGTGGCGCACGCCTTTAATCCCAGCACTCGGGAGGCAGAGGCAGGCGGATCTCTGTGAGTTCGAGACCAGCCTGGTCTACAAGAGCTAGTTCCAGGACAGGCTCCAAAACCACAGAGAAACCCTGTCTCGAAAAACCACAAAAAAAAAAAAAAGAAAGAAAAAGTCAAGATCTTCTGAGTAAATTGGGAGCATAGGGACCATGGGAAAGGGTAGGAGGGAAGTGGAGAAGAAAAGAGGGAAGAGGAGAAAAATATATAACTCAATAAAAACAATTTAAAAAAGAAAGATACCTAAATTAAAGGGAAAAATTTAATCTAAAAAAGAGATAAATGATTGAATTAATTCTGTACTGATAAATGATTAAAATAATTACATTGTGTAAGTATGAATATGGTGTATTTTGTGGGGTTATTTGGATATACGTGAACCCAGAGATTGTGTTGTCTCTTCTTCAGTGTTTCTATACCTTTTCTTCCTTCCTTCCTTCCTTTCCTCCCTCCCTCCCTCCCTCCCTCTCTCCTTTCTTTCTTTATTCCTTTCTTTCTTGCTGAAGCTGCAGCTTACCAATTTGGCTAGACTGCATTCCCAGAGTGCTCCAAGGACCTGCCTGTTTCTGTCCTCAGCACTGGTTTCTCAGTCATACATTCTCATGCCCATCTTGGGTGATGAACATCTGAGCTCCTTGTTTTTTTTTTTTTTTTTTTTTTTTTTTTTTTTTTTTTTTTTTTGCTGAAAAAACACTGTACTGACTGAATCATCACCCCAACTCTGAAAATAATTTCCCTTCATAGAGGTAAAATGTAGCAGCAAAGCTTTTCAATGCAATTTTCTAAAACAATTCTTAAAATCTTATGAAAAACTATAAGGAAAAAATACTGTTTATAAAAAGATATTAATTTTCACAATTTATGTTTTATTCTGAAAATGTTGCTTAACTTGTTTATAATGTTACCCAGATTTAGCTATTCCTTTCAACAATTCTCACAATATACATATCAAAACCAATGATAAATAAACTCTGAAGCAACAAACTTAAGGGGTTATATTTCTGTGTTTTTACTTTGCCTCTTTTGGCTCCAAGAACTTTGGAAAACTGAAGTATATACATTTGTCTGATCTGTCTGAAACATTTCCTAATAAGTACTTTTGAAATAAAAATTAGTCATGCTGAGAAAAAATAATTGACCAACTCTGACTCTACTAAACTTTAGAGAGTTAACAGATGTCAATAGGTAACTCCCAGATTAGCAAATAGTTTATTTAAGATAGATACAAGGAAGGGGAGAGTGTGGAGTTGTGCCCACTGACCTAGAAAGCCTAGTTTTCAAGCCAAGGCAAAAGCAAAGAAATTACTAACTCAGACCACAGCGATGGCTTGTTATTACAGGCTGTGGTGACTCCAAGGGGCTTTAAGTGTCCACCCCTCTGCCTACCATCTGATTTTCTTCACCCTGACACATGGCCACAACACTCACAGTGAATTAAATATGAATTAGAACCAGTGTCCATAATCACAGACAAGCGCAGCCAAGAGAAATTTCCTCCATGTGATGAAGTCAGAAGACCTAAAGACTGAAATGACGGCACACTAACAGGAAGGCAGGACTGTATAACAGAATATTGAGTCTAGAAACGGGTCCAAGAACATATGGAAAAATTTACATGGTAGCAGTTGTATTTCAAATCAAAGATAAAAGTATTTAAGAGAATTGAAACAACGAAATCATTGTCTGGAACTGACTACATCTGACCTATACTTTAAATCTTCCCTCAAGTACATTTTAAATGAAATGGCATGAAATAGTAAAGGAAGAAACCAGGTGAGAATTTTGAAGTATCATCCAAGAGAGTTCTTCAGAGTTTGATAAATGAACTGGAATAAAATAAATACCCTCTCATTAGAACAACACATGGCAAAATGAGACAAACATGCATAGGAAATAGGTTGGTAACCTGGGACTCTGCTTGGGCTTTAGTTAAACGTACCCCAGTTGTTCAAATAATGTACTGGACAGCCTGGTTTCTCTACCTGCAGACATAAGGCACATACTTCCAACTCTATGCAAGAAGGTCCTATCAGTCCTGGATACCCACCTCAACTGTGCTATGTATAAGACCACAGGAAAATTCTCTTCCACGTAAAGACTATCAAACAAGTTTCTTTTCTTCCAGTTGCAAATCTATGTGGAATTTTATTTCAATTCTGTGTTTAAGAGGCAAGAACCTGGAAACACCCTACCTGGACCCTGATGACCAAGAACAATAGGATAAATCACAGAATGAAAAAAATGATGACACCTATCACTGACAAAAGATAAGTTATCCTACTATGGAATGAACTCGCCCCAATAAAATGGCAAAAAATAACATGTGCTAACATAATACAGGAGTCTTTTCTCTTGTTGCCCTTTTGTTTTTGTTTTCCCAAGTGACTAGAATGGCCCTGCAGCTGAATGAATGGAGGCAGTCCCCAGGGAATGGAAGCAGTCAAGGTGAAGCTGAATGAGCAGAGCAGTCCCCAGGGAATGTAAGAACTTCAGAATGTATTACCACTTCCACATTAAATAAGTAATAATAAAGATTAAAAGTTGCAAACAAAAATCCCTGGTGACCTCATGTTTTAATTCCATTTCTTGATGCTTGCTCCACAAAACTGAATACTCAAATCTTTCACATAAGGCTGATGCTTCACCCACTGAAATCCGGTGTGTGTGTGGAGTAGTGTATGTGTCTGTACTGAGTATCCAACCTCAAGACACAGTCTTTCAGAGTAACAACAGTGGTAGTAGACAATAGCCCATTAGCCAAAACTACGCACGTAGTTTTCATCTGCGTTTAGGTGAGGTGCTGAAATGAACACACTGGCACACTCTGTACTGTGAAATTTTGTTTTCTATTATTAAAAATCCAAAAGTCACTGTTTTAAAACTCCAAATGGAGGCTCAGAGATGAAATCCTCAGACATATATAGTCTATGTGTAGAAGAGCTTGGCTTGGATCTTGCACAGAATATATGTAAATAAGCAACCGTCCATCCAAATTAGGATGTGCTTAGAGATTTAATTTTGTTGTTCTTAGGTGTGCCTGGCACAATTAAACAATTACACTCATTAGAAGGTGTGTGAACTCTTGCTGTTCTTTTCATTAGCCTCTTTCAGCCAAGATTTTAGACACACGGCCCGGGGGGCCATTAACTGTGCTGCACCCACACAAATTGCAATATTGAAAGAGAAAGCTAGCACAGATTTTGGCTGCCCGTTCTGATCCTGGAAAGAATTGTTTGCATCCATAATTCTTGTTTGGTCTTTTGGTTTCCTTCTGAAATCCATTTTGCCAAAGAGTACTTCCCGACTTTCCAGTTTCCATCTTATACCTGTCAGAATGACTAAGACCAAAAACTCTGGTGACAACTCTTGTTGAAGAGGTTGTGGATTAATGGGAACACTTCTCTACTGCTGGTGAAAGTGCAAACTTGTATAAGCACTTTGGAAATTAGTATGGTGGATTCTCAAAAAATTGGGAATCAATTTACCTCAAGACCCAGTGACACCACTATTGGACATTTACCCAAAGGATGCACAATTATACCACAAAGACGCCTGTTCATCTACATTCATAACAGCATTTATACCACAAAGACGCCTGTTCATCTACATTCATAACAGCATTTATACCACAAAGATGCCTGTTCATCTACATTCATAACAGCATTATTTGTAATAGCCAGAACCTGGAAACAACCTAGATCGCCATTAGATGAAGAATGGATAAAGAAAATGTGGTACCTTTCTACAATGGAGTACTACTCAGCAGTTAAAAAAGAAACTACATCATGAAATTTGCAGGCAAATGAATGGAAGTAAAAAAAAAAAATCATCCTAAGTGATGTAACCCAGACACAGAAAGATAACAAGGTTTGTACTCACTCATCAGTGGATACTAGATATAAAGCAAGGGCTAACCAGATTACAATTAACAGCTCCAGGAAAGCTAGGTAATAAGGAAGACCCTAAGAGAGATACATGGACCGCCATGAGAAGGGGAAATAGATGAGATCTTCTCGGTAAAATTGGGCGGGGGGGGGGGGGAGTAGAGGGGAGATGTGGGATGCAAACATAAAGGAATGGAATGGTGGAGTTGGGGGAGGGATGGAGTGGGAGAGGAATGAAAGAGATATCCTGATAGAGGGAGTCATTGGGGGGTTATGGAGAAACCTGGTGCTAAGGAAACTCCCAGGAACCCACAAAAATGACCCCAGCTATGACTCCTAGCAGTAGTGGAGAGGGTGCCTGAACTGGCCTTCCCTGGTAATAAGATTGGTGAACATCTTAACTATCATCATAGAGCCTTCATCCAATAGCTGAAGCAGATACAGAGACCCACAGCCAAGCGCCAAGCTGAGCTCTGGGAGTCCAGTCAAAGAAGGTGGGAGGGATTACATGAGCAAGGGGGATCAAGATTATGAGGTGGAAATTCACAGAGACAGCTGACCTGAGTTTGTGGGAGCCCACTGACTCTAGAATGACAAATGGGGAGCCTGCATGGGACCAAACCAGGCCCTCTGCAAGTGGGTGATAGTTGCGTTGCTTGGGCTGTTTGAGGGGCCACTGGAAGTGGGACCAGGATCTATCCCTGGTATATGAGCTGTTTCTTTGGAGCCCATTCCCTATGGTGGGATACCTTGTTCAGCCTTGACGCAGGGGGAGGGGCTTGGTCCTGCCTCAACTTAACATGCCAGGCTTTGCTGACTTCTTATGGGAGACCTTACTCTTTCAAAGTAGTAGAAGGGGAAGGTGGTTTGGTGGTTGGGCAGAGAGGGGGGGGAGCTGGAGGAGGGGAGGGAGGGGAACTGTGGTTGGTATGTAAAATGAATTTTAAAAAATTAAAAAGAAAAGAGTTGGTTCTTAAAACGTTGAAAGCAAAGATTGCACGGTGGTTTTTTCTTTCTTTCTTTCTTTCTTTCTTTTTTTTAGATACTTTGGATGAAACTGTAGACATGATTTAACAGCATTATGGAGATAATTATTTACCAGAATGGTTTTTACATCAAGGACAAAGGAATGCCAGCTGTCCAGAAAAGACATAGAACACACGATGGAGAAATGGCATAATTGGATGCTAGGTTGAGGAATTACTTACCACAGATGAAGGAAATGAAAAACAAAGAAACAAAAAGATGAAGAAAAATACTGGAGAAGAGATTGCTCTACAATTAACAGGCAGAGCCACAGCCAAGGAAACACAGCTCACCATGCATGCCATCCTGGTGAGTTGGGAAAGCAGCTGTGGATTAAGCATTCTGTCCCTTTAAATTCGTTATACTTTTGTGAACTTTTGAGAAAATATGCCACAGGAACAGAAAGCTAAGAAAAATGTTTATGAGCATACCCCATCAATTTGGTGTAAGGCAACATGAAAAGGTAATAGGTGATCCACGCACATTTGGCAACTTTGATAGCATTATTATTATTATTATTATTATTATTATTTTATTTAAGTACATGGTATCTACAACTTAAATTATGCTAAAGCAAATATTAATACAAACATTATGGGAATAACTATAAATATTTGAAGAGTGATTAGTCCTTCCTTAAGTTTTGGAAGCTCTGGTGTACCTTTCCTTCTGCTTCCTAAATTTAAGCATTAAATTAACATTTCAAGTGAGCATGTGAGTTTTTCCAACATTACATCCCATGAGTTTCCAAAGTCAGTCAATATAATTCTGGTTTTGCAAATGCCAATCTTTGCTGCTGACAAAGCCACCTGTTTCTCCTTGTTAAGCCTCAGGTTTTGCTTTCATCAAACACATTCTTCAAACAGCTTGATGCTGCCACCCATGGAGCCCCCTGAGAAGCATTCTTGATGCAAACCAGGGGGGAAAAAAACTTGATCACATAATCATAAGGAAGGTATTTTCTGCACTATATTTTAACAGAAAAAGGACTGTGCTGTCGTAGTTACTCTTCTATTGTGTGATAAAATATCATAATCACTGCAACTTATAGAATGATGATTTATTTAGGAAGCTTGGTTTCAGAGGGTGAAGAGGGTGAGCCTATGCTCAAGGAATGGAGGTAAGAGTTGGCAGGTGACCAAGCAGCAACTGAGAACTCCCGTTTTGAGCTGCAAGTAAGAGGCAGAGAGGACACTGGGGATGATGGGAGGTTTTTGAAACCTCAAAGCCTGTCCCCAGTTACACCTCACCTCCAACAAGCCATACCTCCTAATCCTTCCCAAGCAGTTCCACTAACTGTGCACTCAGTGTTCAAACACGTGATCCTGTAGGGGAATTCTCGTTCACACCACCACACTTGAATATCCACATACTCCTTTGTTTCCAGCTCTGGGGATGGACCTCAGGGTCTCACATGCAAATATTCAAACACCGAGTTACATCCATAGCTTACAAATTATAACTGAATATGATTGCAGGAGGAAAACAAATTAGGAGACAATATTATGCTGTGGGATGTCTTACGCTTAGAAAGGAAGTGTAAGCATCCTTGAGTCTTTCCCTGCTCCTAAGTGAGAGGCATCGTGTAGGAAAGGAGGGATGTGGAATTGTTACTGTGACCTGCATGAGTATGGGTACCACGCCCAGTAGGAGTGATTACATATACACAAATGACTATTTATACTGTGATTTCTGTGGTATCTTCATAGTAATGCATTTGTAATTTGACTCTTTGCTTACTAGGTTATCAAGATTCAGATAAGAGACTAGGAGTTGGTAACTACAATTTTATCATTTCATAGAGTAAAAGGAAAATTAGGATTCTATTTTTTTTTTCTGAGACAGGTTTTTTGATAGGTAGCTCAAGGAAGCCTAAAATCCAAGATCTTCCTGACCCTGCTTCCTCGGGGCTTTTATTATGATCATATACCACAATGGTCAAAAGTCTTTTCTACTTTTATATAGTTTATAAACTATTGCCTAAGTGATTAAAAAGCTATATTGGTGAAAAAACACAAAAGGATTTTATAACTAACTCTTATATCCAATAGACTATAAACAATAGTTGCCAACCAAAGTTCCCCTAATAAAGCAATCTTAAGTAAGTAAGTGCCAAATACAATTAAAAAAAATGACAATGTTTACTCTACAGACTTTTTGGCTCTAAGAAAGATGTCACTCACTTCAATGGTGACATCTCTCAGAGTTGATTAAAGACTGTCTTTACTTCCTATCACATTCCTTTAAATATGCATTTTCAACCTGACTAAATGATTTCTTTTGAATATACATGTTCAACTTGACTAAATGACATATCAGTTTCTTCAAATACTTCTTTAGATTTTCCTTATGTGGCTACTAGGCCAGCTAAAAACCACATCACTAGCCAAGTAAATTCCAAGCAAACTAAGTCATCACGATGAAGATGAGACCAGTAGCCAGTATTAATGAGAGCTTATGATATGCTAGCCTAATTATGTGTACAGCTCTTCGTCTCCTTGACAACCCCTGGGACAAGTTATGTGATTACTATGAGGCTGAAACCTACTGGCGAGTAACCTGCACAAATTCACAGTCTTGTGCATGGAGGATCCTAGATGATAGACATCTTTTTCAGGAGAATTCTCTTTCATTTTTCAAGTGCTATGTACTGCCCTTATCCAGATGTCACAATCATTCCTAACCTTGTTTTGCTAGAAGCTGTTGTTATCAACAATAAGTGCAATATGGTTCACATGTACTTTCTGTGAGCTCATTGAAGTCTGAAGTCTTGTCTTCTTACAGATGCAGGCCTGCCAGGGAGGACATTTTCACTTCCCATAGCAAAGTTCTAGAAAGAAGATTTGTTTTCCCTCAACGCCAGATAAGAGCAACCTGATTTTTCTGTTACAGAATGGATAACGAGATTTTACAGGATGGTCCCCAAGGCTCTTTAGACTTAATCTGGAACAACACTAAGATATTTTTCCCCCTCATGTTTTATAGTTTGCAGTAATGGTGTAAAAATGGTGATTCAAGCTGTCAGAGCCTGAGGCAAAGCAAGACAGGGTCTGCTCTGCTAGGAGCTCATGGCTTCACTGCTGTCACATTACACGGCAGAGACCGCATGCCAGGATGTTGTTATAGAGCATGTAACTATTCTGCGAGGGTTCAGTGCTCATCATCAAAAGAGTGAAAGAATTTTCTTTATACAATTTTAAATTACCAATATTCTATCTTAAATCTATGCCCTCAAGGACAAGTCTTTCAGTACTCTGAGGGTAGAATTAAGCATTTATCTGAAGGATGTATGCTACATAGGGAAAGGGCAGCATTAGAGAAAAGCATGTGTCTGGGTCAGTTAGAGTTGACCTATGTGTTTTCATCCCCGAGACACTATTTTTATATGAAAAAAGTAACAGGTACAAAAGGTTTTTTCAGTCTATGTTTTTGGCAAGATTATCCTCCCAGTAAAAGGCAAACGTATTACATTAAAATAGCCATCAGCAATGTTTTTCAGCAGTGCGGAAATCTCGGCCTGTAAGGAAAAAACAGAATTTTGAAAACTTTACCCTTTTCATCACTCTGACCATATCTCAGTAATACTATTTTTTAATGAGATTGGCAATTATATTAAAGGTTTATAATATTCAGTGAGGATCAACTCCTCTTTTGTGTAACACATACAGATATTATGGAACCGACATTTACCTGATAGTGATCCATAATCCCAAGTCCACTGAAAGATCAAGATGCCCATGGACTGCAATGGACCAGCATAGAGGATGTTTGAGGATATGGCTTCAAACACTTCTTTGCAGCTCCTCTTTGGAAAAAGTCACTCGCATTATGATCAAGGCAGAAAGTAGGAGATGCATGAAGGTACACGGTGAGAACTCCTACAGTTAAGCTTCTTAGCAGAGTTAAGAAAGGAGCAACTAGATTCCAGCTTAACCTATGACCAAAAAATGACTGCATTTTAATATGCTAGGAAGTATAGAATGAAACCAAACTCATTGTGGAATGCACCCTGATGACACAGTGAGTTTGGAATCACTAGTCTTTCACGTGCCTCTATCATGATAACTAGTTATATATAACTTCAGTTATCTCACGAGAGAATGCCCCCATTTATATCACTCTATTCCTTTCATCCACATTGACAACTTACCTACCTGACGACTAAAAGCAAAATTACTGCAAGACAACAAAGTGTGCCTGTTACTTTCTTGTTGTCGTGGTAAACTTCCATGACCAAAAGAAATTTAAGGAAGAATAGGTGTATAGTAGTGTACAGTTTCTGGGGGACAGAGCCCATTATGCTAGGGACATGTGGCATATCAGGAGCAGGGAGTTGGTTTTATGTTTTCATTTGCACAGGAAGCAGAGACAGGACAGGAATTGGTGCCAGGCTATAAATTCTCAAAGCCTACCCCCCAGTGACACTTCCTCCAGCAAGACTCTACCTCCTACAGGTTCCATAACTGCACCAAACAACGCTACCAACAGAGGATCAAGTGTTCCAATAGATGAACTTGTGGAGACATTTCTCATTCAAATCACTACACTCTGTAAGACAGATGGTAAGAACAGGAGAAATGTATGAGCGCTGACGGCAGCTCAGGAGGTAGAGGAAACAATCCCCAAAGTGCAGAGGAACCATTGGCCACGGATGGAGAGGGAAACATGAACTTCAACAGCCAGTAACTAAAAATAAGACTTACAAGAAAAAGCTCAAGTCATTCTTAACACTGTATGAGGTCTGAAGAGGCTTCTAACAGTCAAACACTGAAAGTGATGTTATAATATTAAGGAGATTTGGCCATGCATTATGAAGTACACAACTCAGGAACAAGTTTAAATAACATCCCAGATCATACACACACACACACACACACACACACACACACCACTGATTTCTGTATGCCAGTGTGTAAAGACGCAGGTTTTGATGCACAGAAATTTCATTTTCATTGTGAAAGGATATTATTCTGTATGGACCCACCACATGGTTGGTATAACATTGGGAAATTCACAGAATGACTTCAAAGCTTAATAATTCCAACCCTGCTCTTCAAGGAGCAGCTAAAAGTGGGATTTAAAATTTGAAAGAGCCACATTTGAATTCTAACTCCACCATTCTTCAAAAGTGTCGTTGTGAGGAAAACATGCAGCTCTGGTTCATCTGTTCCCTCTTTCCTGACATGGAGAATAGTATTTTCTTGATAGTATGTCAAGAGATTTTGGTGTGATTATATATGAGAAACACCGTAATATATACAAATATATTAACTAACTTTAGTAATTAAAGATTATTGATTACAACACTGGGAAAATATCCTGCTTTGTCTCAGTTTTCAAGAAGGAATTAAGTTTACCATTGCAGTAAAACAAATCACAATCCCAGAGAACCTAGACAACAATGAAGACCCTAAGAGAGACATATACAGATCTAATTTACATGGAAAGTAGAAAAAGACAAGATCTCCTGAGTAAATTGGGAGCATGGGGACCATGGGAGAGGGTTAAAGGGGAGGGGGAAAAAGAGAGGGGAGCAGAGAGAAATTTATAGCTCAATAAAATCAATAAAACAAAAACAAAACCACAAAAAAGCATCAATAGAAAACATGTTTAAATTGAGAAAGAAACATGAAAATGTCTTAGAAAAATAGACAGCATCTCGTCACAGTCAGGCTTGGGGGCTTGATGATCAAGCAATGAAAAATCCCAAAGAGATGAAACACTTTTAACAAGCAAGATTCAAGCCATAGATCAACTGAATGGAAATAAAGATTTCAAAACCTTATCTTGCAATGAAATATAAATATTTGTAAATGTTTGCTCCAAATATAGAATATGATATAGACAAGCCCGTTCCATTTAGTTGGGCTTTTCAGATGGGAGTTTACACTAATCTGTTGTTTAAAGTTCGGTCTTTTCAAATGTCACACATAACGCTGCTGAAGTCCATGAATATGATCATGTTCTTTGAGGCTAAGCTTTCTAAATGACAGCCAAAACCAGAGGTAAAGTTGGAAATGGCTACACTTGAATCCTAGGTCCACCGTGCAATAAAAGTGTCATATGAAAAAAATATATAGCCCTACTACATTTGCTTACTCATTCCCAACAAGAAGAATATTATTTCCCTGATAATGTATCAGGAGGATTTGGTGTGATGCTATCCAAGCAAACATCATGCCCTTTTCTTGACTCTGATAAAATGAATAGTGGTTGCTGCTCCCTTTCCTCTTACCTTCCTAAAAGACCACACACACACACACACACACACACACACACACACACACACACATATGCATGCACGCAGACACACACACACCAGAAATACGAACCACCTACACTCTATCTAATTAAAGCTACACAATTAGTTACCAAGTTTTATTTAAAAAATGAAAGTCCTTTTATAGCATGTTAAAAATGCTCTCAATTAGGTGTATTTAGATTTTGGTAGGAGCACATCTAGTCTGTGTAAAACCTAACCCAGACTTTCATTTTTCATTTTCTTAAAGTCTCACGAGCACCTGCCTTTATTTGAAGATGCTGACAATATATTTTGGATTAAACACATAATCTTTCTTTTTTCCTCTCTCCAATTCTATTTTCCCTAATCTTAATTAATTTTGAGATACAGTACTTTTTTAAAACTCGACTTATTCTGGAACTCCAGATATGGCTCAAGATAGCTTTAAGCTCTTAGGCTGTTTTGGGATTACAGATATAAAGTTAATAGCATTATCATCTAAGAAAGAAAAGTAATGTAGTTAGAATTCCATTTGTACACAGTAAATCAAGGACAAGGAATATTTATATTATACATTACGCTTTGATACATTCTCAACTACCTTACCAAGAGCTATACTACCCAAATTTTCATTCTATAATCTTTAGAATTATATTTTAACAATTGATTGCTACTTATGTAGTGTCTTTGATGTAAGATATAAAGTTTTACTTTAATTATAATTCAATCAATGCATTAAAAGTGTGTCAAAAGTACCCAATCGTGGAAATTAAATAGTATTGCATTTAAGTGACCCCCCCCCCACACACATATATATATATATATATATATATATATATATATATATATGCTTACATCCTCATTTCATAGAAAAGTGGAGGATTATTAGTAGATAATAGTCAAATATAAATATATCTCATGTTTTTAATAAAATTAATTTTATTTAATACATGAAACAGCAAAATCATACACACACACACACACACATATATATATATATATACACACACACATATAGTGGTGCCACATGGTGTTTCTATACATGCACATGTTAAATAGGTAGCAGTGCATACCACAGCACTGTAGATAACATTGTAAACAAAAATCTAGGAATTTTAACAACATTGACACCTGAATGACTTTACAGTATGCTGGGATTTTCAGCGTTGCAATATCAACATTTATGATGAGCCTTTTAAAGACTCAAGAGCATGAAGCAATGCATAGTTGTATGAGATTCTTTCAGAGGCAACTGAGTAACATTTGCAGCCCAGTCCTCCCAGTCTCAAGCATGGACCCCACGAGAAGCTCCACAGAGATGGGACTGATGGCAAAACCTCACATGGCTCGCTGCACACCAGGAGGGAGGGCAAGCACTCCAGCGGCGGCGGGAGGATGTCTGGTTCCCCACACACAAGATTTATGATTTTGAATGATTAATCAGCAGTGACCATGATTTGTTTTCAAAGAATTTCTCTTTGAAATGTACCTTGATCTTGATATATTACTTTAGGTTGATCTACACAGGGAAAAAAAGTGGCACCAAATGCTGCAACAGCTTTGAGGGGAGTTTTATGTGATCATTAGATTTCAAAGCCGTGCACTTGGGGTAATCTTCCACCTGGAGATCTGAGCATGGTTGTTTAGGCAAACTCCTTCTTCCTCTCAGGATTTTTCCTCCTCACCTCCCATTCTCTCTAGAATGATTTGAAAGCATGCAGTGATTATTTTTCCTCCTTGCAAGAGTTTGCAACCCAACTTCCATTCACTTGAAGTAATTCCTACAAAGACAAAGGAAGCTTTGGAGGCGGCACTGCAACTGCTAAGCCTACCAAGGCACCACTCTTCTCAGCGTTTAAAACTCGGGCTTTCTGTAGAAGTTACATGGAATACTTAATACGTTTTCCATCACGTCCACTTCTGGAGCATTGTAAGAAGCATAATGTTATCCTCTGAGCAGCTTTGACCTTTATTGCTTTGCAGAAATTGAGTGTTTCAGGTAGAGATGACTACCACAGATATGGTAGGGAAAAAAAATGCATTGCCTTTCTTATTGCTTTAGTAAAAGCGATAGAAATTCTTTATTGTTAATCTGTTGAGCAATGGGTATGTGTGTGGGTATGTGCGTGTGTGTCTGTAGGTCTCTGTGTGTGTTTTTGTGTATACATATGTGTATATCTGTGTATATGTCTGTATGTCTATGGATATGCATGTGTCTGTATGTATATGTGTTTGGGTATCTGTATATGTGTGTGTATCTGTTTGTGTGTGTGTTTGCAAGTACATGTGTGTGTCTTTGTGTGTGTGTACATGTGTGCGGTGTGTATATGTGTGTGTCTTTGTGTATGTGTGTGCCTTTGTGTATATGTGTGTGTCTTTGTGTATGTGTGTGTCTTTGTGTATATGTGTGTGTCTGTGTATCTGTATGTAGTGTGTTTATGTTTGTGTATATATGTGTAGATGTGTGTGGGGGGGTGTCTCCAGCTGCTCATGGATTGGGGGAATCTCCTTGGCATCAGCAGACAGGGGTTATATTTCACTCAGCCCTTCGCCATGGTAAAGGAGTCAACAGGATCCAGATGTTAGTTCTGGGCGTTATAGAGTGTCTGCTCTGTAATCGTTGTCTGAGCCCCAAGCCCTTGCTTTATAGTGCTTGAAAATCGATTCTCCCCAGCCTTCAGCAAGAGCTACAAAGCTCCAATACTTTCCCATTAATCCTTAGGGTGAGGAACTGCTGTTGTGTTTCCTAGCCTCAGAATTCCTGAAGTCATGGGAAACTGGAGCGTTTACAAGGAAATCCCTTTTGGAAATGAAAATGAAACCACATGCTGATGTTTTCATAACGTGTCAAACTGGAGCTATTGATTGAGAATATCATTAAACTCTTGAAAGATGCATGGTCTCTAATATATATATATGCCAGTGCTATATTATTGAATAAGTGGTGAGTTTTGATGTTATGTGTGCACGAGAGAGAGAGAGAGAGAGAGAGAGAGAGAGAGAGAGGAGAAAGAGACAGAACGAAAACATAACTATAAAAGATTAGGACAGCTGCTTCAACAATTAAAACTCTGAAATGGAGATCTATGTGGTGAAAAGACATTTTGACTTTAGCCATCAAAGAAAGAGATTTAATGACAATATACTACTATAAAGAAAGCATTCAGATTTCTCTCTGCAGTATTTCGACCCCCGAAATCCCAAGCTTATTCCTTACTGAAATTAAAGGTAGGTACCTGTCTAATCTTGATGGTCATACAAACTTGCTTCTAGTGATTTGGTCTTTTGAAAAATTTTGACACTCTTTAAAGACTGTCATATAAGATAAAACACTTTAAGGTAAACATGACAAAATTTCCTGAAAGGAATTGGAATAACAGCTATGAGACTTCTGAGCTGAGTAGCTTGCCACCCTCAGGCAACAAATTTTCCTCTAAGGTTTTGGGAAGACAAAAAATGGCAAACATGAATAGTGGCCTTTTTATTTTTGCTGTTTTACCCTTAGAAAGTGTTACAATTAATCTAATATCACTATTTCCCTTAAAAATTAAATTATGCATTTGTGCACACATGTGCATGCATGTGCATGGTATGCATATGGGTGTGATGTGTGGTGTGTGTGTACATTCGGGTGTATAGCGGTGTGTACTGCAGAAACCCATGTGTGCTTGTGGAGATACATGTAACAAGCATAGCTGGTGTGACAGTGTTACAGACTCAAATTTAGGAGAGCAATTCAGTTTTAGCTATTGGTAAATTGTAATTTAAAGATTACAAACACAACATGTCAGCGTGACATAGTCTTGAACAAAGAATTTGATGCATCTTGAAAAATAGATAACTTTTCTCATCTATCTTTCTACAGAGTTTCACAATGCAGCCCCTGCAATCCTGGTGCTCACTATGTAGGCCGGGCTAGCTTTGAACTCAAAGAGACATACTTGCCTCTAACCTTCTTATTACTGGGAACAAAGTGACAAGCTACTAGACCTTTATATGTCCAATATTAACGGGAAGTAAGAAAAACAATCTTTCAAGCTTTCAAAATCCACTCAGTTTCAAAAATGTGCACGTTTATTTAATTGTACAATTTTCCCTTAATGCTTTTGCACACATTATGACATGTTTGAAAAGAAAGATAATTTAGTTCTATTGTTCTTAGTCATGATTCTGACCTTTCCAGATTCAAGAGGGATGAGCTTCAGTAGATGGGCTAA
The DNA here is from genome assembly GCF_018167655.1 of Microtus oregoni. Taxonomy (NCBI): domain Eukaryota; kingdom Metazoa; phylum Chordata; class Mammalia; order Rodentia; family Cricetidae; genus Microtus; species Microtus oregoni. The sequence goes on from NW_024543069.1 coordinate 4,634,656, forward strand.
ATGCTATATATTTATTCCAGACTAAATAAAAAGGAGAAAGTGAACTGAGCACCAGCCTTCATCTATCTCCTTCCTGACTGCAGACACGATGTGGACAAGAGCCTCACACTCCTGCTATCTTGATTTCCCTGCCATGATGTCATCATTTCCCCACTATGATTGACTGACTATTCCTTCAAGCCGTAAGTGAAAGCAAACCTTTCTTTCTCTAAGGCATTTTCGTAAGATGTTTGGTCACGGCAAATAAGAAACATAACTGCACACAGTCTAAAAATTGCTTTCCTTGCAAACACCTGGCCAGTGGCTGCAGCCCCATGACCTGGGACTTCAGTACACCAGTATATCTTACCAAAGAAGCAGTGTCTCGCTTCTGAATCCATCCCAAACCAAAACAAAAGCCTAACCCTACACTCCTTCCCTGCAAACACACAGAGGACATAAAATAATACCCAGAGACCAGCCACTGATTATAGAAAATGTGTGACCATGACAAAGGACAACGCATACTGTTGTTTCACAAATCATCACTTAGTAAAGGTGAAAGGCGTGTACCGAGTATTGATAAGAACAAAAAGCCTCTATTTATCATCATTTCCGTCATTGTACACAAGACCTCGCTATGTACGTGTAAATTAGTAAATGAAGCAAGATGGAATTCCTAAGGATGAAAAGATTCTTTAGCTTTTCTTATTGAGGTATTATTTACATAGATAGGGCCCTGGCACATGCAAGTCACAGCCTGTGGGCCACATGTTCCATCGGACAGCTTGGATGTGCCCTAACACAAAATTACAAATGGATTTAAAAACAAGGTATTCTTTGAATTTTTGAAAAGGATAGTATCCAGTGGAGTCATGGATACTCTTATTCTTTCTTATTTCTTCATAGCCTTTCTGTGCTTATTCCGGAAAAGGCGTATGCATTTGTAGGGACTTACTTCAGGACTCTTTGTCCACTGCTCTGTGCTTGAACCTGAAAGCCTGTGGGAACGATGTTAAGGAGATCTGTCAGTTCTTTCCTTCCCATTCAAACATGGAATTCTGTTTTGTGTCAAATCTAAGCGATATTAAAATAAGAGTCAGAATCTTCAGTCTCTAAACTTGAACATCTTTTAAAGCACCGTTTTTTAGATTCTTCAGGCTTCATACTGCCTGCTGCAGCCTAATGCTTTCAACTTGAGCTTACAGTCTCCCAAATAGTTCATAAAATAGAAATTGGAACTTTAGAACTGTACCACAGCTGTTTCATTATACCAAATCGTATTCAATAAAGGAGGCAGCTCAAACATCAAATCAATACTGCTGGGAGGATCCAAACCATGTTGCTGCTAAGCAGCTTAAACTATGATATTATTTAATTCATTTCAAAGACTTTGTAAGTGTATTCCTTCTTTGCACTTAAGAAATTCCAAAATATTTTCTCTGAACTGTGAGTAGTACGTAACAAATTTCTTCCCATGAGAAGATCTTTTTCTGTTACATTTGATCAGGATCATTGTGGCATAGACATAATTCTGGTTCCACTGGAGTTTGTGAACAAAAGAGCACAGTGAATTAAAAGAACTGTCATTTTTATTTCAATTGCATTTTGCATTGATCGCAGTAACGTCATTGTTAGCAGAAGTCATCATTTACACATCTGTCCTGCCCTTCTTATTATGGCGAGCTTTCACTGAGAGTTCAGACACTGCTGTGGCCTGCCCTTATGAGTTCAGACACTGCTGTGGCCTTCCCATGTTGCTTTGCTACATGATCAGACTAGGTGTTTACGGATGCTGTCAGCAGACACAGGCTCCTGCGCCGGCAAGAAACCTGGTAAGCGGCATGAAAGCCAACTTCTTACAAATGGCTTCAATCCACTCAGTTGCTCAGGCTAAGCAGGGCCAAGCGAGACCCGGCAGTTACTGCTCTTCCTTGACAGGTAGAAAACACTCAGTGATCTCGGGGAGTTTCCTGTTTTTAGGAAACACTTATTAAACCTGAGCAATATGAAGAAGTAGTGTGGGTTCCACAGAGTCAGGGTTTACAGTCCCGTCATACCCTCCAAGTCGGCACAAGGGGGCTCAGGGCCCCTGGACTACCACTTTCTCCATTCACATCTATGACATAAGCTGAGAATGGAGAACTTAAACTACAATCTCCATACCGCCAGTCCTAGGCTACTGTCGATATCTTTGGGTCCTCCTCACCTATAAATGTATTTTGAATTCACCTCATTTCCAATAAAGTCTATGCAAAAAAAAATGAGTGGCTACAAATTTCCATCATCAGGAGAATAAGTCATAGTTAAAATAATAAAAGTCACTGTACACTGAAGTATGATGCTGATTATATTATCTGTCATTCTGAGAAATGCTTCTTCAAAATAAAGCAGGGTTTTTCATCAGTTTACTATAATATATATATATATATATATATATATATATATATATATATATTTAGTTGCATTTTCTGTGAGATTTGAGTAAGATGTGTTTGTGGTTTTGATCTTTCAGCTGGGCAAGGCTTTATAATTTAAAAGGTGGATCAGAAAAATGACATTACACACTAAACATTTCTTTTTAACCCTCTGCTACTATGATCTGTCTCTTGCAAGCGTTTGGAGCACAGAGCTATAGCCAAATGTTTCAAAAGTTGTAAATAAAGCAATTGTAGGTGAAATTTAGAAAATAATGCAAGAAAATGGGTGGTGGTTATACAGCCAGGTGCATCTCCATGAGTTCAAAGCCAGCCTGGTCTAAAGAGGGAATTTCAGGACAGCCAAGGCCACACAGAGAAACCCTGTCTTGATAAACCAAAGCAAAACCAACCAAGTAAACAGAAACAAACAAACAGACAGAAAAACACATACATATGTCATGTCATGAATGTTCTTTGATTTTTAAGAAAGTATAGACAGTGCTGTGTCCATATAGTAAAGACTTGGTCTCTAGCCCCAGGTGTTGTTGGGAAGTGCCTGTGTTTTAGGAGGTGGGACCTAGAAGGAAGAAGTGAGGTCATCAAGGAATATGTCCTGAAAGAAGAATTTAGGATTCTGATCCCACCCCATCCTCCCTCGCTCTTTCTCCTGTCAGCCGCTAAGTGAGAAATTTTCCCTACCAATCTCCTACCTTGTTACATTGCCTTTCACAGATCCAAAAGCAATGACACCAATCAGCTCTGGATGAAACCCCTGAAATCAAAATTAAAAATAAACAAAATAACAAAAAAAACCAGTTCTCTTTCTTAAGCTAATCTATGCAAAGTATTTACAATAGTAATGAAAACTGACGTAGACACTGTATTAAAATGAAAAAAATCAAAATAAATATTTTCTATAACTAGCCCACACTTTGTGCTGCATCCTTCCCCTTTCCTTAGATATGAGAATTGTATCGTAATGTTGCCTCTTTGTTTATGGAGACTTGCTCTCTACTTACTCAGCAGGCATTAGTTATGGTGTTGGGTGTTGTGGCTGATGAAAATAAATACCAAATAAGATTTACCTAGGAGAGTTTCCATGCAGGAGGTAGCAACCAACTCAGAAGCCATGGTGCTGACTGCAATCCAACACTTGCACAGTGCTGTTGGCCTCTACCCTGTGCAATAGTCTCTGAAACTGACCTCGACACCTGCTGGAAAGTAAGCATCATTCAGTGATGCAGATACCCAACTGCTCTGAGGTCGGATGCGTCTGTGCTTCCATCTGCAAGGGTGCATACGCCGGTCAAGCGACAGTGTGTGAAAATACATCAGAAGAAATCCATAGTGAACCCAGATGAGCAAATTCTGCAATCTTCAAGGCTCAGACACCTTTCCACTCTTCCACGTTAAAATGGAACAGGAAGTGACTGGCAATCGTTTATAATAGCATCAGCGGCAGTTTGTTCCATGCCGAGCCTGTGTTCGTGCTATGTAAATCCCTCTTTCTGTGTGTTCTTCCTCATCTTAATCCAGCTGTGTGGTGGACCCAATGGCAACTCAGTGATTTAAAAGTGATATCTGCGCTGAAAGAAATAAAACAGTAGACGTGCACACACAAAGCGTTCCTATGCGCAATAGTATTCAAACCTAGACATGTCTGTTAACTGAGTGCCTTTTTGAAAAATGCCCCATAATTTTTAGCATTTTTCTCTTATAAGATTTGAAAATAACAGTCCTTGCAAAGCCAAAAATCTTCCCTGTTTTGAAATAGTTAGCTAATTGAATATTGTTTTCATTGTTATCTTGGAAAGGCTTCAAGCTTGGTGCCATAAACAGCAGTAATTACTATGTTCACCTCTAAAGGCCGAGACATCTATACTAACATGTTAGAAGGATTGGATCCTCTGGGAAACCTGTTTCAGATATGTGTCCTGATGTCTGGTGTTTCAGTCTTCGGAGTTCTCCTGCCCGAAGATCTTGCCCTTACATTGTGCTCAGATTTCCTTGTAGATAAAGACACAGGCATAGCCCAATAGTGGCCTCTTCTACACCATAGTGCCGGTATCCTCACTGACCATGTCTACATTAACCCAGCCTGAGGCACACTAGGTCAAGGTTCAAGGCATGAATTCAGCTATAAATATGTGTAGCACAACTAAGAGAAAAAACAAACTTACTACTGAAGTCCAAAATTTAGCAGCCCTACTCATGATGAAGTCTTTGGGTTCAGTTTCATGGGTCACAGGTTGCACCCTGAAAACTATAAAGGTGGCAAGCATTGAGAACACACTTGTGGGGTTCAAAAATAGAACTGTAGACTGTGTGAGTGGTGTGGACTCTAACCAAACAATCAAATAAGTCTGGCCTCAGCAGGAACTGTACTCTGAGCTAACAAACTGATGTCATGAAGAAACTCTACTAAACTGGGTAGAGATCACACTTTTACCCATCACACACACACACACACACACACACACACACACACACGCACACACACACGTGTGTGCTCCTTCTCACTCTCTGTACTCACATATGCACAAGTGTACTTCTTCAGAAGTCACCAGAGTCTGACGCTATGCATTTGCATATGACATGTGAACACATGGCTAAAATGAACTGTACTTGGGCTGTGGGCCACTGTGATCTATATAAATAAGGATTAATTTTCCTTCAGTACTCTGGCTATTCAATTTGATGGCTTTAGTACTATCACCTGAAAATTCACCTTTTAAATCTTCTTGTTTATCCTTATTTTATCCTATGTTTCAATCCTACCTTTCCAACCTTATAGCAAATTACTGTTTCACACAAGGTATTGGAATGGACTCCTGATATCCACTCTGCTCAGCATTTTCTGTTTCTATGACGGATGCTATCAGCCCTCCATATCACCCAAACTGCAAAATTATGGAAGTTCTTTGACTCCTTTTTTGCAGCTTCTATGTCAAACAACTTGATAAATTTTCTCCAGGGTCCCTTTAATGGGTCAGAAAGTTAAATAATGCTCCCACAGGTAACCTTTGATGTAACTGATTGTCACATAAATATGTCCTACCCCTTTAAAGCAGCCAGCAGTCTGGAGAGGAAATTAATATGCCAACCAATCTTCCCAGGATGCTTTGGCCCCAACGGCTCTGCAACAGCAGTTGGCAGTCAGGTGGAGCACAGAAGCCAATAGCTTGCAAGAAATAATGATTTAAAGGCTTCAAGGGCAGGTAGAAGACAAAGTGACTCATATGGCTACTATCCAAAAAAGTTCACAGGAATGGGAGGTCCATGTGGCTTTGAAGTAGAGGGTCTTTCTTTATTCCCAGACTCTTGAAAATTCCAGCAGAAAGCTCAGGGTTGTGGAATAGGTCAGTGATATCCTAGGTTCAATCCTCAGCACACAATAGAGGAATAAGAAAAAAATAAATTTCATAGCTAGATGTGAAAAAAAAAAACCCACTGAGGGTAAAGTATTTACAGAAAAGGTTGCAATCTTAGCAGATGTGCAGCTGCTGAAATCCTTTCTCATTCTGAGGGTCTCAGCTTCAATAAATTAATGCAGACTGAAACTGCTTGGAGACATTTCACTCCAGTCAGAATGTCTGAGAAAACAAATGGCAGCAAATACTGCAGGAATATCGGGAAACGAGAGTAATCATTCCTTGCTGACAGGATTGTAAACTGATGCAGTCACCATGGCTACAGTGTAGAGGTCTCTCAAAAGTTAAAGATAGAAACATCACATGACCCAGCTATATGACTCCCAGGAATATAGCCAAAGGTCTCTATATTCTACTACAGAGATCATTGAACATCCATATACATTCCTGATCTATTCACAATGACGGGAAAATGGAACCAGTCTTGATGCCTATTAGTAAATGACTGGATAATAAAAGTGTGCCACATATACAAAAGGGAATTCTCTGTTACTAAAAAGAAGCAAAATTTAAAGGAAGCTGAGTAGACTAGAAAGTAGTGTATATACTCTTCGAGTAACCTGATCCAGAAGGACAAATGCTGCATGTTTTCTTTCATATCCAATTTCTAAAGTTGAAATTATATTGTGTTTAATTTAGAATACGCAGTTGTAGAGACAAGAAAATGAGAAAGAAGCCGTGAGAGGCAGAGGAGTGTTTTCAGGAGTGGTGAGAGCAAAATCCATCTGCTACAAAATGAGGGGGAATTACTAAGGGTAGAAAGGTTTCCATGGAGAAGGGAGCAGAGGTTTCAGGGAAAGGAGGAAGTAAGCGGAACAGCCGACCAACCTAAGGGTGTATGGAAAAACCCACTGGAAAACCATTCTTTAGAAACTAAAATTGTCATTCAAAATAAAAGGGTTTAAGCAGAGGTTTCTTATTTCTCTTAATACTACTGCCAGAATCCATAGGAACTTTTAGCTTTATATTTTTTTGATATTATACTTTTATTACAATGTTTCTCCCCTCCCTTTTCCTCACTAAAGCCTCCCAAATACCCTTCTCTGTTTCCAAATTCATGACCCTATTTTTTATAAATTGTTATTGTATGTATATTAATTATATCTATATATATTCCTATGTATAACCTGTTGAATCCATATAATGTTGCCTTATGAATGTTTTCAGGGCTGAAATTTTATCAGTGAACAATCAGTTGGCGTACTCTTCCCTGGGGGAGGCCACCTCTCCTATGCCCAGCTTCTCTCAGTTGTCTACAAGTTTTTGATTTGGGTTGAGACCTTATGGACTTTTCTCAGTCCAATGTGCTGTGTTCACCTGTGCTATCCTTGCTCGGCTTTCACTTGGGCAGTCATGTTAGTGAGACTTTACAAATACGTTTGATATCAATATCCCCATGACACACAATCTCACTGCAAGGTCCCCAATTCTCTGGCTCTTAAAATTTCTTTGTTCTCTCTTTTGCAACGTTCCCTGAGCCTGAAGAGTGGGAGTGTTCTGTAGATGCAGCCGCCAGGACTGTGTTCCGCATCTCTGCATTTTGATTCATTGTGGTTTTCTGTAATGGTCTTTGTCTGTTGAAAAGAGAAGCTTCATTTGTCAGAAGAGAAGACTCCATTTGTATGACTGTATAAAGACAAATGTTTATAGGTTGCAACTAAGGATTATCCAGGTTTAGTAAATTAGGAGTTGTAGCATCTTCTCCAGTAATCATGGCTTCACTAGCACTGAGTAGCCAGGCAGTTGGCACTTCCTTATACATTGGAGAACGGAGAGTCCTCAGTGACTACCAGAACAAAATATTACCATTAATATCGTTTTGATACCAGAATTAGTTAAGTAAGACATTTTTGCTGAAGACAGCACACAGTTTGGATAAGGGGAAAAGAAGAATCAAGCTGAAATGGAGCTGGAAGCTTCCTTCCTGTTGGCTACCATTTGTGGTTTAGAAGATACTTTGCAGGCACTGAGGAAGAAAAGATATGATCTTTCCCAGCTGTGGATTCTTAACACAACTTTTCCAACTTGAGAGGAAGGATATGCAAAGTGGTTCAGCAGCATCAGCCATGTTTTGGAGATTAATTATTTATTGATAATATTTGGGGCATGCTCCATGAGGGTAGACACATAGTTGATCCTATAACATTTGTCAAAAGCCTATGACTGTAGAGATTAAAGACCCTAGGAGAGAATATACTAGTGATATTCTCCTAAATGAATAGATAGCCAGACTTCCTCCTAAATCTTTGTTGATGACCACAAACTTGCACAAGTGTAGTTTCTACCTAAGACTACCACACAATCACAAAGAGCCACAGGATTTAAAGGGAAAATGGGTTGGGAGGAGAACCAGCAAGAATGGGAGCTACATAAGAGAGTATGATGGTTAATATAAATGAAATATATTCTAGAAATATGGAGAGTTATAAAAAGTAAATTTTAAAAGAGAATCTTACTTCCTATCAGGTTTTGAATTAGAAAATAGTATTAACTTTATCCTGTCACATGAATTTTGCCATTTATTCATTAAATATAAAGATGGAAAATATATTTGCCACCTTTTATATTTTTACATAGTTAAGCATTCTAGAATTATTCAACAGCAATTCAAAATGCCAGAGATTTTATTGTATTTAATCAATCCAATTTTAAATCTCCTTACCTACTTTCAGGAAGTATACATTTTAAGTCTAACTCCTGAGCAAAAAGGAAAATGTCAGTACTATGTAAAGAAAGCAAGTATGATAATTCAGAGCTGAGCTCGGTTGAACACAACTGTAATCCAGCACTTGGGAGATAGTGGCTTTATGTTAGAGTTTCATACTTAAAGATGGTTAGTGGTCCATCATGTTTGTCTCACACAGACACACACACACACGCACGAATGCATGCACGCGCACTCACACATACACACACTGAATAACTAATGAAGTCATGGATATGATAATTTATTTATAGTGTCCTTGCCCATATCTGCATAACAAAATGTAAAGTTACCCAACTTGACTTATGAAATTTCTTGTTATTCTATTCTTCTATCAAGCTAAAAATGAAAAGTAAAATAAAGTAACGGCACTGTCTCTTAATAAACTGCTAATAAAATGCCTACAAAAGAAAATATCAATGTTAGCATGATATATCAATTGCTAACGTGAGTAGAACTCTTCCCCACAAGGAAAAAAAATGGACAAAGAGTCCTATGCTCACAGCTTTTACAGCTGAACATCAACTTCTATGTGATAAAAGTCCACAACAAAATAGTCCAGGGAAGTTGAAAAGCTTAGCTCTAAAACTCAAAGACTAGTTCATGCTTGGAGACTTGAACTAAGTAGACTGAGAAGACAGGCCCTCTGTATGCAAGGTCTCACATGCACACTTGACAGGACAATAACAATCATGCAAACAAAATGCATTGTTATTTTTCCTGTTAAAAGTTTTGGTTACACCTATAATATTGAGAGGGAGCGGGAGAGAGAAAGTTCTCTCAACCACAAACTAATTTATATATCAATATCAATCCTTTTCGTCTAAATCTTTTAAATTTTTATCAGTCATTCTTTGTTTTTGTTTTGGTTTTTTTGTTTGTTTGCTTTGTTTTTTGTTTTGTTTTGTTTTTCGAGACAGGGTTTCTCTGTGGCTTTGGAGCCTGTCCTGGAACTAGCTCTTGTAGACCAGGCTGGTCTCGAAATCCCAGAGATCCGCCTGCCTCTGCCTCCCAAGTGCTGGGATTAAAGACGTGCGCCACCACCGCCCGTGGAATAAAATCTCCCTGCTAGTATATTTCATCTCTGAAAAGAACTATACTCAAAGAAACAGATTCCGTACGCTGTAGCGGGTTGTTTTCTAATAGACTCATAGATTCAGAGGAACTGGTATTTGATGAAGGCAGTTGCTACAATACTAACAAAGTACTCAAGCAGCTAAAAGATATTTATATGCAATTTTATACTTATCATGAATTATTTGTACATTTATAAAATGTATAGAATGCAATTAACACTGTTAAATTTATATGTATGTTGATCAAATTAACCTGTTTTTTCCCCAAAGACAGCTCTGTACACAACAGTAATTGCATCAATGCTCTGTGACTGTCATCTGTAATATATAGCACATGACTTAATAAAATGCATCTGTTGGATCTAGGAAATAATAGGAATGTGATGGGAGAAATAAATTGTTTTATAGGCTACTTTTGTTTTATTTTTATTTAATTTTATATTTATTTATATTTATTTATTATTGTTTTATTTTCTCTCTTATGACGAGGCAGACACTACTGGGGTAGTAGTCATTGTGAAGGCCTATCTATTTTTTAAAAGAAAACAATAATCCAGAGTAGCCTAATTCCAATGGAGACTGAGAACTAACAGCAGGAAGTGCAACAAAAGTTAGTTCTACAACATCCAAGTCTTGACCCCAGGAACACAGACCCTGTGACTGACAAAGGACCAAAGGGCTGCAAGAGCTCATGGTTAGGAAGGTTCCCTCTAGCTTTGCAGACACAATGTGTATACACACATTCTTCAAACTTTTGCTGCTATTTAAGATAAAAGACAGAAAAGCGGTGCATCTTGATGTCTTAAATCCCCCTAGAAGTGCAGCTTGCTCAAAAACTAGAGCATTAATACCAGAATAGAATAGGTTACCAAAGAGAAACACATCTTTTCACAAACACACTTGCATTAGCCTCAGTCTGCCAGAGATTGCTATGGTTATCATGTCCTAAGAAATCACCACATGGAACATCTTAGGTTCAAGCCACAGCCAACTGAAACTCATGTCGTCTTTATGAACACCTGCAACTTATATGACATCATCCATTTGAATCCTCCTGATCCATCTATAAATTATAGCAGGATGGTCTTAGGCTGTTGCCCCAGGAGTACACATTCGATCTGGGTACACAGGGAACACTAATTCCTGTGAGCAGCAGCAGCAGCTGTGGATACAATGCTACGACTTTAAGAGTGTTGGATTTCCCTTTATTTTCTATCAGAATTCAGATGGTTTATCTGCCCTGTTCTTTGATGGTTGTCAGCCGTCAGCCTCATCTTCTAAGGGTGACTGCTGTGAAAGCTATGCCCACCAGGTTCTACTGGACTAAGAATACATCCCTTGTTTCCTGCTGACAAAGGGAATTGGATAGCGCTAGTGAACCCATCCTTCATATTTTTGGCCTTTTGTCTCTGCACCAGTAGCTGTAAGTTATAGTTGATTATTTCTCAGAATTAATGAAGTGTGGGAGAAAGAATGATCATGTTCCCAACCATACTGTCTCTGTAGAACTACACAGGAAAAATAAAGAAATACAGAGAAAATATAGAAAATAGAAAACTCGTGAATTGATCCATGGACAGACGGTCCAGACAGACATAGTCTGGACCCCAATATTCCAGTAAATATACTGTATATATACTACACATATATACAGTATATTTACTGGTATACTGGTAAATAGACTGGTGTCTCCGGGTTCAGACTGTGCCTCTGATGCTGGTTTTACACTCCCATCATTGCTCTTCGTCCAGAGTCCTCTATTTTTGGAGCCATCCTGAGCAGCTTCATGACTTACTCTTCACTGCTGCTCTTCTTCTGCTGGTCTACCCAGGTCTGTCTGTTCATTACGTGTGCCTTTATTCTTCCCATCCTCCAATCCACACACATTTTTGTCTAGGATCAGAATGCTTCTGCCGATTCACTTGAAAAGGCTCATATAACAGACATTTTGGCCCTCGAAGCACAGGACATTTTTTTAATTGGCTTCACAGCTATCCCATAGGAAATCAAGACTTAAGCACAATGTCCTGACGGGTTCTACAAGACCTTGCTTTAGACAGCCTCCACTCCTCTCCCTCTTCCCTTTAGGCAGATGCTCTAAGCCCCTGACAGGTTTGTTGCTCGAATCACACACTGTGTCTGACAGAGCAGCAGCATTAAATAGGACCTTCTGAGCTTAAAAGAGTCCCAGACCAACCCCTACCTGCTGCATCCAGCTGCAGCCCTTTGAGGAAAGGTTCCCAATCTTGTTCTGCAATCTTGGTTCTAGTTTTGCTGTTTCAGTTCTGTTTGTCTTTGTCTCCTAATCATCTGCTAGATGATGTCACAAATTTCACTATCCCCCAGATCTCTAGCCAGCGACTGCCAATTCCTTATCTTCCCTATCAAGCAAATAGGAGAGTGTTTTCCTACAGAAACCGGCTCCTATGGGAGCAAAATATGCTTACCTGCTCAGTCTCCACCTTTCCGAGAGAATGACTGATCTCTAGAAATGAAAATCAAACAAATAAACAACAACCACAGCAAAAAGAAAACAATAAGGAAATAATCTGAACAGGAGGTACAGATGTAGGTGAAATGTGGTTGGTGCTTCCTCTAAATCTGTGTTCCTTTACAGGCTTGTTCTCATTTTCATCATTTCTTCTACTTGTTAATAAAGGTTCCCATATTTTCTAGATTAACAAGGTAATTTTGGTGTATACTATTGTAAGGTATGCACAGGATCTTCCAATGGGGAAAATGACATAGAGATTGTCGAGTTAGTAGCAAAGATGGCAACTGAACTCTTAAGTGTTTGTCATTGAAATTTTCCAGACAGGAAACTCTTGGAGCTGGAAAGCTAATAAGAATGTCAGGATGTATTCCTTTAGCGACTATTTAAAGTTGATCCTTATTGTAAAGCATACACTTGAAAATGAACTGCTCTGCAAAGCTGAGTGTTGGTGATATTTTTGCCGTTGTAAAACTCATACAGACATAGTCTGGTCAATGATGAACATTATACTAAATTACTCATAGTGACATTTTACACTGCCAAAAGGAACTAATATGAATGACCAGAGTTCTGGAATTTAATTACCAAAGGGAAAAAATATGTATATAGTGACAAAAATATTTACATTAGCAGTAGTTTACATTAAACTATTTAAATATAATTTGTGTATGAAATATTGATGGTCAGATCATGTCATTTAACTCTTTTAATTTGGCAGAAATCGTATCTAGTGAAACTTATTCAGTTTAGGAAACCCCCAATACACAGCAATTACCCAAGAATATTTGAATTAGAATCTCTAAAATATCAGGTAAGTGTATTTTGCTTCTCTAGGGCGAATTTCTCTAGGAAATTATGAGGTATGAGAAATTTATTTACTAAGTTCTCCAAGTAATTCTGAAGGCATCAAATTTGGAAATCAGAACAATTGTATAAATGGTTGACTAGGAAGGCATAAGAGGAGAAGATGATTATGGTGATAATGGGGTTTATGGAAAGGGGTGATGTTGGTTTTCATGATTATTTGAATAAGCGAAGCTTTCCATTTTTGCAGTGCCACCTTGATTTATAGTCTTAAAATTCAGCTTTCTAACGTCTCTGTTTGAGACGTCGAGAATGTTGGTAAATGTGGGCGAATGCCTTTTATTTCTATTTGAGTAGGGTATATTCAGGATTTAAAGCTAAGATTTTCCTTTCACTATAAATTTTTAAGAAGAGCGGGGGAAACCTTAACTAGATTGAGTCAGACAAAACAGGAACTGCAGATGTTATGAGAGCAGCAGGAAGGATACGGGCCTCACACGGCAGCTCGCAATTCCCAGGCAAAAGCACGTTTGCGGCACATAATTATCACTGCTATATTACTTTCTGACACATATGGTATTACCAGAAAGAATTTATTGCAATTATGAGCCAGAAACATAAGCCATGGATATGCATGATAATGATATTTTGGTTTTGTGTGAATAGCTATTTAAATGGGGAGGCATGGGTTATGGTATGCATTTTGGAGAAATTAAGGATTTATGTCAATAAAAAGTTTATACAGTTTGAGTTAAAAAAACATGCATAAAAGAAGGGGAGATTATACATTAATTTAGTCAATAACTCATCAATTAGCACAATCATACTTGATATATTCTGTAAGAGAGACAGGCTCATGGCAATGTCTCTGCAACCACTGTTAGTGAGATTGATATATAAATAGTAACAATGAACAGAAACAATGGCTTCATGTATGAAATGTGAAATCACCAGTCTGTATGGCAGGAGAATATTAGAAAATGGGTCTTTGAAGCTGTTAGGAACAGGATATTTTTTCTAATCACACTAAATTCACTCTTCTGTTATAAGTCGATTATACCCTGTTCAAATTCTCTAAGTACTCACTCATTTAAGAATAGAGGGACCTGGGGCTGGGCTGTAACTCAATAGTGCATTTGCCAAGTTGTGTGAGGCCCAAGACCACAGGCAATGGCGACACCTTTCTCCTATTGTCTTCCTGCCTAGATATTGGACAGTCAGCTCTTTATCAAACCAATGAGAATAATCCATATCATGGTGTACAAAAAGCATTATTCCACAGCAGATCTCCCTTTGAGAAACGTGTATACCAGATTAGTTAGCATTCCTGCTGCTGCTCGAGCACACCTGGAAGAAGCAACTTGGGGGAGGAAAGGTTCATGATCTAAAGGAAGCATCAAGACGTCATGGCAGGGAAGGTGGATGACGGATGGTCTGGCTATGGTGGGTCAAATCTGTCGTATCACCTCAGATGTAACCAAGCAGCAAGAAGGGAAAATGGGGTCTGACTGCACGCCAGAAGGCCTCCTGCTTTCTGCAGATAAGCCCCACCCTCTGACGCTTCGAGAACCTCCTAAAACAGCATCCCCTGCTGGTCGTCAAGTGTTCAATCACATGAAATGATGGAGGACCCCTTATGCTCACACAAAAACTGTATCTATTGGCTTCAGGTTGAAAGGGGATCTAAGGAGCTCAATTTTAAGTATTGTGAGGTGTTTTCTCTAACATTTATCCAAGAAAATGTCATCACATTGAAATTTCTTATTTAAATCACAGAGTAAAACCAGTTGGGGAAATGATATTACTCAATGGCAGAGATTTCAACCTCATCGCCTTCCTCTTTCCACTATTTGAAAGGCATGCATATTTTCCATTGCTAAAACAACTACAGAGTTTTATAGAAAATCATTTCCTTCCAGAGTGCCTCAAGTTTTCAGATGTGCTAGAGTAGCAGCAAAACCCAACAGAGGGAATCTACATTAGGGCAAGAAAGGTACTGTATGGCAAGAGCTGAGCTTTCCAAAACGACTGCACACGTACAAAGAACAATAAAATTAAGAAACACCATGTACTGTGGGCAGAGTCATCTTGGATCTTCTCTTTTCTTTTCTTTTTCCTTTTTTTCCTCTTGAGTTACACAATTAGGACATCATGGAAATTAGAAGTTTAAGAAGTTGCTTAGGTCATCTTTTTACTCTGGTAGCTAATTTTAGTTTATTCTAGGTGGATTATAATACCTAATATTTCCTCAGTTTCAAGTGCATGCTCAGTCTCTTAGCAGAAGAATGATAAAGTGCTATAGAGTGTTAAGGCATCACTGTAGAAAATAACGGTCAAAAATCAGCTAGGTAGCAATGGGGTAAGTAATCGCTACTGCAGAGTTGCATTAAGTTTATCCCATAATAATGTAAATATGATAAGAAGAATTATTAAAAGATTTCTTTGGGGAAAAAAATCAGACTCTATTTGCTCAGTCTATTTTATTTTGGGGGTTGTACAGAAATTGCAGTGTTTCTTCCTTTCCTATTCACCCTCCAAAACCTCCCACATATTCTTCCCAGCTCTGCTTCAAACTCATGGCCCCCTTTTTTTCAATAATTTTTATTGGATGTATTTGTGCATGCATATATATTTCTAAATATAGCCTGTTCAACCCATGTAAGGCTATTTGCCTATATATTTTCAGTGTCAATGGTTTGGCTAAGAATACTGTGCCCTTTACTCATTTGTTTATTTTTAGCTTGAATTTACCCAAAAATAAAAGGCACTATCAGTGAGAGTTTAACTAAATTCACGTCATAAAGAATTTGTGCCCCTCTCCAGCCAGGGAGCTGACTGCAGAACGTCGCCATTCCTTCCAATCCAGTCCCCCTGGGTTTACTTGTTCCAGCTCCACCGTACATCACTGGTGTCAACCGTCAACCTTCCCCCCCCCCAAAGCCCCCATCTCCAGTGGGTCACACAGATCTCCTGAAAATTTCCTTCCTGCAACTCCTTGCTTTATCTTTTTCCCAACATCAATAGGCATTCTCTGAGAAGCCAAAGGCTGCCCTGGTCACGGAAGCAGGCAGACTAGCTGCTGATCTTCTCCTCTCCCTCCATTCCTTCAAGCCCTTGCCAGATTCTCCTGCCCAGCTCTGAGGCAGACCTTCTGCTGTGGCTTCTCCTCACTTTCTAGTCCCATTCCCAAGTGACTAAGCAGATTCTCAGGGAACAATCTGCTTTTCTCCCTTTTGTGAATTCCCTCAGTCCCTGCATCCTAAAATATCCTAATTCCTAAGTGTCATCTCTCAATACCTAAAAATTAATTTTACCTGGAGTCTCCAGGGGCTGCACCTATCAATATCCCAGAAGTTTCCTACCAAGCAAGTTTCAGCTACGACACTCTCATATAAACCAGAGAAGGTAAGAAAAACCAAAGAAGAAACATGCATGCAACAGATACTAAACCATATGTCAGCACCTAGAATGACAGAGTTCAGATGAGTAATAGCCAGGACAATATGACTAGAGCCCAACAACCCAAACATAGTTGGCCTTGAGAGAAGTCTTTAAGACGCATACTTGAAGCACAAGACAAAGGTCTTGATTCCTTTTATCAACATGATAGAGGACCTCCGAGGAAAACTGAATAAATCACTTAGAGAAATCTATAAAAGCACAAACAGTATAAAAAATTGAATAAAATAGTTCAAGATTTGAAAGCAAAAAGGAGAATCAGTAAAGAAAACCCACTATGAGGAAAATCTGAAAATGAAAAATCTAGGACCTTGAACAGGAACCTTCAGAGGAAAGCCTCACCAATAATAGAAGTGATGAAAGAGAGAATCTTGGATATTGAGGACACAAGAAATGGATACTCGAGTCATAGAAAATGTTAAATCTAAAACACTGGGGCACTATGAAAAGACAAAATCTAAGAATAATGGGAATAGAGGAAGAAGAAACATAGGTCCACAGAGAATATTTTCAACAAAATTATAGGAGAAAATTTCCCTAACCTGAAGATGCCAATCAAGGTAAAAGAAGCATACAGAACACCTAATAGACCAGAAAAGAAAGCCGCTTGGCACATAATAATAACAACACTAAATATAACAAACAAAGAAAGATGAAAAGCTGAAAGGGAAAAATATCAAATAATGTATAAAGGCAGAACTATTAAAATATCACCCGACTTCTCAATGCAAACTCTGAAAGCTAAAAGGACATGGACAGATGTTCTACATACTGTAACAGAGCACAGCTGTCAGTTTAAACCATTACACCCAGCAACCCGTTACTTTCAGACTTGAAACTGAAACTAATCAGAAGAAATAGAAAAGAATACGAAATAATCCTCAAAGGAAAAAATCCGCAAGTGAAATTTCAGTTCTTAAAATCTATGCACCCAAGTTCGCAAAAGAAACACTGGTACAGTTTACAGTTTAAATCACGTATTAACACCAACATACTGATTGTGGGGAACGTCAAGACCCAGCTCTGAGCGATATACAGGTCATCCAGGCAAATACTAAGCAGAGAAATATGGAAGCTAACTTACATCACAAACCAAGGGGACCTAATAGATATTTACAGAGCATTTCACCTAAACTTGAAGTCAAAAATACCACTTCTGAGCACCTCTTGGAAATTTCTCCTAAACTGTTGACATACTTAGACACCCGGCAAGCCTGAGCAAATAAAGAAAATTGACATAACACCCTGTATCCAATTGTACCACCACAGACTAAAGCAATATCAACAAGCACAGAAACAACAAAGTGCGGAGCCCAGACAATGTGAGCCTATTTCCAAGCTGACCAAATGTCAGAGAGATGGAACTTACCTCCATTTCTTCAAGGTTACCGTGTTTCTACTCTAGTGAAGATCCCACCTAGATTTAGGTTAGAAAGTTCTGCTCTCTCAAGGTTATTGTCAACGGGTGTGGCTAATAGCCAGACCTTGTATTTCAGGAATAGAAGAGTAGATAGGTTTCTACCTCAAACAAAAGTCTGTGAATACAACTAAGTTTCAGTTCCATTAAGGAGATAACCTTGGATTCCACCCAGAGACTAGTAGGCCTACAGAATGTTTTGGTCTAGGGTGTGAGCATGACTTGTTTTGTTCTAGCAACAGAATGTTTAACTAATGTTGTAGCTGATGACCTTCAATTGTTAAGTTCATTTTTTTGTATCATGTTAATGTAGCTTTTTTTTTTTTTTTTTTTTTTTTTTTTTTTTTTTTTTTGTCTTACTCCTACCTGTTAGGGTCAGTTGGAAATTAAACACAGGCAAATTTTCAGCACTCACTGAAATTTCCTCTCAATACTATTCTTTATGTTTCTCTGTTTTACTATTTTCTTTCATATCTTTATATTCTTTACTCTATTTCCAAATCCCCACCCCTCTACCCTACTGAGAGGTATTTTTGTCAAGGTTGATCCCCGACAAGAAAGTTTAAAAACTCATATAAATTGAACAACTCTCTACTGAATGAATAATGGGTCAAAAAGTAAAGAAAGAAAGACTTTCTAGAATTGAATGAAATTCTGTACACAACACCCAAACTTATGGTAATAAGAGGCAAGTTCATAGCACTAAGTATTTCATAAAAGAACTGGAAAGATCTCATATATCGCATAATGGCACACCTAGAAGCTCAAGAACAAAAAGAAGAAATCACATCCAAAAGGGTTTAAATCAATAAAATAAAAACAAACAAAACAAAACAATCAAACAGAAAAAAATACAAAGCGTTAATAAAATGGAATTGGCGTTGGTTACTTTTTTTGAGAAAAATCAATGAGATTGACAAATCTTTGTCCAATTTAAATAAAAGACAGAAAACCCAATTTAACAAAATTAGAAATGAAGAGAGGGTACATAACAGCAGGACCGGAGGAAATCCAGAGAACTATAAGGACCTATTTTCAACACCTCTAAACCTCCAAATAGGAATATCTAAAAGAAATGGATAATTTTTTCAATACCCACAACTTAGCAAAGTTAAATCAAGATCAGGTAAATAAATAGATCTATAATCCCCTAGTGAAATAGAAGCAATAATTTAAAATTTCCTAACCAAAAAAAAAAAATAAAATAAAAAAGAGGAAGCCCAAGGGTAGTTGGCACTTATAGCACAAATAATCAAAATCCAGAGACAGATACTGGGGTTCTAGTGAAAGAGCAGAAATGCAGGGTAGCCAAGCCACTAGAGAGTTCTTACCCCTACCGAGGCTCAGACAATGGGGCTCTACTGTCCTTACTGTGACTGTAGACTACAATCCTCTCCACCAAACCTCAAACTAAAGACTGTCTACAAACTGAACTCCTGTCTATAGGCACAGAGTCCTGTCATATTTTCAAAGAAGAGTTAATGCTAATACTTCTCAAATTACTCCACTAAACAGAAAGAGAAGAAACATTGTCCCATTTGCTTTTACAAAGCCACAGTTACCAATACTCAAAACATATAAAGACACACAAAGAAAGAAAATCACAGACCAATTTCTATTATGAACATAGAAACATTATCAATAAAATCTTTTCAAACTGAATCTGGGAACACATCAAAAAAAAATACACTGAGATCAAGCAGGCTTCATCCTGGGAACTCAGAAATGATTCAATGCACATAATACAATAAATATAATCCATCATACAAACAAACTCAAAGTCAAGATCTGCATGATTAGCTCATTAGATACAGAAAAGGCCTTTGATAAAACTCAACTTCCTTTCATAATAAAAGTGCTGGAGAGATTAGGAATCCAAGGGACCCACCTCAACTTATATATAAAAGGTGGTTTATTGCAAGTCATGCCCAGTACCAACTTAAATAGAGAGAAGCACAAAGCAATTCCACTAAAATTAGGAACAAAACCATGCTTTCCACTCTCTGTTCCCATTCAATATGTTACATGAAGTCTTAACTGACCAATCAGACACCTGAAGGAAATAAAGGGGATGCAAATTGGAAAGGAGAAATTTAAAGTAACTTCATCTGCAGATGGAAGGATCGTACGTATGTGACCCTAAAAGTTCCACTTGGCAAACTCTTATAGCTGTTAAACACTTTCAGCTAAACAGCTAGATACAAAATAAACTCACAGAAATCAGTAGCCCTGCTATACACATGTAATAAATGGACTGAGAATGAACTCTGGGAAGTCATATATTTCACAATAGCCTCAAATAATATAAAATACTGTGTAGACAGAATTTTCTGTCCCTCCCGATCCTGTAGCTGCTCAGCCCCAAATTAACACACAGTGGTTATATTAGTTATAAACTGTTTGGCCTATTGCTCAGGCTTATTACTAACTTGCTCTTACAACTTAAATTAAGCCATAATTATTATCTATATTTAACCGCGTGGCTTGGTGCCATTTCTCAGTAAGGCATTCTCATCTTGCTTCCTCTGCATATATATTGTGCCTGTGTCTCTACTTTTCCTCTTCCCAGAATCCTCCTAGTCTGTTTGCCCTGCCTATACTTCCTGCCTGGCTACTGACCAATCATCATTTTATTAAACCAATATGACTGACATATCTTTGCAGTTTACAAGAACATTATCCCAAACTAAGATTGCTTTTTTTTTTAAATTGATGCTTGTTTTTCAAGACAGGGTTTCTCTGTATAGCCCTGGATGTCCTTGAACTCATTCTGTACTGGCCTCAAACTCACAGAGATCAACCGTCCTCTGCCTTCTGAGTGACCGGAGTAAAGGCATGCACCACTGCCGCCCAGTTGAGTAATATAAAATAAAATTATATATATATATATATATATATATATATATGTGTGTGTGTGTGTGTGTGTGTGTGTGTGTGTGTGTGTGTGTAATACTATTATTTTATTTTTGTTATTATTATTTGGGTTTTCTCCTGAGAAATTTGCCAATTTTTCCTACATTTCTAATCAGTGGAGGGTCACATCAAAGACATGCTTTCCTATACAGCTCTGATCTGAAGCTTTTTAAAAGTTGATTATTTAGGCAAAGTAAGCATGAACCTGAAATCTGGGGGCAGTCAGGCAGCACTGTCTAAGGGTTTCTTTCAGTCGTATGTTCTGGCATTTGGTTCCACGCTTTGGTAAGTAAAGCAGTGAATTCCACAAAGGGTTTACCTGCACTCAGGAAATGGGTCCTATGTGTGTAAGGAGTGATCTCATGGCTAGGGTTACACGGATGACGAAATGCACATGTATGTTCTCTCCCCTTGGTCCTCTATGGGTATAAGGACTTCAGATACCGATATAGCTCTTTATTCCCCTCCTTTTATGGATTTCTGAAGATTTGATGCAACTCTCGATGGAAAAGAACACTCAAGCTGGGTCATTCTGCATTTGTCTGAAATGAATTTTTCTTTCAACGTGATGGTGGAGACTGAACCTAGAGAGTAGGTTATGTATACTGTTTATGGATGCTTGTTAATGTGTGCATTTTTCAAGTGTAGGTTCAGACAGAATTTAATCTGCAGTCCACGCATAACAGAATGAAACATCTGGCTTCTCCCATTTCAAAGTCACCTCTGACGATTCCTGTCTACCTAGCATGTAGAAACAGGCTGAATCAACCCTTCTAATTTTGAATGGCAAGACACGAGGCTAGTTTCATAATGAAGAAATTAGCTGAATAAGAACACAAAAGGTAGTTAATAACAAACAGGTTATTTGATGCCTGGGAGGTGTTGGATTCTCTGAGGAATAGGGAGAGTATATGATGAAAGCAGGGTGTCACAGGCCCTTCTCCCCAGACCACAAAGGTACAGATCATAAAACAGGTAATTCAGTTATTTTCAACTTGTAAAAACATTCACTCTTTTTTTTTCTTTTTGAGGTAAAATTTTTAGAGGTATCTCAGAGAGAGTTATTTCCTTTTAAGATTCTGGCAACTGGATGGTTGCCAGGATGCCTTGTTTTCCCACCTCATGTGAGGATCCCCGTTACCTATCAGAGTATGTCTCTGGCATAGCTCAGCCATCACCGTTTCAAGCAACTGCTCCCTTGTCTGCTTCATTGACTTTTTTAGTGGCCAGAGAGTGAATATTCCCCCAATCTGAAACCTGGAGTGTTTGAAGGGACCCATTTGTCCAACACAGTCTGCACCAAGCTTATATAAACAACATTCCCTTTTGCAGGGCATCTGAAGTCTGGTGACCACAAGGTGGTGTTAACCTTTTATCCTTCATTCAGATTTTTTCTTGTAATGGGAAAATTGACTCCTGAATGAATGAGCGTTCCTTTCTGTGACCTTGCTGGAGGAGGAATGTGGGCTCGTTTTCAACATTAACGAGTTTAGACTTGATCCTGTGTGATTGTAGCAAGATCTCCAGGGAGGGCAAGGAGCGAACTTCTACTTCAGATAGTCACAGCCCTGGGATGTCAGGGAGAGCTGAGAAATGAGCCAGCAGCCAGGGTTCCTTCAACAGTGACAGAGGCCTGAACAACCATGACAGGAAATTCAAATGTGTGAGATTCATTTTCCAGTAGTTGCCCCTTGCACTGGGGCTTACGGAAGTAAAATAGAAGTCAGAGACAGTGAAGCCAGGGGACAGGAGTGAACTGGCTTCTTCTGTGCTGTGAGAAGAACACAAAAGATTTATGGATGTGCAAAAATAGGCAACGGTTTTAGAAATGTAGTTCTAGTTAAGTAGACAAGTGCTGAACTGAAGCAGAAGATGAATTTCTTTGCATTTAAACAGATATGTAAAATTCGAATCCTCAAGAAGGCCACCAGCCAATCTTCAATGTTCTTAAATGAAACATTTGTAACAAATGTAGAGTGTTCCATAGGAGAAGGAAATGTCAGTCTGATCTTATAAGGCTCATTTAGATTATTAAAATATTTAAAATAAAAATGCCTTAATATCAGAACTTTGAGCAGAATGAGCCAACAGGATCAGAGCTCGAATTCTCCTTAGTGGAAATTTAATCATTCTCTACTTAAATTTTCTTACTTTTCATCATTCATAGGAAAAAATGATTTAAACTTCATAGATTTCTTGGAAGATGTTTTATCACCTGCTTCCTGTCGATGGCTCTGATTTCTTCCCTCAGAAATTAGCTAAATATTAATCACATCCTCTCTTCTCAAAGATGAAGCCGTCACAGTTAAATGAATCAGCCCATAGAATGTGAGCTTGGGAGATCTGGCTCTTTCCCTTATCTGCCTTATCATAGTGTGGGTGGGGAAGAGATGCCCCCCTCACTGCCTACAGATGGTGGGAGAGATGGTCCTGTGGTCATATGAGCTCGAGAGCTATCCCTCCCTGGTCCTCACCAGCTAGCTGTAGCACTCAGGAGAATGGCTCCTGCACCTTGCCTGGGCATCACAGTAGAGCTGGCCATGATAGTCCAGGGGTGGGAGAGCTGACACTGGGACCATGATAGCAGCAGAACTGGCCCCACCCCTGCTTGTTGATGTGATGACGGGGAGAGCTGGTGTGCTAACTAACCCTGCAACTCTCCAGGCCAGAAGCAAGGTTATGGGTTGACCCACTGCAATATCTACCCCATCTATGACCTATAGGTGCACATGAAGGGACTGGTCGTGCAGACCCAAAACTGCAGGCACTCCAGTGATGGAGGAAGGTCATTGGCTAATAAAGGAACTGCCTTGGCCCATTTTATTGGTTAGAGGATAGGTGGGAGGAGTAAACAGAACAGAACGCTGGGAGGAAGATGAAGTGAGCTCAGTCTGGACAGCTCTCCTCTCTGGAGCAGACGCCTGAGAGAGACGCCATGCCCTGCTCCCGGGATGAAGCTCCGACCCAGGATGGACATAGGCTAGAATCTTCCCGGTAAGCGCACCTTGGGGTAAGCTACACACAGATGATTAGAAATGGGCTAAATTAATATGTGAGAATTAGCCTAGAAGAGAATGGGCCAAGCAGTGTTTAAATGAATACAGTTTGTGTGTTGTTATTTCGGCCATAAGCGAGCAGGCAGCTAGGGTGCTGGGGACGCAGCCCCGCTGCCCTTATTACTACACTCCAGGACACATGGCAACAGAATATCCAAGAAGACTCCCAGTGAGGATCAAGCATTGATAGTGTAGCAGAACCTAAAAGCTTTGAAAAAGACCAATGACTCTTTGCAATGAACACTTTCAATTAAAGACATAACGATAAAAGGGTTTACTCCGTGACTCACTGTATCATACTACAGCTCCCGTGATGGGATTTTCTCTTTTCCTTTTCTTTTCCTCTCAAATTTTATATTATGGGAGGGGTTTGCAAGGGCAGAGGGCAGATACTAGGGGCCTAGGAAATGATTAGGATTGAGATGCATGATTTGAAAGACACAAAGAATAAATGTTTAAAAATTCTCTCTTCTGAGACAACTTCTGAGAAATTTCTGTTTATATCTGTACCCTATTTTTTAATTGGCTTTCTTGGTATTTTGATGTCTAGTTTCTTGAGTTCTTTATATATTTTTGGATATCAGTCCTCTGTCAGATGTAGGTTTGGCAAAGATCGTTTCCCATTTTGTAAACTGCCATTTTGTCTTATTTACCACACCCCTTGCTTTATAGAAGCTCCTCAGTTTCAAGAAGTCTCATTTATTAAGTCTCCGGGTCTGTGCTACTGGTGCTATATTTAGGAATAGGTCTCCTGTGACAAAACATTTGAGGCTACTTTCCACTTTCTCTTTTATCAGATTCAGTGCAACTGGATTTATGTTGAGGTCTTTGAACCACTTGGACTTAAGTTTTGTGCATGGAGATAGATATGGTCTATTTGCATTCTTCTCTCTGTCAACATCCAGTTATGCCAGCACAATTTGTTAAAGATGCTTTCTTTTTCCATTGTACAATTTTGACTTCTTTGTCAAAAATCAGGTGTTCGTAGGTGTGTGGATTAATGCCAGTTCTTCAATTCCACTCCATTGATCCATATGTCTGTTTTTATGACAGTTCCAAGCCATTTTTATTGCTAAAGCTCTATAGTAGAGCTTGAAGTCAGAGATAATGACATCTCTGGATGTTTGTCAGGGGAACCCTCTTTGAGGAGTAGACGGGGGTTAGGAGGGAATGTGGAAAGGGGAGGGAGGGGCAACAGTGGTTGGTATGTAAAATGAATAAAAAAATCATAGATAAAATGTTCTTCTGTTTTTCTTTTGGCTGCATTAATCCAGACTGGCAATTCTGTACTTTTCTAGATATATAACCATTACTAAAAAGTAGCAGTAAAGAAGGAAGTTTAAGTTATCAAAGAAAATACAAAGTTCTTAATGTTTACTGCCATAATAGATAGAGCTGTTGGCATGTTCCTGTAATTCCAGCCAGCACTCAAGAGGGTGAACCAGGAGTCCTTCAGTTTGATAGGCAGTCTCAATACATAATACCTTATTTTATACAAATAGATAAATAAGCACAAAATACTATTTCAAAGGCTTATGGTTATGCTCATGTTTATAATATTCCCCTATGATTCAGGAGATTCAGGATTCAGTCCTTAGCATTTGAGAATTAAGGTTGGTTTTCTAGAACTTCAGGCTCTATGAAATAAAATGTAGGTGAAATCTGTGTGAATCATTATGGATGTGAAGATATATAGGCAGACTCCATCTCAAAAACAAAGATAATAGCAATAAAACATCAGAAGGAAAAAACACAAGGAACAATGAAATTTCACTCAACTGTGTTAAACTGTAGCAGTAGGACACTAAATGACAAGACAACCTGTATTGATGCCACAAATTATTACAAGCGTTTTGGAAATAATTCAAATTTTAATTACAATAGTGAAAATGAGAAGACATAGAAAAAATATTTAATCACATAACCAAGACAAATCAGCATTATTTTCATTAAAATCATTATGAAATTTCTTTTCTGGAATACTGGAATAAGTATAATCCTCCCCTTTCCTCTCCATAGATATAGAAACGCCCTCAGTGTTACCTGTAAAATGAAAAGAATAATGCTCTGGAGAATAGAAAGGAGAAGAAGTTGAAGAGGGATCGCTGCTGTGTACACTGGATTCCTGTCTGGCCACTAGAGCAGGCATGGCAGCGAATGGGTAAGGAGATGACCTGGAATTGACAGTGAATTGGGAGCAAAACTTAAAACCGCTCCCAGGAACACTGTTCTTTCTGTAATCAGATGATGAGGAAACGAGCAGCTTAGCAAACAGACAACTTTTGAACCTAGCCCCTGGACTCCAGCCAAAGATCACAGAAAAGGCTGCAGGGCTTCTTCGCCCTGCCAGGAAATGCCAAATGAAGATCTCAGACCTGTGCCCTCACAAGGCCGTGTCAAGGATTCGTTGCCTTTGGGTAGGGGAGAGAGACTTTCCGTGATGGGATATTGTCACACATTTCTTTCTACATGACTTGATGGCCAAGAGGAGATGCTGTCACAGGGTGAGAGGACATGCGGAGAGAAGTGGTGTGGCCACTCAGTGATGCCAGCCACTGACCTCTGCAGCCTCAGGGTTCTCACCTTCCACCAGCACTGGGAATCATGGAGGCTTTGGTACTTCCGCTCTTAGTGGTAAGGACCAAGTTGAAAGCCAGTCCCCTCTCCCCACTGCAGTATTGAAGCTAGGTTCTTTTTCACGGTCAAACAGACATCAAGAGAGCCCTTCTGAGGACTTTTAAAAATATTCACTCCCCGCCCTTTTGAAATTACAATACAATTACATTTATTCCTTCCTTTCTCTCCATCCAACTCCCCCACACATCCTTCCACATGCTCCTTCGAATTCATAGACTCTTTCTCTTAATAATGATTTATAGAAAATTAGAATCACACAACATCAAAAGTATCTAGCTTCAGGGACTCTCAGGCACCAAGAAACAAAACATTCTTAGACTGAATGAGAGAAGACAATCCCCAGATACAAATACAGATCCTGATATGTTATATTCAAAGGTTGAAGCAAATGTAATATGACTTTCAGTATGTATTAACATATGAGGCTACTGTATTGTACACAGTGAAAGCTAAAATGGTAAGGTTCACATTCTGCTTCGAGTACCAAGATGTTGATATTAATATACTGTGGTGAATTATGTATGTATAATGACCTAGAGCCAAAAACCCTGAAGCAACCACAAAAAAAGTTATCCAAAAGGATGTGTTTAAAGAGAGCATGGTGAACATAACAGAAATACCACTCTGAGAAGGCTAAGGAAAAAGGATTTCAAGAACAGTTACACGGCAAGTTCCCCATGAGCAAGACCTTATTTAGAGCAACCACAAATTTACATGTCAAGAACTAGAAATGAAAACCTCATAGACGCAGAAACTAGATGAATGGTGAGAGGAAATGAGATAGGATGGCGGTGGATGATGATACCAAAGAGTGGCTAGCAGGTCTTACGTCGATGGAGCTGTTTCTTACGTGCAGGCTAGAGTGGTTGTATGCCTTTCCATATATAATAAATTCGCACACACACAAAGGGGCCATTTTTGGTACGCCACCATTGGAGAAAAGTGGGTGAGGGATATACGATTTTCTAGTCTACTTTTGTACTTTTAGCATGATTCTCTAGGTACTCATCACTGTGAGAGAAAAGACGTGAGAAACAAGTCACTCTAGAGTTCTGACTGCAGGAAAAGCTACAATTTGGATCTGTTCAGGAGTATCACAAACATCTATCCTTAAACCTCTACTGTCGTGGACGGGGTTTGATTGTATGCCAAATGCTGTTGTCAAGAAAAAGGAGCAATTGGGGTCCATCTTTGGACGGTGGTTGCTGACACTCCCAACCAAACCTGTAAACATAGATGAGGAAGGATATGCCACAAAATGGTTTCATGGTTTTCTTACTAGAAGAAGAGGGGAGATGAATTCACTGACAGAAATAATAGATGGTCACTGCAGCAAACTATAATAGCCATGGTAAGAAGCTACACAGCTGACTGAGATCCTTCAGAAGGGCTACGTGTCTCTTTGCACTTCAGCCGATAGCACTTCGCACAGGCTGTGTGTTTCTTTGCACATTAGCTTCTCTAACTGCGAACACAGCACACAAAGGCCAACAGTGAGCTCTCGCTGCAGTCTTCATTGAAGACTGGCCTATTTCAAAAAGGAAGAAACATCTCATGAAAGGAAAAAACAATGTTGAGAGCAATGTGACTGAAATAGATGAAATTTCATTTTTTTTTTTTTTTGGTTTTTTTTTGAGACAGGGTTTCTCTGTGGTTTTGGAACCTGTCCTGGAACTAGCTCTTGTAGACCAGGCTGGTCTCGAACTCACAGAGATCCGCCTGCCTCTGCCTCCCGAGTGCTGGGATTAAAGGCGTGCGCCACCAATTTCATTTTTAAAAAATACATTCTGCCTTTCTCATTTTGTTGTCTAATTTTTATAAGGCAAAAAAAAACATCAAAACATCAAAAATGAGAAAGCTTAAGAAATACAAAACCTGAAAAGTATTTATTTAAAACTAAAATGTTTCAGAAAAAAACTAACAGTTGGTAAGTTATACAATATTTTTAAGACAATAGCTATTTATTCATATTGGATGATGAAGACATCTAGAAAATGATAGATATCTAGATATGATGTGATATGATATGTAGATGATGTATAGGCTTACACAGACAGGTAGACACAGATGTAGTCACATAAACAGGCATAGATAAAAGATATATTGATTTATAAAGACAAATTAACATAGACCATATATAAAAATAGACAGATACAGTTGAATACACACATGTAGAAAAGCAAATACATACATCCATATAGACAGATAAAGATACATGCATACATAGAGAGATTCATGCATATATATATACCCACATCCATATATATATGGATAGACTGACACACATAAATCAATCTGTGCTTATAGAGAAATCCTTTTCCCATTTGAATGTATGTAACTCTAACATAATGAAATTAATAAAACATAGATATGATACTGATAAAATTTGGAAAATGGTGATATTACATTGCAAAGAGACAATGTTAAACACAAAGGTATAATATATGTACCTCTGTGTGTCTATGTGTATTTATACAGATGTATGTATATACATATACACACATAAGTGTGTGTTTTTAGGTATATATACATATATGTGTGTGTATATACCTAAATATATAAGTACAAGCTGCTTAGTCTGTGTAATATCATTTGTATAAATCTGCAAGAGAGGAAGGAAGGGTTGGTTACATGAGAGAGTTTGAAGGGTGGAAAAGAAAGGCGTATATTATATTATAATCTCAGAAAAGCAATATTTTTAAAAATAGGGAAAACAAGTAGAGAACACATAAAATGGTCCTGACAGTATAACTCATTGGTCCATCGTTCCCTTCATCTCCTCTACCTCCGCTGGTACAAAGGGTTCTCTGGCATGTGAGTTCCATCCCCAGCGTGACGCGGTGCCCTGCGGTCTCAGGCCCTGGCCCAGCCTCTCAGAGTGTGGGTGGGCGACCGTGGATGTGCATGTGGAAATGTTTCATGCGCTTGTTTTCTCTCCTTTCCCTGAGGAGCAAAGAGAATGAAGAAGGAAATACATTCAAAGGATACCAGCCAGACACCATTCAGGGTGATTCCTGTGTGTTTACAAGAGTTTAAACCTCAGCTACTATGTTTAAGACAGTGCCCAGACTCTGGCACCATGATTGAGTGTTGTTTTTATAGCCGTGATACGCTAATGCTAGTGCCCCAGAGCGAGATGTTTATACAAGGAGCCTTGTTCATGGCTTTTCTACTGTAAGGAATGCTGCACTTATTTCTTTAAGTGCCATCTTAAAATGATGGCAAAGGGAATTATAATGTCCTTTACACAAACATTGAACCTTAAATTTTCAAAGGAGCAAGCATATGCATTAGTGTACTTTAAAGGAGCAAGAACCAGAAAATATTTTAAAGTAAAGATGAAAAAGTTTTTGTCTCTGATCAGGAAGCAAAGGCGCACATTGACTTATGTAGATTTAACTCAAGTGTGCTATTACGGTGTGATTAGCATAGAAAGCTCATTTTGTTCACCACAGCAGGCTACTGTTTCCAGCTTGCAAGTTTCTGGAACTTTCAGATATGAATGAATTTTGTTATATGAATGCAGCAGCCTTTTAGCCACATTATAAAAGCACTTTGCATTTTCAAAGCGTGTGTGTGTGTGTGTGTGTGTGTGTGTGTGTGTGTGTGTGTTTCTATGCTAGGGATAGACTCAGAGTCTTAACACACTCTGTCACCTATCTATACCACACAACTGTCTCTTGCCACTTGGAGAACATTTTAACCATCATGC
The DNA here is from genome assembly GCF_018167655.1 of Microtus oregoni. Lineage (NCBI taxonomy): Eukaryota > Metazoa > Chordata > Mammalia > Rodentia > Cricetidae > Microtus > Microtus oregoni. The sequence goes on from NW_024543069.1 coordinate 4,664,758, forward strand.
CTCTGGCCTGCATGTCCTCCTAGGATGAATCATGAAAGACAAAATTCTTGAAGAGGTAACAGGCATAGACCAATTACATTCTCAGAACAGGAAGACTTTGGGGTTTTGTTTCACCGTGATCTGTCCACAATCTCGTTAGTTCTCTCTGTCAGAGGTGCTAACAGAGCTGAAGCTGGAGCAGTTGGAGTAGGGAGGTGAAGTGGTACCTGGTGGGAGTCTTTATTGGTAGATTTTGTGTTCCTAGCCCAGACCCTCAGGTATGAAGACTGGGGCTGCTATGGTGTGTGTGTGTGTGTGTGTGTGTGTGTGTGAGAGAGAGAGAGAGAGAGAGAGAGAGAGAGAGAGAGAGAGACAGAGACAGACAGAGAGACAGAGAGAGAGACAGAGAGAGACAGAGACAGAGAGCAAACTCCCTTGCAAGTTCTTTCTTGTCCTTAGTTGAAGAAAGCACACCTTTCCGAGATAACACTTCCTCCATGTCTTAAAATGGTTATGTGCCCAGCCAGGGTAGCAAAGACTCAACATTCTGGTTCCAATAAAGGACATCTGGGAAGCTTATCAACTGTAAGGCCCCACAGAGCTTGACTCCTGCACACACTCAATCCAGTAAATTCTTTCAGTAGTGATGAGCCTGCAGAGGCTAGCAATAACCTATTCTCCTAGAGCACCCTCTTGTACTTGCTTTCTGAAATCCAGTCTGAGACATCCATGATGTGAGTGGTCTGATTTTTATATAGAAACTTGCTTATATCTAAGTTAGGAGCCATAAAATTTGATAACAAAAATCAAGAATCAAGAAGTTGATGGAATTGTGTCATCCATTGCTGGACACTTAGCCACTTACTCTCAGCATTTTGAGCCACTACCCACTGCAACAAGAAGCTTCTCTGACCAAAGTTTGGAGCCTCACAGATTTATGGACATAAACAAAAATATTTCGACGGCAGTTTGACAACCCAACTCTTTAGAGTAGGATCAGATGGTCCTCCCCTAGGGCCTATGACTTCTCTAGCCACACAACCCTAACCAAATTTTATAATTCAGTGAATAAATTTCAACTAAGACTTTGCAGATTCATTTTTATGATTCATTACACATAACCAGATCTTGAAAGAAGATTTTTCTGATTCCTTTCAAATGATAGTAATCAAGAGGAAATGTGGCACAGGGTGGCAGCATAGAACACTGAAAAGAAATGAGATATAATAATTGTGTCTATGAGAGGTCAGACAAGCTAAAAACACAATTTTCTTCTCAACTCATAGCTGGCTTTCAAATAATTTACTATTTTTACATTTTCTTTTATATATACCTTTATAATACCTTCTTCCATAGAATTTCTATGTCTACTATTAGTAATGTAGTTAAGTTGTGATATTAAAGTCATATTTTTTCCAATAGGATCAAAAAGTACAGGGGTTCTGATAAAACCTACCACTGTTTGCCTGAGCTATCAACAACTGTGGTTTTCAGACTCTGAACTTTTTCTGTCCATTGTCTTGAGTCCATAGGCAGATCCCTCTGCTATACAGCAGTCTAGAAAAAATTAACAGTGCTCTTCAGGGCTCTACATCCCCCTTTTAAGCCTCCTATTCACAAATACCGTTATGCTCACACCTTATGTGATACCAGTCTTGATTTTACCAGAGTTAGGTTAAGGATTTGAAAGTATTCTCAAATGAAGTTCTGGTTGTTGCTACTTTCTATTATTTCACTAACTATAAAAATGCTGTAGATAAGAGCAAGCAGCTTCTTGATTCATCATGAAATTATATCCCAATAAAATCATTCAGTAGTGGTATCAGGATTATGTCATTAGGATCTAAGAATTCCCTGTAGCTGAAAGTTGAGGAGAGCAAGCATCGAAGCAGTCAATCCAGAATCTTCAAATGTTAAGTGTAATACATTAAGAAAAATTAGGCATCTGGATGAAGATAAAAATTTGAATACAACTAATAGATGAAAACATGTCTGTTCTAGAACAATGGTTCTCAACCTTCCCGTTTCTTCCTAACTAAAACCCTTTAACACCTCATGCTGTGGTGACCCCCCAATCATGAAATTATTTTTGATGCTGCTTCATAACTGTGATTTTGCTACTGTTATGAATCATATATAAACATCTGTGTCTTCCAACAGTTTTAGACCACTCCTGCAAATGGGTCTGGCAACTGCCAAGGGGTCATGATCCTCAGATTAACAAACACTGTTCTAGAGTCTGGCGTACTGGATTGAGGATAGCCCTTAATTGGAAGCCAGTATGGGATGAGGGTTTCAGCTGCATCTGCTCTCACCAGGAGCTCGACCTCTAACTGCATGCTTCATGACCTTTCCCCGTGTCTCTACGTGCTTCAACAGCAGATGTGTTATTGGCGTGCCCGGATGACTATAAGACGCATATTCCTAGTTCCACCAGTATGAGAATGGCGTACCTGTATGAGAAAAACAGATTTGATGGACACCATCATCTGTCAAGAAAAGAATGTGAATGAATTTACCTGCAAAAGTACAGTGGGAAGGTGCCTAAATTTCCACCATGCTGCTCAGCAGTATTGAGCAGAAGCCCTTCTGGCTCCCACGCTATGCCAAGGGACATGAGGCTGTTCTACTTCTCATTCAGGCACAAATGAGAACAGGAAACATTCTTAGCAATGGAGCATCAGTGACTTCACTCTCTGTACCTCTATAATGAGTGGCTAAATGTGGAAAGACATCAATTGCTCCTGATGAGAATGTGTGTCTCTCTGCCCAGCAGCTCTCAGGGAGAAAAGAAGCTCAAAGAATCCAAACTTTTAAAAATAGGACTTGAGATGTGCCTGCTTGATTTGAGATACGATATAAACAGCAGAAGAAGGAATGGTAGGTGGGGTGGGAGACATCACCAGGAAAAATTGCAGGATGGATAAATCTTGGATGCAAAGCATCTTAAACACTTGATCTAATCTCTATGTTTGATCCGAGCGAAATTGAATTATGTTAGATAAAACTCAGATACCAGCGTCAGCAGAACACTTAGAGTGAAGGCCTCAGGGTGTTGCGTTTCTTTGCTTTGCTTATTTGCATTCTACATTCATAATTTTTAGTTTGCTTATGCATCTAGCCACAACTGATTGAGCATCCATAACATGCCACATTGAGTTCCAAAATTTTCTCAACACTTATAGAAAACAACATTCACTTGAAGCTCCCTATTTGGCATGTTTTGATATGGTTCACCTGTGTCTACAGCTGTGCATGGTGTGTGTTTGTATATCCATTAGTATTGTGGAAGTGTGTGTGCATGTGCGTGTGTGTGTGTGTGTGTGTGTGTGTGGTGATATTTTGTTTGTGCTCTAACAAATAAAGCTTTTCTAGAGATCAGAGTGCAGAGCTCGCCACTAGTTAACCGTAGAGGCCAGGCAGTGGTGCACACACCATTAATCCCAGCATTTGGGAGGAGGAAAGAGGAAGTAATATGACCGGGCAGAGAGAGGAAGTTAAAAAGTAGGATGGAGACAGGAATTTACCGCGTTTTGGCTGAGAAGTTGGCAAAGTAACAGGTGACTATGACTTGGTCCTTTGTATCTTTGATTTTTTAATTAAGATCAGTTAAAATTTGCAGTACATCTAGCACCCAATATGAGGCACAAACCCATGAACTTGAGATTAAGAGCTATTAGAATTTCCGCTGTGTATGTGGGCGGTGGGCGACGGAGAGGGAGAGAGATTTTATGAACTGGATAAAAGTGCATAAACTCATAATGAAGGTTTTAGTCACACTATTTCTGTGCATTGAACATCATACAACTTTTGGACAGAGGGTTTTAAGTCAATGACAAATGCATATCGGTCACCCAGGAGTCCCTCCCTGGGTTTGATGTCTAGTACTAAAAACATAAACAAATAAAATTATAATTTGGGAACATAGAACTAAGAAGATTGGTGGAAGGAGGTTTTCACTTGAGTAAACCTTGGATATTTTCTCTGGTAGCCTGTCCATTGTGCTTCAAAAACCCCATAAAATTTACAGATCAGGCTTTCCTGTTGCTAGCTAGGTCAGGTCTACTCAATGCCATGGAGGCTCCATAAACATAGAAGCAACTCTAGCAAGACATAAAAGCATTCAGATCTAAAAATCATCAGTAGGGAAAATACAGATAATTTTAGTGTTGCTGGATTGTCAAATACCTAACCACATAGGTGACAAAGGTCATCTTTGTCCAGATACACTCTTCAATGATTAAAAAAATAGTTATGAAATTTATGAAGCCACACAAACAGCAAGATATTTCTGTAATGCAATTCATTTCCTACTTGAGCTAGAATGCATATTTAAAGGTGAATGTGAATTTATTCATTAATTGATTATCAAATGGGTGATCTTTTATTCTATTTTATAAATAGCACATGACAAGACTATTACTCTTTTTCCAGTCATTTCACTATTATCTTTTGAAAATTTTATTGGATTCCAATGCAGGGTGTTAAGTCTTGAAACCATTTAAAAATAAGAGACAACAAAAGCAGATTAAGTAGGCTATACTTTTATATATTTGTGAATACACACATATAAATGTAACAATAATAATTAAATAAAAATAGGTATCAATTTGAGAGTGAGGGGAGCCATGAAAGTGAGAATATCTGGGAGAGGGTGGAAGGAAGAAAGGGACCAGTGGAAATTGCTAATTGTAGAGATAAATGGAAAGAAAAATCATCTCTCTAGACTAATGATCTATGTTCGAAACAGCAGGGGTGCAAACTATGCACTAAGAGGAAATTTACTTTAAACAATTAACTTAGAATGTAGTCAGAATTTTGATGCAGTAGTCACTTTCAAAGACCATCAAACAACGTTTTTGCGATCTAAATCAGCCCGATGTTTTCTAAGCCACGCGGCCTTTTCCTAAGCATGTGGAGAGGAGGTCTGCATTCTTAGGGACTAGGAGCTTAGCTGAGGAGCGTCCTCAATTTTAAACATGTGAAAATCGGGTGGTCACTATGTTGGAGCAGAGGTTAATATGCTTAAGCCTTTGTTGGACTCCCTGTCATCTCTCCCATAATTTCACCCAAGCAGGTTCTGTTTTCTTTCTGCGTAATTATCTCTGGCATACATCTGGCAACTTAATCCTTGAGAATCTTTCTGCAGTTCTGCAAGGAGTGGAGTTCATGGAGCGTTTCAGAGCATCCTTGAACTGAAATTGTAGCTGGGGAGAGGGCTGGCCCGATTCCTCCTCCCACGGACACTTAGAGTGCCATTGATTTGTAGGGCTGCTTTCAGGGGCACTAAAATAAAGTTAACTGCAGAGGAGATGAAAAAGATGCTATCTCAGGGAACCATGTTCCTTCCTGCTGTGTGGCCTCTTCCAATATATCAGGGTCACTCTAGACCATCCCAGAGGCAGTCCTATTCCCATCGCCTCCCTTCAGAAATGCAGACTGGAACAGATACAGATGTTACCACAAGAACTTCTAGCTTCCTTTATTGTTCCCATTACTGATTCATTATATTGTTTGCACCAAGAATCCCTTAACAGAAAATAAATCTATTCACAGCATTAGAAATGTATCCCTGAGCTGTTTTACAAATGTTTCCTTGCCATAACTTACAATGCACAGACACTGTGAAGTCTAGTGCATCGTGGGTGCTCATCAAGGAGCTCTTGTTCTAGGTACTAAAGTATATACATAGATTTGTGTTGTAAAAATATGGTTTGTTTTTGTGTGTTGTTCTTGCTATTGTTTTCGAAATCCACAACCTCGTGCATGCAAGACATAGATTCTAGGCCTGAGATGCACCCACAGGAGCTATAATAGAATTTTAGAATTAAAAAGCTATCTTATTTGAGAACTAGATTGGTTTCCTGGAAAAATGCTTGATTGAATAATGGTTTCTCTCATAATTTCTGAGATTTGTTATTACTTATTGTTTAGGAAAGATATGAAAAAATAATAATTTGATACAAAAAATCTCTGAGCACCAGTAATTTTCCAGTAGCCTCTTATCAATAAACCATGCATTTTGAAATCTGAGAATTAAACAGAAGTTAGAAAATGGAGAAAATTATTTAGTTGGATAATTACTTATGGATTTGTCTTGTAAATGAAAGTGCAATGATTTGGTTCATCTTTCTGGGTCTCTCGAAATGCATCCACAGCAGGCAAGGTGACAACATGGGGCAATTGGCTGAATCAGTAAAAGCCTCTCCAAAGGAGATGAATCACATGGGAAGAACTGTGGTCAAGCAAGTGCCAGGGAAGCAGAGGCAAGAGTAACTTCTTGACTAAGCACCTGTACACAAATGCATAGCATATGTTCACTAAACAGCGTAAGTTAAAACAGTGAAGAAATGAAAGGTACATGTTTATGACCACAGCATAAATGAGTGGCTGTGGGCACAACATGACTGATAAGAGGAACATAGGAATGCAGGAATACCTTCTATTACAACAAACATGAGAGTCTGGATCCATCCACCCTTGTTTGTTTCTTCCAGCTACTTGAAAGACTGATGGAGATTATTGAAGCTTAAGTGTTCAAGACCAATTGCAGAAACATAGAGGATATGAAAAATAAGGAATAAGAGGAAGGAAGGGAGGGAGGGAGGGAGGGAGGGGGAGGGGAAAGGAAGGAGCCTTTGTATGAAGGGAGTGCCTAGTCTTATTGCAACTTTATATGCCATGTTTGATTAATATCCCTGGGAGGTCTGCTCTTTTCTAAAGGAAAATTTGGAGGAGGAGTGGATGGGAGGAGGGAGATACTGGGAGAAGAGAGGGAAAACTGCGCGGGAATGTCATATATGAGAGAATAAATAAAAAATGAACTCATGAAATTCACAATGGATGAAACTAGAGAAAATAAGGACAAATATAGTATGTATTCATTTACATGTGGATATCAGTTGTTAAGTCTATGTTTAAAAAGATAAATTTTGTAGAACCATGAAGGTTAGTTAGATCTAGAGTAGGGACTGAGGTGGGGGCAGATAGATCACTTTATAAATGAGTAATAGAATAGATAGTTATGAATGGATGGGGGACTGGAACAGGATGAGGTGGAAAGTGAGAAGAGGGGAATGAGGATGGGAATAGAGGGAGAGACAACTAAAATGAAGGGTTGTTTGGGCATAGTCTGTAAACTCAATATATTTGAAGCTTCCCAAAATATATACATAGGTGAAGGCAATCTATATGAGTTCACCAAATAATGGCAAATGCAGAAACCCTAGTGACCATCTCTTTTTTTTTCCATTTTTTTATTGAGAAAAGGAGAAAAAAAAACAAGTTTCCACCTCCTCCCAGCCTCCCATTTCCCTCCCCCTCCTCCCACCCTTCTCTCCCTCCTCCCACCCTTCTCCCCCTCCCCCCACTCCTCTCCCTCTCCCTCTCCAGTCCAAAGAGCAGTCAGGGTTCCCTGCCCTGTGGTAAGTCCTAGGTCCTCCCCTCTCCGTCCATTTCTAGGAAGGTGAACATCCAAACTGGCTAGGCTCCCACAAAGCCAGCACATTACGTAGGTTCAAAACCCCGTGCCATTGTCCTTGGCTTCTCATCAGCCCTCATTGTTCGCCATGCTCAGAGAGTCCAGTTTTATCCCATGCTTTTTCAGTCACAGTCCAGCTGGTCTTGGTGAGCTCCCAATAGATCAGCTCCACTGTCTCAGTGGGTGGGTGCACCCCTCGTGGTCCCGACTTCTTTGCTCATGTTCTCCCTCCTTCTGCTCCTCATTGGGACCTTGGGAGCTCAGTCCAGTGCTCCAGTGTGGGTCTCTGTCTCTATCTCCATCCATCACCAGATGAAGGTTCTATGATGATATGCAAGATATTCGTCAGTATTGCTCTAGGATAGGGTCATTTCAGGTTCCCTATTCTCAGCTGCCCAAGGAACTAACTGGGGACCTTGGCTTGGGCATCTGGGAGCCACTCTAGGTTCAAGTCTCTTGCCAACTCTAAGGTGGCTCCCTTAACTAAGAATTGTGCTTCCGTGCTCCCCTATCCAACCTTCCTTTATCCCAATCCTCCTTTTTCCCCAAGTTCCCCCCATTCTCCCCTTCTCCCTTTTCTCTCCCCATCTCCCCTTACCCCCATCCCACCCCACCCCCAAGATCTCAATTTTCTCCCCGGCCGTTTTGTCTACTTCCCATAGCCAAGAGGACAACTATATGTTTTTCCTTTGGTTCACCTTCTTACTTAGCTTCTTTGGGATCACCAATTGTAGACTCCGTGACCCTTGTTTATGGCTAAAAACCATCTCTTATCAGCAAATGAAGCTTCAAATGCTGGGATTATATTAAGACTAATTAAGTTGTCGGCCAAGGAAGTCTCATATTTCTTCCAAGGAACCCAGACTATTGCCAAGAATACAAGTTGCTCTTCATAAACTGTGTGCAAGTTCCCATTGATGAAGACAACACTACACAGCTCATTGAACATGGAGAGGTTAGGCTGATGCCTACACAAAACCTTCACCCCTATGTTCTAGCATCTCTGGTACAGGAAGCTACTCTGCAGGCTACCAAAGGAGAAACTCAAAAACCAGTCAAGCTATAAACCCTTTGACCTAAAATTATGTCCTGCCTGCAAAATATTCTAATGCAAATATGGCACAAAGTATGTGGGAATAACCAGTTAACATCTGATACGATGAAAGGCCCACTCCACAGGGAGGAACCCATATTCAACACTGCTTGGCTGACCAAGAACCTGAGAATAGGTAGCCCAGGAATCTAGGGTAATGTTGTGGAACAGAATATTACGTTAACTATATAAAGATGTGCTACATTTGCTTATATTGTGGGATATTACTTTAACTATTTAAAGGTGTGTTGCATTTGTTTATATTGTGTTTGTTTAAATAGGCAAAGATGTGTTACATTTGTTTATGCTGTATTTCTTAAATTGTGTAAAGATAGTGTTGCTGTTTTACCTTGCCTGCCTAAGGCACCCAATTGGTTTAAAAAAAAAGTTAAACAACTAATATCTAGGCAATAGGCACTCACTAGGGCTGAAAGGCAGAGAGAACAAGTTGGAGGAGAAACCTGAGCTTAAGAGGGGAAGAAAAGAATGGAGGATAAAGAGAAGGAGATGCTTGGAGCCAATCAACTGCCCAAAAGCCAGCTAGCTAGGTGTGGAGTAGAACACACAAAATAGCATGGGATAAAACCGGACTCTCTGAACATGGCGAACAATGAGGGCTGATGAGACACCAAGGACAATGGCAGGGGGTTTTGATCCTACTTAATGTGCTGGCTTTGTGGGAGCCTAGCCAGTTTGGATGTTCACCTTCCTAGATATGGACGGAGAGGACCTAGGACTTAACACAGGGCAGGGAACCCGGACTGCTCTGTGGACTGGAGAGGGAGGGGGAGAGGAGTGGGGGGAGGGGGGGAGAAGGGTGGGAGGAGGGGGAGAAGGGTGGGAGGAGGGGAAGGGAAATGGGAGGCTGGGAGGAGGTGGAAACTTGTTTTTTGTTTATGTTTTTTTTTCTTCTTTTCGCAATAAAAAAATAAATAAATAAAGTAAAAAAAAAGAAATTTAAAAAAGAAAAAAAAAACAAAATAGAGGAAAGGTAAAAAGCCCTGAGGCAAAATATAGATGAAAAAAACAGATTAAATTCAGTTATAAGAGCTAGCAAGAAACAAGCCTAAGTTAAGGTTGAGCTTTCATAACCAATAATGTCTCCATGTCATGATTTGGGATTTGGATGGTAGTCAGAGACCAGCTTCAATGAAAATACCACTTATCTAGGTAAGGGCAAAGGGATTAGAGAAATTAGTCAAGGGCATGAAGACGCGAGTGAAAACAGCAAAACAGAAATAGAGGATAGGACCAGAAGGGAGTTCCAGTGAATACTGAAATCGCCTGCATATAATTTTCCATACACTTTTATACCCAATACAAAAGGGGGAAGAAGACAAAGGACTGCTTTAATATGATACAAAGGACAACTACAACAGTTACTTGCTTCAACACTTTGAGCCATCAAGCCATCAATCCATGAGAAAAGCATTTTGTTGTTTAATCAGTGAACCCACCTACTGTAGGACGGCCACTTGTTTGTTCCCGGCTGCTCAGCCCCGAAATAATAACACAGAAACCATATTATTTGCCATACTGTTTGGCCAATAGCTTAAGCGTATTTCTGGCTAACTCATATTTTAAATTAATTCATACCATTAATCTGTGTATCACCACAAGGCTGTGGCTTACCTGGTGGAGTTCCATGTGGTGTCTGTCTCTGGTGGGGTTACACAGCTTTTCACTGACTTGGCCTTCTTTCTGCCAGCACTCAGTTTAGTTTTCCCTGCCTAGCTCTGTTCTGCCCTGTTCTGCTAGAGGCTCAAAGAAGTTTCTTTAATAACCAATGGTATTCAAAGCATCCAGCGGGGAATCCTATGTCACCCACCCTACCAAGTATCTTGAAGGCAGCCATTCCCAAGGTGAAACCTCTAATTTCAAAAGAAGAAGCAGAAGTGTGCTTGAATATCCTGACCATTGGTCAGAGTTGAGTGGATCCACCTGTATGGGCCATCTTAATGTTAAAAAGACCAAACAACCATACCTTAAGTCAGGATATGCAGCCATACTTGTCGACAGCTTTTGAACAAACTAAAACTCTCTCATCCTCCAACAAGGTGGAAATAGGTTCACATTTTTGGACCTACACAGATGGTGACTCAGGAGAAATCGTTCTATGGGGTAAAAACTAAAGAAGCAATAACATGACCCCTAATGATAAACTGCTATACTCGTAGACCAATGCCTTCCCCAGCCATCATCAGAGAAGCTTCCTCTTGCAGGAGATGGGAACAGATACAGAGGTACACAGGCAGACATCATGCAGAGATTTAGATCTTGGAACTTTCATACCTAAGTGATATGTCTGCATAAAATCCTTCTCCTCGGGGCTCAGGGAACCCTGCAGAGGAGGAGACAGAAAAAGTCTAAGAGTCAGAGTGATGAAGGAAACATGGTCCTACAAATCAACGGAATCAAAGCCGAAATCAACTCATAGAGAATAAGGCATCATGCCCAGGACCTGAACGAGTCTGCACCTGGTGTGGTCCAAGAGCTGAAAGGACAAGTGGAGACGAAGCCCATTCCTATCCCAGAAACCACTTGCAAGAGACTATTTAGTGTCTTCCAAGTAAGTGTCACTGGGGAAACAAACTACCTTTCAGATAGATTGTATACCCAGAAGTAGAAGACCAACAGAAAAGGAACTCAGTGAATCTTTGGAGGTTACTTGTCTTATATTCTGTCAGGGATTTTTCTTTTTGATATGTACTAGTTTCAGTAAGGGTTCTCTAAAGTCACAGAACTTATGAAATGATAAATTATGTGTGTATGTGTGTGTGTGTTAAGAGAGAGGGAATTTATTTGTAGGGGAATTTATTGGAATGACTTACAGGCTGCAGCCCAACCACAGCTGGTTGTGAGCGGAGAGTTCAAGCATCCAGTCGCTGCTCAGCCCACAAAGCTGGGTGTCTCAGCTGCCCTTCTGTATATGCTGGGACCCCGAAGAAGTAGGCTCCAGTGCCAGTGAAGGGATGGATGTGCTGACAAGTCAAGGGCAAGCAGACAAGGAACTGATACACCCCATTCCTTCTACAGACTTCCAGTAGAAGGTGTGCTCCAGATAATGATTTGCCTTTCTGCCTCAAGGTCTGGATTAAAGGCGTGTGTCATCCAGCTTCAATATCTGGATCAAAGGCACGTTATCTTCTTGCCTCAAGATCCAGATCACAAGTGTGCCCTCCGTTTTTCGATTACAGTTCATTCCAGGTATAGTCAAGTTGATAACCAAGAGTACTTTTTAGTTTTATCTTATTTTTGTATTTTATTTATCTGTATTTTCATTCTTTCTTTCTTTCCTACAGCTTCTTTACATATATATCATGACTTCCAGTTTAGTGTTTGCATGGGATTCCTTAGTGTGCAAATGAGGTGTGTTTTCCGTTGCCTTTGGCTCTTTTCCTTTTGTTTGTTTAGTACAATTATGGTGTGTTGGTTTTTGTTTTATCTGATTATATTATATTTTATTATCTTTTAGAAGGCTCCTTATGTTTTAATGAGTGACAGAAAGGGGGTGGATCTGGATTGGAGGGGAGGTAGGGAAGAACCAGGAAGCATAGAAGGAAGGGATACTAATCATGATATATCATGTAAGAAAAAATATCTGCTCTCAGTAGAAGGATAATAAAGATATCTGGGGAAGGGAGAGAGAGCTCAGACATTAGGAGGTGAAGAGTATTTTCTGCTCCACCGAGAGTACCAGGCTTCGGCTCCCAGAGCCCACTCTGGGTGGTCACAGTCATTTGTGTCTTCAGTTTAGGAGGGGTTGTTATATCTATGCCCTTCAGCAATGCCTGCACTCACACGCACACATACCCCACCACACCCATACACATAATTAAATAATACAGAAATGTCTTAATTTACACCTCTTTGTTAAGCATGGGAAAAGAATAGATTTCATGTTTTAGTTTCTAAGAGGTTGCCTCTCTAACTTTGTCTATTGATTACTGTAATGTGCCTGTCTACCCAGAGATCTCACTGGAGTTGGTTGTCTATTCATAATTTCCACAGGATGGTTCTATTCATAATTGAATAAAAGTTTGGTTTTGTTCCTTCCCGGGGATATCTGCAACCCTGACACTAAGTAGTGGTCTGTCACTTAAAAAAATAAAAAAAAAAAACAAGGCCTGGACATATACCCAAAGAACTCCACAGCTTACCACAAATACACTGCACAACCATGCTCATTGATGCTATATCCACAATAGCAAGTGAATGGAACCAGCCTAAATGTCTATCAAGAGATGAGTAGATAATAAAATGTGACGACATTCTATTCCTCTATAAAGAATAAGGAAATAAAGAAGTTTGCTAAGGGCTGGTGAATTTGAGAAATATAATATTAAGAGAAGTGAACCAAATTCAGAAAGATAAAAAGTACATGTTCTCCCTTATATGTAAATCCTAGTTTAGACTGCAGGTTACACACACACACACATGTACTCACTCATGCACATTGCCATAATACAGGCTAAGTATGGAAATCGGTGCATGTACATTAAGCCTAAAATACTGGGAAGTTGCTGATAAGCAAGTAAGAGTAGATGATTAGGAATGGTGTGGGTGGGGGAGAACAAAAGACACATGGAATACAAAAGAGGGAAAATTGCTTTGCGGAAGAAGGGGTGTGGAGTCAGGGAAAGGTAATCTACTAAAACAGTCTTTGGTTGTAAACATAACCTGTATCCCTGTTTTGAAAATTAAAAACATAAGTCCTTTAAATAGTTAATTTTTGATTTCTTACTGTATTTACTTATAAATTAGATCACTTAAGATTACTGCAAAATGTATAGCCTGCTTTTTCCTACGTAGATGAAAATATACTTTTAGAAGATTGTTTCAAATTTAGCTCAGGAAATGATTATACTTTTTGTCCAAGATCTGTGGAACAATTTATCTTACAAATGAGAAGGTATTGAAATCCCAGGGGTCTCTACAAATGGGCAGAGTAGCCATAACATTCCCAGCACTAAGTAGCATTAATGATGTTTTCCATTAAGTGGGTTTCCAGACTGAAATGCAGAGTACATGTGTTTCTACAGACATATCTCCTATTTAATTCCTAAGCATAAAGTGGAAATTATTTATTTTAGTAGCAAAACAGAAGATTTTTATTCTAAAATAAAATTATTTTAGAATTGTTCCAATACCTGTTAGTAAAGGTTTTTCAGCACCAAGGTTATAGCTGTGAAGAGAGTTGAAAGGCAGAAACAACATTCTGAGGAGAAGCTAACAGTAACTCAGGGAGGGGCGTGCCTTACACAATAATCTTCAGAATGAAAATCACTTGGGAGACATAAGACAACGCACACCCTGACCTCTCCTTTTAAAAATAGTACCAAAATGAACTCTGGCTTGTCCCTGGTGTGTCTGCCTTGGAAAGGGACACACAAAGAGGCAACATTCTCTTTTATTTTTTCTCCTTTGAGTGAAAGGAGAGGAAAGGGGATGCTGGGAAGCTGGCTTCAGATGTAACATGGAAAGTGAGAAGTTGGAACTAATGCTATCGGATGAAAGCATAGCCTGCAGGCCTTCACACTGAGTTATGAATAAGATCTGACTTGTATTTTCTCTGTGCTCCTTTCCTCTTGTGACAAACTGTAAACTGAGACCGTGCCTTTGTTGACTCACTTCCCAGACCAGAATAATCACACAGAAACTTTATTAAATATAACACTGCTTGGCCAATGGCTCATGCAGATTTCTATCTAGCTCATATATCTTAAATTAACTCATCCCTATTAATCTGTGTACTGTCACGAGGCTGTAGCTCCCTGGAAAGGTTCTGGTGTCTTTCTCCTTCAGCAGCTACACGGCGTCTCTCTGACTCCCCCTTCTTTCCTCCTCTGTCTCTACTTGCACTTCCTGCCTTGCTGTATTCTCCTCTGCCATTGACCAAAGCGGCTTCTTTATTAACCAATGGTAATAAAACACATTCAGAGCATACAGAGGGGAATCCCACATCAAGTAATGGATGCATGCATCTGCTGGGGTTAATCCCAGCCAAACATCTTTTCTAAGAAATCTGAGTGGAATTTCTTCATCAAACGTCCTTTTTCAACCAATTGCTCTTGTCCTCCTTGTCCCAAAAGAATTAAAAATAAGTAAAAGATAGCCGAACTTTTGCTGCCGTTTGTTTTGCTTTTGTTTCTTAAAGACTTGTTTTTTCTCTGTGTAAGGCTCTGGCTGTCCTGGAACTCACTCGGTTGACGAAACTAGCCTCAATCTCCTCCTGCCTCTGCCTCATCAGCTCTGGGATTAAAGTTGTGCACCTCCACTGTTTCAGGTATATTTAATCCTCAAACCAGAGTTCATTTTGGGAAAGAAATATTAGAAATGTGGAAGCAGAGTCAAGAACCCCTCTCTTTCTACTGCAGAGTAAATGAAGGTCCGGACACCTGCACACCAGTTAAAGGACTAAGAATTGTGAAAATATCTTCTATAGATAAACAAGATAGAAAGGAAGGAGGGGAAAGCATGGAGAAGAGAAAGAGAGAAGGGGGAAATGGTCAGAAATTTTAGAAATAAAGAACACAGTCTGAGTCCAGCTTGGTAGAGCACCAGGGAGAATTAAGCCCTGGATTTAACTTTCAATGCCACATAAATTAATGTGGTGGGAGACGTGCTTGCAATTCAAGCTCTTGTGAGATGAAGGCTGGACTGTAAGTTCAAGGTCATTCTTGGTTAAATAGCAAGTTTGAGGCCCACCCAGGCCCCGTGAGATCCCTTCGAACCTAAAGAAGTTGAGAAAGAGGAAGTCTGAGGGCCTGAGGAGAAATCTGAGACATGGTGGTGGGCAAATGAGAACTAAATACATGGAATAAGTGAATAAATTTTCAAAGAACAGATAAAATGCATAAAAAACAAAGCAATATAAAATAATCAGGTGAGTGCTTCACCTTGTAAAGATGTTTATTAAAACATAAAATAGCATCGTGACTCCTAATTTCTTTTTAACTGGTTTTAAATTTGTTAAATATTAACAAGTACTTTCTTCCTAAATGTTAAAACAAACATTATAATTAGCAGAAGGAAGCTGATCGTTGCAGCAGTGGGCTGGGCTGTCAGTTAACCCACTCCTCCTTCACCAATGCAAGATCAGGTGCTTTGTAAATTGTTTTGTCTCTTTAATATTTTAGGAAGTTTTGACTATTCACTAAGATTGTTTCAAATAGTTGTATCTCTACGACTAAAACATTTCCCAACAGAGATGGTGGCTGATTTTTTGCTGTTGTTATTTTGTCTTCTAGACTATTTGAATATTTTTGTCTCTGAGTTTCAAGCGAAAATATCTAGAGGATTCTATTACAACAAAAATAAAAGTGGTGTGGTTGGGTGGGAATGGTGCACACCTTTAATCCCAGCACTTGAGAGGCAGAGACAGGTGCATCTCTATGAGTCTGAAGCCAGCCTGATCTACAAAGTGGATTCCGGGACAGCCAGGACTGTTACACAGAGAAACACGGACCTGAGAACAAACAAACTAAATAAATAAATACATAAATAAACTATTGGGGCTTAGGAAATGGTTGAGTGGATAAAGTAATTACTGTAGAAGTGGATGTATTAAAACATGTGTGCCAGCATAGTACGCCTAGGGCAAGACAACTGGTGGGTCCTGGGATCCTCTGAGGCATCGGCCACTATACTGGACTATTCAGCTGTGCCAACAAAAGAGAGGTCAGGCCTCAAACAAGATGGAAGATTGAGGCTCACAGTGCAGACTGGTCTCTGATTGCCCCTTGAGCACAGTTGCACTCACAGGCCCACATTCACAAAGTAAGGCATTTAAATAAATGCACAAATACATGCATACACCAAAGCGCATTCGGAATTTGGTTGCGGTTTTAAGGAAGCATCCCGTGGTGTGGTGGAAAACTGCCATAGTGATGGATAACAGAGACACCCTAACGCGTCTGTGGCTTCCACCTCAAAGTATTACCTCCTCACATAAGCACCTGCAGGCTGCTTAGGCTAATTGAACTCGATTCCAGGGCAAGAATTAGACTCCGATGTGCACCTGGTGCTTGGCACAGCAGCAGAACCTGCTTGTGAGGACGGCGTCTGTGAAAATGAGAACGTGCACTCATGTAAGTGTGAGAAAGTGTACTCATGTAAGTGTGACTGTAGTCTTTGCACACACGTAGTCTCTGCCTGTGCTTTGATGAAAACGAGATGGTGACAAGGCAGAAAGGGCACCTTCACCAGTTTTCAGCGTGGCAAAGGCAAATATAGGTGTGAAATGTTACCAAATGGGGCAGTACTGAGACCAGTGATGGCATCTTACCCTCTATCTTTTTAGGCTACATATTGAGTGCAAGAAGCTAGAAGATACACTTTTAGATGATCTTTGTGTCACTTAATTCCTTGCTTCTGAAAGGCATTGTATCTTATATTCCTTATGTGCAAATAAAAAAAAAAAGAACGAAAGAAAAAAGAAAATAAAGAAAAAGAAAAACAAACCTTTTACTTCAGTTAAAATAAAGGTGTCTCAAAACAAACCCCAAATTCATGAACCTGGAAAATGGACTGGTATAAATGGACAGGAATCAGAAGTGGGAGGGAGACAAAAAATGGTGGGGAGACAATAATAAAAATATATTACACACATGTACAGAAATTTCAGATAACAAAAGCAATCAATAAAATATGTAGAGACCGTAAAATGCAGTTCTATCGAGATGTATGGCATATATCAAAATCACTTGCATCATAAGGGCTATCATATCTCAGAATACTTCCACCAATCTCAAAAGAAATCCTCTTGCCATTAGCAACCATCTCCAATGATCTCTCTCCATACCCTTGCAAACTAATATGCTGCTTCTATGTATCAATGTATTGTTTTTTTGATTTACCTATAAATGAACTCACATGGCATGCCATCTTTTCTGAATGGTCACCTCTGTGTACCATGTTGTCAGGAGCTTTTTCACTGGGCTGAATTTACTCTATGTCATTCTTTCTTTTTTGGTATTTATTATGAATATTTAGTTTTTGCTGGAATAGCTTGATAACATCCCATTGTTGGAACACAACAAGCTCTATTCCTTGTCATTGGATGGTCATTGGATTGTTTCTACTTTTGGGGTATTCTCAAAAGTATGTTATGTGCTTTCTTGTTCAGGCATTTTGGCCATTTTGAGTTTCTGTCTAGGAAAGAATGTTGAGTCATAGTTAAGTTCACATGGTCACATTGTTTTAAAACAGGGTTGTTTTATCATCTTATCGGTAAGCTGTAAAAATTCTTTCTGCATTCTGATCAAAGACCTTACTTACATAGAACTTACCCATAGTTTATTTCACTGTATGAATCACTTCATCTTGTTATGTCAATTGAAACACAAAAGTCTTTAATTTTCATTTCCTTGTTTATATGTTACCTATTTTTGGTTCTTACACTTTTGGAATTTTACCTTAGAACCTGTTCCATGTCATAATGTCTTTCTTGGATTTACTTGGAGTTTGTCTCGTCTTTGATATGGAAGGAATGTCTTAGCTTTGAATTTTTGGGTTTCATGAGAGTAGAAGCCACATTGTTTTGCACACGGGCATCTATTTGGTCCAGAATAATTAGCCTACTCTTTCACTCCCAAATCTGATTGGTATTCTTGTCAACAATCAACTGACTACAGCTTCAAGAGTTTATTTTTGCATTCTCTGTTCTATCGCATTGACCCATGTGTCTACCATTGCTAACCATGCCCCTGCATTTCTGTGCCTTTGCAGCAAGCTCTAAAATCCTGAAGCTGAATCTGCTCATTCTGCACGCCTATATTCAAGATTTATCTGTCAGCTTGGCTTCCCCACATTCCTCTACGAATATGAGGAGTATCTTATTAATTTCTATAAATGAGCCAGCTGGACTTAGATCATAATTTAAAAAAATGGCAAAGGTATTAATATTAAAACATAATCCCTAGGAAAGAGATACGACTCACCTTTAAATGTCTTACAGACTTATACTGGGCAAGATTTTCTGCACTAAGTTATTTAACAAATTGAGTCTGGCGTGGATACAAATGCTTGCTCAGGCAGTGCTTAAAAGATGAATCAACATTTCTGGAATTGCACAGGGAGTGACTGAGGTAAATTCAGAAATGGAGCTCAGCATGGGCATCGAGAGGAATAACAGTGTGATCAGGATGCTGAGTATTTGCTAAAACTGGTGTCTTAGGGCTGATGAGGCAGACCAATTGAAAAAGATGAACAATTAGATTACAAGTCGTTACAAGCATGGGCATGTTTTCTTCTTCAGAGTTTAAAGATTGTTTTATTCTGAGAGCAGTTTGTCATGAGTAACTGAGATATGACTGGTCCATAAAGAAATTGTGAATTTTGACTTGAAAAGAAAGTGGCATCAGGTACCCCCCCCCTCGCGCTCTCTCTCTCTCTCTCTCTGTGTGTGTGTGTGTGTGTGTGTGTGTGTGTGTGTGTGTGTGTGATGGTGCACCTAGGGTGGTCATAGGACAACTTGTGGAAAAGGTTCTCTTTCATCTAGTGGGTCACAGGACTTGCTTGCATCATGAGCAACAGACAAAAGTCTCCCTACCATCCTTACTTTGGCAGCTTCACTGATAAAATAGTAGCCCAACTGTGGAAAGGTGAGACACTGTGGAAGTTGCAGCGTCTGTCTCTTGTGTTCTTTATCTCACAGCAGAAGGCCAGGGTACCTAACGACCCCAGGGTTTCTGTGTCCCAGACTCTGCTCCACTTCATATCATTTGCCCTCATGCAGACTCATTTCAACCATTTATTGATGCAAATTGTTAACTGGCTGCTAGTTTGATTCAATGACTCATTAGGCATTGATGAAAGAATACTAATATAAATCCTACTTAAGAGTCTCATTAATGTAGGACTCTAATGAGAAACCGAAACAAAGTAATTGTAACTTGGTACAACAATATTTATAGTTGAACTCTATCTGTGAGTCTCTGTATGTGGAGAAAAAAGAACCAAGATTGAGGGGCGAATGGTATTTGATGGGACACTGAGCAGGAAGCTACTGAGGAGGGGATGTGCAGGGGCTGTGCTCCTATGAGAATGCAGTGCACATCAGTGCACATAGAAGCTAATGCTGCCGTTTTTAGAAAACCACAAATATCCACTACAGCTGTGTCAGGCTTGATGGTGTAAAAGGAACAGAAAGTGGTAAACAGTGAGATTAGGAGGGATTAGGTGTGCCATATGAAGATTATAAAGGAATCTTGTGGAGTTCTATCGGGGAAATTCTACCCATCACACATCATCAGCCTTGCTGAAGGGCCATGCTCTTAGTGGTGTGGAGAATGGACCAGAGAGGACTGAGGCTAAGGGCAGTAGACAGGGGATTTGAGACTGTTATACTAGAATGGGGGGAAAATCAGGAAGCAGGGCCAGAAAGGAGGCAGCTATAGAAACGGGGATGAAGACACAAATGTGAGAGAGGAAAAGGTAGTCAATGAGATCTGCTGAGAGCGCAGGAAACAGGAAATAAAGTAGGATGGTACAATTATATGTAAGTAATAATAATAATGCTCCTGAGAGTTCACTCAGCCTCTGTATCAAGCGTGAGAAGGAAGTAAATCATGGAGGAAACCTATCCAGACAGGACTCACTATTTTGTCCTTTGCACATTTCCAAGGTATGTACAAAGAATATTCAAAGAGAAGGAGAAAGTAATAAGGAGATGTAGAAACGAAAAATGAGGGCAGCAATACTGCTTCAAGTAACTGTTGTTCTTTTTCCTTTATTTAAATAAACTTCACTATGGAAAATAAGGTCTTTGCTCAGAGACAGAACTCTGAGCTATGGATGTGACATACCGAAAATATTTGTGGTCAATAAAGTCAACACCTCATGGACTTATAAGAAACTGCAGTCACTTACTCTATGAACTCGTAGCTTCTCTTGGCTTTGGTAAACCCAGTGTTATGAGTGTAATTGGTCATAGGAAGTTAGGCTTGTCACTCACCCCTCACTCTTGGTGGTAGGGAATGGACTACCTACTTTTAGGATAATTTTGACAACCAAACAAAGCAATACATATTTTAAAACATACATAGAAATGATAGAAATACTAAGGTGACTGGATCAAGTAGGTAATTCCCTGCAGTTCTTCATAGTTCTTGCTGGCTAGCAAGGCTTGTAAACTTTGTAACTTTCAGTTCCTTTGCACTTTCTACGAAGCTTGGTGAAGTTATTTCTGGGCCTTTATAGGGCTGGGATGAAAGAGCGAAAGATTAAAAAAATGAGATAGAGAATATGTTTATTTTGCGTACTTGTTTCTCATGCGGTGGGAGGCAGGGCAGGGCAGGCCAGCCAGCAGGAGGGGGGCAGTCAATGGGTGCTCTGAGGAAACTCAGTCTGGAGATGCTGGGTCTGGACATGTGGTATTTCCATCAAGCCCAGGGCCGAGTGCTGAGGAAACCTGACCCCACGAGATCTGTGCCTGGAATGGAAGGCCTCTGCTTTGAAATAGCCCATGTAACCCGTAGACCAACCACTGCTCGTGTCAGGCAGTTTTTGCTTCAGAAAATGAAGACAGGAGTAGAAGTTTATGAAACCAGCCCCTAGCTTCATCTCGTCATATAACTCACCACTAAACATTCTACATAGCCAATGTCACTGTCAGGTCCCATGTAATTCAATCAGTCTGGAATCACTGTCAACACCACAGAAGAGACATCATGACATTACTGCAAAGAGACATTAGGAAGAAAAGGAAGGCAGGGGAGGCTCAGCTGAAAGGCTTCTCTTCCATGAATTCTGGATTGACAGATACTTTTGTTTATCGCAAATGATGGTAACTTAGGATTTCACGATCTTCACTTCCTTAGACTCCAAGAGACCAACATGTTCACACACAGGCACATGGGGGCACTCACATACAGGCACACACGCCCGTGTGTGCACACACCCACACACAGACAAACGCTTCTACGTATCCCCAAAATAGCCAAATTCTTTTATTTGATGATTCAATACATTTTAACTCAAATAGTCACCACGTAACCTAGGCACAGTTTAAAGCATTTTACAAGCAATTATGACGCTGATTTTCTTGTCAACTGATAGAGTACAGTAAGTGAACGCCTTAAATGATATACTTCTGTACATAAAAATATCCATGTATTCCCACAGGTGTATGGAGCAGAGTGTACAGGTAGTAAACGCCTAGCATGACAATAAATAGGATGTGTCCATAGAGCACAGCACAGCTCAGCACAGCACTGGCCCTGGCAGTAGTCCCTCTGTTTCAGGAGGGTGCCTCTGTGTGTCTCTGAGCTCTGCTCCTATTTCCCACAAAAGGTGTTAGATTAGCCATGACTCCATGTGCGTGTATACACATGTTCCATTTAATTTGCATCTCTAAGAGCGGAAGTGGGAGTTGATAATAATTCAGGTATTATCCAAATGTCCTTGCTACCTGTCAATTCTATTGACTTCCCCATTCCATTGTTTCAAATCCAGATGATTCTTCTCAACTCTAGCACCATACAGGAAGGAAATACATGTGTTTCTGTCAGAGCAACAAGATTATATATCCTCTTTGTTCCTCTGGCTATAACAATTCTGTTTAGAAAAAAAAAATATCAAGCTAAAAATAATTGATCTATGTTGTCATAAAAAAGAATATTAAATACCTTTGGTAAAAATAGAAATATTTAACAAGATTAGAAAAGCCAACAGTTATAATGTCAAAAGGAGAATATAAAAATGTACACAATGAAACACATAGAGCACCTCAGAGAGAGGGAAAGGGAAGGCCGCTCCTCGGTGCAGGTGCGCTTCCTCCAAACCATGACTGAACTTCTCTTCTTCCAAACACTGAGAAGTTACCACGTGTGGAAAAGCCAGTCTTTCCTATCAGCACATTTAACTCATAGCAACATAGCTGCTATATCTAAAAGGCGAGTTTGTAGAACATACACCATTCAGATTTGTATATGCAAACATGAGGGAAAACCCAAGGTTTTCTGCATTGTTCATGATCAACTGTGCGTTTTCGCCATTTTCTTGTGCTGGCATCGCTTGTTCACTTGCCCATGTGAAGACAACTAAATTGTAGCACGCTGTCAGTGTCGAAAGAAATGATGTCACTCCGGAGCTTGCTAGTGATCTCCAAACACTTCCACCCTTTGACTGTCCTCGAAAAAGCACTACTGTGTAACTGCTGACTCCTCCTGGTGCCTCTTCATGCAGAACACTATCCAGTCCTGCAGATGGAAGGCCACTCACGTAGACAACTGAGATTTTGGATGGAGACAATGAGTAAGATCTTTGTCACAGCCAACGGTAGCATCTGACAGCCCTGTGGCAGATGCTGGTGGGGATGTGGGATGCTAGTGGGGGATCCAGGATGCCAGTGGGGAAGGGCGCTGCTGTGGAGGATGTAGCTACCCGCCCGTATTTCCTTTGCACACACAGTCACACTCCTCATGATGCTCCAGAGCCACGTCAGTGAGGGACTTATGCAATCCCTTGACGCCAATTTTTGGTCTCAACTGAAGGACCTATAAGGGAATAAATAGTCTTGTTTAAAAATCTTTATTTTTTCATCTTTGACATCAAGGACAAGTAATACTTCAAACAAAATGACACAAAACAAAATAAAACAAAACAAAGCACGATCTTGGCACCTAAAAAAGACACGCTTTGGTGTCTCATAAAGAAGCTGTATACACAGTCCTCCACCCTAGTCCCCAAGTCATCCACCACTGTCATTTCATTAAAGAAAGGGTGTGTTAGTGGCAAAACATTCAAAGCAAACTGCACCCAGAATACAGAACAGCTCTCAAACTGAAAAACTCACCATGTGCCTACTACCTCTAGATGCAATCCTACAAGAGACAATTTCATCTCGAATTTTGAAACCATTAATGTACAACTTGTTTTTCTGCAGTTTTAGCTTCTTATTTTAATACATTTATTCACACACTGCACAAATATTCACACTTGATACAACACACTCAACCATGGATGTCGTGTGGAAAGAAACTTGATCATCTCACAGCTGAGCCTGCCCAATTAGGCCACTCAGCAGTTCTCTTGACTACACTTCAAATCCTCTGTAAACTTGAGGAGATGGATTAGATGTCCTTCATAGACATCATGACCAGCCACAGCTAAGTTTCTGCAGCTGGATCTTACTGGGCATCTCTAACAATGATGCCCCTATTAAATGAACTTATTCACAGTTTAGAGTGTTCAGGTTTAAATTAAAAATACAGGCACCAAATTAAAAATGTGTCATTATAGCAATGGTGACCAAAGGATCTAGCTGTGTATTCTATTAAACGTATCTGAAGTATTGGGCACTCAATATTTCTTATAAAAGAAACTATGAATTCTAAGAATTATGTTGCTTGGTTTCTGAGCAAAGACCAGAGCACACAATAACATAAAAGTTTCATTTTCTCTGCTTTCCGTGTATAACATAGATAACTCCATGAAGTGACCATGGAAATTCCCCATTCGTATAAGATATCATTAAACCAGAGAGACTCAAGTCTTCTGTTTGGCTGAAGACTTACAAAACTCTTAGAAAAGGGGAAAGAATGCATAACTTTTGGAGCACACGATTCCATCAGAGTTTAATTAGCTCACATTCTTTGCATACTTCTTGTGTGTCTGCTACCATAACAATGTGTTTATACACTTGAACTTGAGATAATCCGATGAGGTAATCTACAGTTATTACTTTTCTGTATACACGAGTGAATAGATTTAGGCACGCTGAGGAAAATAGTTACTTGTGCCTGGGCCAAAAGATGAGTTATTAAAAGTAGAACAATAGATAACGAACGGAAGAATCCTCATACCATCCACTGACCATCAGCCTATTTAGCAGCTCGCTTTCTTGAGAGACAGGCTTCAGGGTCTTACAGTAAATGTCAGAATTGCAGAGCTCTGAGAACAGTTTTCTCAGACTATTGCTTTCCATAATTCTGAAGCAGAAGTCAGTATGTTCGTATCCTTTCAATTTCAATAATGACTATTTAGACAACGGGATGATATTTTATGTCACTAATAACAATGTTTTAAATCAGCTGGGGTGTCATGAATTATAAAGTTGACCATGGTGTTATTCCTTGTCATATTCTTGCTTCCTGTTTGTTTTCTTTGTCTGGAGTAAGGTTTTTAAACTAAGTAGCATCAGATAGCATCAGAATGGGCAGTATCATTATTCTCCTCCACCTCCACACGTTTCTGCATTCAGCAGTAAAGAACCGCAGTCTCACCGGTGAGATTCCTCTACAGCGTGGACAGTGGGACCAAGTTGTATCTCTTCCTCCATCTTCCTGACTCTCCTAAGATATATCTTCTAAATATCTTCCAAAGGAGCAGATGGCTCCCTTCCAGTCACTTTAAAGAACAGGATAAGAAATTCCAGAACAGGGAGAGGGTATTTCGGAATCAGAGGCAGGCAGATTGTCTACGGAGTCCGTCCCAGGGACTCCAAGAAGCATGTGCCACTGACCGTTTACTTGAACTGGGAGCAGATATTGTGATGCTGGTCTGATGACTTCTGGAAGCAGGTGGTGTGGGCATACATGTAGAACAGGTAGAATGACTCTAAATACAGTCCTACTGAAATTACTCGGTGGAGGTTTTAGACAGTACCTTCAAAAAGGGCTGGGTTATGACCAGATTTTATCGAGATTATGTATCTCGTTGGTATAAGATAAACATGACCCTAACCATGAATATGTTCTCACAATATTTATGGTATGGCAATGACCCTAACCATGAATATGTTCTCACAATATTTATGGTATGGCAATGAATCACTGTAAAAACAGTTATCAAAGGTCTCATTGCTCAAAATTAGACAATGAACTGTTTCTAAACTTGACTTTAAACTATTCTCTATCAATAGTTTGAGAATAAATCATAGTTGAAAAGCTTCACTCTCCTTTTCCTCGGAAAAGATGCTATCTGCTTGATACAAGAAATAAGTGTCTTGTATGATTGGGGCTGGGGTTTTAGCTCAATTAATGGGGCACTTGATAAACATACATAAATTCTGAGCTTAAACCCAGCATCACAGAAAACAACAACAGCAACAAAAACTGATCAAAAACAAGCAAACAAACAAAAAGCCCAAAACATCCCTGATCAGCGATGATCCAGCACTACACAACGTACTCTCTGAATTTTCCATGTCAGTGTCTTAAAATTAAAGACCCTGATTTTAAAGTGAAAATAGGAATACTTTTAGACCTGGTGCTTAGCTTTCTGGCGATGGGAGCGTGTCCTTCCCAAACTCCAGTGTATCTTAGGTTCAGCCATTTGGTTTTAGGAAACAAAATGTCCTATAGAAACCACAAAGAAGATGATGTACTTACCTCATGGTACTTTTTCGTAACTTTACGCGGAACACACTGACATTCATTGCAATTGTGGAGGCAGCAGGCACAATTCCCTCCACAGCGCTTAACCAGGAGACAGCCTGGCCAGAAGATGGTATCTGTCCTCTTCAGTTCTTCCCGAATGGACACCGAGAAGTTCCGAGGTGTGCAGCTGTAGAGTCTCACTTCCTCTTTGAGAAGGTTGAGGTTCACCACTAAAGGGCATAGAAAAAAAGCAAGGGGGAAAATGACTCTCATGTTTCCAGCCTGCCTCCACTGCTCAAAGCTCTTCTTATAAAAAAAGACCTGGTTATTCCATGAATGATAACTCTAACAATATCCCTTCTTATTTTAACTAGGTTGTATGGCTCACCAGCTCACAAACTGGACTTTCTGTTACATAGTCTACAAAGCTTCATTTATGATTTAGTGACCAATGAAGAGGTGGCATTGTGCCATATGAAGAAGAGAGCCAGTGAAAGATCTGGGAGCATAAATAGGAAACTTTATATAGAGAAAAGGGACTACAGCTTTTAACCTTAGTCAGAAAGCAGACAAAGGGAGCATTGCAGGGAAGAATAGCATAGAAGAGAGTATGAATGCTTCGATTAAAATGCCAATGCAATTTTTTTAAAAAAATGACAGGCTCTTATAATGACATAATTTCTACAGTCTCTGTGGCTATCAGGAGAACAAAATATAAGGAGGTTAAGGAAAACGTGTTTCTGAAGACAGCTGAATGGATAAGAAGTGAAAGAAACGATACGTTTGTCAGAGTAAGAGCAGTTGTTGGGAAGCTGATCTTCCGTGTACTAGGGATCGGTGTCCTCTGAAATGTAGAACAATTGGCTTCCTTCAGATTTCTGCTGCTCCCTTGTTGAAAGATGGACGACTGTCTGATTTATAGCCATTGACTCTATTCTTTCTAGGAAGTTGTTTAACTACATTACCCTTTAGGGTTTAAAAGAACATCGACTTGTGATTAAAATAGAAAAAAATCCTTTCATTGGATACACAGAGAAATTCCTCAGAGGACCATTGTTTTTAATCTACATGAATACTCCCTCAGGAAAGATATATCAAAACTATATCTATATAAAGTTATATTTTTATAACTTACAATTATTTACTATGAACTTCTACATAAAAAGTAATTATATGATATATATTCTAATTTTGTTTTAGTTTCTGTTTTATAGTTTTGCACATCTTTTTTCTTACAAGTCTTCCACATGCACACAACTTAAATGTTTTTGACCCATCTATTTACTATTTATTCAGTTTTATTTATTTATTTTTGGTTTAGTAGTTATCTAAAATATATTGTAATAGGAAATATAGAGAATTGGGTTAGGTATTTTTAAACTGATACTAGAAAGATTATAAAATAGAAATAAAAGCTTTTTTTTCCTGAGTGAAAAATGGTTTAAATAGAAACAATCAATGTGAGATTCTCATTCTGAAAAATAACAGTAACAGTTTTTAATTGTTTTAACATGTGATGGTAAGTAAGAATTAGGCGCTTGTTTTCTTGACTATTAACCTAATGCAGTTTGTTGAGGATGGCTTTTAAATATTCTAAGGAATATATTAGATTATGAATATTTAATTGTAAGTTATAACCATGTTCAACTGTTGGAGTGATCAAAAACCTCGGTCAAGTGTATGAGTGCCCAAAGCAATGGTTAGGAGCCCAATTCAAAAAATTTTAAAAAAAATGTATCTTTTATTAGGAAATCATAGCTTTGAGTATTTAACAATTTCATCTGCAAAGGAACCCACGAAAGCAAAGCTTTTAAAAAACTGAACCGCAAATGAGTCAGTTGTTTCAGGCTCCCTGTGAAGACCAATCAAGCATCACTAATAGAGTTAATAGGATCCCTATGTTAACGAGGCCGCTGCTGCTGCTGCATTCCCCCTTGCTGAATGATTCAGGTATAGATACAACACCACTTGATTTTAAGGCTGTGTGACATTTGATTTGCTTCTTTTCTCTAGAAAGCTATGATATCTGGACTGGGAAGGGAAAGGCTTGTATAAGTGGACAACGCAAAGGCTCATTGCAACAATTTGTAAGGTCTATCCAAATCTTCTTCAGAATGTGAGTAAAGCCCCAGGTTTTAAAGGACCCCTGCCCACCACACGTACGTTAACACATGCTCTTTCACAGAGCTAGAAAGGGGACTGCATATGTTCGGCTTAAAATGTTTACTTAACCACAATAAAAGGCTAGGGTAGATTTCCCAAGTGTGCCCTTGTACCTGCTCCGATGTGAAAATTTAAACACACTTTCAAATCCACTTCCACTCATTTATCATGCTTGACTCATGAGTCAAAAGTCCCTTTGAAAGCACTGTTCAGCATGACTGGGAAAATACCTTCTTTCAGTTTTCTCTCTTTTTCTCCTTCTTTTCTGTAGCCACACAATATGAATGAAAACTCTGACTTAGAGCAAGGGCTCTAAAGAAAATAAGACAAAACACTCTAAGTTTTTCCAGAAAGGATATAATACTGACAAAAATCCAGGCACATTTGACTTTGTAAGCTGCCTCTTCTCTTTCAGATATTCAATCCTGGGCTATCATATTACAGTAATGCAACCCCAGGGTGGTCTTTCTAAAACGAATGTGGTAACATCGTGATATGTTTATTCTTGGGGAAATCTATTTCAAGGTCTAATTAGACACTTTTGAAAGTATTTCCCTGTCCCTTTGCAGAAAGACTCTTGCAGGGAAGTTGACTTGTCATAGGATCTTAGCCCCTACTTGCCTTGTAGTATGTAAAGTCCTAAAAGGATACATGACTTTTCTAACGCTTACTGTCTGCTTGAAAACCTAATTTTATAGGCAAACTGCATAGAGTTTCGACAGTGAAGGTGTTAAACGAATACGTGAAAGACCTGGATCAACACCAGATTCTTTGCAGTAGAAGTTAACACGTGGTCAGATCTATGAGCTGCAGGCAGGCATGGGGATGAAGGCTTAAAGGTTTGGGTTCAAAGGAAAGGTTTTAGGCTGGAATTCAGAAACGCTTCTCCAAAACTCCATGTAGGTTTAAAACCAGTTTCTCACTCCTGCTCCTTACGGGTGCACCTCACAACCTAATTTTATTGCTAAGAAAGGTGGAGTTCATGGGATGTTCAGCTACGCCTGCAGATCTTCAGCTTCCTGTTTCTGCTTGAAGAAAAGGGAAGTGCCTTTGTAATTTATTCAT
The DNA here is from genome assembly GCF_018167655.1 of Microtus oregoni. Taxonomy (NCBI): domain Eukaryota; kingdom Metazoa; phylum Chordata; class Mammalia; order Rodentia; family Cricetidae; genus Microtus; species Microtus oregoni. The sequence continues at coordinate 4,693,859 of NW_024543069.1, forward strand.
TGAGATCAGATCTGATAAATACGCAGCAGCATTCAGCCTGTGAACAGGATTCAGCTGCCCATGCCCTTGAACATAACCACGTTCAAACACTTGTGAAAGGAAACCCTGTCCGTCAGCATAGCAAAATACCAGGGCTGGGCAGGTTCAAACGTGACCTGCTGAGATGAAAGCTCACGCTCAGGAAGGCTGCAAGGGCGGGAAGGAAAGGCAGGAATCAAGTTTCTCCTTACAGGTTTTAGGAGAAGATTGGTGCAATCTGCTATGGTGAACAGCTCAAATGAACTAAGCACTGTTCCTTCCACGTAAATTCCTAACTGCCAGTCTAGTCTCTAAAGCAGTCCTGAGCTTCTGCTCTGACAGACTGTGACAGAGTTGATTGCTTCTTCTCTCTATTGTTCTTTGTGTTAGCTCCAACTCTTCCCATGTTCCCATTTGAACTAGCTAACTTCACTGAAAACGTGGTTAATATAACTACTATTTTTTTTCTAAATCGTGGGAGATTAGATTTAATTATCAGAACTTTTGCTCTTAAAAGATAAGTCAGTTTGGGCAAAAGTGATGGTTTCAAAGAAAAATTCCCACTTTATGTTCCATTGCTGTGAATCTGGTCTTATCAACGAGAACAGTTATAATTTGCCCTACTCTGTAGAACTTTCTAGGTTTACAAAATGGATACATCTCTGACCCCAGGAATACACAGTAAAAATGACTTCTAAAAAACATCGTCATTTTTTAACCCTAAACCTAATTTTTCATCTCTGATCTTTTCTCTTGAATCTCAAAACATAGATTAGCAATGATTCTCATCAAACCGAAAGGAGTGCTCCATCAGAAAGATGTTTGATGAGATAAGAAGAGACTGGTGTTTTCAGCAGAAGTGTCTCTTGATTTTCCTCCTGTTTACAGTCTCGTTTAATACATCCCATGCTGAGCTGATACTAGGATGGGTTGCTTAAGCCTATCGCCAAAGGCATTTAAACTCTCCCTTTGAGAAACTGAAAACCTCAGGCACTAAGAGAATCAAATGAGGCTCTCACCTGAAGAGAGAGCTTACCTTTGGTTCTTTTCCCATAAAGAAAAGCTTTGCCCACCACCTGCCGTGGTGGCTTATACAGGCTGTCCAAGTCCATCTGCCACCGGTCAGGCTCTAGATACCGAATCAGCTCTTCCAAGGTACTGAAGGCGGTCACGGCATTGTTGAGCAGGTCCAGCGACAAGGCTGAAGGGTGGAACACTGAAGGACTTGTGGTTTCGGTGACTTGCTGAAAGTAAAATAAATCTCTCGTTAACTCTCCTTCTCGGTGTATACATCAAGATTCTCACCTGTGGCTGGAAGAACATGGAAAGCAAAAGTACTTCCAAGTCAGAGTAACCATTTTGAAGCAGAGTCTAATGGTATATAGTTGTAATACCACAATGCAGAAGAAGGCCGAGATAGGATCTAGGATTCATTTATGATATTTTATTTATTAACAAAAGGAGGAGCAAAGCAAAATGTAACTGTTTTTCAGAACTCTATGTAGATGAACTTTGAGCAGTGGTCTGTAAGGAGTAAGACACTGCTATCTCCACAAAAGGTTGATGTGACGATTGTAAACAATTAAAAGTGTGTGCACTATGTGTTCATTCATGGCTCCCTTGGAGCCCAGTACCAGGTATGGCTTATGGGTTTAAACATTCAAACAGACAAAAAGATGAAAGCTCTAAACATCTAAATACAGGTCTAAGACATAATAAGTCTGTAGAAGAGAAAAGCATGCTCTTCTCATTCCCATAACTAAAGAAAATCTTCAGTTCTCTGATTCAGAAAGCACAATGACTCCAAAAATATTAAAAATAAAGCTTAACCTGCTCACCTGAAAATAAAAAGCATCTAAATTCTGAACGGTCAGCTTGAAAACTTTCCCTTGTGGTTTTAATTTTAAAACTTCAAATGTATAATTAAGGTAAAAGAGAAACACCAGGAAAATATATTGGTGATCTAAGACAGTTACAAAGCCTATAACCAATGCCCCCTTTGGTAGTGGAGTCTCATAATTCCTTGACAATGAAGTTTATTCCCTCTTGGTTATCCTCCAGAATTTTATGATAAGACTCTGTGGCTGAAGACACCTTATGATTTAATCATGAATCATGGAGAAATAAATCTGATACTGACATGGACCTTTCCTCCCAATTTTTCACGGTGGTGGAAGATGCTCTGCACATGACTGGGGCAAAATAATCCAGCCCAGATGCCAGCATAGATGAGCCCCATTCCGCAAAACAAATCCAATACCAGATACCATTATCTGCCCAAGAACCTATGGCTAGACAAGTAGGCTAGACAAGAGGAGAATCTGCAGTTAATAATCTGCTAATAGAAATAAATTAGACTCTAAATAATTATATACATAGATTAGTGTACCCGTCAACCCTCATCACTAAAGGTTTTTTTTTTTTGTTTGTTTTTGTTTTTGCTTTTATTGGTATAGATGGAGATTAACTCAGAGTGATCAACATGTAGAGAATACAAGACTATGTAGTGCTGGGTTCTAACTGGGACAGCTATATCAGACACCCTCCTCACCAGACTCAGGGAGCAGTGAAGAGGCAGCAGAAAGATTATAAGAGCCAGAGGCTCTGGGCATCTGCAGTGAAACCCATTTGATAGACATGAGAAGGGTATGGCACACATGAACTCACAGTGTCTGTGACTGCACTCACAAGGCCTACACAGGATCAAACCAGCCCAGATGCCAGCATAGATGAGTGAGTTCCCATGAAGTTCCATCACTAGCTGAGTAACTGTTGGCAACTGATGGTTGTGAGAGGTGAATGATTAGTTTCTTTAAGGGATGAAATACTATAGCTGTTACTTACGCTCCAAAAGATGGTCCTATAGTCATGCACATGTAGACATCACTAGGTATTATCTCTCTGCTTTTGTCTGTGTGTATACATATTTATATAGCTATAGCTATATCCAGCTATATCTATCTACCTATATATTTATACACACACACACACACACACACACACACACATATATATATATAGGAAAAATAGGATGAATAGGAGAAGAATAAAAGAGGAGGGAGAGGAGATGAAGTTTATCAAAACACATTCATGTATGAAATTCTCCAAAGTACCATTAATGAAATCTCCACAGTTCAAACATAGACTCACAAAGAAAACTCTTGTACATTGTATCAACTTTTGTCTTATTTTCCACTTTTCACCTTCCTTAACTTAGAAAATGGCCTAGCAAGTAATGCATGATAAAAATGAGAAGAATTTAAAATATCTCGTAGAAGAGATGGCTTTGAGGTTTGTTGTCTGAGTTTTCTGTCCTACCTGGTTCCCATTATCGTTAAGTCCCAAAGAAATCACACAGAGGTCTATATTAGTTATAAACGGATTGGCCCATTAGCTCAGGCTTCTTATTAACTCTTATAACTTATATTAGCGCATTATTCTTGTCTATGCTAGCCACGTAGCTTGGTACTTTATTCAGCGAGGCAGCCACATCTTATTTCTTCTGTGTCTGGGTGAGGACTGCAGAATAAGCTTTCCTCTTCCTAGAATTCTCATGTTCTCACTGACCCACCTCTACTTCCTGTCTGGTTGGAACAGAGAAACAGTGGAGGCAACCTACATACTCACATAGAGGAGAATTCATGAGACCGTTATAAACGAAAACAGGAAACAAAATAAGTTGACAACTTCAGGAATGGGGAGGAAGTTTGAGTATTTTTATCACAAAGAGCAAGGTTCACTTTTTTGTTCAGTTTTTAATGCTAACTCAAGGTAAGATGTGCCATATCACAGTTCAAGTGAAAAGAAGGCATGAACAAATGCTCGCTTTTCTACAGTGTGAACGCCATGTGTCAGATAGAAGAGGTCATCTGAATTGTGATTTAAACTATGTACCCCTGACTGCCCTGCCAGGTTGCCAGTTCTCCTTGCTGCCCTCAGGTCTGTTGGAATCCGTGTAGAGAAGCTACAGTTAGAACCAAGGTTACAGTCAATAGCATCAAATACCGAAAACAGGTCTATAGTATTGGATCTGCAAAATGGACACTTTGTGTGTTCAATGAAACCTCCATGACGAAGTCTCTCACAAATAACACTATAAGTGCAGCCTCTTGTCATGTGTGTGTGATATATGTCAGCCTTTAAAGGGTTAAATTCAAACAGAGTAAGGGAAACACTATCCCTCCCTTCAAAACTCCCCAACCATACTAAAGTACGGAAAACCTAACCATGTACTCTTTGGGTATAGCGAACAGTCTGTGGGCAGAACAGACTGAAGGCCTGCATCTTGTGAGTTCTGCTTCTCCTACGCTGCTTAGGGGGATTTTCAGAATGGGCAGACAATGGAAAACAGAAGTTACAGAAGAAAAAAAAATACCTTCTAATTTCTTTCCTATTGCAAAGGCCATTGTTCAGAGCAGAATTTCAGACTTTTTCTTCTAGATTTAGCACAGGGAAAATTCAAACAATATGTTTGATATTTAAAAGTATTTAAGGATCATCAAAATGGCTCTAAAATGGCTCTCGAGCTGATAAAAAGGCACCCACAGACCAGTCTAAGGACTCAAGTTTGATAATCAGGTCTCACATACTGGAAAGAAAATAAAAAAACTCCAAAAATTATTCCTTGACCTCTACAAGTGTGTTTCTGCATGCAAAATCGACCAGTAAATAAATATCTTTTACAATTTTAAACATTTATGATTGAGCTGTTAAACTTGAAACATGTAAAAGACTGCTCAGACTTGATTTTTATCTTCTGCTTTTTATTTTCTTTCTCTAAAGATGGGGACCCATTGCGGGCCAGCAGATGGCTGTATTCTGGAATGTCAACAAGTAAATGAACACCTTCACCTCAATAATCCACCACATGGTTTTCAACTCTTCCTTTCAGGACAGTGGGGTCACCAATTTTATTATAATCCATCTACTGACTCATTTAGCAAACATTTATTTGTCAGAAGCCTACAGGGTTGGCACTGTGGACCAGAAGATAGAAGGTTTAGGCTGTAGGAAGCTTAGGATGAATATTCTTCTGTCTTCTCTCGCCAAAGAGAGTCAACTGGACCATTGGCTGCTGTGAATCAGGTACGTGACCGGACAAGTGTCACACAAATCCTGCTAGGTGCAGATCACCAAAAGTGAACTTGCTATAAAAGAGTAGCTGCGGAACAAATTTATTTTTCTTCTTATTATTGAAAAGTATCTGGCAGCCCATGAGGTCAAACAAAGTGCTAGTCAAGCGGAGCCAGGCAGCAAGCCTGGCTAAGTAAATCTCCTCACAGCCTTTTCCAGTGAGACATTTGATAGCCAGGGTTTTAGCGCTCTGTGTTTATTGTGGCTACATCCAGTGTTTATGCTCCTATTATCATCTCTGCCTCTTCTTTCGAAAGAAGAAAAGCTGCCTCCCTGCTTGGAAAAGTACAATCTGAACTGCTCATGCACTCACAATAAATAGTTACTGCTTTTGAAAAGACTCTAGCTTGTTATTTCATTAGGGTCTGTGGGGTGAGTGCTATTTTAGAAACACAGCATTCACAACGAGGCTTCTCTAGACAAATACACACAAATGTTTATCGCGAGTAGCATAGCAACTACAAAACTATAGTGTCAATTGCGATTTATGGGCCGGTGTTCTCAGTCAACCAGGTGCAACATATCTTAGGCCGATAAACGGTTACACTTCATTCATGCCTAACACATTTAGTAATGCATATTGGGTTATATGATTGTAGTTTAAAATAAAACAGCCAAATCCAAAAAAGTTCAAAGTCAGGAATGCGCCTGCACTCCCTGGTACTCAGGAGGTTGAACCCAGGAGTTCAAGGCCAACAACCCTGGTAACGTGGAGAAGCTTCCTCTCAGAAAGAAAGAAAAGTCAAGCCTTCTGTAACTACCTTCATAGAGGTGTCTCCAGCCTCATTTCTATCATGTCAAGCTGATATATTGCACAGAGCTTTTGTGTGAGGAGCTTAAGCTGCAGACAGGGCATGCAGACAACACTGCCTGCCAGGAACAACTGACAGGCAGGTTTGCTAAAGACACAAGAATGCTCTGGAACAATCCGTTTCAGCATGCTTCTCTTACTTTCCCCTGGCTCTTATCTAAATTCATCTAGAAAAACTTATCTGGGTTTTGTTTTTAAATTATTTTTAAGCCAGCAAGGCCAAGCCAATGCTTGCATTCCGAGGGATGAACAGATGTTTAGTTCTGGGTGGGTGACGGAGATTATATAGTTACGTGAAGACTCCTAGGGAAGAGTGCTTCATCCAGCCTCTGGGGAGAATCTTATTGGAAAGAGCACTGTGACTAAATTTCCCTTGGTAGGGTCTCCATCAGTCTTTGAGGCCCTAAAAGGAACAGTAGGGGCCAACAGTACTTTTTGAGGCCAAAAAGTAACATCAAAGCAGGACCTCCGTGTTGAAGCCTGCAATGGCAGTCCAGAGGCCATGAGCGTCACAGCTCCATAAAATCCCCTAAAGCAGCAAGGACTCGCCTAATCTCATGTATTAAAAAGAATAAGGTGACAAGTTTGGCCAAAATTACCTTAAATAATGTGCTGCTCATGTCCCTAAGTACCACACCTTCCTAACTTGGTGGGCTAACACTGGCAAGCGGCTCCGTTTTCTTATCCAGTGATACTTGAACCACAGCCTCTAACTACATTTGTAAAACCTGGCGCCTTTGCCTTCTAACCCTCTTCCTTTTACCAGTTTGCAAGTGCAAGCTAAAGAAGGAACTGCACCCAGGTGTTAGCCAATGAGGTTTCTGCTCCCGGGTAGGGCTCCATTGAAGCAGATGCCTTGCTATGGGCAAGGTGGGGTAGCTGGTGGGTGTTGAGTGAGTCCACTACTTTCCTCTTTTGAGGTAAAATTGTCCAATAGAAGTACCAGTTCCCCAAAGCACTGTCCACAGCGGCGTCTGTGGAAAGCCAAGTCAAGTTTGTTTGGTTTTGTACTGAGCTCTGAGAAATCATTGCTCTAAATAAAAAACAAAGACAGGCAAAACAAACAAACAAATAAATTCTGGAATAGCTTTTAGTAGCTGAAAACCCATATGAGTGAGGTGTCATGTAACCTTTACCATATCACACTGAATACTCATGAAATTGATCTTTACAGTGCTCAGGACATGATGCACAGTAAGAAAGAATATGAAATAAAAACAGTTAGAAAAAGCCAACGCTCCCTTGCAAAGTTTGAAATGGTGTCTACCTCACCCCAGAATGCTAGAAAGTGCGTTCTCCCCGATATCTCTTCTCACTCAACAGATCACTCCCAGCCACGAAGACAAGACATGCAGTGTGTAGAGGGATCCAAGGAGAGAGGTTGTTGCATTTGATAGATAGTCCCAGGGACATGTTCAATACATTAACAGTCAGAGAAGAGACTATAGTTCATTCTTGAGTGAAGGAGGTTATTTTGAGTATTTTTGTTTGAAATAGGCTAACGAGGGAGCTGGAGACATCTTAGCAGTTCAAAGCTCTTCTATGTTCCTGCAAAGGATCTGTGTTCGATTTCCAATAACTCAAAACCATCTGTAACTCTAGTTCCAGGGAATCCACCGCCCTTTTCTGACCTCCAAGAGCACAGGGCACCCATAGAAAGCACATACGTACACTCAGGCTGAACACCTAGAAATATAACTTACACTAGTCTGTGCTGTAGGAAGAAGTGGCATGACCTATTGGTGTGTCTTGGCATCTCTGTGCAGTACTTGGTATACACACAGGGCAGACCATAGTTGGTTCTTCTCCACAGAGTAGGTCTATGAACAAAAGTCTGACTCCGCTAACTGAGATTTACATTCAGTAGCTGTTCTGCCAAATAGGAAATTAGTGTCTCACAAGAGTGAGTACTGAAGTGAAATTTGAGTGTGCTCATGGCCATGATGACCTCTTTGCTAAGGAACTTAAAAAATAGTTAGAATTTCCTTAATTTGCATCTATATCAGTTTCTTTACATGAAAGAAGACAAACTATGCTGGATATAAAGACGTGAGGAAAACAAGAGGAAGTCAGTACTCTCCTTCCGGCACATGTGGCCCAGGCATTGAACGCAGGCCGTCAGGACTGGGAGAAAGTGTCTTTACCTGCTGAGACATCTCCTGCCTCCCCAATGGGCTACTTATCCAAGTGAAAAACAATAATGGAGAAATTAGATCTGAAGTCTTCACTGCTGCTAGTTAGCCTCCGCAAGGCCTAAATGATTAAATGTGTGAGAGCTTCGAGACTTCTGCTGCAAGCCTGTGTTTCAGATCATCCCATTTTACAGAGGGCCAACCAAGTCTGATGGCGGAAATGCACCTGCAACGAGTATTTTAAAGCCACTGTCAGAAACAATTATTTGAACTACCTTTGCAAAGATTCCACGATGCAGAGATGCATTTTAGTTTCTGATGGTTCTGTTTGTGTGTTTGTTTGTTTGTTTATTTATTTTTTTTGGTTTTTCGAGACAGGGTTTCTCTGTAGCTTTGGAGCCTTTCCTGGAACTAGCTCTTGTAGACCAGGTTGGCCTCGAATTCAAAGAGATCCACCTGCCTCTGCCTCCCGAGTGCTGGGATTAAAGGCGTGCGCCACCACCGCCCGGCGGTTCTGTTTATTATTAAAGAAATTATTCTATCAGTACCAAGAAGACATCATTTTTCTAGGTGCCCATCCATCATGAATCCATTCTGTGCTCTTGATGCAGCTCCTGATACTCTGAGAAGTGACCATTTTGTTCCTTTGATTAGATTTCAAGATGATAGAGCTGTTGCCACTGAAATAACCTCACTCTTTCAGAGTCAGAACACTGTATAACCTTGTATCAAATGGGTAAAATAGTTTCTTGGTGAGCTTTGGACACACTTTAGTTCAGTCTACACTCTGAAAGCATGTACTTCCCTTACAAGCCAGAACGATTCAAATTCTAGGACATGGGGTTCTTTATGCCTTTAGGCAAACATAGAGTACCAGGAGAAAAATATATATGACCCTGACATGGTTTTCCAGAAAAATCAAACATCTGATTGCACTGAGTTGAGATACTCCAAATAAGAACAAGGTTTATACTTCTTCACAGGACAGGTCAGGATTCAATAGTAAATGATACATGCTTCTAAAACTGTTTAGATAAAATTTTATATATGAGATTGACATAGTCCAACATTTCCTATGCCCTATGTGTTCAAAGGCTGTGTACATTACATTACTAGCTCCAAGTCTATCGACATTCTCTCAGGGTTGCATGTGAATAAATGTGTTTGCATGCACTCATACACACACACACACACACACACACACACACACACACACACACGAAAACCTGAACTGACAGACACAAACTAACAGAGGAACCAGCTGACAAAACAAGGTAACACAGGAATAGTGGAAGTGGAATGTAGAAGACTAACCTATATTCAGAACATCACTGAGAACAATACTTGGAATTTTCAGAGTCATAGGAAGGCATGGGATTTGGAGTCAGAAAATCCAGGAATGAACTTGGTGTCCCCATTTGCTACCTGCTTATGTGATTATTAGGAAAAACACTATTTTTTTCTTGTGCTTTAGAGTATTTGACTGTAGATCAAAGTTAATAATATAGAATAACCATCTTTCTGTGAATTTCAAAAGATATGATGTGTTATATCTATTTTATAAGGCACCCATGAACAATAAGCTAGCTTTGACTCATTTGTTTGACAGTGTAGTGGTTGTCCGGTGTGCCAGGTGCTCTATTAGACAACAAAAGAAAATAGTAGGTCTCTGATCTGAAAGCATTTAAACTGCATTCATTCCTGAAAATGTCTAACTTTATAGTTTGTGTTCAGCTTATCACGCCTTTACCAGGAGCTTATGTAAAATAGGACTGTGTTAAGGCTGATGTACCTCAAGGGGCCCAATAAAACAAGTTTCTTTCGATTAAGAATGTAATAACAGCTTTAGGAAATGGAGAAGAAAATAATGTAGACAATATCCCCAAAAGTCTAATAAACAAAAGCTTGAAAAACAGGGGATTCAAACTAATGATTGGCATGTCAAGTGAAGAAAGAAATATGAAAAAGTATTCATACAGAGTGAGGCTTAAAACTTCCCATGATTATCTACCTCCCTACATGGTATTATCTAGCTTCAGTTACTTAGTGTTATTCAAATTGCTCTCAGATTATGCAAAAGTCAGTAGAAGCAACCTTGCCTAGATAAAACAGAAAGGCAAATCTTAAAATGTTAAGCACTGGTCTCACTGAGCAATGTGTAGACAGACGCTAGCAGCATTATACCACCCTGACAACATGCACATGGGAACTTCATATCCATTTGACGCTGAACATCGTCATTTTCACAGTAGAGATTCTGACATGTCTAATAAAATCTTCCTGTTTATTATTCATCGAGAGACTCTAGAGAATGAGAGAAGCAGTTAGAGCCCCTCTAAGGTGGATAATCTTTTTCTGACAAGGAGTCTAAGATGAACACTTGACATTATCATGCTTAAAGCAAATGTGACAATAAATGGGATACGTTAATGTCCTCAGAGATAATGCTTTGGGGCCGGGTGGTTAGGTAAGAAATCAATGAGATGAATAGTATTGCTAATATGATTCACAATTTGAAGAAAAGATAAAGCATGGATTTCACTGGAACTATGGTCAAAACATAAGGAAACATGGAAATGTACAAATAAAATTCATTCATAATACAAATGCAATGAGCGGTGTGAATTACTGGAAATATTGAACCAGACTGGAATTGAATGAACACCCAAAACCACATTCCAAGAAGAATGAGATAGCAGATGATTAAAAACAAAACATGTCAAAACGCAAAAGATAGCAGATGATTAAGAACAAAACATGTCAAAACGCAAAAGAGAACAAAAACCAGGTGAGCATGAATGACAAGAGAGCTGTTTGGAAATTCCAGCAACTTAGAAACATATGCCTCCCTTAAATAAAAAGCTTTCTCTATACCTCCCCTCAAGGAAAAAAAGAAGGAAAAAAAGAAGGAAGGAAGGAAGGAAGGAAGGAAGGAAGGAAGGAAGGGCGAGCAGAATCTTAGGCAGAAATGCCATTAGTATACAGAGCAGCAAGCACTAAAGCCCCCGTGCTGTGATGAGTGCATACTCCAGGAAGCTAGCAGACCTGTCCACACAGTGAGTGACCGTGCTCTCCAATACCCTTCATCTGTTTCCTCAGTTAGACCTACAAGAGAAGAATAGCCATCTGTGTTTCTAAGAACTCAGAAGGGAAAGTCCACCTACAACAAGAGAAGAGCAGCCATCTCCTGCGTTTCTAAGCACTCAGAAGGGAAAGTTCACCTTGAGTCACAGCTCAAGTCCAGTCTTTGATTTCACGGAAAGCTTAAGAAGAGCAATGAGATGTACAGGAAACCGTTTCTTAGACCCGAGCTCATTGCCACTGACGCTGAGTATGTTTAGGGTACCTTCTGGTTGCTCAGCTGCTCAGTACCTGAACCCTGAATTCTTGTGTCAAAGGGTGAAACATTCATCAAAAGAAGTGGGGGAGCAGTCCAGTCCAACAGTACCAACACAACATGCTGTCCATTGCAGGGCAAGTAGGGGAATGGAGAAAAAGTTCCCGTTACCACTGAAGACCTTAGTACTATTCTCAAAAATCATCCAGGTCAAGTTCCTAAAGGAATAAGTCTTAATGGCTGCCAATGAAAATTGAACCTAGACTTTCAGGAATTCCTCCTGAGTTTAGCAGGTTAGAATACAAAGTATTTTTTATTTCAAGTTGGAGATTTTTAGATGGATATTGTACGTGTTTTGTTATTGAATGAAAATAAGAAAAATAGCCAAAGGACACCTTGTTTAGGAGGCTCAGGGGTGAGCTGACAGCCACTTGTGGGCTGAAAACACACCTGACCAATGATTCTGGCTTCTCCAGGGAGTACACAGCTCACAGTCAACGTCTGTCTGCTTTCCAGCTCTAGTTGTGCAGACTTCAAAGGAAACAAAACTGGAGGTGACAGACAATTAGCAACAAAAACATCATTTCATGCAGTTGGGTAGCTTTTCCTTTCTCCCTTCCTTCCTTCAGTCTTTCTTTCTTTTCTTTGTCTCAACAGGCTACGTAAGGATTTCACCATTGAGCCCTTTTTCATGTTTTAATGGTGAGTCAGCATATTGTTATACCGTTAGGAGACCTTAGATCTGGTAGCCTCTAACCTCAGTCACGTGAGTGGTTGGGACTGAAGTCATGGGCTACTGCTGCAAATATGACATTTATTAATATGGTCTATAGCATGATAACACTTTTCAAAATTGCCTTATTGTAGGTCTTGGTCAACAAGTACAAGAAATACTCATGTAGAAGAACAGTGTCTTCAGATCAATACTTGTCAGTAGAAATGATCTTGACATAAAAGTAATATTTTTTTGTCCCTGCATGCCAAACACTGAGCTAAGAATTATATAATTAGTTCTCACAACCGTGTTGGCAGAAACTTTTGTTCTCTACATTTTGTGTGTAAGCCAGTTTCCTTTGAAAACTCCAGGTTGTACAGAGGATAGAACATCAAGCTAGACGAGAAACGTTCAAAGCCACAGAAACAAAGCAGGCACAGCTTGGGCCAAGGGGCATCATGGCTGTAACTGCTGCTTCCTTGTGCTATGACTCCAGCTGTGCTCTGTATTTGATAGCATGTAAGGAAAATAAACAGGTGATTACATTAAACCATCTTCCTCTCCTGATTTGCTTGTTTGCAGCCTTGGTATAAAGACACAATTGAGAAGTTAAGCGATGAAGAAGCTTTGTTGACATATTCCACTGTCCTTTTCCTTGCTTCTTAAAGTAGAGCACACCTATGCTGGTAACTCTAATATTATACACTGGGAAACGGAAACATTACAAACAAAAAACTTGGCTTTTTCATAATGAAGTAGTGTTATAGTAAAGTACTGACAAAAATTGTATGTGCATTGGTAGGGCAGTGATGGCACACACCTTTAATCCCAGCACTTGGGAGGCAGAGGCAGGTGGGTTTCTGTGAGCTCAAGGCTAGGCTAGTCTACAGAGTGAGTTCAAGAACAGGCACCAAAGCTACAGAGAAACCCTGTCTCGAAAAAGAAAAATAAAAAGTCTTATATGAACTTTCACAATTACAGAAGTAAATCATAAGGGTATATTTACAAGGAAAGAGAGGAAAGAGAGAGAGAGAGAGAGAGAGAGAGAGAGAGAGAGAGAGAAGAAGAAGGAGGAGGAGGAGGAGGAGGAGGAGGAGGAGGAGGAGGAAGAAGGAGGAGAAGGATGACGAGGAGGAAGATGGGGTGAGAAGAAAAGTGGGCACAGAGAGGAAAGACACACTTCTCCTCTGGAGCTCTATATACATCATCATTACTTTAGTAGGAATCTCACTCCTTTCAATGCCAAGAATCTTCCAGTGAGCCAGTCTGTGATACACAGATTGAAAAATACAGAAGTTAGGTAGGTCATAGGAAAATAATGGAAAGGAGCAAAGATGCAAGAGATACGCACACTGAAGCAGACATGTTCAGCTACCTTGATGCCCTAGGAGGACCCTGCCACCAATCACCTTTCTACTGACCACATGAACTGCACTTCCCAGTGACACTGGACCAGGCACTGTCTCTATGGAAACTGCACAAAGGATAAATGCTACATTCATGATCTGAAAGGCCCTTCACCTAGCTTACTGTTGTATTTGTCTCCCTGTTGGTAGGAGAGCTTGGTATGCCCACCAATGCTCTGTTCCTCCAGCCAGGTGAATGGGCACTTAGTGTTTCACGTTTTGTTCCCACGTATTCATATAGTATTACATTGTACTATAATTATTAAGCTAGCTAAATACTGTATAATCCAAACTTGTGCTCTTTGCTCCTTGATATTGGTATGAATGCTCTGGAAACACTTCATATAAAAAAGCTGCTGTAAAATTTGATATTAAATATATACCTGAAGAAAATGGGAAGGAAGGAGCTCATGAAACACTAGAGGGGTCACACATCGATTACTTTTAAATATGCTGGATTTCTCATTTGTACTGAAAGAAAATCAAGATGAAAGGCATAGCTGAAGCATTATAGTTGTGATCTTTTGGAAGAGGATGGAAAACAGTTAACAAACTGTGCTTCTAAAAAAAAGTCTCTGGCTCTAACTGCAGAGGAGTGAATTGAAACTCAGTGTTTATGATGTGTGTCTCATTTTAATGACCCTCCATTTGAACACTCAAGTCACCTCATGCACTAGCCTCTAAAGGAGTTCCTGAATTGGCTTCCACTCAAGTCTAAAATGAAGAAACACATTGAGAGTATCATGTACTATATTGTCTTTTACTTAGAAAATGCTTTGACTTTCGGTTATTATACAGTTACATTGAATATGTAAATACTACCACATACCATACCTGTTGAAACCAAATTATGTGAATTTTTTTTGCATGAGAAGTGATTTAGTACAACTAAAGTCATCAATCTATTCTAGAGAAAATAAGGTATTTTAAGCAATCACTTCTGCATCTTGACATCAGTTTAAAGCTATAGATTATATCTTGAGCTCTTAGCATCCTGGAACTTCATTAATCTCTGTCTTGCAGGCAGAAAGGGCTCATTCATGGATTTATGTATTGTGACTATTTATGTTTCACACATTAATTTTGGATCCAACATCAAGAGGAATGTTTTATGGCATTACTTTTATTTTGTACTTCTTAATCTATGATAGGTGCACTAAACAAAGCTGCAAAAATGCTTCCATTCCACACCACAGACTTTTAGATGGTTATTTTTATGAAGGTATCAAATTAAGGTAAAAGCTTTCTCTTGAACCAGTTGACACTCTGAAGCCTCTTTTGAATCAAAACACATCCTTTATTCTAGGTTGAACCACTTTTAAAACTGTGGGCTGATCAGATATAATTTTCATTCTTGTTTATGAAAGACTCTTCATATGCTTATTACTTGGCATGGTGCTTTGAGCTTTCCTTCATTCAGAGACAAAAGAATCAAGCTGTGTGCTGGAGGAATTGCAGTGGTGTCTGAATATCCATCTCAAGGCTGTGTGATGCTACACTCTTCAGTACATTCTATGCTGATAGACCAGCGCTATGTGGGAAATGTCCAGTCTGAAATGCATGCAGTCCAACTAGCTTACTCAGTTTCAGCGGTAAACCCCATAGCAGAGTTTGTCCTACTGGCCTCGAGTTTGTCTGAGCACTGTGATTGGCTACCACGGCTCCGCAGCGCCAGTAAAGGTCCACAGGTGAATCACACCAACAGGCTTTGGAAAGATCAAAGTGAGTGTAAGCTGAGGACCACCTACGTGCACCTGTGCAAGGTGGTAATGTCTTTGGAGGAAAAATAGGTGAGAGGTGAATGGAATCTTATGATTTTTTACAAATTAGAAATAGTCTCAAAATAATTAATTGTTTTACATAACAAAAGTGATTTGGAAACTCGCCTTAAGGCTGAAATTATAAATTTTACTATGCCGTTTTTGCATTTATTTGTGATGAACCTTGGCAACGAGAAGTCTCCATGGGAAAGAGTGACAGCTTGTCCTGTGGTTACTGCCCAAACTAAATGAGGTGACTTAAAAGAGAGGCTCTATCAGGACGGTAAGAGTTCAAGAAATGCCATAGGATGCCCACACTGACAGCACTAAATGGATCATGTATGTAGGTACTTTACAAAGCACACGAGGTTGGGAGGAGCTAGGGGAATGGAGCGGGGTGGATTTGAACAAAACAGTGTATTTGTGTATGAAACTGAAGATAAGTGCAAATATTAAAACAAGCCATGAAATGGTATATCTATAACTGAAGTACAGCTCAATGGTGGAGTCCTTGCTCAGTAGATATCTGGTTTTCATACTCTGGACAAAACACACATAGCTCTAATGAATGAATGAATACTTTCTTTAATCGGTACTGCATTTTACCACACCCTGATAGAGTAAATAAGAAAGTGAAAAATCAGAAACGATGGCCACCGTAAGGGAAAAGTCTAGGGACTAAATGTCACTATGCGACAACCTTGTGTGTGTGTGTGTCTTTGTGTGTGTGTCTGTGTTTGTGTGTGTGTGTGTGTGTGTTGTCAGATTTTCATACTGTAGCCATACGGTGTAGTCAGGATTGGCTCCATACTCAGCCTCCTCTGTGCAGGGAGCACAAGCCTGTGCTACTCCTCTCAAGCTCACTTTTGAAAAAGTGCAGGGACTTTTCTTTGTCACATGGACGTGTGTTTTGTCTGCATACGCATCTGTGTACCACCAATGTGGCTGGTGTTGCAAGAAGCAGAAGATGGCATGAGAACCCCTCAAACGGAAGTGACAGATGTTTGTGAGTGGCTGTGTGGGTGTTGAGACCCAAATTCAGGGAGAGCAGCAATGCTCTTAAGAGCTGAGCTGTCTCTCCAGTTCCAAAAGTTGAGCATCTTCCATTAAAAGTTGAGATTCTTCAATTAATACCTAATGAAATTTGAGGTGAGGCAGGAGAAAGATTGACAAACAACTGAAGCCCTTGCAGTGTAAGTAACAAGTCCATGATGTGAGGAGACACATGCGATCCCATGACGTTTGGGAAAAAAGCTTAAAATCGTGGCAATAACACAGATCTTATTAAGGTGTTCCAATTACACACTTTAGTGATGTGACATTTGATGGCAAATATTAAGCTTCTTTTAGTGTTCTAAAGGTGACTCCAAGGGACACAAAGCACTTCAGTTAAAAATAAATCTATTCTCTGTAAAAGGGCAAGTCAGAAAGAGTCCCAGGAAGTCAAAAGAAACTAATATCTGGTAGACCTGGAAATTCTTTGTGTTACGTTTGTCAGTAATAGGTTAAAACAATCCAGGGCTTTGTCACTCATCACCCTCCATAAAGGAAGGAAAATACTTCTGTCAGAATGCTTGATGCGACTTCTAAGAGCCTCATCCACAGCGTGTGTCATGCACTTTAATACCTCCTCATTCAGGTGTTGGAAGTCAAGCCCGGGCATGCGGTGTGCCTCACACTTCAAGGTTCCATACAGTTCTTTCTCTACAAAAACTAAGTCTATTTAATGCTATTTCACTAACTTACAGGAGCAGAAAAATGACTTTTCTTTTTACCCCATTAAAATGTCCCTATACTAAAAAAAGCATTTTCTCCAAGCAATGCAAAATAATATAAAGACAGTTTCTGAGGTGGCATTAAACACTGCTCAGATTTATTTGGAGATGTATTACCAATCCCTACCTCAGATTTTGTTTTACAGTCTTGGATAATTGTCACATTAATGGGTTTTTATTATTCTTTCATTTAAAAAAGAAAAAGAAGCCAGGCTTGGTGGTGCCCTTTAATCCCAGCACTCAGGAGCAGAGGCAGGAGGATCCCTGAGAGTTTGAGCCAAGCCTCATCTACAAACCAAGTTCCAGGACAGCCTGGGCTGTTGCACAGAGAAACACAGTCTTGAAAACTAAAACAAAACAAGAAAAAAGAATTTTTAACACAACTCCTAGATTACGTAAGGAAAGTGCCTTGGAAATACTTAAGATATAAAGCCTTTTAAGACATGACATGACATCCTTAATGTCCCATCCACAAAACGGCCTGCAATGGAGAAGCACAAGGAAGAACATTAGGTAGACACGCATCATCTCACCAGCATACTGACCAACATGGGAACAAAGCTAGGCTTACAAGAATGCTAGTACCCATACACAGACGGGAACTCAGGACCTGGGGCCTACAGCCACAGCACAAGGCGTCCTGCTGGCAGAATTGCCCTTCTGGATTCTAGGGAACCTTGGTGGCTTACAGCAAGTCACTGATTGGAGAAGAAGCAACTACAAATGAGGCTCACCCATATAATAGTCCTCAGGTTTTTCCCCATTTCATTTATTTTAGCCATGTATTGAGTATCCATCACCTTTTCAGACACGGAGTACAAAGTGATTTTTTTTTCAAACTAAAATGATGAGTCTTTTGCAGTTTAAGGCCATTTATTCAATGGGTACTTAATAAAAGATGCTTTTGTTTATTCTTTTAGTATTTAAACACAGTGTGTGTGCGTGTGTGTGTGTGGACATGAGCACACTAGTACAAATGCATTAGAAGGTGGTGAGCTGCCTTGAGGTTAGAGTGACAGGATGCTGTACAACACTATATGTGAGTGTTCAAACACATAGTCAGGGCCTCTGCAAGAGCACCGCTTCCCAGGAACTTCTGTTTTCCTCGCCTTCGCAGAAAGACCACTCTAAGCACAGTACACAACTCAAATCCTGTAATTTATCACTTTGTTGTTGGCAATAACAGCAGTTATGACAATAACTTCAAAATGTGCAAAACAGCAGCCTATGGAAATAGTATATAAGTATTTTAAAAGGAAAGCTGAGATTGTCGGAGAGAGTCAATTTGCTTTTATTTCCTGAGTGATTTTTCTCTGGTTTCAAAAACCAGTCTTTAGAAATAGCTGAGTTTAAAATTGATTAGAAAGAAACTAATTAGTACACTTGGGTCTAAAATGTTACCTTGATATTAAATTTCAAATAACAGTATCATTGCATCATGACTATTAGGTGACATGATGTTAGGCGTGGCAGTGCACATCTCTAATCTCAGCTCTCTGAAAGTTGAGGCAGGAGGATCTTGTGTCAAAGCCAGCCTTGTACGCAAAATGAGTTCAAGAGAACACTGCCATTAAATTAAAAAAAAACAAATAAAAATCTACAAATAAAAGTAAATAAATAAAAAAGATAAAAGATGAAGAAGAATGGAAGAAGGGAGGGAGAGAAGGAAGAAGGTAAAGAAAGGAGAAAGAAGAACGGAAGAGTGGAAGGGAGACGAGAATGACATAAAAACATCCACTACAAGGCCTGGCGTTTGTTTCAGCTCTTGTCACTCTTTGCCACATGACCTAAAAATACATACTCATTGCTTTATAATGTCATATATCTTGACAAACTCTAGAGGGATTGAAAATACTATAATTAAATATATATTTAATGTTTGTGACATATGTATACACGTGCTCTTAGGAACTGGCCTCCTGCCATGGGGAGTGTGATATGCATATTGTGTCGCATATCACACTGTCCATTAGGGGAAGGATCAGAACTCAAAATCCCAAGAAGAGTCCCTGATGAATGCATGCTGCTGAACACCATGCTGGAGTTGATGCCAAATCTGAAGTGGAGCCATTGAGAGTGGAGGACCTTGAAGTTTTAAGAACTCTTTGGTGAGCCTTTACAATACTCACCAAAGTTGACCTCTTTATAAGTATGAAATGATAATCGTACTTACTTTTTAATTTTGATCAAAAACTAGAGGAAGTTATAAAAATTGAGTTTAGATGTGTGAGTATTTGTGTGAGCCCATGTGAATTCAAAGTAATCTTAACACATAAACAGTGTCATTAAAATAGTCAAGTACTTGTAGAATAAAAGCCAACAATGCTTTTCAGTGGCATAGATCACATAAAATAGAACATCAGGATTTGAAAATGAAATAACAAAACTGAATCAATTACATAAAATGGTAACTATTAATTGTCCCTATGCGCCATGAACAGAGTATTCAGGAACACTGGATATCATAAATAGACCAAATCCGTATTTTGTGGGCAGAGAAGGAAAATAATTCCAGGTCACATGTATAGAACACAACTTCAATGAACTTACAGAAGAAAACTTCCCATATCTAGGAAAAGAGATGCCCAATGTAAAAGAGGCATATGAAATACCAAATAGAAGGACCATAAAAGGAATGTTTGATGCCATATAACTTGAACAATAATTATACGTAAAAAAAGAGATTGTTGAATCTTCCAAGAGAGAAGTCTCAACCAAGATGCAAAGGCAAGTGAATCGTCTGGTTATGTCTATCACAGGTAATGAATGAAGTATGATCAAAATCTTAATGGGCTAGCTGGAAAGCACATGTCAATTAAACAAGGTGTGGGGCTCTTCGAGGTTGCTTTGCCAGTACCCTCTATAATAGTCCAGGTAGAAACCAGCAATCTTTTTGGTTAAGCATGTGCAAGTGAAGTCATTATCCACACTTGAACTTTTGATGACACAAAGTCAAAATCCCTGGTTAAGTGGTATTCCACTGAAAAGGAACATATAACTCCTGAAGAGACATAATGACCACCTACATCTATACACAAGTACCTCAATTTGTGTTACCCAGTCAAAACACAACTTTTTCCCTCTCCATTCCTACCAAACCCTCCCTATGAACTCAAAAGAAATACACTGGAGGAAAATTATTGTCACTGGTTATGGATGGACATGCTTAAAAGTCTGTGGAAACACAAACAAATAACTGAATGTGTTGGGCCAAAATTGTCTCAGGGCTTGTATCTTGAGGCCTGTATGCCAGAGAAAAGCCTGGCTCATGTTTAAGTGAGGATGAGACAGCAAAACCTAGGTAGACAGCCTTCCAGCCAGAGGGAGGGCTTGGCGGCCTCTCATTGAATGGAGGTACCCCCACATCACACCATGTCACTTAAGCTATATAAACTGATGCTCACAATGATAAACTGAGTTCCTGCTTTGACTTGGCTCCTTATTGCGTCTGATTGTCCTGTATTGTTGTGCTGCAGAATGAGTATCCTGCATCGTGGGTCTGTGCGATGTGTGGATAGCAAACTCACCTTTTGCTGGGTATGAATATGGAGGCTCAAGGAGCCAGAATGAATAAAATAACCTTGCATATAAAAGCTGAATTTAATAAAAAACAAATACTAAAGAAAATTTAAATTAAGATGAATTTAAAAATGAAATGTTTAATAAATCTAGTAAAAAAAAAACCCTCAATAGAAAGCCTTAACAACACAATGAATCACACAAAAGACAGAACAATGGGATCTGAAGATGAAATAAAGGAACTCAATCAATTACATAAACTGATAAAGGTTAATACCCATTATTGAGAAACACTAGGATATTGTTAATAAACAAAATCTATGAGTTATGGGAATAGATGAAAAACATTCAGGTCAAAGGCATAGAAGACAACTGCAATAAAATTATAGAGGAAAACTTCCCAAATCTAGGGAAAGAGATGCCAAGTCAGGCACTAGAGGCGGATAACACACATAAAGGAAAGTCCATCAGAATAACAGCTCATTTTCAATGGAAATTATAAAATACAGAAGAAGTTGGATCCATGTGATTAATTCAAGTTCTGAAAGATGCCAACCATACTACTGACCTGACAAAACTATTTGTTATAAATGAAAAAGAAAAAATTCCCATGATAGCAACAGGCTAAAGAAGTTTATAATCACCAAACTATCTCTAAAAAGACCACCAGAAGGAATACTTTTGATGACATAACAAGTTAAGATACTATGAGGGAAAATAAATGACGCTAGGATAGGAGTTACGTGAAGCAGATGAAAGGAAACAAAAAGCA
The DNA here is from genome assembly GCF_018167655.1 of Microtus oregoni. Lineage (NCBI taxonomy): Eukaryota > Metazoa > Chordata > Mammalia > Rodentia > Cricetidae > Microtus > Microtus oregoni. The sequence continues at coordinate 4,715,237 of NW_024543069.1, forward strand.
TCAAATTAACAGGCTTATCGGTTGAATCAGAAAATTAGAGGCTGAGCTCCCAAAGTCCAATTGAAGAGTGGAAGAAGTGAGAATACAGCAAAGAGGTCAAGACCACAGTGGGTACACCCATGGAAACAGTCTACCTGAGCCAATGGGAGTTTACTAGCTAACTCCAACCAGACAGGGAAGGAACCAGCATAGGGCCAAACAAGACCCTCTGAATGTGGGTGACAGTTGTACGGCTGGGCAGGCTGCGGGGCCACAGGCAGTGGCACCAGGATTTATCCTTACTGCTTGTACTGGCTTTTAGGGAACCTATTCTCTTTGGATGGATACCTTGGTCAGCCTACATATAGTTGGGAGGGCCTTGGACTTCCCCAAAGCAATGTGCCTTATCTTCTCTCAGGAACGTATAGGAGGTTGGGTGGGAAGATAGGTGGAGGAAATAGGAGGAGGAAAAGGAAAGGGACCTGGTTTTATAAAATGACAAAAAAAAAAACCCATAGTTTGTTTTCTTTTTCAAAAATAAATTAAATTTTAAAAAAAGAAAAAGAAAAGATTCCTCTTTTAGATATATCTCCAAGAAAGAAAAAAAAAAACAATTTTACCTTAAAGGATAGATACTAGCTTAGAATAAAAGGCATATAAATCTTAGAGCTAAAATTGACATTGTAGACTAAAGGAACCTAATAGATATTTATAAAATATTCCAGCCAAACATGACAGTGTACAATTTTTCCTGTGCATTAGGATATACTGAAATAAAGTGAGATAAATACCAGAAGAAGCTACAGAGAGCACAAATTCACGGAGCATGAACAAGGCACTGTTGAACGATGAAAGGGCGATTGGAGAAATAAAAACATCTTGAAATTAAGTGAAATCAAAGACAACTGAGATATAATGAAAGCGGTGAGAAGAGGGAAATTTGTAGCTCGTGTTACTTACATCAAAAAGAGCACAGATAAATGACTGATCGATTTACCTCAAGAATTTGGAAAATACAGAAGAAATCAAAACCACTATTAATGCATGTGAAAAATAATAAGGGCAAAAATAAGGACATAAAACAATGAAAAAAATTCCACCAGGAATCAATGAAACATAGTTTGCTCCTTTTAAATGATCATCAAAATGTGCAAGCTCTTAATCAAATTACCTAAAAGAAAGATAAAGTGGACAAGCAATGATGGCTGACAGGGGGATGAGCAATTTTCCTTGGGGATAAAACCCTTGATAGGTTATCTGCTCCCAAGAGGTCAGGCCTAATCACTTGTCTATACAAGAAACACTAAATGGGCTCAGTAGGTAGTGTGAGTGTGTGTGTGTGTGTGTGTGTGTGTGTGTGTGTGAGTGTGTGTGTTGTGTGCATGCAATAATTGAAAAAGAGGAGGTCATAAACTTGACTGGGAGTGGAGTGAATTGAAAGGACTTACAGGGGAGTAAGGGAGGGGAGGACTGGAAATGATATAAATACCTTAGCTGTGTATAAGCTTTCAGAAAATAAAAAAGAAGCAAAAAATATAAAGACCATAGGCATATTCAATAAGTATTTCAGAGTTGTTTCTATCATATTTGATTCCAAATTCACAGGGAATCATTCTTCAAGGTTTTGTGTGACTGTTTAGTTTTTCTCTAAGAATTATAACATTCTTTTCCTTTCAACAATTAAATTAAATGTAATTTAAAAAGTATGAAGAAAAAAAAGTATTTCTTTTATTTTATCAACGTGTCTTTTCACACAGTGGAACAAGAGAGTATTTGGTCTAGAACCATGCTGTGTGCTGGAATTACAACATCTGTGAAGAACCAGATAAGACGAGTGTTGGGCAAGAACAAAAACAGACGATAATCCATCATAGCACAATGACTAACAGCTACTGACACTTGACAAATTGATAGTCTTCAATAGGCATCGTAGGAAAGCTGGAACATGATGTGTTTCATATCATAGCTCTTGCCTATGATATGAAACACATCATGTAACAGAACTTATATAAGAAATTCCTACCACCAACTCTGAATAGAAAAGAGGGAACCCACGACACATTAGCCATTTAAATATGCCAAGTCACAAAACAACCTTGTTTGTTTGACTATAGAAACATCTCTCCAGTGTTGTAATAAAACTCCTGTTCAATTTATATTTTACAGCCGTTGCCCCATCTTCATCCAAGGCAACGGCAACAGATCAATGCCATGTAGAACTTCTTGCATCATTATGTCTAAGCAAGCCTGACGGAGAAACAACTGGTACCACCCCCAGAACAAAAGAGAATCTCTGACGTGACCACAGGCATATTCAATAAACTTTCCAGAGTTCTTTCTATCATAATAGATACTAAATTCACATTGAATCATTCTTCAAGGTTTTGTGTGACTGTTTAGTTTTTCTCTAAGAATCACAACATTCTTTTCCTTTCAACAATCCCTCTATTTCTTAAAAGTGTTCCTAATCACTCATATGACAAATTATATACATATATAGATACATATTTTTTCTTTATAGCAAGATAGAAGCAGAGTACTAGATTTGGGGAAACGTTAGCCTACATATTCAAATTTTCTCAAAATAATTTATTCAACAACCTCCGTTCAAATAGTTCATGTGAGGCTTGGAGAGCTACAAAGGAAGGGTTTACCTGGGTTCTATTCCCAGAATCACCATCATCAATAACAAGAAGACACAATATTCTACCAGGCACTGTAGTGTACCTGGATTATTACCCCTGGAGAAGCGCAGAGGAGAATAACTGGTGCTCCTAGCTGGCCAGCCTGGTCTGCCTGGCAAGTTCCAGGTTTATGAGAGACCACCTCAGGGAAAAGGGGGTGTCATTCCTGAGTTTGCACTTCGGTCTTTTCAGGTGGGGCATGCAGGGCTCATTCATGTGCTTTTACACACACACACACACACACACACACACACACACTCATGCACACGATTGCACATGTATGCATGCGTATGTATATGAGTGTGCATGTGTGCCTGCAAGACATACACAGAAAAAATTCAAATGATAACACAGGGGGATTTCAATGCAAACTACTTAATTTATGACTCCACTCCCATTATCTGCTATCAGGTCTGGCTCCTGAACTAGCTCCACACTAAATCTTTGTGGTCTTAGGTATACAATACTGATTTTAAAAGCTCATTTCCAATTGCTCATGACTTTTACTTTCAGCCCCATTCAAACTTCTGTCTGCCTTCCACATTTCCTACAGGAGTTCTGGCTATTTTCCCGGGCAGTACATATGAAGCACCTTCTTGGAAGGCATGAAAATAATGGCAACAAAAGTGTCAGTGGGAACCAAAGAGAAGAAGGATTGGGTCTTGTGAAGGAGAACACTGCCCATGGGTAGAAGTCAGACTGATAACAGAGTAAACCACATTTAGCCAAGTTCAGTCTCTGTACCCATTGTGACATATCCTTAGTTCAGTAAACTATTGACCTCTCCTAACTTCTTTCCTAAATACACAAAAATTTTGTCTATTTTAATAAGAATCTCATCATTTGAGACGTGTTTCTGAGGACGGCAGATCTCCACTGCTTGCAATGCCCTCTGAGTTCTCAAACCTACCAACACCTTTCAGATCGACACCATTTATTTGCTCTTTGTGTATGTGAATAAGAATTTGTTCTGAAAACAAGTTCTAGTTTAATAGAGCAACGTGGAAGTGTGAGGCAGTTAATTGTTAAGATTCAACATTTTGGAGAGAATTGACATATGTTGCCACCGAGGAGTGCCCATAGCATCTGCTGTGTAGGTCCTACTCCAGGAGCAGGCTGTTTTTATTCTAAAAAAAAAAAAAAAAAAAAAAAAAAAAAAAAAAAAAAAAAGTGAAACCTGAATATGAAGGTTTGAAGGTTTGCTTGAGAGTTAGCTAGACTATTTCTTCACCTGATCAAAACGATGGATTTTCTCCTCAGGCTAGAAACTTCTCTCTCCAGAAGACTGACATTAATATCTACTGGCAGAGCGAGAAGGAAGAGGCAACAGCCCCCCTCGTTTCTATCCCCAACGCCAGTACCCACGGAACGCCTTTGTTCTCTGTCTGCATAATTAATAACTGTCTTGGCAATCAGTCATGCATTCCTCAATGGCACCTCAGGCACCCAGTGTCCTTCTAACCCCTCCCCTCAGAAGAAACTACCACAATGGCTGCTCAGTGATTTAACTCAAGACCAGTCCTTGACAAAGGCCCTGGGTTCTGCTGCCGGGACAGCACAGAGCTGGGGCTGCGCTCCCCTCACCAGCATGGCAGGGTCTTGCTCTTTTAATTTATCAGAAGCTGCACCAGTTTGTTTTCTCTTTATATAACAAAGTATATAAAGTAACAGAAGTAACAGAAACTTCTGTATCCAGGCAGGTGTCACTGAACACACACAGTCCGAAAGAAGTGAAACATCTTTAAAAAGTAGGCCACATTTGGTAGGATCGTAAGGGTAGATGGTCTGGAGTGGATGCAAGTGATGTGGTCCCTTCTCTCCCTGTCATCCACGTGCCTCAGAAATAAATAAAATGGTGGCAACGCACTGGAGTCGAATGCTATGGTAGCTACAGCATCTTGTCCTTTTCATATAGACCAATATACATAAAATGGTAAAACAGAGTAAGTAAATTGCTAGAAATACTATCTTATTACTTCTTAGGAACTTCAAAACAGTTAAAAGTGGGATTCAATAAAATTATTTTAAAAAATTTCTAATAGTGTAACAGTTATTCAAAATTTCCATCCTGTTTGAAGAAGAAAAATAAAGTCCTCATATTTCATAGACATTAAAAAATAATCTTTTACTCACAGTATCACACGTTAAGTAAAAAATGCTCTACACATTAACAAAAATAAAACTCCTGAAATTATTCAGACCCAAATTTGCACAGTTTTACTTAAAAACTCAGATATGTTTCCGTTGAAACAGTCTCCTAACAAAAATGAGAAATAGGCTTTTCATCAGATATTTGGACACGGAGTAGAAAGTTGTTCTGTTTAGTCTTTGTCTGTTTCTTACATTTTAAAGGATGGTGTTGATGCCGGACTACAGGGTAGAGCATATATAACCTGACACAAATTACTCCAACATTAAACAAGAACTTTTCTTTCTCAGAGATCTGAAGTATGTTCGGGTTTTCACTGTGTGTGGCCTCCGAAAGGAAACAAGGTCCCAATGTTTTCATTTTTTTCTTAAACAATCCCTCACTATTAATCTACCGGGGTGTGTGTGAGAGCATTCTCCCCTTCCTGCTCTCTCTGCCCTCTCATCATAAAGGAGAAAAATACCAATGTCATTATTAACTTCTGGTGAACAATCATAAAACTTAATTTATCACTTACTATAAAATTTACACAGATCTATCTTTCATTATTTAATAATGATGCATCACTAGGGAATCATATTTCCATAATATTTTATCTGAAATAGCATAAAAGTTAAAAATTTAAACCTGTGTAGTATTTTTTAAGACATATCTCATTCTGACACACTGTCATCATCTCCCAGTGGTAGTTTCAAAACGAAGCCTAACCAATGACTCCAACTTAACCTAGAAAAATAGGGAGGCAAATTTAATTTGTCTTATTCCAAGTTATTTGAGAATCCAAAACAATTTATTCCAACACTTCAACAATATAAAGAAAACTATATTTATAAATCTTGAAATAGTCCCCCAATAAATCATTTTACAACAGTAGACATAATTACTTAATGGGCATGTGTGGCTAAAATAGTGCTTATGAGAAAATCGATGTTCATATGCTTTTCTTCTATGACATGATAATCAGAGGGTTCGTGGCAGACTGGAAGCAGAATTCCATTTCTTTTCACAAATAAAACTACAGAGAGAGCTCCTCACTCCTAAAATATAACCCTCTTTAAAGTACATTTTATCCTGCAATTTGCGATTTCTAAAACTTTCACTGACTTAGGTTTTCTGTGTCAGGTCGATGTAAAATAATCATCTCAATTTATATCAACCATACATTTATATCAGTTTAGGTAATCAAAAGCAGGTAAAGCTGGTGATATGGATATTTCCATAAATAATAGAAGGGTTTAAAATGGAAAGTGTATCCTAAGGTCATGGACTGTAGTGGATACATCATTCACTGCGCCCACTCAGGCCTTTCCTTACCAGAACAAGGGAACACAGACAACAATTACACCACAGTCCAGCTGTAGCCCTGGTGCCACTAACACATGAGTATCTGGAGAGCACGTGACATCTTTCCTCTAACTCAGGTTCTCCAATGTTCTTCTCTGTCTTTCAGGGGCAGCAAAGGCAACACACAGCCGCTGAGACACTGGGATACCCCACTTAGGTCTGCGACCAGTCTTGGGGAGAATGCTGAATTTTCAGAAAATCTTCATGAGCAGCTGTAGCGGGACTGGTGTCAAGTTAACCCTGTTTAGCAAACCTTGGCAGCTCTGACTTTGCAGTCAGTCTGCTCATTGCCTATAGGGAAGTGGGGATGTCAATAAGAAAGTTCACCCATGACACAAGGAAAGAAACGCATGAAGGATAATGCAGGGACAATTGCCCCTGAGCAAATACCACAAGGCCCTTTAAGTCAGCTCTCCAAGAGGTAGGTTTTCTTCCTTTAGGCTTTCATTTATCGGACTCACAGCTAAGACTGATGAGGCCTTGCCTGGCCAGTGTTAGGGCATGTGTGGGCGATAATTCAAAACATTCGGCCAGGCTTAAAAGCATAATCACCTGTCACATTTCCATTCATCAAATCCCACTCTTCTGCAGACGGTTATGGGGAGTGGGATGGATGTGTTTGTAAGTAAGGAGTGAGGGGTACATGAACTCGAAGGGCTCGGGCAAAGAGTGGCAAATCAACTATCGAAGTAAATGCAAACACAAATGAGTCAAAGTTTTTGAAATTTGGAGAAAAAATAAAAGCAATTTTCTAAATCACCAAATCACACTTCTTAGGAAATGTAGGACCCGAGCTTCCCATTCTCTTGTTCCTTTCAGCCCATAGTCTGCTGTTTCCCTAAAGACGATCAGAGTAACTATAACATCTTCATCTTCTCACATCGTCCCACCTCCTACAGCCCGGTCAGGTCAGTTTAGTGTCCAGAGGAGGGCTTCCTGGGTGAGAGATGCTAGAGGAACTGAGGACAGAATACAAACGCTGCATACATAAGTTATCAGACTCAATGCCATTTAAAAAATGCATTGGATATGAATTTCATGATGGAAATATTGACACAAACTTGACCTAGTCTCTCGGTTGCAGTGTGGACAAGTCACTTGAAAATTTCAAATAATGAATCAAAGTGAAAAGACGGGACCTGAAATTTTTGAGGCAGGATCTCTCACTGGGCAGGATCTCACTACCTAGGCTAGTCTGGTGACCAGAGAATGCCAGGCATATGTTTTTCACTGCTTCCCCAGGGCTGATTATAAGCAGCCATGCTTGGCTTTTTAAAAGTGAATTCTGGGGATTGAAGTCAGAGGCTCATTTATTCAGGGTATACACTTTTTCAACTGAGCCAACTCCCTAGTCTGCGATCTTCCTATAACAATAAAAATTTCATATTTTATTCACCACATTGGTAAGGCACTTAATATTTCTAGTCATCTGCAGAGAAAACGCTTAAGTTGATTGTGACGATTAAAAAGAGACTTTGGGGGTAAAAATAATCCAAGCTAGAGAATGGTTTCTGATGTTTGGTGTTCTCGTTCTTATCTTTATAAAGAGGAATTCAAATTTAAAAATAGCTGACTCATCAAGTAAGGATGATCTCAAAGTTGTACTTACTGGAGTGACGATGCTGTAGTGGATGCAGAATCCGGGTTCGGAAGGAAAGTACTCATCGGATACGAATCTTATCCGGATTTGATTTCCTTTAGAAGTCTGCTTTCCTGGCACAGTCCCAGAACCACACCAGCATCCTAAAATACTTCCATCACTGGGCTCCTCAATTTCTACAAAATCATACCTGTGAGGAAGCAAAGGGGCCAGAGACATCACTGCTTAACTAGGCAATGGAAATTTTGTATGTGCAAAGAACATCTAAGAAGCAGACAAGTGAGTTGCTCCCAAGTGTGCTTGAGTGGAGAGCTCATTGGATGCAAAAGTTACAGAGAACAAGGCGTGAAGACCCAATTGGGAAAACATGAGACTTTTTTCTAAAGCCTTCAAATTTGCTATTAACAAACCCAAGGTTGGTCAGACGTTTAAAACTTAAATATTTTGTACAGAGAAAAATTATATGACATTCAATCTAAGGATTAAGAATTATTCTAGTTTCTATCTTAATTTCCATCATTACTGTTCATTTTTCCTAGCTGGGGAAGATGTGTTTTTCTTAGAACATTACCAACAGTTACTAATTAAGAAAAGCTTAACACCAAGCGAATTCTGGGAATTCTGTTAATACTTATCAAGAAGAAGCAAACTACTGATGAGCTATTTTTATTTTTAGGGTATTTGATAACACTTAGGCACTAGCACACATTTATGCTCTTATAAAATCACTTTGCTATTACTTTAGCTTTCTCTTTTGCTTCTTGCCATTACATCTAAGACTTGCTAAGAAAATGCTCTACTGATTGAGGAATACATCCTATGCTTTCCCTAGCATATAGAGCAGTTTTTAAATAATTGCACATATAAATAAATAATGACTTCCCTGGTTGAATTATAAGATAATAAAGAGAAAGTTACAAAACTTTTAATGAGATAAAAGTCTGACATGTTTGAAAAATGATTGATAGATTTTAAAATACAATGTACTATAAATACACTAGATAGAATCAAAATCAACATTTCATACAGTATCTGATTTAAAGGAAAAAGTTAATAAAAATACAACATATTGGTCAACAATAGTTATGAATCTTCCCCTTAAGTAATGTATCCACATTCTTTAGCTTTATTTTCTCCCATAATCTTAGGAACTAAGACATTTTTTAAATGAAAAAGCAGAAAACATTTAATTTCAGTTATTTTTCTCTAATGATTTTCTTACTTTGTTTACCCTGACCAGCTACCTTCGAAAGAACATGGATTCATAAGAGAAGCAGTTTGGCTAGTGTTTATTAACATAGGTCAAAATATCATGAAGGAAAAGAGGGAAACACATGAGAAAAAAAAACATATATGTAGGTCATGCTGTCTGATTTTGTATGTCAACTTGTTACAAGATAGATTCATCAGCAATAGGAGACTCAGTTTAGGAGATGCTTCATGAGATCCAGGTGTCAGGCATTTTCTCATTTAGTGATCAGTGTGGGAGGGCCCAGCCTGTGCTGGTTCTGGGTTCTATAAGAAGATGGACTGAGCAAGCCAGGGGAAGCAAGCCAGTAAGCAACTCACCTCCATGGCCTCTGCATCAGCTCCTGCTTCCAGGATCTGCCTTGTTTGTGTTCCTGTCCTGATTTCTTTCAGGGATGAGCAGCAATACTGAACGATAAGCCTAATAAACCCTTTCCTCCCAAACTTGCTTTTTGGTCATGGTGTTTCATCACAGGAATAGAAACCCCAAGACATAGGTCATAGTGAAAGAATGGAAAATTTAAAGCAAGCCATTTCTATATACTCAGGTGACCATATTGGGGACACAGTAATCCTTACAATACACTTCCAAGTATTAATTTTCAAGGTGAACGATTGCCCGTGGCACTATTTAAAGGATTTACGAAGCCTACTTTACAAGCCTATCAAACATCCCATTCTCAGGGCAACATGATGAGGGGCACGCGGGGAGAACTGGCTGCAATGACCACTCCCTCTCTCCGCCTTTCTCCTGAGACCCAGGGAGGATTTTTGCCCTTTTATGTTTAACAAACAAGTCTAATGTCGTAGACAAAATTTTTGTTCTCCTGTGGGAATGTAGCATCTGTGAGGGTGTTGGGAGCTCTTTGCTTCCTCCAAAGAATGTAAGGAGTACACCAGAGAAATAAATTCACTGGTAAACATCATTGTCAGACACCCAGCTTCTTTCAACAAAAATAAACCAAGCCTGCAGAACAGGCTGCCTCTAGTTCACACCGACTAAAACCCTGTCAATTAAACCTGCCCAGTGAATTATTGAGCCCGACAGTGGTGAGAAACGGCGCCAAGTGAGTGTGGATTATAGAAATCCTGGTTCTGCAAGCGTCAGCTGGATCAGGAGCAGGTTGGGATAGGCAATAAAAATAATAAGATGGCAATTACTGCACAGAGCTTATCGGCTTACACTCTTGCTTCCCAAACACTAACAGAATCTTCAGATTCCTATTCAAACCCCAGATATTCTTCTAGACTCTAATTAATACTGAAAATGCTTTGAAGTAATTATCAGACTTACTAGGTGATTATAATGTGTCAGGCACTTTTTTTAGGTGCTTCTGAACACTAACTCACAACATCCTCTTAGCAAACCGAACTGGAAAGGTTCTGATTACGCATAGTTTTAGAGTCATTAAATATAGAGAAGTTAAGTAATTTGACTAAGCTTATAATGTAACTAATGGTAAAGTTACAGCTTCAGTTTCAGAAGCCCAATCCCACACTCCAAGGTCTTAGAACAGCTCTTTTCAGTCTGTGGGTCGCAACCATTTGGAGATCAAACAACCATTTCCACAATAGGGGAACACATATCTCCATTACATTTCATAAAAAAATAGCAAATTTATCATTATGAGGTAGCAATAAACATTTTATGGCTAGGGTCACCAAACCACGAGGACCTCTATTAAAGGATTGGAGCATTACAAAGACTGAAAATCTGTTTTAAAAAATAAGACCTGTGGGGGTGATGGTGGTGCATGCTTTTAATCCCAGCTCTCAAGAAGCATAAGCAGCTTCTTGACCAGTCTGTGAGTTCATGACCAGCCTGGTCTATGGAGCGAGTTTCATGGTGATTACACAGAGAAACCCTGTATTGATAAAATCAACAACAAAAAAATTAAAGAAAAAAACAGAAGAAGAAGGAGGAGAAGGAAGAGGTGGAGGAGGAGGAAGAGGAGGAGGAAGAAGAGGAGGCAAAGGAGGAGAAGAAAGAGAGGAGGAGGAGGATGAAGAGGAGGAAGAAGAGGAGGAGGAGGAGGAGGAAGAGAAGGAGGAGGAAGAGGAGGAGGAAGAGGAGAAGAAGAAACTAAGATACTACTCACTGTATTTAAAATATATCTCTATAATTAAATTTATTTTATTCAGACTCTTAACAACAGAGAAATTGTAGGTTTCTACACAAAATCTGAACATGAAGTCTTGTTTAAGGGCTGGAAAACAGAGCTATAATAAATGCAGCTGAACATGCACCTTGCCAGTTTAGATATTTATTACAGCTAACTTTATAAAGTTTGTTATCAACAACTCTGAATTCTTTGCAGAGAATTTGGAACAATGTAGACTGTCGAAGGAAAACACATAATCACACTTTCCAGGACTAACAATGAATGACGGGGAGATTCTCACGAGAACAAGAGAGCTCACCCTATGAGAAGTGGTTCAAATTGCAATAGTGTGATTTTAAATTAATCTTATTACTAAATAAAATAAAAACAATGTAATTGTATAAGTCACCAATTCTATCTATAAAACTAAAAATTATTAAGAATAAGAGAAAAAGTCAAAAAGCAATACACTGGTAACAAAATCTGTTAAGAGGTATAATCAAACAGGAAATTAATATTCATAATTAAATAAAAAATTGGCAGAAAAATGAGGATAATAAAAAAATGACAATAAACACAGCTACTAACTAGGTAGAAGATATAACTACACTTAGGAATGTACTTAAAAATTAGAGTTTAATGCAATTGTTAATTAAATATATTTGAAAAATTTTATGAAATTGATGACTAAAATATGATCAACTTAGTAAAGACATAGTTAAAGTAAATAACAACTCAGAGAAATTTAAAAATTAGTCAAGATTTATCAGTAGAAAAGATGAAATAAAATGGAGTTTTATGAGACCTCTATTAAATTTAAACAAATATATAATCCCAATTTCTTATAAATAATTTCAAAACATTAGAAATGGTAATTTTCTCAGTTACTAGCAAAAACCCCTAACCTAAACTTTGCATTTAATTCTATGAAATGGTAATAGTAATAGTTAGCATTCAGAAGTATGGCCAATTTCACTCACATAGGCAATTGCAAAAAATTCCTTGTCTATCAATCATCAGTAGATTACATGATTAGAATAATTGGCCTAGTATGAGCTTTATCCATAAATAAAATGAATATGGAACTACTCCACAAAAAATGTTTCTAAAAGTAACACCAATATTATCATAGGAGTAAGGAAGTCACCAATATGGCTCAATTAACTGCTTATTAATAATAATAGCAGAAAACTTTCAAATCTGGGTGAAAATTTCCTAACAGAAACTGACAGCATACATCACATGCCATGAAGCGAGCTTCATCCCCACAGCAGAACACACTGAGGTGCTCTCGTTACTCTTCTGGGGATTCAGAGAAGAGGTTACAGACAAGTTTGAAATAGAAGAAGCAAAAATTTTGTGATAATAGCAAAGAAAATAAAAGTCCTTGGTTGCTTATAGATTTGCATGTGGGTGTGTACACATTTGTGTGTTGCACACATGTATGAGGCCGGAGGAAAACTTCAGCGAGATCCCCAGGAATGCTGCCCACCTCCTTTGTAATGGGGTCTCACTGTCCTGGAGCTCAACTAAGGAGGATAGAGGTTGATGTAATAATAAGGGCGGCGCGGCTGCGTTCTCAGCACCCCAGGCCGCCTGCCCGGCTAGCTTATGCCCAAAATAATTACACAGACACTGTATTCTTTTAATCACTGCTTGGCCCTTTAGCCCTAGCCCTTACTGGCTAATCCTGTTATCCCGATCAACCCATCTCTAATAATCTGTGAGAACCGGTCTTACCGGGAAAGGTTCAGCATGTCTAACCTGGCGGCTTGCTTCATGGCGTGTGTCTGCCCAGGAGCGCAGCATGGTGTCTCTCTCTGGCGTCTGCTGCTGAGAGCAGAGCTTTCGAGTCTCTGACCTCACTTCCTCTTCCTCCCAGCGTCCTGTTCTGTTTACTCCTCCCACCTATCCTCTAACCAATAAAATGGGCCAGGGCAGTGCCTTTATTAGCCAATGACCTTCCTCCATCATTTCCCCTTTTTCGGTTGAAACAAAAAAAAAAAGGCTTTAACTTTAACATAGCAAAATTACATATAACAAAACAGTTATCAAGTAAAAGTTACAATAATCTTTATCATAACTAAGGAAAACTATAACTATAACTAACTATTCTTAACTCCATCAAAGACTCCAGAAAGATATAATATTACCTAAGTAAATAAGAACTAAGAAACTTCAAACTCTAGAAATGACAAAGACATCTCGCTGCCTGGACAGTCACCCAAAGTTCTTTTGTACTGTTGGGGCATCCATCTTCAGCCTTCAGGCCCGTAGTATCCAGCAGACATTTTCATCAAGCAGGAAATTCCAAAGGCAGTCACTATCTGCTTGTCCTGAAGAATGTCTCGCAGACTCTTTCATGAATCAGGAACCCCGAAAGATCATCTCACCTTTAGGCAAGTTCAGTAGTCCTCTCTCTGCGGGTTCTCGGTGTCCAGTTTATGCAATAGTCCAGGCAAGAGCAGTTTCTTGCCCAAATGGCTATCAAACTCCATCAGGTGCCTCTTCGATGCCCATCTTCCTCTTGAAGTAGATTGGTGCTGCCAGGAGCAGAGTGTCTCATTGACATGAAAAGTCCTCAGTTATTAAAACATTAAATGTCCTACTTTGTAATCTTTGAAAGACATGAAGAATGTCTATCTAAAATATATCTCTATATATCTAGAAAATCTAAATAACATGACTACAAGCTTTACTATTATCGATGATTATCCATTAACAACCTATATTTCTTAATTATACAGTACATATTTAAATGAACTACACAATCACAATACCTTAATCAAAATCAGAAACACTTAAACATATAACAAAATTGACCTTAAATCTCTATCAATAAAGCAAAATCTATACTAATGTAAATTATTCATATCTATATCATATTCCCCCTTAAAATGTAAAAGAACGTTTATAAAACATATTTGGGAATATGGGCACAGTTTTTTCTCTCCAAACTGCTTCCTGCTGAATGGGGGCGTCGTTAATTAGGTCTTTCACGGTATAACCTGTGTGCTAGTTTCATCTTAGTTGGCAATTGAGCGAAGCAATTTTCTGAAGGTGTTCACACCAACCCTTCAGGAGGACGTGGTCCATCATACCAAATTGGAATAGAAGAAATGAACAGCGTCTCATCCTCTGTGAAAACAAAATAAGAAACTCCTTTCCAAAGTATCATATCCTTAGATTCAAATTCAAAATATCTATGTTGGATTAGTTCAGCAGCATTTATAAATAAATATCTTTTAGCAACTGTTGCTCCTTCCTCAGCATTTAAATAATTCAAAGAGAGCATAATAGCATACAGTATCAAGATTCTCTGTGTATTTTCCATCTTTGTACAGCTTTGTTTTAACCTCTATTTTGTTTATTTTTACTTTTAACTCTTTGCTTTTTGAGACAGGTTCTCTGTATCTTTGACCTGAAGTAACTCTGTAGACCAGGCTGTCTTTGAACTCTCAGAGATCCGCCTGTCTCTGCCTCCCAGGCATTCAGGATTAAAGGTGTACACTACTACACCTTGAACTCACAGAGATCTCTTTGTCTCTGCCTTCTAGGCACTGGGATTAAAGGCATGTGCTACCACACACAACAACTCTCTTCCTTTTTTTATGTTTTTTACTTTAAGAACTTTAACTTTTAGTCTGTATATATTTTTAACACACAGTAAACCATTTAGAAATTTTCTTTGTCTTTGATTCTCTCTTTACTGTATATCTCTCTTTTTCTGGCCACACGAGTCTTTAATTTACCAAGCAATATGGGTAGGATTAAAGGCGTGGCTTTATCGGCTGGATCCAGCCCATTCCTTAGCTTTCCAGCCTCATGGCTGAGGTACTGGCTGTAGCCAGCAAGCTAGCTTCAGCAGCCTGTGTTTGCAAACCTCAGGGACCGCCTGCATAAAAGAGTCAGTTTGTCCTGGCAGGACAGCCCAGAAAGCCGGCATTTTTAAATGGCACAGCTTTTTTCCTGCTACGGCTGAAAACTGAAAAGCATGTGTTCAGCTTTTCTTCAACACCGTTTAAGTGTTTCGTGGCAGGACCTCTTAATGAGCTGCAGGCTTTGCAGCTGAAGCTGAGTCAGGAAGCCTCTCTTAGATGAGGTGCTTTCTTGCCTCTAGCAGGCAGAGTAGAACCGAGAAATTGCTGCTACCAAGAAACCAGGCACAATGCTTTCATTTTGTTCTAGAATTATTTCCCAAGCTGTCTCAGGCTTTATGTGGAAGCAGTTGTCCACGTGGGCGCCATATGTAATAATAAGGGCGGCGCGGCTGCGTTCTCAGCACCCCAGGCCGCCTGCCCGGCTAGCTTATGCCCAAAATAATTACACAGACACTGTATTCTTTTAATCACTGCTTGGCCCTTTAGCCCTAGCCCTTACTGGCTAATCCTGTTATCCCGATCAACCCATCTCTAATAATCTGTGAGAACCGGTCTTACCGGGAAAGGTTCAGCATGTCTAACCTGGCGGCTTGCTTCATGGCGTGTGTCTGCCCAGGAGCGCAGCATGGTGTCTCTCTCTGGCGTCTGCTGCTGAGAGCAGAGCTTTCGAGTCTCTGACCTCACTTCCTCTTCCTCCCAGCGTCCTGTTCTGTTTACTCCTCCCACCTATCCTCTAACCAATAAAATGGGCCAGGGCAGTGCCTTTATTAGCCAATGACCTTCCTCCATCAGGTTGATATCATGATGTCTTCCTCAATGGCTTCTCCACTTTAACTGTTGTGTCGAGGTCTCCTGCTGAAGCACGTGTTTGCTGTTTTTGGTAGACGTTCTGTCCAGCAAGACCATGAGTAGCCTGTTACTCCCTTCCCCAATATTACAAGGATATGTCAGACTTGAAGTTTTCACATCAGTTCTGGTAACTGAGCAGATCCTCACCATTGTTCAAGCGTTTTACCAGGAGAACCTTCCCTACTCCCAGCTGATAGGTTTTGAGAGGGTTAGTGGAGTCTTAAGAGCCCAGGTGCAGGGCAGCAGGATCGAGGTAAGCTGTGGAGGTAACCGTTCTACATCACTTATATTGGGGAAGATCTAACAAAAGCTCCTCTGGGTTAGGGAAGACAGGAATCCAATTTACTTTAAATTTTGAGCTTTTAAAAAGGATCAAGAACGAATAAGATAATTCAGTAAATGGACTGCAGATAGGACTGATATACAAAGATCAATACATTTTGTTCATGACTTGGAAACTTCTTGGGGAAAAATGCATTGGAGATGGTCAAATACAAAGTACTGCATTAGCCAGGAATGAATGGACATCAACTGTCTGAGAAAAGGTTTTACTGAATAACAAAAAAGTCATGAACCTATTTTTTAAATCAAAATCTTGATAAGATTTGTAACGTGTTGGTGTAAAATAATAATTACCCTAACACAGCAAACATGGTGAGGATATACAAGCAACCAGTGCTTCACAAATATTAGCTCCATCGCCAATCAAAACTCATCTGGCTACTCCAAATATGCCACGGCACGGGGTACAAACAGGACATGAGATAAATCAAAGTCATGCAGGCCACACTGAGAAAGGCAGGGGTAGAAGCCTGGCCTTCAGCCTCAAGAGCCCATGCTTTAGAGAACCACACTGTCTCTGGTAAAGCAGAACACAGTGAAGAATCATTGTACCTTAACGCCACTGTCTATAACTAATTCTCTACAAGTACCTTTGGGACACTCCAGAGGCTCTTTTACAAAACAAAGATATTAAGCCAGGTGGTGGTAGCACACGTCTTTATTTAATCCCAGTACTCGGGAGGCAGAGGCAAGCAGAGCTCTGTGAGTTCGAGGCCAGCCTGGTCTACAAGAGCTAGTTCCAGGACAGGCTCTAAAACTACAGCAAAACCCTGTCCTGAAAAACCAAAAGTAAAACAAAACAAAACAAAAACAAAAACAAAAAAAAAACAAAACAAAGATATTAGTCATTAACTCAGAAAAGGTTTTAAGAGGATTAAATGAAAGAAAGTACCTGTACATGGTATTTAACAATAAACTGTTTAATGAATACTTTCTTTTGCTTTCCTGGGGGGTAGGCATGGAGGAGTGCAGCTTGCATGTGCAGGTGTAACCCTACTGGAGCTTACCCTCGAAACTGGACTGCCTGGTGACAAGCTTCAGGGATCCTGCTGATTGTGCCTCCCCGCACTGGGGATACCTGGCTTTCTATGTGAAATCTGGGATATGTGAACTGGAATCGTTATGCTTGTGCTGAAACTATTTTACACACTGACCATTTCCCTAACCCAGTAAATCCTAGATCTGTAAGATGATAATTGCTTTAATCTGACGTAGAACCACTGATGAAAGACTTGAAAAGTATGGAATAACAGGCCCCAAAGCTCCATATGCAATTATAAGCTGGGAGGACATTATTGACTCTAAATAAAATACTGAATTTATACCAAAGTACCTGGATATAATTTTGAGTACAATATGAAAATTTATACAGCACTGATAGGTAGGAAAACTAGCACAGTTAATTTAGGAGGTAATATGGAAGATTCTCAAAAAGCACTGCAGGCAACAGCATAAACATAGTGTACATACATACAGGCAGGCACTCACACATGAACACCGAAAGTTTTACATGATGAAACTGACTTGGAAAGATAGGTCATCTTCACCAGCTGAAGGGAGACTGAAGTTGGCCAAGGAGAACTGGGGTGCACCCACTCAGCATATTTTCTGGAACCACAAGTCTTAACATTAGACAATGGCTGATACTCTTCTGTGAAAAGTTTGAATCTCAGAAAGCAGATAAATAAAATATCATAATCCTACCTCATAGGAAGTGCACAGGTTTTCTGTTTGTTTGTCTTTATGATGTGTATTTTCTGGGATTGCCTCTTGGCTTGTTTACTAGGACAAGTGGCTGATGGACTAAGTGGGATTCTGTCTCTCACTGAAACAAATGATTGGATAGTGTTTTCATCAAATGTTTTCATTTCCAAAGAAAGGAAACAAAACAGAAAGCTTTGTCTCAAAGGGGCTAGCGAGGTTGTCAGCTAATGCGATCAGAACTCTAAGTCCTGCTAAGGCGATTACTTCTTCTTCCACGAAGAGAAAATGGAAATGAGAAACACCGGGCTTAGAGCCTGCTTGGTTAATTCACCTCCTAGGCAGGACCCGAGGCAGGGATAATTTGCTAAGTTTTACTTTATTCTCTTCTTGCTCCATTTCAAACACTCCTTTCTCTTTACTCTCTGTTTCTTCCTGTTTTAGTTACCCTTTCCAGGTGCTGTTAACCAAAGGTTCTGCCACAGCCTTTCACGGGTCCCCACATTGCCAGAAAACCTCCCAGTTTGAAACCATCTCCCACAGGTCACTGCAGTTCCTTTTTTTGCTCCAGCTGAATTCACTCAGATCTTTCTCCTCTGTAGAAGAGACTACATAGTTCTTAAATAAATTTGTGATTATCTCATGACTTCTATCCATATATTTGTACATTTTTTCTTCCTATGTATTCCATGGACCTAAATTTCCCTCTCTACATACCAAGAATCAATGAGGCATTTCACTTCTGAATCTCGTTCTTCTGATACATATGATGTTAGCAAGTCATAACTATTAGTCTCAAAGTCTTTTGCAGTAGGACAGCCTTCCATTAGTAACACATCAGTGATTTGTATAGAATAAAATTGTTATTTCAGATACAAATATGAAAAGCTGCGCTAATTATCATACACACAGGAAAGGCTGAGGGACAATGAAATGGGTATTCCTAACAATTTATGTACTCTAATTTCAATGGTTAAATTGTTTGTATTTTTATTTAAACGAGAGCTTAAAATATGAAAACTATACTTTGGTCTTAAAAAGAGAAGAGATCAAAGACAATTGTGAAGACAGTCTTGGCCATTATCTTCCTGACTCCTGTTCCTTTGGTTGTTTACCACTACAATGTGAGCATAAAAAGGCCCAATTAGGCTGGTCTGAGAACTGCAGGTCTTCCTTTGACCCAAGAGTAAGGCACACACTTCTGCTTACTCTTGTCCTGCTGACTTCAGTCAGAAAACCTACGAAACTTTGCAGACAGCCCTCCAGTCTCCTTGAGGGCATCTGGGCAACTGAGTCATTGTGGGCTGTTTCAGGCTTTAGTCACTATGAGCCTCAACCTGGGCGAGACAGCATATTTCACCAGATGGTAAACATGACCGCATCTTTTGGGACAGTGATCCCAGCAATAATGGCCCTGTCATAGGTCAAATACTTATCCTATGTCACCGGGTTATTACTCAGGGGTTCCAATCTACGCAGCTGTACTTCTCAGTGGGTAGACTGAGAACACGCCTAGTCGTAACTTCCAAAGATTACAAATCAATATTTTGAAAATTAAGCATGGAGTCCTCTGATGCAGGATTATCTTCCCACATCACTTGACATACTTCCTCAGAGCTCAGCCACATCAGAGCTTCTCAGGCAAAGCCTTCTGGGAGTCCCAGAAGAAGAGGCAGTGACTTCATTGCAACATAGTGCATACCACACCCACCTCAATTTTAATTTTTATTTTCCGTAGCTGTTCAGTGCTTTCTGGAGGCCAAAGGGCCATCCGATTATTTATGTTCCCTTCACATGTAGCATGATACTTGGTTGATGCGCAGCAGGGTGTGGGAATGCCGGTTGAATGGGAGGATGGGTGAGTGTATACATAGATGATATGGTAACAGATTTAAAGATAAGTATCAAGAGAGAGAGTTGGCAAAAATAAAATTCTACATATGGTTTTGCCATAGAAATAGCTCGTATTTTTCTCTTAAATATTTTACTCTTTCACTCCAATTCTGAATAGTTACATTAAATGCAAGCTGATTTTCTCAAAAGTAGCTACATTGTTCAGTGTAATGAATTGGATAGAACACTTTGAAATTTGTTCTGATGTTAGGACCACTCACTTGTGTGTCATAGCCATGGTGAGCACTGAGCTCTGCAGACACATTTTCCACTCTGGTTTCACACAAGCTATGGTATTTGCTATACTATAAACCCATGGTCTAGCTTTCTGAATATTTATCAACTGGGAAGGAAGCATTAATTACATAGTCACAAGTGATTGAAATCTTGTTTTTTGATTAATCTTTTTCTCAGACCAAACACTTTTCTTGCTCTTTCTTTCTTTCTTTCTTTCTTTCTTTCTTTCTTGAAGAAGAAGCATTTGACTAATCTCCAACACTCTTCAAACAGTCATACAAAAGGCAATTATTTCAAATGTTTTTATTTAAAGTATTTTGCTAATCTCCTCTCTATATATTAGAACCCTACAATCTGAGGTTCTCATCAGCTTACTACAGATCATCCCAATGGACCCTCACAGGAACTCTGAAGTCTACTCCTCCTGCATACCTCCTCAATATCATCAAGTTCTCATCTTTCTTAACAACAGGCCTTAAATGGCCTTGCTACCTTCTTAAAATACAGATGGGGCTGTCAATCACAGTTCTTTTATTTCAAATTCAGATCCCTAGGATAACCCTTTCATCAATATGTCTTGCATTTCTTTCTGTCTTCTACACTGATATTTTCCGAGAACCTCTTATGGAGCAACTGAGTAACAGTTTGGTGGGTGGTACCAAGGAGATGTTAGTCATCCCTGCTAACAGCCGTATCCTAGGGCAGGAATTCACGAAGGTTAAAGTTGATGTCTGATGTTTCTTTGCAGCTAGCTTACTGATTATCTGCAAATCTCTTCAGACTGTCTTTCTATTTCCACTTCTATACTATCAGTCAGCTATCTGTCACTATTACAAAATATCTGAGACAATCACGTTGTAAGAAAGAAGAGCTATTTTGGCCCCCAGCTTTGGAGGTTTCTATCGATGAATGATTGTGCCCCATATATCCAGACTCTGCTGAGGCAAAACAGCATGGAAGGAGAGCACAGCCCAGCAAATACTATCCCATCGTGTACCAAAGGGGAGAAACACAGATGTGCTGGAGACACACAATCTCCTTAAAGGGCAGACCAACATGTCTTCATGACCTCCTACTAAACCCAACATATTGCCTTGGTTTCTCTAGTCTAGCACCCAGAAACTTGAAAGCATCAGAAAGATATACGATGTGAAAGTAGTTTCAGCGTCCACATGTTATGTGTTATCTTTTCCCGTTCTCCCTCCCTCTTCTTCTCCTCTCTGTCTTCCTTTTCTGTCTTCATATGTCATACGGAAGCTTAGCACATGACTTTTGGATGCTTGTTTTCATCTTGAGAGAAATTCCATCTCACATTATGGTTCTTTAGACAGAAAAACAAGTGTCTGAATTTTGCTAATCTTAACAGAGAAAGACCACAATCAGAAACCTGTTTTCAAATTACTACAGACACTTTTTGGAAGTTCTTAATCTAGATAAATAGCAGGGAAACTGAAATTAGAGAAATATTTTCTCCTCAAATATCGCTCTAGTAACATAGAGTGAAAGCCTCATTTCCACTGAGATTATCCCCAATGCCCCAGCGAAAACAAGGTCTACCACAATCCCACGAAATAATTTTAGAAGCAATAAATTATGGTTCATTCCATGTACACAAATATTTTGATATCATGAACTAGCTTGCTTGTTCAAACCGCCAGACTGGAATGGAGAGCTCCAGAGAGCACACAAAGAGAACACTTTTTTTCAGTCAATGTAAGGATTTCTGGTGAGAACTGGGTGGGGGCTAAATCAGCTGCTTCCTGGGATATTGATTGGGTCTCTACTCAGACTGGGAGGAAAGCATACTTGAAGACTGAGAATTTCATCCCTCAAGTTATTCTAAACGCTATGAGGAATAACTTCCCAGGATAAATATTTCCAAACTCTGCAGAGGGTAACAGGTGGCATGCTGGCATCACCTAAACATGAGCGAGATGCTGAAGCAGAAGATTTCTTCGTTTCATGGGCTCAAGCCCTCTAGTGAAAAGTCAGGTAAGATGCACACTGACTGTTGGTGGAGCAGAGGTGTGTAGTGAGGGGAGAGCGGTACAGGGCTGTCACAGCAGGTTCTCTGCCAGGAAATTCTTTTCACTGAACTGTCCCCAATGTTGAGTGTGCTGCAAATTGAAACATTTTTCATTTAGTAGCTAATGTTAGAGATGAATTTTAATGCAAGGGATCATTCATGCATCACAAAGAAACCTGCATAATATATATTCAACTCGAGACCTTTCAGAACATTTTTATAAAAAAAAACTTTAATATTTTCAAAGCAGATTCATAAAAGATTGTTTGCATGGAAACAAAATTCTCTCTATCTTATTATATATGTATAACCTTCAGAAAGACAAAATAACAGAACTCTATTTGGTGCTAAAAGAACTGTATCTTCTCTGCAGATATAATTCACTAATTTTGTGTATTCCAAGAATGCATTGTGAGGGCTGGATGTGTGAAGAGGAAGAGTGCTTGCTTAGCATATTGTCTTGGTGTATTGATGTGAAGAGACAACATGACCACAGTAACACTTATAATGGAAAGACCTTAACTGGGGCTTACAATTTCAGAGGTTTAGTCCATTAACACCACAGCAGGGAGCACATGGCACACAGACAGATACAGTGCTGGAGAAGTAGCTGAGAGTTCTACATCTGGATCCCCAGGTAGCAGGAAGAGAGAGACTTCGGGCCTGGCTTGGGCTTTTGAAAACCTCAAAGCCTACCCCCACAGTGACACACTTCCTCCAATAAGGTCATGCCTTCTAATCCTTCTCAAGCAGTCCCAACTCCTTGATGACTAAGCACTCAAATCTAGAAGTCTGTGGGTTCTAGTCCCATTCCAAGTACCACAAAACAGCAGCAAAACATCCTGCTAGTAGAAAACGACCTAATTGAATAGGAGATATGACAGGCATCCTGAATAGACATCAGTGCCAGTAAATTTAATTCTTATGCCAATTCATCCTAACCAACATCAGTATGGTAAGTGGAACTAAATTCATTTTCCAAATTAGGTGTTCCTCTGTGTGGGTGTTGAAAACTACATTGTGGATTTGGCCTTGATTCTGACAAAACAATCACCTTCTTTTCCATATTCAAATGTTTTATTAGATTGTAGTAACCGTAGTCCTGCAAGGAATATAAGCCTCTTTATGCTAAAGACCTGAGTGTGCTCCTGACAAAAAAATAATAATTAGGTCTAGAGATGATGTGTGTCACACATGCACAAATGTGCATGCCCATGCAAACACACACACATACATACACTTACACACATACATCCTGACATACACAGACAGACACACATCCCCATAGAGACACATACACACACAAGCACACATATGCACTCAAATACAAATCTGCTTCCCTCCTCTCTCTCTCTCTCTCTCTCTCTCTCTCTCTCTCTCTCTCTCTCTCTCTCACACACACACACACACACACACACACACACACAGACACTCGTAGTACTGAGAAGCGAGCAGAGATGCTCTAGCATTCTACCATGGAACAACAATCCTAACCTGAGAAGGTTCATACTTATTGCTGTATTTAACAACAACAACAACAAAGTGGCAGAATAGAGAAAGAAGTCATGAGACAGAGTTCAAATGGAGGGGATTTTATTAGGGTAGAGGGAACATAAAAAGTGAGAGGAGTGGGGGGAGACTGACTATTGGGGACAGCAGAGGAGAGAAGAAAGAGGCAGAGTGGAGGGGGAGAGCCAGTGAGACAGGCAGAGAACCAGAGAGAGGGAGAAAGATAGGAGGAGGGCAGGGCCCCTTTAAAAGGGATGCTAATGAATGGGCACAGCAGGTGCCTGGTGGCCAGGGCTGAGGACACAACCTGCCAGAACCCCAAGGTCACACTTGCTACAGTCGAAAATTAAAGGAGGTTTTCTATTTTGGGCAAATCTCAGTGCTACCCACAGAGAAGCACACCCTATATTGACTTTATGTTGATGTTCTAAAGCTGACTTCACAGGGAGCTCTCTTTTTGGAGGAAAATCTGGCTACCTGGCCTCCTACACTGCCCACATCTGAGTAAATGTTTGTGAAAAACTCAAGGCCTGGCTTATCCAAGCATGTACCATGACCAACACTCATTTTCAATAAATCTTAAGCAAGCCATAACCGCCATATACCCTTCCTTTAGCCCGCTGCACAGACTCCCCTTTGAAGTGAAGTAATGAAATGCAGCATTTCAATGAGGCTTTTCCTACGGCATTGCTCTCACCTAGTTTTGATCTGATACTGAATGCTGCCTTTAGTTCCATGTCTATAGAAGAGTGGAAGACTTTTCTTCATTTTCAACACTTATTTTTCAATACACACAGGCGATGACCTTTTCGGGGGCATTATTCTGCTGCGATACACATCTACAGAGTGGAATGTGAAATTCAGGATCAGTGGTACTTCTAGCTCCTCAAATATGAGCGCCCGTTTGCCGGGTGTGCAGCAACACTCCTGGGAGTTGTTGTCCAGCTGTTGTTGAATGCTCTGGAGTCTTCCCACACGATACAGTTTTTTTTTCATTTTTAAATTTTTAAAAATTAACAATATCAGGTTTATATACAATATACTATGATCTTATTACCCCCAATACCCTCTACCATGCCCCTATTCCTATATAGCAACCCTTATCTTTTTGTAACTAATCCCTATATATTCTTATGTCCCTCATTCATAGTCTCTGTCTCTATCTTTGCCTCTGTCTCTGTCTGTGTGTGTGTTTGTGTGTATGTGCCTGCCTGTCTTCCTCCTTCTTTCTTTCATTCCCTCCTTTTCTCCCTCCCTCCTCCTTCCTTTCTTCCCTCCTAGACACTGGACCCAAGGCTATGGCTGCCAGACACAGTGGTCTTCTCTACTGCCAACCCTGGCTGCCCAGTCTTACGGAAACCTATCTTCTCTGGCTGACATTCAGGGCCCTTCCACAGAACATCCATTTCAAAATACAGTTGTAAATTTGCAGTGCAAATTTCTGTTTAGGGGAAGAGAAATGGACACAACTGGTCAGTCATCTTGAAATCTTTCCAGGTTATCTGCTGTTCTGGTACTAATTGTCAGTAACACTTGTAGTTGCTCTGACTCACTGTTATGTTAGACTGTGGTAACTGGAAAACAAACCTCTGTGTGTTAATGACCTAAAAGTGCTCCCAACAAAAACTAATCATTAGGTCTAGAGCTTGTATGTTCTTATCCACACATGCACACATGCATGCATGCACAAACACAGGCTCACGGGCACACATACTCATACACAGAGCACATGCACCCAAATACAACTCCCACATGCATTCTCTCTCTCTCTCTCTCTCTCTCTCTCTCTCTCTCTCTCTCTCTCTCTGTGTGTGTGTGTGTGTGTGTGCGTGTGTGTGTGTGTGTGTGTGTGTATGTGCTCAGGACTAAGCATAGATGCTCAAGTATTCCACCATGGAACAACAACACTAACCTACAAAGTTGCACACTTACTGTAACTAAAAATTGAAGGTGGATTCGATTTTGGGCAAATTTCAGTGTCTGCCTACAGAGAAGGGCACTTCTATATTGACTATTATGCTCATACCCTAAAAATCTGAGCTCACAGAGAGCTCTGTCTGCACACAGAGAGCAGTGGTGTCACACAACTTTAATCCCAGGATTTGGGAGACAGAGGCAGATAGATCTCTATGAGTTCAAGGCCATCCTGGACTATACAATATCAATGCGAAAACGAATCCCGGTGGTGGTGGTGACTTACACCTTTAATTCCAGTACTAGGGAGTCACACAGCTTTAATCCCAGCACTAGAGGGAATATAAAATGGTAGGAGAGAGGTTTAGTCTGCTTAGTCAGTTTAGTTGGCTTAGCCTGTGATCACCCAGCCTTGGTAGAGGTAAGAATTCTTTACTAGCTTGGCTGCTTTGCTCTTCTGGTTTTCGGGTTGAACCCCAATTTCTTTCTCTGGCTTTTTATTATTTGTGCTGCAATGGAAATGAATGTTTTGATATTAGAGATATAATTACATCACACACAAACAGAAGGAGAAGCTGAGCTGGAAAGGCTGGCACAGTGTACCATTTCAAGTGTACTCAAACTAAAGGCCTTCCTTAGCCAGCAATGACCCTTGCTTCCTTTGATAGCAGTTTCTGGTTAGACAATCCCGATGGAGGATTAGTTATCAGTCAAATAATGAATTTCCATTTCTTCAGTTTAGCGTGTCTCTATACCAGCCAACATAGCACTTAAATAACCTAAGCAGGTGACTTCATCCTGAACCCCGTCAAGACAATACAAAGTAAGGGCATGTCACCCAGAAAGCTTCCAACATCCCCAGAACCTCACAGTCTACAAACCATAAGGCTCCGCCTGGGAAAGTGAAGGGAAGTGGCCCCTGGGCAACACAATCGCCTGGAAGATGGGCGAGGGAGCAGAAGGAAATGCTGGAAGATCAGAAGAATAACCAGGGGAAAGGGGGAGATCTGAGTGAAAGACAAATAGTAGTGGAGACAGACAGAAGTGTGGGGCATGACAGACACATATTTTCTCCTCTTGGAATGTTGATTTTGAACATTTCAAAACATAAAATCAAAACATTTCATTAGCCAACAGCACAGTCCTTTGATGTGAGCTTTATTCAGGTCCCCACCCATCATTTTAAGCCCTCTAAGGAATGTTTTTTGTTTTGTTTTGCAGATTTTTTTTTTTGAAACTAGAAAAGTACATTCTACAGAGGTCAAAGGATAACAAAGCTATAAATTATGCCACGAAGTTAACTATACTCCAAAGAGTTGCCCGGAAGGGCAATTGAACTCTAAAAGGACCTTTATTCTGTGGCCAAAAGTACAGGTGGGAAAACAGTAACTGGGAATTTGAAGGCTGCATGGCAGTCCTGACCGCCCTTAGCACCCAGAAGACACACTGTTATTTTTGGAGCACCTCTTCCGCTCTGAGTCCAGAGAGACAGGTTTGCTTTCAGGGACCCAAATCACAGTGCATCCCTTTGACGTGGGGAATGGGCATGAACCAGGAGCTTGTTGGTTATAGTAGGTGCGGCCAGTCATAGTCCAGTTCCTGCTGCTGCAAATCTCTACTACTCAGCTCACACCCTTCCACACTAAAATCTCTCCCAGAACAATTACAACAAAAGGTACTTTCCCCTTGGCTTTACTGGCGTCTGAAAAGATCAGGGTTCGAGAGAAGAAAGTCACCTAGAGAGAGGTAGACAGGAGCAGAAGAGGGTAGCAGGCACCCATCCCGTTAGTTCAACAGTTAGATAAAGCCACCACAGAAACCTCTAGTGACATGATCCAAACTGGCTGTCTTCACTAGAGAGCTTCTGTGGCTGCTTGAAAAATAAGACCCAGTAACACTCTTGAAAGATCTCATTATCTCTCCAGTCAGGCCACTGACTATCTGAGGAAATACATTTTAGTACTAAACAGATCCAGCAGCGTGTAAGATTATTCCTAGACACTAGGCAGTAAGGGCCCTCTCTAGGCCTATCTTGGTGTGTTTTTTTTTGTTGTTGTTGTTTTTTGTTTTTTTTTCTGCTGGTTCCAGCCTATAGAAGGCAGAGAGAAGCAGTACCTCTCTCCAAGGCTGTAGAATGGCCCAGTCTCCATGGATCTTCTCTAGTGAAAATTCTAGCACTGTTGAAAGTAGACAAGTATCTATTTTGTCTTGAAGCAAGAGGCAACTTAGATTTTTAACTAGAAAACACTGGGGTTCTGAGGATTCTTATCACACCCAAGTGCATGGGTACCCCAGTTCCCAGTGCACCGAAGAGAAAAGCATTAGGAAGGAAAAGTATGTTCTCTGGTTTGGGAGCAATTGAAAAAAAAACTGGAGATGAACAAGACTGAAGAATTGCAATCCAGTAAGTTTGAAGCTAGGGAAATGAAACCTGAAAATCCTCCAAGAACACTGAGCACCCGAAGCCCCTCTCCAAATGCATGTAGAATTGTCTTCCTACAGACCAGAGCATGACCCTTTAGCAAGAACAGCCTTGTCTTCAGACAGCATGGAGAGAGATGTTCATATTCAGCTCAGGATTCAAGATTCTTCACAGCTAGATCCCAGTGAGCACTACAGATTCTCTCCTCTCCACTCCAACCAAACCCCTTGTTCATACAGAGCCTGCATTTTCCAGCAAGCTGAGCCTTCACTTCTCTGTCATGCAGCCATCAGTTTATTTTAAGAAACTTTGATGGGGTAGGCCTCCCTCATATATACAGTATTGGGGCTTGTTCTCGTAGAACCTGGTCTCTTTCAGTTTACTTTTTCCTCACACCTTGGCACCATCCAAATGCTGCTTTGCCTTTCCCCTTTGTCCACACAGCTGCAGAGATTTGCTTTGGGAACATATGTGATCAGAATGCATGTACCTTCTCTACATTCTTTGCTAATCTATAACTGATATGATGAGATGGTGTTAAGGCACAGGGCCTTGGGTGGTGATGAGGTTATGGATGTCATTGTTATCACCACAAAAATTAAAATAAAACCCTCATTTCTGGTGCCATATGGAGAGAGAGCAAGAAGACACTATCTGTGGCCAGGTTGTCATCACCTCAGAGATATCTTGACATCTCAATCTTGGACTTGCATTCAGAACTGAAGAATAAAATTCTATAGTTTCTATGCCATCTGTCTATGGTATCATATTACAGATATGTAATATCTATTGTCTCTAACTATGCAGAGACAATAGCCATCTCCTGCATGCCTCAGCCCAGGGTGCCTCCTAAAGCAAGACCAGGAGAGGCTGGTGATGCTTCTAGTCATTCTGGCTGCTCCTGTGAAGACAAGCTAGACACGGAGTTTCCATGACATCTAGGGCCCAGAAAGATGGCCACATCTGTCTTCTAGCAGGTTCCCACAACTCCCTCCAGAAGCTCTGCTTGGCTTGCCTAGTGTATCTGTTGTGTGCCTCCACATAGAAACTGAAGCAATGAGCTACTAACAACACCCCAATCTTGGGCTCAGGTAGGGAGGGAGACTGAACCAAGATACATGGTGTGGCTTTTGCTTTCTCCAGTATCAAATATGGAATTGTTTAAACTAAATATAAACTATTAATAGTATGGCCTTCTTTCCCTCAGTCCTTTTAAGGAGACCCCAAATGTTCCAAAACATTTTGCTTGTGAAGTCCTTATGATGCACTTAAGTGACTCCATGGCTAGTATCAACCACATAAACAACACTGTCTTTATTCAAGCTGTACGGCCGCCAACCAAGGGAAGTTTTTATTATTTGCATAAAGTGACATCTTCTTAAAATTTTTACATTACACAACTCCCAAAGGTTTATTAAGCTGGTATAAGATATCTATGGTATTCTCACGTACAGAAATCAGGGTGATACAGAGAAAATGGATGTTTGAGATTTGAAGTCTGCGTGGCAAGTTTAGTCTACCCATCCTATGTACAAGTGATATTTATTTAGTTGTTAGCTCAAATACCCAATTATGGTATGATTTATAAAATGGATGGCAAAACAGTATAAACTCAACCCATTAAAGTAACAAGTGTTCTGCCTATGCACTGGGTGGGTAGCATTTTGTTTTGTCTGCTTACTAGTCATCGCCCTGACTATGGACTATGTGAGGGGACAGTCATCTCCTGCACATGAGTGTCATCATATTGCCCAACACAGTGCTTGGTAAATATTTGTTGAATGTGGGAATAAATAAATGAGTAAATAATAAGGCCACATTAATTGTACTATAAACAGAAGGAAGATAAGCAAATGTCTAAAGGGAACATTTTACTTTTAGAGAAAGACAATAAATTTTTGATAATCTTAAATACTAAAAAAAAATCTAGATTTAATTTAGCATACTTATCATTTTCATAATCCACTAAGTTCTCTTCAATACCAGTCCCCATGATCTGGTTCCAGTTTTCCTTCCTGAAAATGCCAAGGCTTAAATATGAGACACAGATTTGGACAGCCCAACAGACTAAAGGAAAATGAGACCAGAGGAGTGAGTGGGCATTTCAAAGAACAGGAAGCAAAGGTGGCAAATAGTAAATATGGAAATGTCTCAATTTCCTCAGAATTACAATTCATCAGAAAATGAAATTCATGTTAATGAAGGGTGCAATTTCATGTGCGTTGTATTATCAAAAATTGACAGAAAAAGAAAGAAAAATTCAGTAAGAATACTATAACACAGAGATCTTTGTATATCAGGAGATATTTAAAATGCTCACTTTTGACGGTAATATAATTCTACTTGTCAAGGTGGGAATATCGTATGTTAGGTCTGCATTCTGGCCATTCTTAGATATCACTGCAAAGGTTCCTTTACTCATGCAGAAAAATGCCAGATAGGCCAACTATTCATTGCAGTAGAGGGAGCAGGGATAGGTTGGCTAGGATATGCGGTGTCATTCAGGGGGACAACACTTACAGGAACAAGACAATGCAATCAGAGAGGAACATCAAAACCACTAGAAAGGTGAGGCCTTAAAGCTGAGCTCCGTGCTAGATAAAATCATATCGCACACCGCTTGTGACAGGTAAGATGATAGTTATCTTCTGATCATTAACTGAAAGCATGCATTTCCTAGGCAACATACACACATATCACACCCTCATGCATATGCCCATCAGTCATATGTACTGCAGTCCCTTCTACTGATGTAAATTTGGGTTTTTCCACTCACTGATGTAAACCCCAGACTCTCCATGGGCTTCACAAGATTTGGAATTCTTATTCACAGCAAAAATATCTAAATAGGAACCAAGAAGCATCAGTTCTCACTGTGTTTGGGTACAGAAAATGCATCGGTTCCTAAGCAGCTGCTCGTGCATCTTACCTGTGTGATGCCCTATGGAATAAGGGATTGCGTGAGAACACTGGCCTGACTCGGAGTGGTGCTTCTGTGTGGGTGAAATATCCTTGCTGACTGGATCTCCAATGCTGCTGAGAACCATGGTGCATTCCTGCCTTGCATTTTTATCCTGAATGTCAAATTTTGCTCTCCAAACTGTGTGCCTTCCTCCTGATGAGACTTAGCCTTCTGAGTTCTCCCATGTGCAGTTAGATATCAGTGTGTCATTTAAATAATGTGCACCCTTAGATACAACTTTTGATTGTGCACATGCACGTGTGTGTGTGTGTGTGTGTATATGTGTGTGTGTGTGTGTGTGTGTGCGCGCGTGCGCGTGTGTGGTACATGCATGTGTAAGTGACTTGTTGGTATACATGTCTGTGGAGGCCCAAAGCTAATACAAATTCCCTTCTTTGTCAGTTGCTTTTCTTCCTGAATATTTTGAGACAGGATATCTTTGGTTGGACACGGAACTCACAGATTCAGATATGAAGGCTGGCCAGAGACTTGCAGAGTTCTCTGTCCACCCCCGCTTGAGATTGTACACCAGCTACGTGGGTGTTAGAGATCTGAAATCAGGCCCTCATGCTTGCGTGGCAAGTTTACCTACTGATTCGCCTTCCTGACTCTCTTTAAATACTTTCTTTATCTCACTGACTGGACTTTCAGGAAGTTCAAATATAAGGTTAATGCTAATGGCAATGCAGAGCGCCTGGCATAACTACAATCCTTTACATGGCTCTTAGTCTCTGTTTTCTATTATAAACAGTTGTGCTTAGATATGGTTTACAAATTATGTAGCAATAGATAGATAGAAACACAGAAAGTAATCACTGAGTATGTCCATGGGTGGGTATGCAGATTCTTTTAAAGGAAGACCTAAGTCGGAATAAAATTTGAACGTGTTTGTCAACTTAGGTCAGTCAAAAACAAAGCCAAGATTCCCTTTAAAAGCATATAACTGAAGCAATGGAGAACGCAGGACTCGATCCTGCCGCCACTCCCCGTGTGCCACTCACTTGCATATATCCTCTTCTGGGTCTTCCAGCCCAAAGCGCTCATCGAACGTCAGCTGAATCCGCATGTTCTCATCAGCCGCAACTAACCTCCACACCAGCACCGTATTTCTCGGGTACGTGTGAGGAAACTTGGGGCTGTGGATGCTCCCGTTAGCCGACACCGTGACCACTCTCTCATGCTGTGGGTCTTGCACTCCTAAAGCAAGGACACAGGTACAGGCGTATTAGAACGGATGCTTCCAAAATCCCAGGCTTCAAAGCATTGGGTCACCTTTATTGGCTCATTTCACTTCAGGCACTGAAGTCAAGCACGCCTTCTGCAATACACGTCAAGGGTCACTCTTTACAGCCTGGATCATTGTTTTCAGGGATGTATTCCACAATGGTAGAAAAATAGAAAGTCAGTCCCTTTTAATCTAATTACTAGAATGTAACTTACTAACTTTTGGGCTCTAAGTAAGTTTGCTGTAATTCTTTACTTTTCCATCAATATTTTTTTCTGAAACAGGATTCCACATAGACCATACTATCCCCACACTCACTCTGGAGCTAGGTTTGAATTCCTGATTAGGCTGTGTCTATTTTCCAAGTGTTGGAATCCTAGGCTTGAGTCATCAAGGCAACACTATAATTGTATTCTAAAAAATACGGATAATTGTTAGTTTTCTAAATAATGACTTCGTGGACTGTCTAGAGTGAATGCATTGTATTGTTTGCTTTAATTATATTTATGAGAAAATATAAAATACTTGAAAGAAAAGAAACGTGAGACTTTAGAAGTGAAATAGAACACTGTAGGCGTCCCACGTCTGATGGAACTGTCAATAGCAGGCTACACCACAAGCATGCAAACCTCTCTGTCTGTTCTAACTGTAAGTTCCTGAGAAGCTGAGCCAACAAAACCCAAACGATGCTTATAAGAGCTTATCATTCAGGTTTCTACCAAGCTGTCTCCAGCAGAAGCTTTGAGTTTTAGGAGTTGGAATTAATAACTGACTCAAGTTTTACACGACTTTCCAAAGGAGTGTTTCACAACCTGTGGGATGAGACCCCTTTGGGAGTCACACATCAGAGATCCTGAATTTCCGACATTTACATTATGATTCATGAGAGTAGCAAAATTGCAGTTATGAAGTAGAACAGTAAATAATTTTATGGCTGAGAGTCTCCACAACAGGAGGAACTGTATTAAAGGTCGTAGCATTTGGAAGGTTGAGAGCCACTACTCTAGAGTAAAATGAGAGCAAAGTGACGGCCTCAGTTTTTGTCACAAGGGAACTTTGTGACCAAATAAAGATGACAAAATATAGCAAACCTTTCAGCACTTCTCAATGCCTTCGTTGGTTACCATGGATTTGATCTTAGCCATTCTGACAGGCAAGATGGAGTCTCAGAGTTGTTTTGATTTGCATTTCTCTGATAGCTAAGGAAAACAAATATTTATTTGAGTGTTTCTCTTCCATTTGAGATTCTTCTATATGGGATTCTGTTTAAGTTAGTACCCCATTTTTTAATTGGATTATTTGTTTTTTGATATCTAGCTTATTGAGTTCTATATATTTTGGAGATCAGTTCTCTGTGGGATGTGGGGTTTGTGAAGATCTTTTCTCATTATGGAGACTGCTGCTTTGTCCTATTGACAGTGTTCTTTGCCTTACAGAAGCTTTTCAGTTTCATGAGATCCCATTTATTGACTGTCAATTTTGGTTTCTGTGCTATTGGTATTCTGTTTAGAAAGTTCTCTCCTGTGTCAATGTGTTCAAAGCTCTTTCCCTACTTCTTTTCTATCAGGTTCAGATTAACTGGATTTATGATGAGGTTTTTGATCCATTTGGATTTGAGTTTTGTCCAGGGTGAATGATAAGGATTTGATGTGGGATTCCCCTCTGTATGCTATGACTATGTTTTACTACCATTGGTAAATAAATAAAAAGCTGCTTTGGCCTAAATCAGGGCAGAATATAGCCAGGCTGGAAGAGATAGAGAGAAAGAGTAGAGGGAATCAGGGAGATGCGATGTAGCTGCCGAAGGAGACGGATGCTGGTCCTTGGGAGTAAGCCACCGCCTTGTGCCAACACGTAGATCAATAGGGTAGGTTCATTCAAGATGTAAGAGCTAGCTAGAGATATGCCTGAGTCATAGGCCGAAGAGTGTTACAGATAATATAGTTTCTGTGTGATTAACGAGCAGTCTCCGTTCACATGGATCTATTCGCATTCTTCTATATTGTGACGGGGTTTCAAGACAGGGTCTCTAATGTGTAGCCTTGGCCACCCTGGTATTCACTCTGTAGGCCCTGCTTGCCTCAAACTCAGAGACCCGTTTGCCTCTGCCTCCTGAATGCTGAGGTTAAAGGCATATGCAACCACTGCCTGGCTATATTTAAGTATCTTAAAAATGAGTTTACTTTTCTGTTTTTCAGATTTTCTTTTGATAGCCTTCCGTATGTGTCAGAGCAATAGGCAGCAGTGCCTTACGTAGAAACTAACATTTTAATGAACTATTTTTCTAAACATATTTATTAATACTCAATACATACCCTACTATATCTGAACACACACACCTTATATGCAATATATGCTTGATAAATTTAGCAAATTTGTCATATCCAACCTAGAAGACTGGTCACAACCACTTGGAGTCAAAGGAAGCTTTCAACAGTGGCCTAAGTCCATCAGAAAGTATAGATACTTACATAACGATTAATAGCATTAGCGAAGTTGCAGTTATAAAACACAAACAAAAATAATTTTATGGTGGGGGATCACCACAACTCTATTAAATGGCTGCAGCTTTAGGAAGGTTGAGAATCACTGATCTCAAACAAAACTTCTGGCGTGGAAGATGAGAACTCTATTTCCATATACACAATCAAAGGTTCCCGACTACAGTCCATATACTTAGCTCTCTGTTTACATTGTTCACCCTTTATAATTCATGGTCTCATGAACCATCATGTGAAGATGAACTCTAGCCTCTATTTGTGGTAATAAGAACTGAAATTTTCATTTAAGTTGAAATTGCAGCTTGCAGAATTCTCTTCAAAATGCGAGGTAAAGGGTATGCCACCAACATACGTGATTGGAAGGTGAGAGTCAGTGTTTCATGTACGTCTCAAGCAGCAAGGCCTATGATCAAAAAGGAAGAAGCAAAGAAAAAGGGTGGGGGCAACAACCAGCAATTCACACTACCAAATTAAGACCCTGCGCTACAACTCTGTGGTCTTGGCAGGCATCACTCTAAAATAAAACTTTACCGGGAATGCAAACATAAACATGTCCACAGTACCATAGAGGCTATGAGCCTGCTTAAATGAACACTTGCTTTGTTCCTAGCCAGTGACCAACACACCAAAACCACCAATAAAACACATGCTTGCAGTTAAGTGACTCACCTACTCACATTAAGTCTTGCAATGCGTGCAAAATAACAAACCTTGTATATTTTAGAGAAAAGGGAAAAAACCACATGAAAGGACTGAGTTTTATTTAGAATTCATCATTATAGCCAGTGCCAGATTACGTGGTCCAAACCCTAATGAAACAGCATTAAAAATTAAATGAGTCAAAAGCAGGAAAATAGGAAAGATTAATAATGTAGGTAGTGTAGAAGTACCAGCTATATATGGACAGCTACAGCTCAATTCTTTGACGTTAAACCAGGTTCCACACAATACATATTATTGATTCTTTGTAAGACATTTGCTATTATTGACAGGGAATAATAAAGCAGGAAGATCATAAAACCAATAAGAATTGGAATATTTCGATATCTCTTATTGGTAAAGATAACATTTAAATGGTTTATTGACAATATGTAACTCAAGAAGAAAACAAATCATCCTGTCTCTTTGTTCCCCACATACACTCCTGAGGGCTGCAATTTCAGAACTGAACTACAATACCACATCAGATATATTCATATTTCACACTGATATTAACAACAACACAAAAAAAATTGTAGGAATCTGGCTCCGTCTATGCACTCCAGCATGTTCTGTGTCTGTCTGGCAGAACCAAGGCTGTTATCAGCAATGTGTCACCACCCACAGGCTGGCAGACTTGGCAGATGGCACACGAGATGAGCACTCTACTTCCTTCCAAGGACGGGTGAGCTTCCAATGTTCCAAAACATTTCTCTATGAATCAGATCATCGGTGGCTAATCCTTCATTGACAGGGGCATGTAGTCACTAGTCTCAATTGTACTTTGTTCCGATTATGTCTTTCCTTATCTATTATTTTGCCCTATCATCCTTCCTTACCTCCATATTGAATCATTTCTTTATGAGGCTCATGAACAAATTTGATTCTAAGAACAGTGGAAATCCTACGGTATACAACATGGATGTTTGTAAATTTATATTTATTGAGTCTAAGATCAGAAACTAGTTTTTCTAGAAAAATAAGAAGGATGTTACTTTCCCCTTATCTGATTCTTCAGAGAAAAGGCAAACTTTAACTTCACACCAAAATAAATATTTCCTAGGCATTTTCTCTATATAGAAGAGCCCCGCAAATATTCTTGTTGTTTTATATTTTGAGTAAAAATAAATAAGTACTATAATACACAAGACAGGAACTCTGGATTTTAGCTTTTTTTAAAACCATATTTTAACCATTGTTTTACCCAAATCTACCATTTCCTGTGTCTTTAACACCACAGCAGAACAGCACAAGATAATCAACAAGTTTAGAGCTGTCTACACAGTTTACACGTGAGGAGAGCCAATGACTTCTACCAGAGGGTGAAAGACGGGATTGCTGTACAGAGAGTACCACAAAAACTAAAACATTAAGTATGCCCAATTTAGGTTCTTGGACTTACTCTAGCTGATACACTTTTGTTCCCCCTAAAAGGAGTAAACAACCAAAAGAAGTGTCCAGCAACTTGGAGACAACAGAAACTAAATGGAGTCCAGTCTTCTTGACATGGTAATTAGCAGGACTAACTTAGTGTTCTGCTTGGCAGTAAGACTAAGCAATAGTCCGCTACCAAAAGCCACTGCAGGTGAAACCTTTTTCCAATGCACTCATTGTTTTTTCTACTGGCTGCTGCTTCAGATCTGCAAATGTAGAATAGATGTTCTGGTGATTTTTTTTTTCTGCCACACAATGACTTTCAGGGGGCAGACCATTTTATAGAAATATGTAAATGTTATTGAGTCTGTTCCCTACAGGTATTGTTTACTCTGACATACTGGTATTGTAAAGAAATGTGTGTCCCAGAACAAGGCAGAAACGAGTACTATACATTATTACAGCATCTGAACAGTCCTAAGTTTACACAGGTTATCCATGATAAGGATACCGATGTTTCACTAGAACAGTTGAATTTCATCACTTACGTTCTATTAATAGTTGAGTAAATTTCATCATTTCTATTTGATATCTTAGTAGACCTTCATCTACATCATCTACAC